>NW_024412429.1:30708584-30766342 GCF_014898765.1 Herpailurus yagouaroundi | reverse complement strand
AAAAAAAAAAAGTGAAGACACAACATAGAGGAAACCTGACAATCCCTTGGCTCCCTTTTTGTGCCTTCCTATTCAGAAGTCTTCTCTTCTTTGACTCCACAGTGAAAATAGCATCTCTTTGACAGCAGACAAAAATACTAACTACCGAGGATAAGGTAGAGAAAACCCGCTAAGTCAAGATGTGGCTAGAATTTATGCTGGTGAGTCTGCTCACCACGTCGGATGACTGATTCTCTACAGCCGAGCATTGACCATAACAGCTTCTCTGCTGGCCGAGGTCAGTGCTTAATGGTGATTGTTTTGACTTCAGTGAAAAATTCATAAGAGTCTTTGGCTCCCTCTCTGCCTATCCCGGAACTCTTCATCCCCCCAAAAGGGAGGTTCAGCTCTCTGATGAGCCAGCAGTTGGTCCAGACCAAGCCCGACTGCAGCTTCTTAGCCACTCGGTGGACACGGCCCACGTTGCTTGACCACACAGTTGCTGCCAACCCATATTTAACACTATTCGCTCTTTGAATCACTTCCTCCTCACTATCGAAGGGGACGACACATGTCACTGGACCAAATATCTCTTCCTTCATGCAGCAGGATTCATCCTTAATGTCTGTTATGACTGTGGGAAGCATAAAATATCCTGCTTGATTCTTGGGGGGGAGACTCAATGTATCCACCCCTTCACCACACAGAATTCGGGCCCCTTCGGCACGGGCTTTCTTGACGTAACTTCTGACCTGAGTGGGTAGAAACCATGATTAGCAGCACCTTACCATTTGGTTTTACACAAAGCAGCAGAAAATTCAATATTTTTGAATCATCTACATAAAACGTGTAAGGTCATTGCTAAGAACTCTAAAGCTGAGGGGCACCTGGGTGGCTCAGTCGGTTAAGCGTCCGACTTCGGCTCAGGTCACAATCTCATGGTTTGTGAATTCGAGCCCCACATCGGGCTCTGTGCCGACAGCTAGGAGCCTGAAGCCTGCTTCAACTCTGTGTCTCCTTCTCTCTCTGCCCCTCCCCCACTTGTGCTCTGTCTCTATCAAAAATAAATAAATGTATAAAAAAATTAAAAAAAAAAAGAACTCCAAAGTTGACTACCGTATTGCTCAGCTGCTAAGCCAGAGGGCAGAAGTGCTCTGACCATCATTTGGGCATCCAGCCCTCATACGTTAGAGGAGAGGAGTCATTTATTTAATGTCTACGTGCTGGGCACATGGATAAACGCTTTTCAGACATTCTCACTTAATTCTCTCAAAACTCTATCAGCTATGTATTATTATCCCCTCTTTGCTGACAAAATTGAGCGTCAAAAAGGGTAGATGGTCCATACAACGAATAAACAGGAAAGCCAGAATCCACACTCCGGTATAATCGGTAGTTAAATACACAAAAGAATAGTTGCTCGCTTTTGGGAGGGACTGTGTCCACTGCAGAATACGGGAAGTTGAAGGGTGTATAAGATTTCATTAATGGCCAAGATAGCTAGGCTTCCAGAACAAATAATTTCTAACTTCTAGTCTCATTACTAATTATATTCTAAAAATATATCTAGGCAATAAAGTATAGCTAACTATAATGGGAAATAAATTATGTAATAAGTAAACCCAGTGACTCGGGGACAATGACAGATGTTTACTAATAATGGTTGTAGAAATGACTCATTATAAAATGATACATATGGTTATGTCTGGAAGGGTTGTTGCGGTCACAACATTATCCTGCCCCTGAAGGGTATGATAAGCATAGAAGCCATAGAAAAGTAATCCCCCAACTTAAAAGCGTAGAACAGCAGTGAGGCGGTCCATCAAAGGCTGGGTACATTGAAATCATACTTTGGCTTCTTACTTATCACCTATCTATCTGAGCATTCTGCCCCAGTATCAGATTAATATTTCATCGTAGAACTGTATTCAACGTAGAGCTATGTGTTCACTCTGTAAAAATAAAAAGGTAATGTTATTTTATGGTTCGTTTTGCTCTAGTTTATGGAACACTTAATAAGCCATGAAGTCAAACACTTTCAAAAAATAGAACATTTGGAACAGCTCTGCATTCCAAGCTGCTACACCGTTCCTCCCCAACCCGTGCAGGGATCTCAGTGTTCTTCCTGAAAAGCCCTAGTCTAGTTCGTGGGTGGAGACTAAATGAGGTCTGGACTTCTCCTTCCTCCTTCCCGTATTCTCTTATTCCTCTGGAAGCAACCCCCCCAGATTAAAACATGCCAAAGGTCGTATCCTGCGTGAACAGGAGAAGTTGAGGCAAAGGTCCCCAGGGGCCCCTGCTGGTCACAGGACCAGAACTTTCTTCAGTGATTCAAACTCAGAGCGTTCTGGCTTTAGTTTGTCTCCTCTACCCAGAATTTCATGATTATCTATCTCTTAGAGGTTCTTGGCTCTAAAACGTTAAAGCGTCGGTTTTCAAACTGTGACCTTTTCAAGATATTTAATGTATAAGATGACTCACACTAAACTGAATTTCTTTTCTGGGGAAAGTATTACTGGATGATAGACTATCTATACTAGAAGCTCAGGAACTGAGATTTTCAGTAAAATCTGAAAAAAGAAAACAACATTGTGACTGGTAATATGCCATAAAATGTAATAGACTATTATTACGAAACTTTTTTGAGAACAGAGAGTAGTTACTACTTCGTAGCTTTGCACGTAAATCAGAGCACAGAGGGCAGATGGGTGTGCTGGGGAGCCCAAGTGTTCAAATCCCAGGGCCTCCGCTTACTCGCGGAGAGATTTCAAATGCTCTGTGCCTCAGTTTCCCTCTGAAAAATAAGATTAACATTCCCACCCATTCCTAGGATTCGAGAAAATCATGCATGTGAAATATTTAGCGTGACGCCCGGTACGCAGTAAGTCTTATGGATGCCAGCTGCTCTCGGTGCTGTTGGTGAAGAAGGAGATGGTGTAACACACGATCTGATGCTTACTGGCTACGAGACTTCAGAGATGCTCCCACCCTGCAGGTCGGGTTTTTTTAACCTGACAAAAGAAGACAGGAAACTGCCAAAGTGGACCTTTGTTAGGCCTGAAGCCTGGCCCTGTCGGGGGATGCACCAGCCAGGATCCCCTGCGCTTCCCCCAGCCTCACTGTCAACACTCAACAATTCCGTCTCCAATTACCCGCATCTTTGGGGAGGCTGGCATATAGCCAGATTCTCCAGACAGTCAAGTGGAAAAGAATTCAAGGGGGTAAAAAAGAAAAACAAAAGTGAAAACAAACAGCAACGCCGTGCAATAGGCGAAGAGCCTTTTCTTCACTCCTGGAGGACAGAGTCTCCTGCAGCTACCTATGCATCCCCTGGGTCTCTGGGAACCTGAAAAGTCACAGGTCCTCTTAGGAGCATGCTGTGTCTCTGTGGGTTCTGAGTCCTTTGCCATTACAGGACAACCTCGACATATTCTAATGGGATTCTTCTGTCCCTGAATCGCCACCTATCGCGACAGCCACATAGAAGTAAGATGGGCACAGACGCTGCAGGGCTAATTTGCAGGGGACAAAGACCCCAGACGCTGCAGGGCTAATTTGATTCGGCAAAGATATAGACAAACTGCAGAAGAAAACAAAGAGGGCAGCCAGACCTTCCTTAGCACGCAGCCCCCCAAGCTTTCCAGTGACAGGGGAGGAAAGATGCCCACCAGTGGGACGTGTCCGCTGCCTCCTCCGTCCCGGAGGGTTTGGCATACTGGACTGAAAAGAGTCCCACCGGAAAGGCCACATTTACACTTCCCTAGCTGCTCCCATGAGCTCCCCGTCAAGGGCAGAGGTACCCAGGGCCTTCGCACAAGAAGTGATCTGAAAGCACCCGTCAGGGGTCCACCTGGTGGGAGAGTCAGAGAGGGACGCTGTGATTCCTTGCATCTGGGCACACTCGCTCCACGTGGAGCAGTGACGATGGCAGACATCCAGGAACCCTCTGAGCCCCCGCAGGATTGCCCTAAGGCTTCACAAGGGGAGGAAACGTAAGTCCACCTGAGGGGCGCTCTACACGAGGAAGGAGGGACCACAAACAAGAGAGACTCCATAGACAGCAGCAGGTCGATACATGGTGGGGTAATGGGAATCACATCTTTAGTGTGCTTCCCTAGAGAAATCAAAATAAAATAAATTGGCCAACGATAAAAAACTATTTTTTTTAATTTTTTAAATGTTTATTTTTGAGAGAGAGAGAGAGAGAGCGCGCGCAGGAGGGGCAGAGAGAATCTGAAGCAAGCTCCAGGCTCTGGGCTGTCAACACAGTCCGACATGGGGCTCAAACTCACAGACTGCGAGATCCTGACCTGAGCCAAAGTTGGGCGCTTTAACTGAGACACCCAGGGACCCCTTTTTAAAAACTTTTTAACTGTGTATACAAAATCTTTCTCCTTAAAAGCAGTAGGGTCATGGAACTTCCTAAAATGAGTGCAAAATAATTAACTTTATTTTATTTTAATAAGGAAAGTAGCTGAGAAATTATTTTCTCTAAGGATCGAGGAGAAAATTAAGAGACGTTGGCTGAAAAGTCTGCAGTTTGGCTATCGGTAATGTGCTAACGTCAGTTTCTTGGTGTGGACAGTTGCACGGTGGACATGTAAGACGGTAACAAAGGGAAAGCTGTGTGAGTGGATATAGAAACCATCTGCCTTCTCTTTGAGATTTTTCTATAAATCTTAAGTTATTCCAAAATAGAAAGTTTATTTTTTTCTTAGTTATTTGACGGAGATAGAAAACATTCATGATGGTAAAAATATTCGGGAGTGTTCGAAAACTTCTGTTTGAAAGATAAATACGTGCTTATGTTTGAATGCGGTCAGGAAAAAACTGGTAACTGTACCCGTCACCATTTTCAGGGTTATTCATGGAACCTCAGTAACTACCTTGAAATGATAGTAAGAAAACAAAATCCAACTGCCACGTTAAATAAATGCCCGTCTTGCCAGCATAATTTGGTTTCACAGAAGATGGCATTTCTGGGCGCCCATACTGGGCCTAAAACCTTGTCAGTGGCTCAAGTCTTGAAAACAAACTAAAGATCACGCATGGTTTAGGTTAGGATTCTTGCCCTTTGTCCACAGCTTCTGTGGCTACGCTAGAAGCCATGGGGATCTCTCCCGCAGAACCATTTCACACATTCTCCCCTCCTCACCCTGCTTCCTGCTTCACTGGAGAAAACAGAAGAAATAAGAAGAGACCCTCAAGCTACTACACCCTCCATTATGTGCATCTCTGCTTCACAATATTGTAAAAGTCAAAGTTAAAATGCAGTTAATCTGCCACATCTGTGCAATGTCAAAGATTTCCAGAAACGTAGGTAAAGGCCCTGTCCCTCAGAGGCTAACTGACGGGAGCGTATCTTCCTTGGTGGCCCTCAGTCACCACAGCTGAAAACAAGGTCCCCTAGCCCCCAAATTCTATGACTTCTTTTGGGAGTCACATCAGGTAATAAGTTAAAATGGCCTTAAAGACCTAAATGCCACCAACCACCCAAAGACCATCGATGGCTTCTCCCACATGGACCACCACTCACCTTACCAATTACGAACCACCTAATTAGGATCATGCATGCTGGCCCTTCCAGAGTCCTTTCCACTGGGAACTTTTATCTATGGAAACTCCTGCCTCCCTTACTCCGCATCATTCTTATTAGTGACCTTTATGTTTTGAAATTTGACTTCCTCGCTCTTGATTCTATCTCCATGCTGACCTCCTAGATTCATTCATTCCGTGTAGATGCTGCTTTAACTTGGACTACATTTGTGTATTCATATCTAATATTTCAGAGACCATTTCCTATACAGGTCCGAACGCTTTAGGAATAAGGCAGTAATTAACAACATTTCAAACCATGGATGTGTGCTGTGTCCTACACTGAGCTTATGCCCAAACTCACATTGCACAGATGTACTTACTTTTTCCAAATGAGCTTTACTTATCAGAGCTCCCATGCTGGCCGATGGATCGGAGGGAATGCCAACTTTCCACATTCTGGTAGCTGCTACAAACTTCTTCAAAAATTCACTATAGATGCTCTTCTGGACAAAGATTCTGCTGGTACAGAGGCAGATTTCACCCTGCCAAGAATGACATGTGAGGACAATGACAAGACACCCTCCTTCGTGGATAGGTCAACGCGGCAATTGTGAGCACCTGGCAGTGGCCAGGCACTGGTCTAGGCAATGGGAGACGGTGACAAACCAGACAAAGTCCCACCATGAGGACCACAGCGGTGTGCGAGGCAAGGCAAGACAGCGTGAGCAGGGCTGAGCGGGAGGGTAGGCAGGAATGGGGTCGGGGAGGGTAGGAAATAAGGGCAGGAGGTGAGGAGCAAGGCAGTATCATGCAGCCTCACAGGCTCACAAGGAGCTTGCACCTTGCTCCTGGCATCATGAAAAGACCGTGGAAGCCTTTAAGCTTTAAGCAGCAGGATGATGTGATGGGGTTCACGTTGTGAAAGGATCCTCCCAGCAGCTGTGTGGAGAATAGAACGGAAGGGAATGCGAGCAGGATCAGAGTAGAATTAAGAGAGTATTCCAGAAGTCCAGATAAGTGGACGTAGCTCGGACCAGGGCAGGCCCAGTGGACATGAGAGAAGTGGTAGGCGTCCACTGATGTTCCCAGACTCGAAAAGGGACATGGGACCCCAAAAGTGCAAGGAAACTGGTATAGATGCTCTGCAGAACAGACGGGTTTCAGGATGTATCCTAATAATTGCCAGGCGCCTGGGTGGCTCAGTCGGTTAAGTGTCCAGCCTCAGCTCAGGTCATGATCTCTCGGTTCACGAGTTTGAGCCCCATGCCTGGAGCTCAGAGCCTGGACAGCTGTGCTGACAGCTCAGAGCCTGGAGCCTGCTTTTATTCTGTGTCTCTGCCTCCCTCTGTCTCCCTCCCTCCGTCTCTGCCTCTCCCTCATTTATGCTCTGTCTCTCCCTCAAAAACCAAAACCAAAACCAAACAAAAACATTAAAAAAAAAAAAAAACTGAACCGACAAGACTGGTTGATGGGTTATTGAGACAGAAGGAAAAGAAAGGGTAAGAATCAGGGTGGCTTCCAGGTTTTTGATGGAGCCGCAGAGCAGATGATAGTGCTCTTCCCTGGGAAGGCGAGTCCACGGCAGGGAGAAGATCAGCACTGCAGGGAAAGGAGAGGGAGGGAAACCGGAAGTTCTGCTTCGCACAGGTAAGGCTCAGACGCCTAATCGTCACCCAAGCAGAGGCACTGAGTGTCCTGGGCTGAGGTGCTAACAGGTGCCTGAATGAAAAGTCATCCTTACTCTCATTTGGCTACGCCATGCAATCGTTCACAAACACCATTCTAGACACATCAAAGCATTATATAGGTTTGACAAGTACACATACGCATGAACAACTATTTTTGTCACATTTATATTTGCTTGACCTTCACAACCATCCTAACAATAGAACGTTTCTAATTATCTTGTTAGTTGTGCAAAGATGCACTGTCCAAATTAAACACTCACTGTTTGGGAGCAATAAATTCTCTCTGCCAGCCAGGATCACGGTTAGAACCATCTGCCTACCTGGCTTGGGAAATATCCCAACACGAGTGCCCTCCGCCACGTGCGGGAGACAGGGGAGAGAGTGGTAAAGAGATCTGAGGGGTTAACCAGTCAGGGTTTTCCTGACTACTTAGTGCCAGGAAAGCATAGGTGAGACTAGCGTCCCTAGTGGCATGACTTGAGAGGAAATAAGAGAAGGGAAATCTTATTGATTGAGTGCCCATTGTGCGCCAGGCACAGCGCGGATGCTTTCCTCATAATACTCCTGTGGTGTACCAGTTTTCCAGTTCAGAATTAGGAAGTGAAGTTTGAGCAAACACAGGCCCAAGGCCCCCAGGCACAGGAAGTTTCAACTTCAGTCTGAGTGATGTTGAAGTCCGAGTTCGTTTCTTCCGAGTCCCACGGCGTGTCTTAAGTATGAGTGTGCCCCACTCCAAAGGAGAGTACACACGGTGGAGATGTTTCGAAGGAGCCCGTTGTGTCCAGTTGAGGAGGAAGTGCTCACTATGTGGGACTCATCTCTCGGCCAAGGAAAAAGAAATCAGCCCCTCTATTTTGCCTAAAGTCTATTTGTTGTCTCGAATTAGCCAGTTGGGTTCATGTCCTTTCCCACCGGCATTTAAAATACACGCCCCCCCCCCCAAGAGGAAGGCTGTCTGAGCATTTCAAGTTCTTGCACAGTCCTTCTGTGCACTCAGAGTGCATTTGCCACCATGCAGAGGCCACTGAACACCCCCTCAACTATGTCTCAGGCCACGGTTTGTCCCCCCACCGCACTGTTGTCACTAAGCCACCCAAATGCTCGATTTCATTGTTCGTTTCGATCCTTGTTTATTTTAATGATTAAAATAGCTGTATCATAAAATTGCAAGTCTATTTTCTCAAATCTGAAATTGAAGTCTATTGATTCAGAAACACTCTATACACACAGATATATCTGTATATAGAGGTGCGGACAGAGATACGTAATCAAACCACTTTCTCTAAGAATTACTGCCAGAGAAATCATTAAAATTGTAATGATCCTGAAAAACCACCGTCAAGAATGTTTTTCGTTCGACACTCATGAAAACCCTACTGGAAGGCATCATTCTTGCTTCTGTGATTTTACAGGTAAAGAAACAAAGGTTCAAAAGGCTTTGCAGTTTATTCAAGTTAAATAAAGATCTATCTCATTCTACTCATCCTTCTATGACAGTTCTCTTTCATTAATTCTTTGCCCTCTGCTAATTTTTTTTTTTTTTTAAACAGACCCTTTGGAGAGGGGCGCCTGGGTGGCTCAGTCGGTTGAGCATCCGACTTCGGCTCAGGTCGTGATCTCACAGCTCGTGAGTTCGAGCCCCGTGTCGGGCTCTGTGCTGACACCTCAGAGCCTGGAGCCTGCTTCTGCTTCTGTGTCTCCCTCTCTCTCTGCCCCTAACCCACTCACATTCTGTCTCTGTCTCTCTCAAAAATAAATAAACATTAAAAAAATAATAAAAATAAAAATAAAATAAAAACAGACCCTTTGGAGAAAATCATTCAGTATTTTCGTATACCTGTTGAAGGTCAAGTGTGCCCCCAAAGCAGGTACAGGTGTCCTCTTTGTGATGCTTCCAGTCTGGTCTATCTGGGCTGGTTTTCCTAACCCTTTGGGATGCCATCGAAGAATTTGCTAAAAACTGTCGCCTCCAGAAAAACAACTGTTTACACAATTTCAGGAGATGAAAAGTTGCCATGACTCCATGACACCCATGACTCCAACATAAGAAAGGTGCTCTAGGCTGGTTTAGGCATTTATTTCTAAGTGTGTGGTGCATTTAGGATGCTTTGGGGGAGCAAAGGTTCACTGGAGATAGGACATTGAGACAGCGAGAAGAGAAAGGAGTGACTCTATGAATTAAGGGAGAGAAAAGCTTGGAGTAACAAAAAATCAATCATTTTGCCCATGGCCAGTACCTGACAAAAAGCTGTGACTCAGAAAGAGGAGCTTGCTAAACAGAAGCTGTGACTCTACAAGACCACAGATGGACATTGAGATAACACAGACAGTCAGCGGAATAACACAATGTAACAACCTCTTCTCACTGAAATAGCACCAGATTGACCGGCTCACTCCTGGCTTTGTACTGTGATGAAAGAGATCCAGTCTGACAGGGTCACAGAGTTTAAAAATAAACAAACCAAAAATGAAACGAAACAAAATAAAAACAAACAGAGCAACCCAGAGGACGTACCTGGTTGGCAAAGCTGGACCTGACGGTCGTGGGAATGCACTCCTCCAGGTTGGCATCCTCAAAGATGATGGCGGGGTTCTTGCCCCCCAGCTCCAGGGACAGCTTCTTGCAATGGGGAGCACTCAGCTGGGCGATCCGCTCGGCGGTGGGCTGGCTCCCCGTGAAGGAAATCAGGGGTACCTCTGGATGGGACACCAGGGCCTCGCCTACCTTGGGCCCCGTTCCAAACACAATATTTACCACACCTGGTGGAACACCTGGATGGGACACAGTGACAGTTACACTAATTCTTCTCGGTATGTTGAGAACTTCCGTTACACAGACATTCTCTTGGAAAGTCCAATAGCTTGAATGGGTGGGAGGAAATGTCTATGGCCGCCTCTAGTTTAACAACAAAGTTCCATGAGCTTTGCCTTAGAAAAACGAAGAGTAGAACATTCTCTCTCTCTCTTTGTTTTAATGTTTATTTATTTATTTTGAGAGAGAGAGAGAGAGCCAGCCAGTATAGGGAGAGGCAGAGAGAGAACCCCAAGCAGTCTCTGCACTGTCAGCGCAGAACCCCATGCAAGGCTTGATTTCCCAGACCGTGAGATCTTGACCGGAGCCGAAATCAAGAGCGGGACGCTTAACTGACTGAGCCACCCAGGCGCCCCGAAGATTAGAACATTCTAATTAATTCATTCCATAATACTGACTAGGCATCAGGGGCTGAGGACGCAGAGATATCCTCAGGCAGGTCAGGCCCTCTAAGGGAGAGAAGCCCTGCTCTTAGCTGGCATCCAGAAGTCACCACGCAATGTGAACACGTTAAGTAGAGGGAAGAAGAGATTAGACTATCCTGGCCCAGGGACGTGAGGGAGGCTCCTCTGGGAAGGTGAGTATTGAGTTGAAGGTCCTGTGTCTCATAATATGGACATACCATTACACTCCTGGACTGACGTAAAATACCAAGGACACCCGAACACGGGTGCCCCAATCTTTCTATCATGAGACCCTACCTTCCTACATTTGCGTGTATTTTTTTTTTTTTTTTATGTGTTTATGGCTTTCCTTGTTTATTACCTATCCAACCCTGGAAGGCACACTAAGGGCAGAAATGGTGTCTGTGTTTTGCTCCCCACCCTGTTCCCCTTGCCATGGCCTAGTTTGCCATATAGATTAACACTGCTAAATGCTCACATTCACTGTGGGTCAGTTATTGCTGCAAGTGATTTACACCCTTCCCATCTCCCAACAACTGATGATGCAGGTAGGATTTAATATCCTCACCTCACCCAAACTGAGGCAAAGTGAGGTTAAACGGCAACCATTACGAGGCAAAACCGGGTGCGGAAGATTAATAAGCAATTAAGTGAATGAATGAACAAATACTTAGCATACATTATCCAAATCAGAAATGGTTCTTGACTTTGTTTGAAAGCTTTAAGTGTCCAGAAAGAAAATCTGTGTGCAATTGTGATGTGTCCAGGAAGCTCTTAGGTTTGCTTGGAGGTAGCTGGATGTATTGCCTGTATTTCTTCAGCCTTGAAATGCAACAGAGGCAGAAAACCTCCAATGTGTAAGGTTCTTGAACTACCCTGCTGCTAGGATCTTTTTTCCGTCCAGGTTGGCCATTCTCTCCTTCAGAGAAACATACTCCATGGGATTACAACCATCTCTTCAAGAATATGCTTTTAAAGTATAAATAATAAGTTCTCATCAATGATCCATTATCATCGCGAACACCTTCCTGTAGAGCCAGTCTTAGCCTGATCACTTGAGGGGATAAACGAGGCCCCCTTCAGGTGAGCCTCAGGGACAGGTGTGAAGAATCAACGTGGCATCTGACAAAGCATCACCTCTAATGGCCCCACTGTTACAGTCACATGCACACTTATTGAAACCTAGTCTGGCTCGATCCTGGATCACAGGTCACTGCCACAGAGGGCAGACCCAGGGCCAGACACCATGTGAATGCAGGTGAGCCCTGCGTTGGGACAAAGAGGAGGTTCAGGAGGGGGGGCCCCATGGAGGCTGAAACAAGGACAGGTTCCCCATCGTTTGCAGGAAGGGGTCTTAATCTCCATCAATTATTACTGGGCATGTGAATATTTGCCCAATATTTTCTTTCTTTTTTCTTTTGAAATGTTTATTTATTTATTTTGAGTGACAGACAAGACAGCATGAGCCGAGGAGAGACACAGAGAGAGGGACGCAGAATGCAAAGTGGGCTCCAGGTTCTGAGCTGTCAACACAGAGCCCGACGCGGGGCTCGAAGCCACGAACCCACGAGATCATGACCCGAATCAAAGTCAGACACTTAACTGACGAATCCACCCAGGCGCCTCTGCCTGATGTTTTCTGATTGGAGTTTGGGGGCAAGAGAAGGTGGGCTATTGGTCAGGCTTTATAAATCCTGAAGACAAAAATGGATCAAATCCCTTCTAACGTTTACGATAGCATTTTAACGAAGAGTGAAGAAAACTTAGAAACACCACACATTTATAACCCAGGAAAGTGGGCTCATTTCTTCCAGGCCAATTGCCTTCTACACAACGGCGCGAACACTTTACATTTCCTTGAGCTCTGGTGTTAATATGTTAAGAGCTACGTACTGGCCATTATTTCTCAGTACCAATTTGCCATTTGATGGAGGCAGTAATGAAATTTTTCTAGAGACACCAGCCCTCTACCCTTAAGATATTCTGGTTATCAAAGGAAGAAGGCAGCCAAGTCGGCAAATACCAATTTGAGAAACCTCAGAGTAAGTGGCTAACAGACAAGAAAGGGCACAAGGTCCCTCCCATGCTAAGATGCGGCAGGGTGGCAACAAGCTTAAATTGGGCAGAACAAAAATAGGAAGGCCAGGGGTGCCTGGGTGGCTCAGTCGGTTGAGTGACTGACTTCAGCTCAGGTCATGATCTCATGGTCTGTGAGTTCGAGCCCCGCGTCGGGCTCTGTGCTGACAGCTCGGAGCCTGGAGCCTGCTTCGGATTCTGTGTCTCCGTCTCTCTCTGCCCCTCCCCCACTCATGCTCTGTCTCTCTCTGTCTCAGAAATAAATAAAGATTAAAAAAATTTAAATAAAAATAGGAAGGCCAGAAATCCGCTTTCAGTAGACCCTCCAAGAACGAGGGCAAACATTTGGTGCCCCCAAGAAGAAGCGAATACTCTAGGACTTGCAAAGAGTTACTCACTGCGTCCTTTTTAAATGATTGCACTTCACAGGAAGGTCATCTGCCAAGTCTGTTTGAAGGCTCAGGACTAGAGGACTGGCTCTTTAAATACCCAGAACACACCAGCAGGTCATTTTAGCTTTCTTTTTCTTACACCATTAAAAGTGTCTCTTACATAGTCTCAGTGGAGAAACTGAGGGCTTAAGGCAGGTGCAATTTGAGGGGTGCCTGTGTGGCTCAGTTGGTTAAGCATCCAACTCTTGGTTTAGGTTCAGGTCATGATCCCAGGGTCATGGGATCGAGCCCCGCATCGGGCTCCGCGCTGCACATGAAGCCTGCTTAAGATTCTCTTTTTCCCTCCCTCTTCCCATCTCCCCTGCTTGTGCCCTCTCTTTCTCTCTAAAATAATTTTTTTTAAGGTGATATTTGAGCCTTATGCTCTCAGTGGGCCAGAGGAGGGAAGTTCAGCAAAACCAGCCCAGCCTGGGAAGGAGAGAAGGACCACCTTGGTATAGTCAGCTTATTTGTTCACAAGAAAGAAGATCACTGCTGTGCAAATACATGGATACATAAACCTCTCATGCAGACCAGGTTCTGGGTGTATGGAAGGGGAGAGTACTGAGGGAAAGGAATCATCCTAGATCAAGACGTAGTTGACTTCAAGAGAGCACGGTTCTGGGAACACAGCTCTGTGGCCCATGCCCCCTCCATGCGTTCCCTCCCCGACATGGGTCACAGCAGAGCCTAGGTCCCACTTCTGTTCACCCGGGGGACCTACAGTCAACAGGCAGGGAAGAACTGCCTTGGACCCCCGCAGACACTAGGCACTTAGTTTTGCAAAGAACGGCATTAGAATGTGATCTCTCCTGGAAGGAAGGAATGACAGACAGGTGGGGCGTGGGAGAGGTCACCATCTTTCTATCACACACCCTCCAGGAGCCTAGGGCATCCGTAAATGTCACCTCAAAGACTGAGGATGGAGGGCCTCATTCCTCTGTACAATACAAGGGAAATGGGCAGCTAGACTAGGGTCATAAGGCCACCGTTCAACCTGCCATCTAAACCTTGGAGTCAAGAACTGGCTCAACTTCTTTAGAAGCCAATATGTATATTTTTGCTTGGAGAGATGAGATATCCAGAAGGGGGAGGGATGGGCTCTTTCCAACCACCTACTTCACAGATATGGGTGAGCCCAGCTACCTTCTCTGTGGGCTTGAAGGATGTATGCACAGCGGAGACTGACAGAAAGACAGCCTGTTTCCCACCATCACCCATCATCCCAGCCCAGAGTATGTATGGAGACCTGAGCTGAGGGACCTAATAGCGAGGGGCTTTCCTGTGGGTTATAAGCTGGGGCCTCCCGATGGTTCCCCTCTAACCCTGTGCCCATGCTGAGTTATACCCCAGAATGTAACCAGGAACATACCTTGAATGTGACCATTATACTATTCACAAAAAGAGGGCAAGGAGGGGCACCTGGGTGGCTCAGTTGGTTGAGTGTCAGATTTCAGCTCAGGTCATGATCTCACAGTTCATGGGTCTGAGCCCCGCATCGGGCTCTGTGCTGACAGCTCAGAGCCTGAAGCCTGCTTCGGATTCTGTGTCTCCCTCTCTCTGTGTGTCCCTCCCCCACTTGTGTCCTCTCTCTCTCTTTCTCTCTCTAAAATAAATAAACATTAAAAAAAAAAAAAAAAGGACAAGGAACCATATTGCATCAGCTTCCACATAGTGGCTCCAAATGCTGGCGAAACTAAGGGATATATATTCAAATCTCTTGAAAATGGGCTATTTTGAGCAGTTACTCTATAACCATACAGAAAAGTGCCTAACGGTAGCCTTATTTTCATCAAGGTTAACACGAAGTCCAAACAGAAGATTTAAATTGACCATTGAAGACACTCTCTGGGGCCCGCTGCTGTCGGGCTTGAGGCTCCCCGATTGTACAAGTCTCTGTACTGCCTGCCCCCTGCTGGCGGAAGGGTTCCTGCAGCAGCTCGGTACACGGGCAAAGAGAGGAAGCAGTGTGATGAAAGGGGTTTCTCGGGAAAAGCTCAGGGAGACAACAAGCAAAGATGTCGATGGACTCGATCTTGCTCTGAGCGGATTTCCATCCAAAATAACTTTTCAAACGTCAGCGACGCGGAGGTGGCCGCAGCCCGCAAAACTCGCAACCCCAAAGCCGCCGATCCCGTGCCTCTCGGGACCCGCAGCTAAATCACCTGCTGTCTCCAGGAGTTTGCACATCATCCAGGCCGTCACTGACGTCAGCTCGCTGGGCTTGGCTATGACGGTGTTGCCGGCAGCAATGGCCGGAGCCACCTTCCAGGTCAGCAAGTAGAGTGGCAAATTCCAGGGGCTGATCAGACCAGCTGCAAGAGGACAGAAGCACCTTCAGCAATGGCATGCCCCTCAAAGCAGGCTGGCCACACTGGGTTTCTTCACGTGGAGCTCCTCCCTCCTGCATCAAAGTGAAGCTTACTCTTCTAAAAATCCCCAATTCTGCTATTGGTAGCCACCTTCAGGAAAAGAATTCTGAAACGTATCATACGCCATTGTGCCTCTTCAAACTATAAACCCATACAATTTACTCTTTTCTTGATGTCATAACAATTGTATTGATGAACAAACAGCAATATAAGTTCTAGGACCAAGAGGCTGTCACTTGTCACTAAACAGTTCCAGCTGTGATGAGTTTTGAGATTTATAGTCCGATGTTCACATTTTTTTAAACCTCTCTCTCCTTCATCATCAAACTGTGTAGCTCCTACTTAAGGTTTTCCATCACTGTTTCTAATCTGTTGTGGATTAAGACATAAAGTCTCGAGCTTTTTAGAATTATTTGTAAAATAAGATTAAATCAGTAATGAGCGTGCCCTGTGGGGGCCTCCTACTAGTAAGGCCGATGAATTCTGATGCATAGACTGCAAAATCCATTTTGGCGAGCCAGGGCATTTTTTAATAAAAAATTCTCTCTAGGTTCTCACCTGTATCATGAGCAGATAGGATTGCTAAACAAGTGATAGAACCAGCATCTAGAATTTGTTCCCATGCAATACTGAAACCATGTGTAGGCTTCCAACCATAAAACACACACACACACACACACACACACACACACACACACACAATCTACCTTATGAATAAGTAAATGGATTCATTTTATTTTATACTCTTCCCTCAAACCTGTGCTGTTAAAGTTAACATACACTCTATATTATTATATTTCTCGTTGGAAAATCTTTTCTTTAGGGGATAACAGTATTTTTTCAGCATTGTATATCATCATGCTTCTTAGTGGAAGGTTTGAGCTTCTCCTAAATGCCTTCAAAATGTGATTTCCAAAGGGTTCAAATAATCAAAGTGGTAAAATATCCCATTTTCTTTCCTTTTAATTTATTTTATCCTGTCATAAAATGTAATAAGTATGGGAGGTTGGTGGGTTTTTTCCTCGGAGGAACAGTGACACCTAGTGGATATTTTGAGACATTGCTCATATTTATATGTCCTCCAAAAGGAAGCAAGAAGCTGCCCATTCAGTCAAGACTCACTTATCTGGCACTGTTCTAAGTGCCCTACACTTACTAATTCATTTAATCCATGTTAAAATATGTAAGTATAAAATTAAACTATTCTCTCAGTTTTTCAGATAAGAATCGTGAAATATACAAATGTTAAGAAACTGACCCTGCACATATCCAAAATCCATGCTGTTAACTACAAACCTCTCTGGAAAGAAACTTTTTTTTTTTTTTAGTTGTATGGGGGGAAAATCTTTGTATGTGAATTTCCTCTCGGTATTATTCTTTTCCTGGTAATTTCCCAGGAACGATGTTTTCGGAATAAGCGGGGAATTTGACACAAAGAAAAATAACCTCGAAATAGATTTTTGAGGCCCATTAATTTTCAGTCCAAGTAGAAGAAATCATCTCTTTCCTTTTTCTGGGTCTGTTCCCTTAGATCGGTGCTGCAGGACCGACGGGGCGTCCCTCGGCACCAACCCAGTGCAGGCTTTCACCCAGCAGCACCTACCGATCCCCACGGGGGCCCGCAGGGTGTAGTGCAGACAGCCTACGTGGTCCATGTGTGTGCACTCTGATGTGTGGTGCAGGATGGAGGAGGCGAAGAACCGGAAGTTCTGCACAGACCGGGGGATGTCCATGGTTCTTGCCAACGTTATGGTTTTCCCTGTAACAAGTCAGCAACAGGAGGCACTGTCAGTGTAGTGGAGACACTACCGCACCTGCATCCTAACTCACGCTCACGTAGCCTTGGTGCCTTCCAGCCCCGGACCCCAGCCCTTGACTACACGGACAGCTGATCATGGTTTCATAAAGCTGTGAAATAATTAGGTATGACGTTATAAGATGGGGGGGGGCTTAAAACGGAGTCAAATAATCTTTGTGGGTGGGGAAGGGGTTGAACAATTGATAGCGATCATGAATTCGCCAGACGCTACCACTCCACTCACATCAGCTCTTTCAATTCAAAATCACCATGCCTTGTGCAGGCTACAGAGGGGTTGGAGTAATGGGTGTTAGGATAGCTGTATCTGCACGACACCAAAAAACCCCTCGGACAGACATATGCTGTACATGAAATGTCCCCCAGCACGTGGCGGAGACCTTCAGATGGGCACGTGACAGAGCGACCAATGGCATCCGGAGGATGGCATGTGACGCTCGCTCACCATGTGCCCCATGCACGACCTAGCTCCTGGACGGAACAAAAAGAGACTCCGGACTTTTCCTTTATTCTCTTTGGCAATTCCGGGGGACTCCCCGCAGCAGGAGCACCAGCAGGAAACATCTCCTTCTTAAGGGCTTAGACTCGAGCTGCTTCCTAAGTTTAAGCTGATATATAGCACACATACCATTTTAAAAGATCTTGCATTTTCCTAACAGACATCCCTGCAAGGATTTATGGGCATTTACTCCATTATCCACACCTCTGGGACGGTAGCTGCTTTGGGAGCGGAATGCTGACCTGTCGGACTCTTTCTGAACAACTTGACTGTAACTGCTCTTCAATTACCCGCGCTTAGAACCCCTCTGCCTAGGATTGGAGAATTGCAGGATCAGCCCTCCTCTTCCTCTCTCCCCATATCCGTGCCCTTTGCCAAGCATCTCCGCCATGCCTTCCATCAAATGGACAAAATGTATTTGCTTTCCTGCCCTGGAACCTGGGCTCAGCTCTGACTTGCTGTGGCAAGTCAGAATGGGGCAGACGTGGGCCAGATGCCAAACTCCCAGGTGGTTCTGCTTTCCACCTCTACCTCTGCCATGAGAAGCGTCGTGCAGGCTGGCCTGATGGGAAGAAGGTGCCCTGAGTCCCATCCATTGTGGTTAAGAGGCAAGAGGTCCCCTGCCCAGCTGGAACAAGGGTGTGAATCTCCAGCGTCTGAGTAGTTGTACTGCACTTGCCATAAAGCACTGCTAAGAGGCGGCTACACTCACCTTGGTCTCTGGATTCCGCCTGGGCCAAGTCCTCCAGGGATTTCTCGAGCAGATCCGCCAGCCGGTGCAGCACCTGTGAGCGCTCCTGGGGGCTCCTGGCCGACCAGCCGGGAAACGCTGCCCTGGCGGCCTCCACTGCGGCTTCGATCTTTGAGGAGCATCAGGAAGACAATCACCTTAGGACTGTGGCTCCTGAGGTTCGAGGAACCCAGAAACCACAGCTCCACGCATGCCTAATTTTTTTCAGCCTAGTTTCAAATATGCAACACTTGCTAGTGCTGAGTTACCTGCAAAGTGGTGTTTTCGTGACCGGTGAATCAGGGCACCGCAAAAACAAAGAAGAGGGATCCGTTTTGACCAAGGTGTGCAGATGTGGCCATCAGATTATTAAAAAGAAGTTGTTTGAGGGGCGCCTGGGTGGCTCAGACGGTTAAGCACCCGACTTCGGCTCAGGTCATGATCTCGTGGTTCGCGAGTTCGAGCCCCACATCAGGCACTGTGCTGATGGCTCGGAGGCTGGAGCCTGCTTCAGATTCTATGTCTCCCTCTCTCTCTCTGTCCCTCCCCTGCTCATGCTCGCTCTCTCTCCCTCTCTCTCTCTCTCTCTCTCGAAATTAAATAAACATTAAAAATAAAAGCCATTTTAATTTTAACAGATGCACGTTTTCAATCATGTCAAAATACACATTTTTTTAATATCATAGGGAGGGGAAACTCATCTAGACATGTAGAATCTCTAAACTTTTAATCCAGCTCCAACACATCTGAGAAAGTCTAAAATTTTGCTTGAAATCATATCTGCAGGCTGTCTTTCCCCTCCGAATGACTAATTATAATAGCCATTTACTAATTTTTCTATATAAAGGGATGTTAGACACACAAATTATTTCATCTAACCTGTTCTAAAATTCTAAACCGTGCCTATTGCTATGCCCATTATGCAGATGAGGAAACTGAGGCACAGAGCGCTCAAGTCACTTAGCAGAGGTCACACAGCCAATAAGTGGCAGTATCAGGATTCAAACCCAGATCTTTGTGGCCCCCGAGACCATGGCTGGCCTTCTGTGGCACAGCCTCAGTCCCTGCCCCTGCCGGGCTCTGCCCAGTAAAAGAGGCCTGTTGGGGAGGAGGATATCTGTGTTTGAACAGATAGTTTGGAGACCTGGTTTTGGAGCCAAATCCAAAAATATACAGGGGAAGATACAGGCAAGGCCAATTCATGCAAGGTGAAACAGGTCTTCAGGTCATGGGCTGCCTTTGTCTGCCCCTTAGCAAAGTCTAAGCAGTATCTTCCAGAGAAAGCAAATCCATAGCCTGTGTCTCACCCCTCTCCCCTCTCACACACATGACAAGACTATAATAACTCACAGCTTGCTTCTACCCCTGGGCTCAGACCCAGCCTCAGAATCCTTTTCCACAGGCTTCAGGTCACCACGAGCATCTTTCTCATGTCACATGATCTGACAATTCTGCTGCCCTCTCCCCCCAAACCTGACGTACATTCCTCCTTTGCTTTCTTTATAGAAAACAGAGTCCCTCTCAGCGGGGCTGAATAAAGGATACAATGAGTCTCATTTCAATTATACATTTCTGGGGAAAAAATGGTGTTTTCATTTCAAAAGCTGAATCTCTAATGTGGACCCACAGAAACGATGAAGGAAGAATGTGGGCTTTCCACCAGAAGCTGCCACCCGGCCGAGGCCTGGGTGCCCGCCAACAAGAGGAGGGTTCATTCCTGCTGTGGTCAGTACAAAACGTCCTCTTTCTGAGGTTGTCAGTGTAAAAGCTAAGCTTTTCGCTACGCAGAGAACTCAAGTACAGTCATGTTTTCCAAGTTGTCTTAGAATACATGTGAATATAACATGAGCATACGCTAAGACTTAGGAAGCATTTACTATTTGCCAAACACTAAGGGCTTTACACATACCAGTCTGTTTAATCCTTAGAACAACACTATAAGGTGTTATTATTATCCCCATTTTATAGGTAAGGCGACTGAGGAACACAGAAGTTCAGCTCTAAGTCAAGACCATACACACTAAGTTGTGCAGCTGGTCTCTGAAGCTAGGTGGTCCGACCCCAGTCTGTGCTGATGACTTCAAGCTATCATGTAAATGCCACCATACGTGTGTGTGTGTGTGTATGTGTGTGTGTGTGGTCACTGATCTAAGCATCAGAGATGAGAACGTTAGCTCACTGTCTGTCGTCTGTGGAATAAAGGACGATGATAAAGTCTTATTTGTAGGCTGTTACGACTCATATTGGGGATAATTCCGCTGTTAGCAAAACCAGCAGCACTTTCTGTGAGTGACTTTCTGTAAAATCGGGCATGTAGTTTGTACGTGGACCGTGGTTTTCAACCCAGAAAAAGCTGGGACTTATGGGGATCAGAGAGAATATTTGCAGGGAAATCCAAAATGTTTATTTCTCTACCAGCAGGTGCTTCCATAGTACATTCTGTCTTCTGAAAAGGCATGAGCCATTAGCTGCAGAAAATATTTCAACTGAGTTTGTCATATTTGTCGTTTTTAACTTCAGTTTAGAAAACACCCTGAGACCAGGAGGACTGGAAAACACAAAGCTGGATTTCCCACATCTATCCCAGGTCATTGGAAACAAACAAAATTGTGGGTTACAGTTTAACCAATAGATTAGCCAGTATTTGCTAACTTTAATCCATAAGTCTAAAGGTTTTTTTAATGCAAGACAGATTGAAAACATTATTAACAAATGAGAAATAATAGCTTAGTATAGATGAAGGCTTGTTTATATATCTTTATTAATATATGAAGGTTACAATTATCCTTTAAACAATCTAGTTCTTTGTGCCTTAAAAAATAAAATGCATTAGGCATTAGATGAGCATATGTCCATCAGCCACATTTGTCACCCCAGACACATTTACATTGTCAATACAATAAGTGATAACTAATCAAATGTGTCTCCACCATTTTATAAAATTTCTCAAAATTAATTCAACATCAATAAAAAATTTTTAATGTGTGTGCCATTAAGCACTTTAAGAAAAAGGATGGTATTAAATTTAAACACAAAACTATATGGGAATTTGATTTTGCATTTCATCATTCAAATGATCAGTTTTACTTTACCAGATATTTTAAACACATAAGGAATTATTAAAGGATAACCTAAAATAAATCCCTGGGTTTTTACTTTTACTTGTCTTTAGAGAAATAACAAGTTTTTCAGAAAACCATGAATATAGTGGCAAGTTTAGGCAACACTTGGTAGAGAAAAGGAAACAGTAATACTGATCATTCTTAACAACTAATAGTTTTTAGTAGACACCTATTAAGGAATGTCTGAGAAATGCAGCTGTGTGTTAAGCTGCCTAGACTAATAACTTGCTTCTGCACAGTCACCTGGGCTTTGTTCCTTTCTTTTAAGAATATTGTTTAAGTTTATTTATTTATTTATTGGGGGGAGGGGCTGAGAGAGAGAATCCCAGGCCGGCTCCGCGCTGTCAGCGCAGAGCCCGATGCAGGGCTGAACCCGCGCATCGTGAGACCACCCTGAGCTAAAATCGGAAGCTTAGCCGACTCAACCACCCAGGCGTCCCAGGTAGCCCCTTTTGAAAGGTCACATGACACTGCTTCGCTTTTACCTTAGCACCTGTTTTTGCTAACCAAAAGAAACCCGAAGAGGATTTTCACTTTTATGAAAAGAGCCATTACCATAGTATGTACTTCTTTCCCAAAAGCAAAGTTGCATGACACGAACTTTCAGTAAGTGGAGGAAACAGCACTTTATGCCATTTCCACAGGTGTCATAGGAAGGCTCTCTTTTCAGATTGCGGGGGAAACCTACATCCTAGGAGTCCGATTACAAAGCAAACCTTCCCAGAACTACAATCTTCCTGTCCGCCGGTGTTTAACAACTGGGCACCTTTTCCCAATTCCCTTTGCTCCTAGAAAAGTAAGTGATGTGTAATCATCAAGACACCAAGTACATTTCAGTCTCCCTAAGTGAACTACTCACCTCTTCGTTTCCACTGTCTGGCACCCTGCAGTATACTTCCCCCGTGGACGGATCATAAGAATCGATATATGAGCTACAAGGTACAAACTTTCCATTAATGAAGTTCTCCAGCGTCAGAAGTGCCTTTGTTCCGGCCATGGTGGAGACAACTCCTGTCTTTCTCCCCACTGGTGAGGGAGTCTCCCTACCCTGAGTTTGCCTTGTCCTCACCTCCAGCCCCGACGTC
The DNA here is from genome assembly GCF_014898765.1 of Herpailurus yagouaroundi. Lineage (NCBI taxonomy): Eukaryota > Metazoa > Chordata > Mammalia > Carnivora > Felidae > Herpailurus > Herpailurus yagouaroundi. Next base: position 30,743,790 of record NW_024412429.1, on the reverse strand, counting down.
CTCATTTACCAATCAGGGAATGTGGGAGGTGTCCTGACACTCAGGAGCCTTCCAGTCTCCCAACTCTAAGTGAAGAGAGTTCTGGAATATTTCACAGACTTCCGGTACATTTTGAGAAAGGGATAATAACCTGGTAAAGTAACATCAGCTTATGTGTTCATGGCCCTTTGAAATGTCAGAAGGTATCTGTGTATCTCCTTTTATTGCATTCACACTATAAGCTTTATTGCTCAAACACTGAGGGCCAGACCCTGAAGCAAGTCCTTGACACGAATGTACTCATTCATTCCGCACAGCAACCCTATATAAAGTAAGTGTCATTAAATCCCTTCTATTGTAGAAGAAACTGAGCCTCAAAGAAGTCAATTTGTCCAAAATCGCAGTTAGTAAGGAATGACCATTAATCCGTTTTTCTCCTAATCATGTTTTTCCTCCACACATCGCTGCCCTCACCCCACAGAGGTAACTGAAGACAGACTCCCTCTCTCCATCACTCATCTGTGTTTCTCTTTACCTTGCCTGCCTTCTCTCTGACCGGTCCCTCCATCCCGAAACCAGCAGCTTACCAGCCAGATGTGCCATGGCAATAAAGACGCAAGCCAAATATATGCATGGTGTGTATAACACACAAGGGATTCATATCTGTGATGTGTGTAAGAATTTCTATAAATTGGTGAGGGAAACGAACAGCCCGGTTGAAAAAAATAAGCAAAGGCTAAAAAAAAAAAAAAACCCAAATAACAACAATTCATAGCAAAAGGGATGCGATACACGATTGGCTAATGAAGGTATGAGAGGTGCTCGGTCACACTGTTAATCAAAGGATGTGAAGGACACAGAGATGCCCTGTCTCCCCAGTGAGAGACGGTACACATCCTCCGTGGGCAGCATGTACTCTTCCGTGGGCTCCCACGGTGGGAGGGCTTACAACACAACACCTGGGAAGGCAACCAGGCAGTTGTCAACATTTTTTTTATATTTATTTATTTTGGGGAGACAGAGAGACAGAGCGCAAGCAAGGGAGGGGCAGAGAGAGAGGGAGACACAGAATCTGCAGCAGGCTCCAGGCTCTGAGCGGTCAGCCCAGAGCCTGAGGGGCTTGAACTCACGGACCGCAGGATCATGACCTGAGCGGAAGTCTGACGCCTAACCCGCTGAGCCCCCAGGTGCCCCGGAAGTGTCAACATTTTAAATGTGCCCACTTGGAGTCTGGTAAGCCTAGGAATCTCTCTCACAGAATTTCTTGCTCTGGTGCAAGTAGCTAAGTCACAGGACATCTGTTTGCATGGTAATTTAAAAACTGTGAAAACCGTAGAAATGTCTACCAACCGATGAATATGGTAATTAGTTGTGACACCCACAATAAGGAATGTTATGGAGCCATTGAAAGGATGTGCTATTAGGTGAAAAAAGAGAGCTAGTGGATAACATGTCCTATATAATCTCTTTGGATGCCTATTTGATTGAGGGGATGGAAAGGGGAGGGGGAGTGAGGGTTTTTTCCTCTTTTTACTCCATACAGTTTTAAATTTCATGAATACTTTGTGATGAACCTTTATCAATATGCCACTTTTGTAGTTAAAATTTTGTCAAATGTGAGATATCAATATTCGAAATTCATTGGTCATTTGGGATGTTTCCTGGCTGTGCACAACCTTAGATCCTTAGGGCTTCCCTGCTCCCCCCTTGTTGGTCTCTAAATAATCTCCAAAATTCTTGCTAATCAGTGATGCAAAGCGAGAGGCTCTTCTTTCCCTAAGCTTCAGGCCTCTCTGCAGATCTAAAGGTGACCTCCGATGATGGTCTGGTGAACAAAGGACCAAGCTCCTGGTGTTCTCTCATTTGCAGCTCAAAGCCTCTGCAGAAACTTGGGAATTACAACTCATCTTATTTAATTTAGCCACGTTCATTCTCGAGGCTCCTTCTCCTCACCCAGTAAGAAGCAGGGAAGAAGTTTAAAGGCAAACATTTTTCTTCTCCGCCTAAAATTCTTAACGTTCCTTTTCCAGGTGACTTTTCTTTTATCTTGTGTTATTGACGTGGGGTCATTTCGAGGTGCTTCTATTGGATACCTGGTTACATATAAATAGAAACATACATGCAGGGACAAATACAACACGACATGCAGCCAGCGTCCATTCCGGAACCCAGAAACCAGGGTGGGTATTTCGAAGTCTAATGCAGGGAAATGGTTACATTGTGTTGGAAGGCCGAGAGAGGGGCCAGTCCGGCTGAAGCGCCCAGACAATAGTTAACATCAAAGAGCAGATGTCATGTCTGAGCCCCGGGAACACAAGAAGAGGTGGGTAGAGAGAGCTCCTGCAGGGCTGTGGCGTGGCCACAGCGGGCTGGGCCAAGGGCAGCTGGGGATTGCATCCAAGTGTACTCCCACTGGCAGCAACTGCCCCCGCCGCACCCCAGCGGTTGCTCTAGCGCCAGGGCCTGCACCGTGAGAATAGAGGGCTCAAGGCTTTAAGTTCCACTGACAAAATTATGAACACCAGGTGTGCAATATTCTGAACATCAGTAGTTCTAGAATACTTCAGAAGGCGACAGGGTAATTTTCACCTCATAGGCAACAAATTGTTCTTTTTGGAATTATTCCCTGATTTTCCACGATCCTCTCGAGTGCTTTTGGAACTCTGAACCACCCAGGTGGGCCGCAGTACCAAGAAGTACACGGTGTGTTTGTTACGTAAGCATCTCCAGATGCCATAGGGGAAGATACGGGTACCTTCCAGTTCTCTCTCTCACCTTCGTCTAGGGGAGACAGAGCACGAAGCAAGTCACAATGGAGTAGCGCGTGGGTACCCCGAAGGCGGGCACTATGCTTGGCAGAAACCCAGGGCGGGGAATGGAGAGCTCCACCTGAGTTCAGTGAAGGGACCAGAGGACTGGACTTCGGAGGTGGATAAGGAAGGAAGGGGAGGAAGTTAACAGGCAGACAAGAAGTGGGTAATTCCAGGCAGAGGCAATACCTGTTGAGGACCCCACCATCCTTCTGTCTCCACAAGAACCTTGACCAGAAGACACTCTCCTCTCTGCCCCCTCCTTCTCCCCTCTCCTGGTTCTGCAGCCTTTTAATGGGCTCAAGTCTCTCTACTATAATATTGTATCCTGTGACTATATGCAGGAAAATACAAGCCTGATAAAGTGAAAATGTGTCTCTTCTCCAGCACGAGAACACTGCTCTGAGAATCACAAAATTAAACCCAGTTAATGGGGTACCGAATTGATATTACAAAGGCCACACACTACCTCCTGCCCCTTTATTGGAGGCATAATTTAATTGACTTGTTTGTTCTGTCTTACACTATTATTTCGACCTATTTAAGTGGTTTCCAAGCAAGGAAAAAGCTGCGTCTGAGAGCTGAAAGCTGGCCTGGCCATCTTGGGTAGGCCATGGTGTTCTTCTATCAAACATTAACAATTCCTAAATCTCTGACATCAGACAAGGTCACTGTGATCCTGAAGTGAGATCCTATAACCGCTGAGCGAAAAGCACTGGGCAAACCGTAAAAACGACTCAACGACTCCCTCCTGTGGCTATCTTGAGTGACTGCTGTTGCTTTACTTGCAGCCATTGCCCCTCCCTCAAAGGGTACCCAGTTGCAGAATTACTTCCACTTTCTGACAGCCACCAAGTCCAGAAGAAACCCTTGCTCACTCGAACCCTCCTCAAAATTACCTAGGTGTGCCCAACTCTCTATCAAGCCCCTCTGTACCCCTTCTTACTAAGAAGCACCTAGTCTCCATGGTGGATGGCCTCTCTTGCTGCAGCCAGCATCGGTCATTTTGACTAGTCGTGTCCTGGTGGTCTTTGACTGATGACATCAACAAATGATGGGCACCAACATATGCTTGATGCAGATTCTTCTACTATGACTTCCCGGAAGTTTTGAACTACATCTGTGACCTGAGTATTGTATATCCTGCCTCCCCACTTCTCCACCCCCTCCCACAAGGACTCCTTACCTTCACCTCTGAACACCACCGCCTGGGTGGCTCAGTCGGTTGAGCGTCCGACTTCAGCTCAGGTCATGATCTCGCGGTCCGTGAGCTCGAGCCCTGCATCGGGCTCTGTGCTGACAGCTCAGAGCCTGGAGCCTGTTTCAGATTCTGTGTCTCCTTCTCTCTCTGACCCTCCCCCGTTCATGTTCTGTCTCTGTCTCAAAAATAAATAAACGTTAAAAAAAATTTTTTTTTTAAATGAATAATGAAATTAGTGGCCTACACCCCCTCTAAAAGTTTTACACATTTGGCACCTGTGTCCCTTTGTCTTCTAAAATGTGGTGCTCCACAAAAGACTGGGGTTAATTTTTCATTTCTTTGAAGATGACATTTTTGGGGGAGGTTTGCTTTATTCCCAAGATTTGTTTTAATCTTAGAAAAGTCAACGTTTTGACAGAAAAATGTGGTTGTGATCCCTTTGTGATGTTTTGCACAAAAATGGTGTGCTCTCATCACGTGCAATCTTGGGGTCTCTCTGTCCACCATTTTCATCTATCTGTGTTCTAGGAGTGGCTCCAAAGGAAAACTTACAGGTCATCAAATTTACAATGATCACCTGTTTTCAGTCTTCAGCAAGTATTTGGATGTTGCTGTTATGATTTAGGTCGGTTCCTATGCAGTCTCTTCCAGCCTATCCTGATTCCTTCCTCAACTCAGCAAAATCTCCTGCTGAGACACCATGCAGCAGTTCAAGAAAACTCGTGTTTGTTACGATGCACCTGAAAGGTCTTTGCCTCCAGCTGCTCAGAACACTACTCTACATGTAGGGCTGATTTTTCACAGCCCTCATGCTGTGTTTCACAATCATCTTTAAGAGAAATCTATCGGAGCCCAGTGTTAGAAAGCAAGAGTGCATTACGTGCCCTCAGCCACCTCACAGTCCATTTGCATCCTGGTAGAATCTCTGGCAGCCAGTTGATTTCTTGTCCGCATTCTGAAACACAAGCACATTTCAATCTCCGCAGCTCAAGAGGCTCACCCCAGGTCAGGAAAGACTCCAAAGTGGGGCTGTGGTTTAATGACAAGAGGACAGACAAAAGCAGTGCTAAAGTTTGCTTTTCTTTCTCTTTCCTTCACTATAAAATTAGCCATCTGCACACACAGCATTAGAATAGAAATAAAAGCTTGTAATTTTCGGTCACTACACACATAAGGAAATGGAAAGCAGTCATCTGCTGCCACCGGCATTAATTCTTGCACTCACTCAACAGTCGTATGTGCTAGGGACTGTTCCAGTTGCTGAAAAATAGTGGTAGGCAAAACAGAAAAGGTCTCTTTCCTCTTGGGACCGACATTTCAATAGGAGAAAATGACGAATTATACAAATGAAGTATGAAATTGCAGCCATGAAAGGATTCCAAGGACAGGGACAAGGTCCATGAAAGCACACAGTAATCCTACCTACTGTAATCAGAGCCCATGGGTTCCCTGGAAAGTGACAATGAGCTGGTACGCGGGAGCTGAACCTCATGTTACATGCAGTCTTTCCACTAATCCTCATCATGTAGTTATATGCCTCATCTCATCCCTAATGTTTATTTTTTAAATCTTCAATAGCTTTGGCATTTTCAAAGAACCAGACTGTAAGTTATTCAACAATTCTACTTTTCCTAAGACCTCTGATACAGAAGGGCTTTCAGTGGCTCCATCAAGGGTTTCTGTTGGGTTCATCTTGCCCCTGGACCCCATCCCTCCCGTCAGCACGTGGTTCTGCTGGCTTGTGGCAGCTCTGGTCCCACTGTTAAGATGCTCATCGGTGTGGCTCTTCTTACTGGAGGTAGGTGGGTTCTAAAGAATGGTTTTCATTGTTGGTGGGATTTTAAAATGTTGCTAGTTTGGAGGCCAAAAGCTGCCCTCTTGGGTGATTTTGCCAAAGCAAAACCGGCCTCCCGCCCCCCGCCCCGCCCCCCCCCGGCTAATTTTTAATTTTGCAGGAGGGAGACTGTGATTTCCAAGTTGAATTACTTAGATTCAACAGAATCATAATGGCTCCCCTCCTCACCTAGTCCCTCTGCATTGTCCTTAAGGTACGTTCTTGCTAGATGCTTCCATATTAATTCTTCAGAGAACCCCCTGGGCTGGGCTGTCAGCCCTAGGAAGACCTGTGCTCCAGGGCTCTCTCCTGTGCCTAGAATATGGCAGGTTCATGTTGAGGAAGGAAGGAAGGAATGTTTTTCCATTCATGTATTTCTATGGGTATTTTAGAGGAAAACTGGAAAGTGATGACCCAGTAATTTTTATTGGGTCTTCTTATCTGGAAGGTTTGTGTGTATGTGTTTTAGCCATGTAATCCTGATGAACTCCTACAAATCAGGAATGTGCTGGGGACATTCAAATGACTGTATTTTTACATCTTTTTTTTTTTTTTTTTTTTTTTTTAAGAGAGAGAAGCAAGAGTAGGGGAGAGGGGCAGAAGGAGAGACAGAGAGGATCCCAAGCAGGCTCCACACTCAGCACGGAGCCTGATGGGAGCTCGATCCCACAACCCCGGGATCATGACCTGAGTTGAAATCAAGAGTTGCAAGGTCAAGCAACTCAGGTACCCAGGTGCCCCTTTACATCATTTATTAAAAGCTACTAATACTTCTATTGAAAAATCTTGATTGCACTATAAAATAAAAAGATCTTGAGTAATGATCAAAACTACATTAAAAAATAGGGGTGCACACACATGCACTCTCTCTCAAAATAAATAAAAAAAAATGTGCTAGAGGCAGAAAAGAAATGTATCAAAATATTGGCAGCAGCAATATTTAGGCAATGGAACTACGGGTGAATTTTATTCTTCCCTCCACTTTTCTGTATTTTACAAATTTTATAAAGTGAAAGATTACATTTTAACAATGGTTAAAGTAATTTTTCATCTGCATATCCATAGGAGAAAAAAAAGTCTATGTCTAGAAATTGTTTTCTAAAATACCTCTCAAAATAGAAGGGCTCAAATACTGTCGTAAATAATGAACCTATGGAAAAAACACTAACAAGTCAAAATATGGATCTATCATGTTTTTAAGGCCGGTTATTCTACAGGCAATTGAGCGGTGGAGATTCACAAAGAGCTGAGATCAGAGAACAAAGAAGCCACTTGTGTGCAGAAACAGAGAAACCATAAATAGGAAGAAGAAAAACAGCATGGGAAGCAAAAGTGGCCCAAAATGGATGCACTGTTAGTAGTATGGATGGAAGTTTCAGGGGGAAGATTTCCACCAAAGCCAAGCTTGTGTATGCTTGCTGTTCGTCACTTAACCCCAACCTCCTACTGCCACCACACCTCTCCCACGCTGGGTGGGTCCCCTTAATGTCTCCACCCCCTTAAACAACAATCAATTGTACACATAATGCAAATAAGAAGACTGCACTTTATCACAATTTAAGAAGGGAGAAATAAACACTCATTTCTACTACTGCTGCTACTATTTTTTGATGCTAAACTTTTTTTTTTTTAATGTTTATTTATTTCTGAGACAGAGAGAGACAGAGCATGAGTGGGGGAGGGGCAGAGAGAGAGGGAGACACAGAACCGGAAGCAGGCTCCAGGCTCTGAGCTGTCAGCACAGAGCCCGACGCGGGGCTCGAACTCCCAAGCTGTGACATCATGACCAGAGCCGAAGCCGGACGCTTAACCGACTGCACCACCCAGGCGCCCCGATGCTAAATTCTTAACAGTTAATTCTATCAAGGCCTTATACAACACTGAGTGGACGTCTCTTGTTCTGGCCGCACCCCTGCCCAGTCCCAATCCATTTCTCCTGCCTAAAATCACCCTGAGTTTCCATCCAACCCTCCCATGATTCTCAGCCACGTGCTGTGCGTGATATCCACTTCACACCCAACTACAAGGGTGCCCCAAGCAAAGAAGTTAAACTCAATTATAGTCAGTGGTGAGCTGTTTCTAGAACTTCTGGAAAACAAATGCTCTTTAAACCTGCCCTTGACCTTGATGAAGGCTCTGCGGATCCAGGTATGGAATTGCAGGGGGTTCTGAACAGAGTCAGAGGGAAAAGCCAACACTGGAGAAGGCGAGTATAGATGAATGAGTCTTTGCTGACATTGAGCTGCTCCATCTAGATGGAGTCAATGTCTGGCTACCGCTAGTCTTTCTTTTTGGTTTACATCACTTTAAGTTAGGTTTTTGCCAGATCTATCTGTTAAATTCCTGATTACTATAATGCATAAATAAAACACTTTCTTAGCTTAGCAAGTTTACACTGGAGTGACAACTACTCAAACACTCTTCAGTAAAGAAATGTACTATATGGGTGTGTTCGCGCTGATCATTCACCCAGCAGCACATCTACACTCTACATTTTAGCACATGGATGTTATTCTTCCACAGAATAAAAGAAATGTTGTCGTACAAGGTAAGCCACCAATATACAAATCACACTATTTCCCAATAAAAAGGTTTATCATACAGTCCATCAGATCAGAGTCTCAGGCCCAGCTGAGGATGAATTCTACCCTAAAGCGACTTATACTCAGGAGGCAGCACAACAAATACCCATTAACTAAATTTACCTCGGAGTTTGCTGTTGTAACTTTAAAGAAAAACATGACTTTACTCACAGGGGACTTACAGTCTATAAAGTATGCAAGATAAAGTCATCATGTATGTAATTCTAAAATAGAGAACAGGAGAAATAAATTTATGGTTAGAAATGGAGGAGTTGAAATTTAATCTGTTAGGGAAAAAAAAAAAAAAAGGAATTCATGTGAGTCGGGAAACTTAGGTGAAAAAGATCCCATAAAATCCCCAAGTCATTTTTAGCAAGAGTGGTAGAGAACCTCATAAACAGACTCTAAGAAACAAAACACGATCTGCTGTTATGCTCAAACTAAGGCAATTTATTAGCTGGCTTTACACCTTAAATAATCTCTTGGTTACCTACAGGGACAGTTCCACTAATTCCAAACCAAGCTTTCAAAAGTTCATTGTTGGAGGAAGAACATTCTTATGCTCAACACAAAATACCTCTTTTATAACTTTCAGCAAATCTTTTCTTAGAGTTAACTAAAAAAAAAAATTGCTCAGGTCAAATATTAACTACCTTAACAACCAATTTAGTTTATTTTCCATCAAAATGTGCGCAGGAGAGTTGAAAATCAAAAGAGAACACTGTAAACATTTTGTGGTTTGGCTGGAAGTAGAGTTCATTTCATGATGACTGAATGTCTTCTAATACATATTTCTGATAGTTTCCATAAACCTCAGCAAAGTAAATCCATTCACTAACATTTCAAAGGGAAAGTTGTTTTCTTAAATGAAAGTGCAATATTAGCCTTTCTTTGCCATTTGGCAACTTGAAATTTTCGCAGGAGTGCTGATTAATACTTCTTTGTAGTTGATTATATCATTTTAAGTTTCTCTCTCATTTAAAAAAATATCAATTGCACATTGTTCCTTTAACTGAACTGGATTCTTTAAAACAGACGTTAGCTATTTCACTGCATTTGGAAACATGGTAGAAATTCTGACCCATCATTCTTTTATCTGTAAAAGAAAAAAACAAAAAAAGGCGCTATAATTTATTCATTCACATATTAAGAACAATAACAAAAGGAAAATGCCAGTGAAATAATCATTATATCAAGATGAAACTTTTCTTTTTTCCTGCAACTTTTCCCCTTCCCTAGTCATGCTATTTCTGAGATTTACTACAATCTCTCCATTATGTTCCACAAGACACTGTGTCTTATTTCTAGAATGCTCTTTTAGAAAGAATGCTTTGATGGATTACGTGTCACGTTGCTGACAGTGCATTAGATAACATTTACTGAATGCCAATTATGGTGCCAAGTGTTCTGTGTAGACCTTCACTTCACGACGCTGGGAGGTAGGTTCCTGTACCCCATTTTTACAGGTGAATAAACTGAAGGAGAAATGTGCTTGTGCTGCTAGGAGTCAGTGGGGTAGTAACAAACTTGGGCAGCTGGACTCCAAAGCCTTTTGCGGGATGCAAGTATAACTGGATTTGGATGCAACATAAAGCCCCATGTTCAAAGCAGACACTCCGTTCGATGAAGTGAATAACTTTCATGCGGAAAACGATCAAATGAAGTAATGAAGTTCCCTTTAAAAAAATAATATTCCTAAGATTTACATTAATCATGATTGTGTGGAAGAACATTTAAATTACTGAAGTTCTCTGGTCCACTTCTGGCTACTTTCTCCAAAACTCAACTGCACCTTACATTATACAATAGGTCCCTTTCATTAACATTAATTGAAGTTTCTGAATGGATCATTTCAAAGAACACTGAGAACCAGTTATTTAAAGAAAAAACAATAATGATGGCTCTTCTATTAAATGAAATCACTTCCCCCAAATTCACTGGACTCTTAAAGTCTGTATTCTCATAATTTGGATTGCATAGTTTCAAATCTATTTTTCAACAAATTTAATTAAAAAAATTTTTTTTAACATTTATTTTTTTGAGAGACAGTGAAGGAGTAGGAGGGGGGCAGGGATGGAGGGAGACAAAGAATCTGAAGCAGGCTCCAGGCTCTGAGGTGTTAGCAAAGACCCAACGCGGGGCTCAAACTCACAAACAGTGAGATCGTGACCTCAGCCAAAGTCAGATGTTTAATCCACTGAGCCACCCAGGTGCCCCGAATTTACTTTAATTTTTAATAAATGTTTATTTATTTTTGAGACAGAGAGACAGAGAGAGAGCATGTGTAAGCAAGGGAAGGGCAGAGACAGAGGGAGAGAGAGAATCCCAAGCAGGCTCCGTGATGCTGGTGCAGAGCCCCATGTGGGGACTCGATCTTATGAACCCTGGGATCATGATGTGAGCCGAAATCAAGAATTGGACACTGAACCAACTGAGCCAACCCCAGGCATCCCAAAAGTTACCTTAATTTTGAGGAATATCACTCATGGGGAAGACAGTTTGGAAGTCTCACTGTGAAAAGTTCTAAAACCACACATTTTCTTGCCATCATGTAAAAAGACTTTAACATAAATTTTAAAATCTTGTTCTAATACCATAACTGTGTTCCCCTTAAGCCATAAAGTCTCAGTGAGCATTCTCACAAAGCAGGTAAAGAAGAGACACCACGACAGGTAACCAGCCTCACGGTACCTCGGTGACCACGCCCGCGGCAATGGTGGAGCCGCCGTAGCGCAGCATGAACCTCCCCAGCTCCTTAAAGTCTTTGTACAGCTCCAGCGCCACCGGCCGTTGCGTCTGCAGCTCCACCAAGGCGTTCTGGCCTTTGGTCAACAATCTGTCAGAAAAGGGGGAGCGGGGACGACACGGATATCCCGCAGAGGTGAATAATGCAGTAACAAACCAAAAAATGTATATTTCACATTTGATCAACTTTCAAAAACTTAAAAAGAAAAAGAGTTTTTAAAATGAAAATATATACCTTTGAATTTTTCTGGGTCAGTTGAAAGAAATGAGAGGAATAATTCTAGATTGAAGAAATATTAGCTACATTTTATATACGTGTGTGTGTGTGTGTGTGTGTGTGTGTGTGTGTGTGTGTATTTTTTACCAATCTTCCAAATACAGGTCTTGAAGGACCCTATAACCTAAAATGCTCAAGGACCCTCCACCAAAGCCTTCCCTTCATTCCCTCATGCAACTGAGAGGTTCAATATCTAATAAAGAAAGTAAAGAATTTTCATTTTAAAAGAGGAACATAATACAAAATTCTAATTGGGGGGATGAAGTGTTAGGAAGTTATGTATAAAGAGGACAAAATCTCCTAGTGCCAATAGACTATTCTAAACCTCTCTCTTTCCTTCCCTCCTCTCTCTTTTCTCACACAGGAATAGTAATTCTTTAACAAGCGTTCAAAATAAAATCACATAAGATTTTTCCATCGTATGATGTCTGTAGGAAACGAACGGGGTGGGGCAGGAGCCTTCATATAAGCAGTTCCATACAAATATAAACAAAAATCCTCATGCAATGGGCCCTCCCAAACTTACAGCAAGAGTAGATCCCAAAAGGGGGCATTTTGAAAACGTTCTCTAATTTAATTTTGATAACATTCTCTAATTTAATTTTGATGTGTTCTAGAAAGAAAACAGCAATTATAAACTCTCCTTCTGGAAGATTAGTTCAGAGACAGAATAAGCCAAAAAAGTTTTTAAAAAAGTATTCCAAAATTCCCAAAAATTGGCTTTGGACAATTTCAGTCCAAAGTCCAATTCCTTAGAAAGGAGAGTATTTAATATATTCATAATTTGTACTTAATGTTGTTTCTAGAAAGCTTGATTCCATCCATATGAAGCAATCAAGTCTGTAATTTGCCAGCGGTGGAAAGGAAGGAAAGACCAAATGGTGCTGGTATAAATTAAGAGAAAGGCTACAAATTAGGTGCCAGGGAAATTAATATGAGAATATACTAGAACCCAGAATCACTGAGCAGGGAGCAGAAGCAGGGAGGGGAAAATTCAGAATTAGATATGATGAGTCAATTTTAGATTGAGAATTCTCCCAATCACTTGTGTGGGTCAAACAACCTGGATCCTGCCAAAAATACTATAATTTATGTGAACCAGCTGACTAGGTTAAATTCCTGGCTCTGCCCCCTTGCTAGCTCTGTGAACTTGAACATGTTATATAACTTCTCTAAACCTCAGCTTCCTTATCTGAAAAATGGGGGAAATTGTACGTGCTTCGTAAGGTTGCTGAGAATATAAACCATGTGAAAGCAGTCCCGAGAGAGCCTAGGAAATAGCGGTCCTTCAGAAATGTTCGCCATTATTTACACTTCTCAGGACATTATGGCATCACGGACTTTAAAGACCCAGGTTAAACCTGAAGAAGTATCAGTGACTACACATACTGTGGTGAGCACTGAATAATGCACAGAACTGTCAAATCACTATGCTGTATACCTGAAACTAACATAACATTGCATGTCAACCATATTTCAATACATTTTTAAAATCCATCTTAAAAAAAAATAAAAAGAACTATTAAGGAACTATCTTCGAAAGAGAGATTAAGTAACTCTTTCTTCCTAACTAATGGAGAAACGGGCATGGGTACAGAGCAGAGTGAAGACTCACTTCCACTTGCACCCTACCTATTAGCCCACTAGCCACCTCTGGGCCTCTTACCCAGGTGCGAATGAGGAGGAACACCCAAAGACTGAAAAAAAGGGGATTTTGGGTGGGATTCCCCATAGGGTTGAAACGAGGAAAACCCCAAAGCTAAAGCAGCCAAGCCAAACTGTGGTTAGTTAGCCTTTAGTTGAATTAGGGTAAAAAACTTAAGGTTCTCAGGAAGCACTTCCTTTGAAAAATCCCAACCTTGTCCCGGCCAAAGGGAATTGTCCCCACTGAGGCCTGGATATTAATGATAATCAAGAGGGAAACAACATGGTGGTGATCACCTCAGCTTAAAGCTCCACGTGGATTCTGAACAGAAAGAAAAATTCTGGGTGGGGAAAAAAACTAGAAGCTACAGGGTATGCAATACACTTTTTGCCTGGAGTATTCTGAAAGTATGGAATGCTTCTCATTAAGGAGGTGACAAGAAAGTTAAGAGCAACGCTCAGGTGTAATCTGGAACTGGCGGCTAGGCATAATTGAAACTCATTCTTTAAAATGTAGAACTGGGGGCGCCTGGGTGGCGCAGTCGGTTAAGCGTCCGACTTCAGCCAGGTCACGATCTCGCGGTCCGTGAGTTCGAGCCCCACGTCGGGCTCTGGGCTGATGGCTCAGAGCCTGGAACCTGTTTCCGATTCTGTGTCTCCCTCTCTCTCTGTCCCTCCCCCGCTCATGCTCTGTCTCTCTCTGTCCCAAAAATAAATAAACGTTGAAAAAAGATTTTTGAAAAAAAATAAAATGTAGAACTGACTTTTTTAAGTGCCTTTATTTTTACATCATCAGTACCCAGGGCTTGACACATATATGCAAACTTACATTAACATCTTTATTCACAATCCACACCCCACTGCCACCATCCATAACAGAAATTATATCTAGCGGCACTCATACCTAGACGGAAGCTTAAATATATGGTCTGTGTTTATTTTAATCTAGTCTGTGCAAAGAAAGATTTCTGGAACAAGTAAAATTAGATTTAGGTTTCATTTATCACAAAGAGAAATACTACCACAATGAATTAATCAGTAAAAAATTTGCTAAATTTTAATTTTTTTTAAATGTTTATTTATTTTTGAGAGAGACAGAGACAGAGCTTGAGCAGGGGAGGGGCAGAGACAGAGGGAGACACAGAATCCGAAGGAGGCTCCAGGCTCTGAGCTGTCAGCACAGAGCTCAAGGCAGGGCTTGAACCCACGGACAGTGAGATCATGACCTGAGCCAAAGCCGGACGCCCAACCGCCCGAGCCACCCAGGCACCCCTTTGCTAAATTTTAAAATACTCACTTTGGCTTCTTCTTTGTGACTTCACCCGTGCTTTTGTTTAAGACGCTAATCAATCGTTTAATAACGGCAGGCTCACTGACAGTCTGGTAGTGTAACAGCACCTGAAACAAAAAATGGTCCTGTCAAAACACTCTTTACCGTGCACCCGCAGCTGTTTATCCTGGTGTCACATTCCATCATATGAATGCACTCGGCACTCCTGCCGGAAGCTTTCGGGGTCTCCAGCTGCTTCCTAAGTCCTACCATTCCGATCAGGGTGTTCCTTCACTTACTAAGGGAAAAAGGTCACAGGAGCCAGTTCGAGTCTCTCCTCCACTAACTTCACGAACCTTAGTAGATCAGACAACCTTCCTTACAGGGTCGTGATGAGAACTGAACAAGATCAGAGACAGTGCCTGGTATAGATGTTCATCAAATGCAAACTGTTCCATCACAAAAATGAGGGAAGGGGGATCATGTGATATTCAGCAGTAGTTAATGTATTCATTGTTGGATAATGAGAATAAAATAGTATATAGGACTTTATTAGACAGTCTTTGAACTCAGGCCTGACTCTACACTTTCCAAGTGTGTGATCTGGGGCAAGTCCTTTTAAAGCCCTTTATCCCCAACACCTCCAGCCTCAGGTTCCTTATCAATGAGAAAAATCAGATAATGTTATTTTGAAGTGGTGAATATTCAGTTAATTGATGATCTTAAATTTTAGCTATTGTTCGTGTTTTATATGTAAGGAAGTTTAATATCAAAAAGGTTAAGCAACTTAATGTAGCCATGGTGATATGTTTCAGAGGTGAATTTTAATTTTTTTTTTAATGTATGTTTATTTTTGAGAGAGACACAGACAGAATGCAAGTGGGTTAGGGGTAGAGACAGAGGGAGACACAGAATCCAAAGCAGGCTCCAGGCTCCGAGCTGTCAGCACAGAGCCCGACACGGGGCTCGAACTCACGAGCTGTGAGATCATGACCTGAGCCGAAGCTGGACGCTCAACCGACTGGGCCACCCAGGCGCCCCTCAGAGGTGAATTTTATATGCTGGGATCAACTAGAGTAAAAGTTATACTGGCTATCCTCATTCAAATAACAAGCACTAAATGCGCAATATGTCTATAGTTGGGTATAGTGGGAAGACCAAATACTCAGCAAGTGGCAAAGCTGGCAAGGTTTAAGTGGTCTGACCATTTTATGCTGTTTGCTTGAAAAAACACTGACACTTCTACTATGGAACTTCTTGGCTGGACAGCACATTCAGAAAAGAGAAATACAAGGGGACTTGTGGATGCACAAGTCCAGAATCCTGGACTCTGTAACTTTCTAAAAACCCAAGTCTTTCAACCAGCACTTTGTTCGTTCTGTCTACTTCTCTCCCCAGGACAATGCTGCCCTCAGTCCAGGACAATCCTCTCTCATCTGAATTAAAGTGCAGGCTCCTTCCTGGTCTCTCTGCCACCACTCTTGTCCCTCCCTTAGCCAGTCTTCTTAAATCTACCAGACTGATCTTCTAAAAGATAAACTTAACGATACACCCTTGCTTTTTAAAACCATGGAAACTTTCACTCCACTACTAGGCACAAGGCCCTTCTCAACGTGACCCTCACTTCTCCAGCCTCATCTCTCTCCATCGCCTCTTCCATTCTCCGTTCCAGGCATACAGAGCTTCCACTCCCTACATGTACCACGCCCTTTGTAAGCTTTAGGCTTTTGCACACGTGATGCCTCTGGCTAGAACACAGCTTCCACCTGTGCAGCCTCACTGGGCTAACTCCTACTCCTGCTACTCCAACCCTCTTAGCGTGATGCGTCCCCTCCTGCAAGAAGCCTGACCTCTAGTCTGAGCTAGACACCTTCCTCTGGGTCCCCTAATCTCACGACATAACCTCTCACTTTTATTGTAGCTGCTGTTTTAAGTGTCTGTCATCCCATGTAAATATAAACTCTGTGAGACAAGGAACTATGTATACCAGTACCAGACATTTAACCAGCACTCAGTAAGTATTTATGAAATAAATGTAAGAATGAAGGAATAAGAACACCTACAACACATGGAAGAAGAAATCAGTCATGTGGTTTTGTTTCTTTGTTTTTTTTAAAGGCACAACCGAACCTCCATTATTCTACAAAGGCAAATTAGTTTTTGTTTTGTTTTGTTTTTTATCAATGGCATGTGACCATTATAAACTGGAAACATTCCAGAAAAATTTAATGACCAACTCTTACCAGGGGAAAAAACCTTCCACAACACATGGTAAAGTTACATTTGTGTATCCAACACGGTCAGGGGTCAAAAGGCACCAATGTGTAACGTAAATGTAGTTCTACAAATCTAAGAAACATTTCTTTTGCAACAAACAGGTAAATAAGCAGAAAGCCCCTTACTTGGCTCAGGTGTGACTAAGAAATCAATACCAGTCTCCATCCAAGGCTCGCCAAATTTGAAAGAACAGAAGCAGACGAACCTACTTAAGTTTCTTCTAACTTCTGTGAGCTGTGTGTGGGTTCCACCCAATGTGGTCGATGAATGGATCGTAGCAGTTTGGGGTACAGTGTGTGTGTGTGTGTGTGTGTGTGTGTGTGTGTGTGTGTGTGTGTTTGTGTGTTTTATGTCCATAGTATCTTACAGGTAGTAGCTCAGGAAAACAAAACAAAAACAAAAACAAAAAAAAACCTTGTGGAACACGAGTGAAAAAATCTACATGCCAAGTAAGTGGAAAGTAATTGTATATTATATTAACATTTAGTTCATATTACATATAACCCAAGTCATCTATAATTCAAACCAGTATGCAGCATAATGTAAAAGGAAAAGGATCTCAAAGTGAAAAGTACTGACTATGAGTCCTGGCTTAATCACTCATTATTCGGACAGTCACCACACCCGAGTCTCCAATTCCTCACCTGTAAGTGCAGACAACACTAACACAAGTCTACGATCTTATCTGCAATTCAAAAATCCAAAAGACTGAAAACCTAAGTTGTTCCTGATTCTGCTATAACCCACTTAAGTAGCAAAAGAGGACTTGAAGTAAGGCAATTTACAGTCCTTATTTGTTCTACTTAGCATTAACAAGCTGTGATGCAGAATTACTAGCATGTTTGATTACAGAGTGTTGCCCCATCATCTGTTAGGGGTTTTACATAACATGCATGCATCATATCACCTTTCTATAATCTGAATATTTCTGAACTCTGAAACACACTAGCTTGAAGAGTTTCAGATAAGGGTTGGGACTCTACTTCATGTGGGGTTGTGAAAATAAAATTATGTAGTGTTTTATAAAACTGTAATGAGCTACATAATCTGTTAGGTGGTAAAGTAAGTCAAATTATCATTTTCCTTACACTTCCAGGTGACCTATATTTTAAAACTATCAAGGGATATATGGTCCATTAGTTTACAACAAGAAAGCTAAGACCACTCAATAGGGAAAGGACAGTCCTTACAACAAATGGTGCTGGGAAAACTGGGTAATCCACATGCAAAAGAACGAAGATGAAACCTTACTTTACCCATGTGCAAAAATTAATTCAAAATGGATCAAAGACCCAAACAAAAGAATGAAAACTATGAAACTCATAGAAGAAAACAGAGAGGGAAGTTTCCTTGATGTTGAATCTGGCAATGATTTCTTATACATGACACCAGAAGTATCGGCAACAAAAGATAAATGGGACCTCATCAAAATTAAAAACTGTTGTACATCAAACAGCATTATTAAGAGATTAAAACGACAGCCCACAGAATGGAAGACAATATCTGCAAACCACATATCTAACAAGGGATTAATATCCAAAATACATAAAGTACTGAAAAGATACTCAACATCACTAACCATTATTAGGGGAAATGCAAATCAAAACCACAACGAAATACCACTCACTTCACAACCATTAGTTTGCCTATCAGTTAAAAGCATCCTACTCTTGATTTTTGGCTCAAGTCATGATCTCATGGTTTGTGAGTTCAAGCCCCACATCAGGCTTTGCGCAGACGGCACACAGAGCCTGTTTGGATTCTCTCTCTCAAAATAAAGAAGCTTAAAAAAATCACCCACACCGCCCCCCGCCCCTTACACACACACACTACCAAGTGTTGGTGAGGAAGTGGAGAAAAGAGACCACTTGCACACTGCTAGAAAGAGCATAAAATGGTGCGGCTACTATGAAAAATAGTCTGGTGGTTCTTCAAAAAGTTAAACACAGAATTACCACATGATCCAGCAATTCCACTCTTAGGTACGCACTCAAAAAGACTGAAGAAAAAAAAAAGGGGGGGGGGGTCAAACAGATACTTGTATGCCAATGGTCAAGGAAGCATTATTCGCAATCGCCAAAAGATGGAAACAACCCCAAGGTCCATCAACGGATGAACGGATAAACGATACATGGCATACACATACTATTCAACCTTAAAAAGAAATGAAATTCTGACATGTGCTACAATACTGATGAACTCTGAAAACATTATGCTAAATGAAGTAAGTCAGACACAAAAGAACAAAACCGTATGATTCCACTTATGAGGGACGTAAGATAGGCAAATTCATAAAGAAAGAAAGTAGAATAGCGGTTGCCAAGGGAAAAAGTGAAGGAGTAACAGGGAGTTTTTGTTTAGAGGATACAGAGGTTCAGTAGGGGGTGAGGGAAAAGTTGCGGTGATGGATGGTGTTGTGTTGACGGGCGCACAAAAACGTTGAGTGTACTAAATGCCACTAAACTGTACACTTAAAAACGATTAAAATGGTAAATTTTATGTTACAAAATATTTTACAGTAAAAAAGCATAAGTTTAGTTAAAGTCTAACCCATTCTTCTATTTTTCTTCTTAAATAGAGTTTACCATACAAACTAAGAGACACAAATACTTCATGTAGTGTTAAGAAATGAGTCCCCAAATAGCAAAATTTTAATTGCTTGGGAAGCCTTTTCTCGGTTTAAAAACAAAACAAACCAACAAACAAAAACTGAAGGTTCCTTCCCACAAGGGGCAGATTAAATGACAAAACACGACTGTTTTATTCTGAAACAAATTTCATCCTCGTATTCGTGAATCAATATACGCAGTGTAATTTCATAAAGGAACACGGACAAACTTTCAATTCATACTTATTTTTAAAAAACTACAGTAGACAGGAAGACAGTATTACTATTTAAAGTAACTACTGACCTCTTGACCTCTCTACCTCTCCAATGGCAAAAATTATTGCTGCATGAGTAAAAACACGCCGTAACCAACCTCTCCAGTTTCTCCCCACTGGACATACTGCTTTCTAAGAACGAGTGCCGTTCATTCACAGCAATTAAGCTACAGTTTCTTGCCTGTTAAAGAAGAATTCTGAATATTTAAAAATTAAATATTTTCAACTAGAACAACTATTTTGGAGAAACAATTTTAGTCTTTTTTTAGCATTTGGGAGAAATGGTATATGATTAAAACTAAAATTCTTGAACAGTATCTTATATTTTTTATATGACCAAATTTACATAGAAATAATTACAAAGAGTTATAATCAAAGTGCATGGTTATTTCAAAGGTGTGTAAGTATAAAATGAATTTAAATAAGCTAAATAAATTTATTCCCAACCTCTAAAACATGATCACTAACTAAACTGAGCTTAAAGGTCAATTACTACTACTGTCTTATTTTTATTTCAAAGATGCATTAAATGCTGAAAATGATCTGTTTATATTTTCAAAGGCAAGCCATTTAATTCCACTAAATATTTTATTGTCGTCCAAATCTGTACTATATGAGCTGACCAAGAAAGAAAAAAAAAAGTCTAATAAGAAAAACTTCATCTGTTAAGTGGCAAAAGCAAAGTATCAAACTCTAAACACAGGATGGCCCCAAACATCTGAAAAAAAATTACACATAAAAGAAGAAACCCATGCAATGCACAGGCAGTGTATCTTCTGGCCAAGTAATATTAGAGTATAAAAACTCCTCTCCTTCCCATTAAATGTGCATGTTCAGATGATGCTGGTAAATGATAACCTACAAACAAACCTCACAGCCTGCAGGGTCTAAATGTGTTGCTTCGGCCCAATTAAAGTTAACCCTGTGTCAAGCATCCCCAGAACGTATTCATAAATACCAATGGGTGGACAACACGCACACATAAAAATACACTAAATGTAAAGTGTCGAGATATTTATGTAGTATGCAATCACAGAGTATTCTTATCTTTTATGTGTGTTTTCCAAAGTTTTCTATAATAATGTATTACTTTTATAATCAGAAACACTATAAATAAGCATATTAAAGCCAGAACAGAAAGACATAATCTAAGATTAGTCAGGTAGCCTGTAGAACACAGTAAAAAACATCAACCATTTTCCCTAAATGAATTTTACTATTATCCTTACTTTGTATCCTGTTGATTACAAAATTTCTTTTTAATGCCTCACTGAAAAAATCGTCAGACTCAAGGACCAAAATGAAAAAATACAAATGACTTTCAAAGTCTAATTTCATGTTTTTCTGGATTAGGGTAGTAAGAGGTTAGTTGAAAATAACTATGATAGCATTCTCGCTTGTAAAGTAAGTTACCCTTTTTAAGATAAAGTTACTTTGAATGTATAAAAACAATAACAAACATTTTGAAACTTACAGGAAATCCTTTAGTGATAGGAATTTCAATATTAAAGATGAGGATCCGAGCTCTGAAACGAGTGCAAGCTTTAATGGGTTCTTTGGGGCCACAGAATATGCAGCCAACACTGTAACAGAAAAAAAACAGAGACGGGGTGGGGGGGGAGGGGGGAGAGAAGGTACTTGAAGAACAAATAAATACATATCAAATAGGAGTATCTCTAAAACCATTTACAAATAAAACAATCAAGTAAATTGGGGACTTTTCTAAATACTCCCTTCTGGGTTAAGGCAAAGCTTATACCATTATTAACCTTCCACCATTTTCATACGTTACAGCTTTCACTCAAAGAACGTGTTGAGTACACGTGCTGACATGTATTAATTTCAGTTTTAAGCAGATTTTGCTCATCATTTTTACATTTCTACAAGTGCCTATTTTTGGCCAAATGAAATTCGAAATTAATACTCATTCTTTCAGTTCGGTAGGTGAGTTGCAAGATCTATGTTTTGAGGTCCTATATCCAAAATAAGGGTCGCTTAAACTCATTTTCTCACTCACTTGATCTTGATGATATCCATGCCAACCAGCGTAAGACTAACATGATCACCTGCCGCCGCCCAATCAACAGGTTCATCATGCAGAGTGATTCCTGGAAATGAGTAAGAACCAAAGCATACAGTGAAACACCTCAATATCAAACCATAACAACCAAGAGAGCTTGGCTGATTTATGCCTCATCAGTCACTACTCATCATTTTCAATATGAATAGATTGAGAATGAGAAGTGTAACTGTGAGCGTTGAGGAAAACACACTTCCTCTAGACTTGACTCTTCTAGAACACCACCCTAAACATAAAGTGACTTGTATTTGTCCAAAAAAGGCTGATTTCTGCTTATTTAATCAAGGTTTTAAAACTCATTTATACAACTCATTTTATAACTCATTTATACAGCTATTAAACATGCCCCCGTTCAAATAGTTCTCTTATATTAATAGATGCGGGCATAATAATGCAGTTCAAATCACTTAATAACATAAAATATGGGACTAGGGGAGGTGTCCAGTAACCCTTAGGGCATCAGTGCTCAGTCAGATGGTACTCTTGACAGGCCCCTTCACGATTCCTGGCTCAAAAGAAATGCTTCCCAGAAAGAGAGAGAGATCCACAATGCTAACTGGTTATAAGAAAAGTGTAAGGAAATTTAATTTAAAACTGATCCCAGGTGTTGCTATACACCTTTATTACCTAGGGATAATCCTGGAGAACAATTACAAAGGGCATTACTCCACTACCTTATTCAAAAGCTATGAAAAGGTATCTCATATTTTCTGATTCTATGGGGCAAATTAATGGGCTAATAGTAAGTTCCGTTCCACTAGAACTTGAACCTTTTGATGAAGACAGTGCATAGGCCAACCACTGTGAAATAGTTCTTGATGGACATGTTTTTAGTAAATGATAACTCACCCATATCTTTCTCAAAATACTATTTTTTTCCCATGTAGCATACACTTAAGAAACTCTTAACTTTCTTTTAGACTTTTTATGAGTTCAAAGAGAACTTTAAAAGCTCTGAGACAACCTAGAGTTTTATTTGAAATTTTATGTATGTATATACCTGCATTAGTCTAGGAGGAGCCATAACTTTTATCAAGGCATCAAAGAGGTTCTTGAGTCCAAAAACTTAACAATTACAATATTAAGGAATGTTTGTTAAATTTTCAACTACTTTAGTTTTTAAATGTAAACTTATTAAAAAAAATTTTTTAAAAAGGTGGGGGTGCACCTGGGTGGCTCAGTCGGTTAAGTGTCCGACTTCAGCTCAGGTCATGGTATCATGGTCCATGAGTTTGAGCCCCGCACCGGGCTCTGTGCTAACAGCTCAGAGCCTGGAGCCTGCTTGGGATTCTGTGTCTCCCTCTCTCTCTGACCCTCCCCCGTTCATGCTCTGTCTCTGTCTCAAAAATAAACAAACATTAAAAAAAAAAGTTTTTTGGGGCGCCTGGTTGGCGCAGTCGGTTAAGCGTCCGACTTCAGCCAGGTCACGATCTCGCGGTCCCCGAGTTCGAGCCCCGCGTCAGGCTCTTGGCTGATGGCTCAGAGCCTGGAGCCTGTTTCCAATTCTGTGTCTCCCTCTCTCTCTGCCCCTCCCCCGTTCATGCTCTGTCTCTCTCTGTCCCAAAAATAAATAAACGTTGGAAAAAAAAAATGTTTTTTTTAAATGTAAACTTAAAGTGATCATATCTGATTTTTGTTATGAAATGTGGAACTGAAGGCAGGGACTGGCCACTTACAACAAAGATTGCCTTTAGTTTAGGATTTTGAAGAGCTCTCATACTAGAATTTTAATTAGCAATATAAAATTTTGTAGAGGCAATCTATAATCTGATTTTCTCCCTCCAAATATGTTACACTGTCCTATATATGATACTCATCTTCTTAAGGACCTTCTTCATGAGACAGACATCACACAAAGTAGTACTTTTTTAACACTCCAAAAACTCGATGCGTTAATAAAATGAAAACACAATTTAGAATTTCCATTTCTTGGTAGCAGATTTACTCACTTCTCTCTTTTTAGGAGATGTTACTGGTTAGTGATAGAATTGTTGAGATAGAAGGGTGCACTGAACAATTAAGTAAATCAAGCAAAAGCAACGGAGTTAGAAATTGAGGACTGAGGGGCGCCTGGGTGGTTCAGTCAGTTAAGCGCCTGACGTCAGCTCAGGTCATGATTCCCACAGTTCCTGAGTTCGAGCCCTGCATCATACTCTGTGCTGACAGCTCAGAGCCTGGAGCCTGCTCTGGATTCTGTGTCTCCTACTCTCTCTGGCCCTCCCTTGCTCACACTCTGTCTCTCTCTCAAAAATAAATAAAAATTCCCCCCCCCAAAAAAAGAAAAGAAACTGAGGACTGAGAACCTCCAAGTTGGGTTACAAGAGTAGCCATCAAGGAGTAGGGTATGATCTCAGGTACTTCTTATACAGCTTTCCTTTAAGATTAAAGATAAGTGATTAGAGTTTTTCTGGTGGGGAAGGGACAGGAAGAAGAGAAGGAAAGAATGTGGGACTTACAGATGTAAATTATGATTCTGGAGGTCACAAAAGAGCCAGTCTGTAAGGTCCATGATAATTTTAGGACCATGGTTTTAGTTTTAATTCATGTCTATTGATTATTTTAAAACTTCCTGTCTCAAAAAAGCTCATTAACCTACAAAGAAATTAGTATTTCAAAAGCATTGTTGCTCTTGATCACTTTAAAAAACAGTAAGAGATCTGAACTTGCAAATAATAGATCAATGGAAAATGATTCTTTTTAAAAAAGCGTGCATTACTTGTCATCTAAATAGAATTTTCATGATCCCTAAACCAGCAGAAAGAAAAAAGCAAAATGGAAATAACTTTGGCTTTCATTCCCCTATTCATCTTTAAATTTGTTCTAAATTGTTACCTAAACAGATATTCATTAATTTCTTAGACTCTAAGAAATCTGCTTTTGAAGTAAGCAAATTAATTGTTAAAAATGTACATTCAAATTTATCATCCAGTCAGGTACAGCTCTGGATATAAACTATAATAAGAGTAATAGAGAAAAGTACTGAAATTTAACAACTTTTAACATTCTCAGTATACTGTAATTTAAAATTGTTATAAATTGTTACTTTGAAGTATAAACCAGAATGTCAGGTCTATGTTGAAGTTGGAGGCTTAGCTGGAAACTAGATTAAGGTAAGTACAGAATTATAAACTTTTAAGCAGAATTCAGAACAACAAGTACACTTGTAAGGTCAAAAGATTAGAAAATAGAAACAGTTATTGGTCAGTGTGAAAGGTCATATATTACACGTGGGAAAGCAGTAATTCTAGCACGTTAGCTCAATTTCTCTTTTTAACATTAGGATTCTCTGCATTTGCATCTTATTTTCTTAGGTCTTTCTGCAAAAAACAATTTTTTTTTTTGGTATAAGCATGATTAAACTGTTAACTGATAGTAATTCTGAAATACAAATTTCAAAACAACTAGTTACTGACTGTTTAGTGCCAGGATGGGGTTAAATTTAATTTCTGCTGCTGAATACTATTTTCAATGTATCTGTCAGGTGTCTATACATCTGGTTAGATCCTAACCAGGCTTTTAGAATCAGTGTCAGGAAAAAAAAAAAAAAAAAAAAAAAAAGAAATGCTACCACAGTTAGAATGTTCTGTGTACATTTATACACACATAGTCACAACAGAAAAAATCGTTTAATGTTTTCACATTTTTATCTTCAACAGTTAGTATCATTTTGACAGTCAGTTACAATTTCACTAAGAGGTTATTTACTTAGGAGTTAATAACTAAACTACTTTTAAAAATCTGCTGTCTCAACTTAAAGGTTTTCAGCAAAAGAATCTTGCAGAGGAATACCTTTTGCAGTACAAGTTTCATTAGGAGGCATTGCTAGGAGTCGGTCACCGGTCTGGATATAGCCAGCTTCAATTTTACCAGTTACACAAAATCCAGATCCTTGATCTGCAAAATACACCCAAATCTTACAACTCATGTAGCCACGTTATCTAATGATTCAAGCTGTTAGCTACGTTTTGTTCCCTAGCGGGTTATATAAAACTAGTAGTTCAATGAACATTTAGCAATGATCATTTCAGAATTTGTAACATTATCTACTAAATAGGACATACCACATTCTACTCTATATCTTCTTACAAATAAAAATATTCATGTTACAAAAAGGGAGATTCATTCCTCTTTCAAATATTTAGTGAGTGTTTACCAAGTACCAAGCCATGTGCTAGCCTCTAGGAATAAAGAGATGAAAATATAAGTCCCTACCTGTAAAGGGGTTTTACTCTAGGAAGAGAAAGACAAAAACAATTACACTGTCCAGAGACAAGTATAACTTAGGATGTACAATGAAAACAGAAAGAGGTACACCGAAGAATTCATGATGAGGGGGAATGACTGCACGTTAGCCGGGCACTCGGAGAAAGAACAAGGGTTTATAAGGTACTTGTGTATATGGGGAGGGAAAGAAGGAAAACACCAATGACCCAGGATACTATATAAGCAAAGGCAGACTCATAACCGAATGTGAGATGTACGAAGACCCGTGTGTCACTTATAAGGAATGTTTATGGCACCACATGAGGCAACAGGGGGAGGCAAAGAGCAAACAATAAAGGGACCTCATAAATCATACTCAGGGCTTGAATTTCATCCTCAGTTAAGGAATAGGAAGCCGGTAAAGAAATGTGAACAGAGAAGTGGCATGATGGTATTTCGGTGTCAGAGAGGAGGGGAGACTGACTGCAGACTGGAAGCAAACTCAAGAATTTGGGAATAAGTTATGACAGATTGAAGGTGATGAGGTAGAAGAGGGATAAAGGCAAAAAGGGATGCAAAAAGGTGCATCAGGTGTGAGACAGGAAATTAAGGAACAAGATCCATTTTAGCCTTGGTGAATCTGAAGTGCCTACCAGACATACAGGTGGAGACAATGCATTCCAGGGGGCACCAATCACATCAAATTCCATGAGAATGGGACCCTGGGAGCACACTCCCTGTGGAGATGTCCAGTAGCCGTTAGCACACGCGCATGTATCCAGAAAGTGAGAACAGGTTTGGGCTGGAGATACTGACTTGGGAAGCATCAAGACACAGGAGGTAGATGAGTCATGGATGTCTGTCTGAAAACAGCACGTCAAGTAAGAAAAAGACTGAGGCAGAACATCAGTTAGGAGTCAGAAAAAGAGGAGCCCACAGAGAAGATACAGAGAGGTCTGAGAAATGGACAGGACAGTAGGAGAAAGTGGGTCACAGAAACCAAGGGAGAAAAGTTTCAAGGCGGATATGGCTACCAGCTTCAGAAGTAATGCCAAATTCAAGTAAGATGAGAGACAGAACTGAAAACTCTGTAGGGACTGTGGCAACCAAAGGGTCATTTGGTAACCTCAGCAGGAACATGCTAAGGGGGAATAGTGTAGGCAGAAGCCAGGAAGCAGCCTGAGAAGAGAGAGAGAATAGCAGGTAAAAAGGTAGAGTTAGCAAACACTGTTATTCAAAACATTATTTTTGTATTCTGTATGTTAAAGAAATAACAGGCATTTTAAAAAGCATTACCGGTATTTCTTCTGCTACTAGAATGTGGAAAGCTAGTAATAATAATGATTCATTTCAATTTCACTGAATGATTTTTTGGGAAGCACCTTCATTTATTAAACAATTATTAAGCATGTATACGTGGGAGGCACTAGTCTGCACTGAGCTAGGTCCTGCAGATAAAGATACAGAAGAGACAGTACTGGCCCTTAAGGACTCCACAATCTAAGTTCAATAAAAAGCACAGAAACAATTATACTACTGACTGAACAATACACTGACAGAAGATACTGAGAACACAGAAGGACACCTTAGGGTACGTGATGGGTGAGCCCATCAGTTACCAAATTATTGCTGCTTAGTTCGAAATCCATTCTGCACTGCCTATTCCATGATAATGGCGATTTGGGAGACCACTGACATCTTCACTGTATTGATTATTCCAACAATTACGTTACACCCTTCCATTTCTTAATATCTTTTATTTCATTTCTATTTTATAGTTTTCGAAATAGGGTTTTGTACACATTAAACTGGATGTACTCTTGGGTATTTATTTAATACAACACGTTCTCCAACATGGCCTTCTAAGTTTGCCCTTCCTTGCATCCTCTTCCTCAGCCCTCTGGTACCATATAGAGTTTCCTTACATCTTATAATCACTCTTTTATCATATTAATAATTCTTTACCTCAAACTTCTCTTTTCAGCTATGGATGGTATCTTTCTCCTGATTGGACCCAGACTCTGCTACAGATAGGTACGAAATGGGCAAGAAAAGAGAAAGACACAGTGGTAACAAAGATTCTGTATTGGTTAAGAAATAGTGAACAATCCAGTTTGGTTGAAGGATACAGAAACTAAAAAGATCTATTGAGAGGGAAAAAAAACCATGAGGCTAGAAAGATAAAGGGCAAGAGATTTCACACCTGGAAGAAGAAGATGTAAGCTGAAGTAAACTGAAGATTTTTCTGGGGAGGGGCATTACATAACTAGAACTATGCACTTCAAGATTTATTGGGCGTTGATCCTTACGCTGGCATAAAGAAGGGGGAATATGAAGACAATGCAATGATTTCATCTAAGAAAAGAGGTCAGGGGAAAAATGGAAAAGCAGGGACCGTACGAAAGAAGAACCAGGGAGGCAGCGCTTACCTTTGAAAACATCAGATACACATAATCTAAAAGGCTTATCAACAGATCTCTGAGGCGGCTTGAAGGAATCTGGAAAAAAATGGTAAAAACCAAGGTTTAATTTAAAAGTAATTCTTGACTCAGGTCTAGTCGGCCCATTGTCATCCCATGTCTCCTAGAAAACAATTTTCTTTTATACTTACTAATAGCAAATTGACTCTCATTCATCTAGTATTTTGTGGTTTATGAAATGTTTTTATATACGTTATCTCATTTAATGTCAACAACCATCTATTGGTTAGGTAGGCACAAACCTCAGTAATTAAATAAGGGAAATGGAGTACTAGTTGAAATACTGCAGAGGATTTCAAAACTACTACTCTAGCTCTTCTGACTATAAAACCTATGCTTTTTCACACACATCACTTGTCTCCCATCCAGAACTCTAAATGACAACATCAAGCTTATAATGTACTAAATTCTTACCAATTTGTTCTAATAAACATAGTCCTTTATACCATTTTGTGAGTTCACTTGATTGAGATCTTGTGATTAGATTTTCACCACTGAGACCACTTGTAGGGATGAAAGCTACATCACTCTCCTATTAAAAAAGATTGAATATATGAAACTTAATACAACACTGTTTTCAAAAGGTAAAAGAACCACCATTACCATGCTGCACCAAGTTTGTAAAAGCAACAACATACTTTTTAAAAAGTAATAGAGGGGCACCTGAGTGGCTCAGTCACTTAAATGTCCTTTGGCTCAAATGATTTTGGCTCAGGTCTTATCTCACAGTTTGTGGGACCAAGCCCCGCGATGGGCTCTGTGCTGACAGTGCACAGCCTGCTTGGGATTCTTTCTCCCCCTCTCTCTCTCTATCCCTCCCCTGCCTGCACTGGCTCTTTCTCACTCAAACATTTACTAATAGAAATCACAGAACTATAGCCTTGAAGTTATCTGATCCAACAGTTTTCAACTTTTTTGATTTTTGTAAGAAACTTACAAATTTGTTCAAAACACTCAAGCACTTTTGTTGGGCAACAGACGCTTTGCTAGAGAAATTCCTCTCTACTAGTTTCCACTGCAGTGGAAGTGTGGTTTCCACTCCTCTGGTACCTCCCTAAACCTATCCACCTAATTTAATAGCTGGAGAAAAGTCTTTGACTTATGTTAAATCCAAGCCAAGTTATAAAATATGTGCAATTTTCTAAGGTAAAGTAATCCTAAGAATGTAAGATATACAAAAGACCAGGCAGAAATAAAAACAAACAGAATTAAACATACTTAATAAGACAAGAACAATCAGTAAGATGAGACTTAAGGTACCAAATAAATTTAAATTTATCTTACCTTAAAACCTGCTTGTTTAAGAAAGTGCCCAAGTTTTCCCGTAATCTCTTGAAACCTTTCTTGTTGCCAATTAACCTGACAAAGATTCAATTTTTAAAACTATGCTTCAGATTATGCTATAAATAAAATTTAAATTTCTGCCACAAAATGTTAAAAAATCAAGACTACAAAATAAAAATATAAAATCTATTAAATATGAAATCTATTAAAATTTAAACTTGGAATATCAGATCTTACTGTTAATATGATCTAAAAATAACTTTCCCTACAACAGAAAACCTAGAAAGAAACTGCAAGACATATAGAATTTTTTGTATATAGCTATAAGTGATTTCAAATTTGGGGAGACAGAGTGAAGGATTTATTAAGTTATGCTCAGACCAACTGCTGATGTAAAATAAAATTACTGATGCACCCCCACCGCAAGCCAAATAGACTAAAAACGTATGTTATACGAACTCTATGTAACAATATGCATGCTGTAGTATTTAGAGGTAAGTGTAACAACGTGTGTAACTTACTTGGAAATTTTTGTCAAAATAGGATGAATTAATAGGTAGACACAGGGGTAGATAAGACAGAGACGAGATCAGTAAGTAGGAGAATCTTAAAAGTAGTGGGTAGAGTATGGTATTTGTTGTAAAACTCTCTCCACTATTTTTTTCCTAATCTTTACCTTTGAAAATTTTCATACTAAAACACTGGGAAAAATAAAATGTGTAATAATAATACTATAAAAGAATCATGTAGAAAATTGTAAGTAAGTATCTGATCCCAAGGTAAGAAAATACCTAGGCATAAAGAATAAAAAAAATATGCTAATAAACTTGACTATATGTCAAAAATAAACCATAAATAAGTTGAAAAGTAAAATAACTGGGAAAAATACCTAAGACAAGATAAAGGATTAATATCTTTAATAAGTAAATTATACTTAAAAACCAGTAAGAAAAAAATGTTTCAAAAATAAGCAAATTATATAAATAATTCCCAAAATAAAACCATAAATGGTTAATAAATATACAAAGTATATTTAAATATTATTAACATTCACTAAAGAGTAGGTTAAAAAACAAAAAACATGTTTGGCAGTGCCTGGGTGGCTCAGTTGGTTAAGCATCTGACTTCAGCTCAGCTCATGATCTCAAGGTTTGTGGGTTCGAACTCCATGTCAGGCTCTGTGCTGACAGCTCAGAGCCTGGAGGCTGCTTCTGATTCTCTTTCTCCTTCTCTCTCTGCCTGTCCCCTGCTTGTGCTCTCTCAGTCTCTCAAAAATATTAAAAAAAAAAAAAAAAAGCATTAAAATAAATTTAGGGGCGCCTGGGTGGCTCCGTCAGTTGAGCGTCTGACTTCAGCTCAGGTCATGATCTTGCGGTCCAGGAGTTCGGGCCCCGCGTTGGGCTCTGTGCTGACAGCTCAGGGCCTGGAGCCTGCTTAGGATTCTGTGTCTCCCTATCTGTCTGCTCCTCCCCTGCTCATACTGTCTCTCTCTCAAAAATAAATAAAGATTAAATAAACAAACAAACAAACAAATAAATAAATAAATAAATGTTTGGCATATCAAATTAGAAAATAATCATTTAATAACAGCAGTGTTGCTAAGAGTTTGGGAAAATGACTACACCATATGTGCCAAGAGTAAATACCAGAAGATTTCTTGAAGGCATTTTGATCGTACATAGCAAGTCTTAAAAATGCATATGCCCATAGGCCCAAACATTTTCATAAAATAAACAATTTCTAAATACACTACACTACACACACACACACACACACACACACACACACACACACACACACGGAAATATTCAAAAGTCGGGGATTATATGAATAAGTTATAGTATTTTTTTAAAATAGACTAAAGCTATAAAAACAAGCTCTTTATACAAAAATTAATTACTTAGAAACATGCACAAGAACATTATCAATTTTTTTAAAAAGGAGCTAACAAAAATAACACGATGTTATGAAGAAAAATATTTTCATCTATAAAAATAAACTGGATGGATGCACAAAACGAAAAGTTAAAGGATTTTGGGGAAAAAAAGAGAGTTGGAAATATGGGTTATTTTGGGTTTCTTTACACTAAATTCACTGTGTATTATTTTAAACAAAAACAATTTTAAAAATTTAACTTTTTAAAATTATCTCCGAAAATGAGAAGACATCTTCTTGCTTAAAAATCACTAGTATCTCATTTATTTAATACCAGGATCGTGTATTTTTTTTAACTATGGTAACCAAACTAGTAAGATGTACACTAGCCACATCTGAGGTCATCGATATGGCAGAAGAACATTTTAGTTAACATCTACAATGAATTCTCAGTCGCCTTCAAATACCTGATCCATTTTATTGACTGCAACCGCAAGCTGAGTTACTCCAAGAGAACGAACCAAGAGGCCATGTTCTCGTGTCTGTCCCCCGGTCTCAAATCCAGCTTCAAACTCTCCCCTGCTGGCATCTACAACTAAAATGGCTACATCCGCCTAAGACAAAAGAAATAATCAAAATTAGAAATAATGTCACAGCATTTTAATTCAAAGGACAAATTAGTCAATTAGTTGTGGTCAGATTTTATTTATTTTTTTTAATTGTGGTCAGATTTTAATGGCAGACTCTAACCTGACACCAAACCCTAAAGCAAATCAAACGGAAAAATTACAAAGATGGATTAAAACTTAAATATTAAAAAAACTAGCATGTGGCCAAAAATAACGATACAAAGAATTTAAAAATTCCCATATTTGATCATATAACAATTAAAATATCTAGACAAAGGAGGAAAAACATAAGCACAATTAAAACGTAAGTAAACTGAGGGGCGCCTGGGTGGCTCAGCTGGTTAAGCCTCCAACTTCAGCTCAGGTCATGATCTCACGGTTTGTGAGTTCAAGCCCCTCATCGGGCTCTGTGATGACAGCTCAGAGCCTGGAGTCTGCTTCGGATTCTGTGTCTCCTTCTCTCTCTGCCCCTCCCTCACTTGTGCTCTGTCTCTATCTGCCTCTCAAAAATAAAATAAATGTAAAAAATAAATAAATAAATAAACAGGGATAGCTATTGGTAAAAATTATAATCTTAATATGAAGCCTTTACTAAAATAGGAAAAAAAAAGACATAGCTCTGCAGAGAACTAGATAAAGAATACAAGCAATTTGCTAAAGAAGAAATATAAATGGCCAAGAAACATTAAAAAATTCAAATTCAGGGGCGCCTGGGTGGCTCAGTCAGTTGAGCGTCCGACTTCAGCTCAGGTCATGATCTCAGGGTCTGTGAGTTCAAGCCCTGCGTCGGGCTCTGTGCTGACAGCTCAGAGCCTGGAGCCTGCTTCAGATTCTGTGTCTCCCTCTCTCTCTGCCCCTCCCCTGTTTGCTGGCTCGCTCACTCTCCCTCTCTCAAAAATAAATAAATATTTAAAAAATAATAATTTTTAATTCAGATTCACTATAAACAAACAAACAAAGGGCATTTAAAAATACATCAATATATTCTTTCCTTCCCTATTTCTAGAAATCACATTAGGTCAGATTTATAAGACAGAACAATTTACTGTAGGCCAGGGTGCAATGAGACAGGCATTCCTATGCAGTGCCTGTGTAAGGGTGCAAACGATCTGGAGGGCATTTTCACACTAAGTATCAAGAGCCTTAAAATTATATATATCTTGCTTCCTGCCAGTTCCACTTGTAGGAGATTTATCCTAGAGAAGTAATTATGAATCTACACAAAGATATTTATCAGAGTACTATTTATCATGATGAAAAACTGAATAAACGCATTACCAAAAATAGCATATTCACCCTCTACGGCCAAGAAAAAGAATGTTGACTTAGCACAGTTTCCTAACCTTTCTGG
The DNA here is from genome assembly GCF_014898765.1 of Herpailurus yagouaroundi. Taxonomy (NCBI): domain Eukaryota; kingdom Metazoa; phylum Chordata; class Mammalia; order Carnivora; family Felidae; genus Herpailurus; species Herpailurus yagouaroundi. Next base: position 30,710,386 of record NW_024412429.1, on the reverse strand, counting down.
AGTATTTTGGGAATCAGGTCAAAGACATTTTTTCCTCTCAAATGCCATTTACACACAAAAAAAGAAGGGAAAAAGCTAACCTCAGCCTTAGCTCCTTTTCCTCTAGCTTTAAATTAACACTAGTTGTACAGGTTCCCACTATTCTTTTGTGTTGATGCTTCTTTCTGTGTCTCCACTTGCATCACGTGGATGCAGTCTCTGAAAATTTGCAGGAAAGTCTGTGCAATCATACGTGTTCCTCCATATTCATTATCATCAATTATTTCTGTCAATGCATTGTTGGGACATTCTTTAAAGGAACGCTCTTTCATTTTTTCCCCTTTGCAGGCTTACCTGTTCTAACAGAGATCTGGTCTTCTCTAATCCAGGACTAACTCTGACAGTACCTCCCTGAGCTACCTCAGACAGGTACTTGATAAGTACTCTCTCGAGGGTCCTCTTACACTCCATCCACATGAAACGCTCTGGCCTTTGGGTCAGAACAGAGTCCACAATAGCATTTCTCTTTGCTGTTTCCTCAATGACACTTTGTTTATGCTACCCAGTTTTTAAAGAATTTCACATGAACTGCCATATAAACTTCACAATGAGAAATAAAATGGTCATAAAGTAAAAAATATATCAGATACTTTGCTCTGAGCAGAACTTTATAATTAAATTAGAAGTATCATCCACATACTTTGGTGGGAGCAATTTACACTATGATTTCTATTCTTTTTCCTTTTATTCCTACCCAACTACTTCTGCTCTTCTTCTCCTCTTAAGTGCAGCATTCATTTCCAATCCTTCATGACTTAAAATACGGACCCATAATTTCTTCAATGAGATCCAGTTCTTTGAACAAGGATTCTTGTTTAAGAGCACAAACCAGAGCAATTCATGTCAAAACCAGCTCTCTCACTCACCTGTACTCACTAACAGGTCTCCCACCTCAGGCAAACATTGTCTAATCTTGTCAAGGGTCAATTTACTTGTATGTAAGTGTTGAATCACGATATTGTACACCTGAAAATAATTTTACACTGTCTGTTAACTAACTGGAATTTAGATAAAAACTTTAAAAAAAGAAAAAAAATCTACTCACTTCACAGAAACACTGAAGGGTAATATATAAAGCACCCAGCCCTGACCTTCCAAATCCTAGGCTCAGTAACTGTAAATCTCTTTCTAATCAGGTTTTGCCACCATCAAGTTTTGTTTTCTTAGGTTAAAATTTGAAATTCATTCAATGGGCATGAAGATATCTAAGGCAGTAAGTATTCTTCCTAATTCACTCTATTACATATCTCCAAAAAATAGGGGGGCAATTTCTCTCTTCTTTCATGCAACAGCTTGTTTTGGGGAGCTCACATGCCCCTACGTTTTCAAGGAAGCCCTTCCAGCACTAAAAAGAGATCTTCCCTCGTCACGTATACTGCATATATTCTTCTTGTAGTACATTTGTGTTAGCCTTTTGTCTTTATAAAGTTTACCTTCCTACACTGTGATTTCCTTGAGGACAGGCAGCATACCCCGTATTTTTCTTTGTATCTCTAAAAGCCGACCCCAGTATTTTGCACACTAAGTTACCTAATATTTTGAGTCTATTTCTTCATTTGTCATATAACAGAATTCAATTAGATACTTTCTGAAGTCCTTTCCTATCCTAATTCCATTGGGAGCTTGGAATAAATGATCATTATGATTATTCTGGATTCTAAGATTCTAGGATTCAAAGACACTTTACTGTAACCACTTGTTTTGATGTTTGCCTTTCCCATTAAACTATCAAAATGTGCTTTGCAGTTCATCATATCCCTATA
>NW_024412429.1:30659602-30708184 GCF_014898765.1 Herpailurus yagouaroundi | reverse complement strand
TACTTTTTTTTTTTTTTTCAACATTTATTTATTTTTTGGGACAGAGAGAGACAGAGCATGAACAGGGGAGGGGCAGAGAGAGAGGAAGACACAGAATCGGAAACAGGCTCCAGGCTCTGAGCCATCAGCCCAGAGCCCGACGCGGGGCTCGAACTCACGGACCGTGAGATCGTGACCTGGCTGAAGTCGGACGCTCAACCGACTGCGCCACCCAGGCGCCCCTACACTACTTTAAAACAGGGATGGGGTTAACTGGCTGACTCCTGTTGGCAGAGCATACAACTCTTGGTCCCAAGGTTATGGGTTTGAGCACCACGGTGGGTACAGAGATTACTTAAAAATAAAATCTTTAAGGGATGCCTGGGTGGCTCAGCTGGTTAAGCGTCTGACTGGCTCAGGTCATGATCTCACAGTTCGTGAGTTCAAGCCCTGCATCAGGCTCTGTGCTGACAGCTCAGAGCCTAGAGCCTGCTTCGGATTCCGTGTTTCCTGCCCCTCCCCTACTTGCGTTCTGTCTCTCTCAAAAATAAACAAATGTTAAAAAATTAAATCTTTAAAAATAATAATAAAATAGGGAGGATGTGTACTTTTATTGTAAGGATTAAACTAAATGCATACAAAACACCTAATACAGTGTCTAGCCCATATTTGGTATTCGATCCAGAGTAATAATTATTTTTCAATCTTCATTATCTTGTTCAGTCCATAGACCTTAAATTAATATTCTGAAATTATATCTCAACTTTCTAAACCAGAGTATTTTCTCATTTCTCTTCAAATATATTCAAATTTATTCATATAAAATCCTTTTTAGGTTGACGAATGCTCATATTAACATTCCATTTAAATAGCTGTTAAGAACTCAGAAAATGGCCAAATGCTTACCAAGTGACAGGCAAACTTCTGAACTCTTCATATTTTCCAACAATCATCTGTTATTAAAAAAAATTGATGTCCTCTATGTGCAGGGCTATTCCCAATGTTTTAATTATTTATTTAAAGATATTACCTTTGATTTTTTTCAGTATCCTTAAGAACCATGTAATTCTATAAATTGCAATGGTTGTTTAATCCTGTAAAGAAAGTAAATGGGTGCCTGGGTGGCTTAGTCTGTTAACAGTCTGACTTCAGCTCGGGTCATAATCTCATGGTTCATGAGTTCAAGCCTCTCATTGGGCTCTCTGCTGTCAGCACAGAGCCCACTTCAGATCCTCTGTCTCCCCGCTCGTTTTCTCTCTCTTTCAAAATAAATAAATAAACTTCAAAAACAAAAATAAATAAATAAACCGCAGGGCAAAACTCCCAAGCTTCAGTACTTCTGCATAAATCAGCTCTTTAAGAAGATACAGGCCTTGACTATAAATACAGTAAAAAGGCAGATACTCAAATATTCACTCCAACTTACTAATATGATATAAAGCTATAACTCATTAAGCACTTTATCATTATTTTTACTATAAGAAATCCACAGCTTTTATACATTTGCTTCTATATCATAATTAGAAAAGGTTTTATATAGTACCAATAAGATCATAAAAATACAGTATGTCTCTATTTTTTCAAATTTTTCCAAAAGTTAAAAATTTTTAATTTACAATATTTTTTGTTTGTTTGTTTTAATTTTAAGTCCTAGTATAGTTAACATACAGGGTTATATTGGTTTCAGGTGTACAATATAGAGACTCAACACTTCTATACATGACCCTACGTGCATCACGGTAAGTGTACTCTTTAATCCCCATCACCTATTTCACCCATCCCCCACCACCTCCCCTCTGATAACCATCAGTTGTTTGCTATATCTAAGAGAGTATAGAATTATAACCTCAGCATCAGGAAATTTTATATACAATCAGTGTACTATAATTCAGGAAATATCTCGTACCTGGGCTGCTCCTGTAATCATATTTGGAATGAAATCCTTATGGCCTGGAGCATCCATTAGTGTAATAACTTTGGTTGTGGTCTCAAACTTTGTCATACCAACATCCATTGTTACTCCCCTTAAAGAAATCAAAATGGTTAGAATGCATTATAGAAATAATCAGTGCTACTATGGATTAAATTATTTAATAATATAGGCTAAATGACAGTCTAGATTCCTAAGTAACAATGGGAATTTTATTACCTAGTCTATTATTTTGACTAATCAAGGTATCAGTTGGGAGTAGAATTTCTGCTATAATCGAATTACATTTGTATAGCTTGAAAATAAGGTTGTGGACGCAGCAAAGTTTAATCAAAATGCTGGGTATTTCCCATTCCTGCCCCCACCCCCTTTTTGGTAAGAGACAATGCAGACTGTGAACAAAGAAAGATATGTGGGGACATCTCTGGAAAATGAAACAATAAATACTGAACAGGAGAAAAGATAAAGTTAAGAATGACCACTATCAGGAGGTAGTTTTCCTCATCTTCTAATGTAGATGCTTCACTAATTATAAATTTATAAAACTTTCATTTGCAAGGTAGGTAGGTCAGTATGTTCCACATTTAGAAAAAAGAAAATATCAAAGGAGATAGCAATTTTTTTAAAAAATCAAGAGAGATAAATAGTTTGTTTCACATCTCATTTCATCCTTCTTGGAAATCAACACGGTGCCTCTTAGCTATAAAACAGTAGGTTCAGATTTTAAGAAAGCCCACGGAGGGTCTATATGGGTACTGAGTCTTTCCAGATGTCAGGAAAGGGAAATCAGGTGGGCAATAAACTGGGTAATCATTCATCTTGGTTTGCCCCAAATAGTTCAGAATAATGAATGAGCACTACCCTACTACCAAGGGTTCTGACGATTATAATAAATTATATGTCCACCCTAGCATAGCAGTAAGGTAACTGTGGGTCTCCTTGATCATATCATTCTAGTCTAATCTGAAACCACGGGCCTGTTGACATGGTAAAAATGATGCTTAGTTCTCTCTAATAATCCTCAAATAATTGCCTAGAATACTGATGAACCAAGACTTATTCTGAGCTCCTGCCTAGACTTTCAGCAGAATACACTCCTTTGAGCCAGCTCTGGTCTGCATTTGTCACACTAAGGATATAAAATTCATTTATGTTCAACATTAGATCAGAACAGAAGATTTATAAATATTTAACATGGTGGCATAAGTAACACACTGTATTTTTGAAATGCTATTAAGGAACATACAGTAGTGAGTTAAACTCTCATTATGTATCTAGAAGCATCCGCTATCTACATATAAAATGAAAGAATACTCTAAAATTGCATCATACTGAGCAGCAGACAACTAAAAAGCCATATATTTTAACAATATGTTTCATAAACTGATAAGTGAAAATTATTTAGTCTTCTAACATTGACATCATACAAAAGTTCCACTGTTTTCAATATTCATTTTCCAATTTTTCTTATTAGGTTGGAAAACAAGCTTATGACCCTATATAGAATAAAAAAGATACCTACCAGAAAAAAAAAAAAAACAAAACCCACCATGGCATAAAATTCTGTTTATCAAAAGAGCTACGGAATATTGTGACTCCCTTTATTAAGAATTGCTTTATATTATAATGCATACTATTCAAGACTCCAAAAAAATAAATACACACTTTTTTAAAGTATGAAAATCTAAATATATCCTCTAATACTCAGAAGGAAGATAGGAAACATGCAATAATTTCTTTGTTGATTTAGGACTTTCAGAGGACTTCAAAGTCTTTAGTCATTATTTTGACACAGTCGATAATCTCACCATTTCACTTAATTATTAGGTGTCCTCTTTCTTTCCTGAAAAAGATGCCACTGCGCCCCCTCATCCCTGACAGTTCTAACATGATAAATATCACTACTCTAAAAAGACTTGTTCAAAAGAAATACTTTGGCCAGAAGTCTATGAGTAGCTGTTCTCTCCTGCAGAGTTAGCATCGGGCACAGTAACAGATACAGGAGTAATTGACTAGATTAAACCTATATGGTAGGAGATAGGTTTTTGGTTTTTTATAATATAATTTATTGTCAAATTGGTTTCCATACAACACCCAGTGCTCATCCCAAGGTAGGAGATAGATTTAATTACTTGTTAACTCTATCTCATAAAAACATAGTACAGAAAGTATAAAGATGAATTAAAGTGATAATTTAAACTTACTGGTCATTTTAATTTGAGACAGAAGACAGTTTACTACAAAAAGTTATCTTTCCTTAAAGTCACTTGATATAAAATTAACAGTTTTATTCATAATTTTAATTCAAAATCAAGTCAACTTGACATATACTGAGGGAAGTGACAACAAACTTTTCTCACAGAATAAGCAGCTAAGAGTTCTTACTGCCTTTTTCTGAGTTTGCTTTTTAATTTTTTGATAAACATTCTCTTAAACTATTCTCATAGAATTTGGAAGAGTAGAAAATGTATATAGATACGATGAAAGCTATCATAAAAATATTTCCCTGATAATTAAAAGCTTTTCTCTAAAAAAGTTTCTAAAGTATTTCATGTTTTCTTCCACACATATTCAACACATATCGCATACTTATTTAAAAGATTATATATATCATTTGAAACTGAAAATTTTGAAATATAGTGACTACCTTTCCCTTTCTTCGCCAGTCTCATCCAAGACCCATGCATATGCAAACGAAGCTTTGCCAGCCTTTTTAGACTCCTGTTCATACTTATGCATAGTTCTTTTGTTTACATTACCCAGAAGATAAAGCATATGGCCCATCAGAGTACTTTTCCCAGCATCAACATGACCTAAGGAAAATTGATTCAAGATTAATACTAGGTACAATTTCCAGATGTTGTTCACATAGAGGCATTGCAAGAATATGTAATCCGACAGCTCATGTCAGTGTTTAGAGTAGTAAATACCAATTTTTATCAAATGATAGTTAAAATAAATGGAGAAAAAAAAAGAGCATCTCTTTAGAGAGGGGGGGACGTTTCCTTGACTTTTGGAAATTAAACTGTCAATAAGACATGCCACTTCCAAAATGTTCACAAAACGAACATGCCACAAGCCGAGTCTGATGACCTCCTTGGTGATGTGGCGTTATGTCACCCGGGGTGACTAGCAAGCATTACGATGCAATGCCTCCCTGCTTAGGTCCATTTACACCCATACAGAAACTCAGACTGGGAAGGAGTCTGCACGCTGCCACCAGAAAGCTGCCGGGCCAAAGCAGAGGTGACCAAGCATCCAGAGGAACAAAGGGCATTACCAATGACTACCAAGTTGAGGAGCTGCTTCCCCCCTTGCCGCTTCTCCAGTTCTGCTTTGACGTCCATTTGCTGCCTCAGCTTGCCGGACTTTTTCACTGGTGTTGGTGCTGAACTCTGCTCTTCTGATGTTTGAGTGGTGTGGGACGGAAGAACGGATTTAGAAACAGTGTCAAGAACATCAGAAGGAGCAATGCCGGTTTCTTCACTAAGATGGCCTTTTTGAGGCGTGTGGAAACTGTGACCATTTTCTTCAGTTACTCTACAGAAAGCAGAGACAGAAAAAAAGTATTTAAACCAACTCAACTGGCATCCTATAATGTCAGAAGGGCAGAGAGCTGTCTGTTCTTATTTCTTACCTTTGGAGACCAAAAATGATCTCTGCTAAGTGGCCAATCAATGAAGGTGGAAATGATAAGTAGCTAGACCCAAAGCCCACAGACTTGGAAGGTCCCAGGAGAGAAAGAGTCTATCAAAAACTAAGGTAAGAAGAAAATATCCTGGAAAATAACTGAATTCAAGCCCATAGCCTTGGCCATATAATCCTATCAAAACAGATGGCATAAAGGAGATACTTTGTAAAACTTGGCATCAAATGTATTCCTAGAGATAAAGTAGTATTAAAAAAAAATTGGGTTTATCCCTAACTCATTCTTCCAACAGGACAGAGACCATCTGTTTCGCTCAAATACCATCCTTAAAGGAGGTATTTCTGAATGTTTACATTTTCTTAATACTTTCAGCAAAGAAGCTTTTAATTCATTAATTCAACAAGATACCTGATTTTCTAAAAACTACAACTCACAACTGGCATTGATGTTGAAAAGAAAAGATGCAAATAAGAAACTGATCTACTAACCCCAAAAGTTTACCATCTAGTGAGGGACTCAAATACATAAGGTAGAAACAAGGCCACCTGGCATAACTTATTTTCCCTTTGATAATGATGATACCCTCACAAGTAAACACTGATCTTAGTTCATTAGCTCTTTGACCATTATCTACAGAAACTGTATCCAGTGCTATCCCATGGGCATCTAGAAGCAACATGATCTAATCAACAGACTACGCTATACTTAACGTTCCTTTCAATGACATAGATAAAAATTAGGACCAAGAACAAGTTAAATTGCAAGTTATTAAAAATGAAACCAACTCGGGGCGCCTGGGTGGCGCAGTCGGTTAAGCGTCCGACTTCAGCCAGGTCACGATCTCGCGATCCGTTGAGTTCGAGCCCCGCGTCAGGCTCTGGGCTGATGGCTCAGAGCCTGGAGCCTGTTTCCGATTCTGTGTCTCCCTCTCTCTCTGCCCCTCCCCCGTTCATGCTCTGTCTCTCTCTGTCCCAAAAAGAAATAAACGTTGAAAAAAAAAAAATTTAAAAATGAAACCAACTCTATCCAATTCACTTTGGAACTGTCAAAGAATTATACACAGTAAGCAGTTTATGTGAGAATAGTAAATCTATTTTCTTCTTGCACGCTGTAACAAAAACGACTCAGGGCAATTTTATATGCTCAACGCTGACCTTTCATCCTAGGCCTCAGGAAAAGAGTCACACAGCTTTACTAAAACCTCGCATCCACTCCTACTTTCTCTTGCTTTTGAAATCTCTACTAACAATTCTGGTGTTCATTTGCTAACACTGCTTAGAAAGATTCGCTTCATCTTGAACCACAGCAAAAAAATTTAAGTTTATGGAAAAGGTTCCAGTTCTTTGGAAGGATTCCAACAGGCTAAATTAAGTGAAATCTTAGACTATAATTTGCAAACATCTGAATGACCACAGCTTCTAAAACCAAAACATGACAACTGTGCATCACAATTTCTCGTCTCAAATCTCTGTTTGTAGTTACAGAAGCTTTTCTTCAAAGGAAAGCTTACGTTAACTCCTGTATGGAGAAGAGATCCAAGCAGAATGGCTATGGCTGGCAGAGCTCAGTGGGCCCAGCACAGGAAGAGCTTCAGAAAACATGGGTCTGACTTGAACATTTCCTTTACGATTCAGTAACAGAAAGGTTTGCTTTTCTCTTGGTTTCACAAAAACATTCCCTTTCAAGTAAATCCTAGGTAAAATGCAAATCAGGTCACTGAATCGTACAGGGTTAGAAGGAAGTGACCAAAGTAAATAGAAAAGCATCCTAGGTAAGTCTGTGCTCAGGAAAACCGTCTGAAGGTTTATTATCACGAAGTAAAAGTCAGTATTTTTAAGATTTTGAAAAATCTCTAAGATGAGGCCTAAAAATGACCATTCTGGATGGCACCTGGGTGGCTCAGTGGGTTAAGCATCCAACTCTTGATCTTGGCTCAGGTCATGATCTCACAGTTGATGGGATTATGCCCTGCTGTTAGCGCAGAACCTGCTTGGAATTCTCTCTCTCCCTCTCTCTCTGCCTCTCCCCTGCTCATGTTTGCTCTCTCTCTCTCTCTCTCTCTCTTCCCCTCCTTCTCAAAAATAAATAAATAATTTTTTTTTAAATGGCCAATTTTGTAACTACTGACTGATGAAAGAAAAAGTAAGTTGGCTGAATGTTTTTTCAAGTGCTTTCTGATATAATTTTGTAAACTTATCTATTATTATCATATGATTATTCTGGTTTTTTTTTTCCCTAAACCATCTTTCCAAAAGTGGGAATATTTCTACATGAATCTAGAGGCTTGCTTTCTCATTATTTAAATGAGACTAGGAAGCTAATAATTTAGATTTAAGAGCATTTGTCCTCTATGCAAGGTTCAAACCATTTATACTTAAATAAGCTTTGTCTAGAGAGGTATTTACCATCTTTAATATTAGCGAAGAAAAAGTTTGCTATCTCATTTCTTCTAAGCAATGCATTACCCTTTTTTTACAAGCCGTCACTGGGAATCACAGTGTGTAGATATTTATGCTGCTGAAATCTCGACTCAGAAGTGTTTTTTTATGTTTCTCTGTGCTTTCTCAAGATCAAATCAGAATAACAGCCTAAGTATTATCCCTAACAAGTCCTATATAAGTATTTGAACAAATACAGCTTGGTCCTTAAGCAATATTATGTATTTCTGAGTAACCTGATCTGTACCTACAGACCTTTCATGTTCTGATGATGTCTCTTATAGAGCTATATCAAAGTACTAACTCACAGGCTGTTTTTTCACCTTTACATATTTACATATTTCCAAGTCTGTTTTTAAAATAAAATGTATTTCCCCAACTCTGATCAATGAATATTTAAACAACTATTCTATGAAAGAAATACAATGATGAGCATTAATGGCCCTGCCCTCATGAAGTATATAGTCTGAAAGGCTTGCATCACACTTGTAAAGTAATACAAAGTTAGGTTGTCAATAATTATTTACTTGTATTTACTATTTTTCTCTTGATCATTTATTATCCATTATTTCCTCTAATTATTCCCATAGATAACTATGCATTTACTTCTAATGTGAATTGGGGCTTATTTACATGTTGCTTTCTAAGACTTCCAAAACATTCTGCATTAAGATTATAAAATCCTTAGAATAAGAATTGCATATTCTGGGTTTTTTTTCCCTCTCTCAATGAAAATAATCCCATAATGGGATTAAATGGTTCCCAAGACATAAGGATAAAAAAGAAATTTATGATTTCAACAACCTAACCCCAATGCAGAGAGAAAAAACATACATTTAGGTTTTGGTAACTAAATCAGGATTCAAAATTATTTTAAGTGACTGAAGTTACCCAAATTAAAATGTAACTTTTTCATTCATCCAATGTCCTAGATATGGAGTTCTTTCCTGCACTGAATTAGAGTAAGTTCATCAATTTAAGATTCTTCACAACTAAGACTCATGAAACTTCCATTAATTTAGATAGAAGAATGTTGTAAGGGAAAAAAATTGAGGCTGCTTAGTTTATATTTCTTGAAATTTAAAAAAAAATCCTCTATTCTTTGTTTACATTTGATAACAGCGACTCTTACCTATCTAAATGGCAGACAAAACATATACAATTTATAAGTAATAGATTTAAGAAAATTTTAAAGAGGCTCTATTAAAGTTAATGTTTTTAAACTGTGCTATGAAGTCTCAAGCAACCAACTTCCCTTCTCTACAAAAACTCCTGGGAGAATCCAAAAGACAGTGATAAATGAGTGCTACTAATATAGGATTTATCATTTCTCACCAGATTTGAAATTCTAGGTATGTTTCATTTCATATTTTATGCCCTTGTTCTAGTGGCCCACTTTTTAGTCAACCTGAAAATCTAAAAGAGTTTAAATATCATAGTCAGAAAAACTTTTTAAATAATGATTCCATGACATTTAATTCCCAAACACTGCTTACCTACGCCATCTAGTGGCACAAGGATTCCTTATCTCACAGTGTTAGATTTCACAAAATATGCTTTTTTATGTTAAGTAGCTAAAAATCGTTTAGTTTACATAAGGACACTGACAACGAGATAGACTAAGTAATATACATAATTTAGAATCAATCCCTTTTCTTTGTATCATGCCATTCTGAGAACGCACGATACTTCAATGTTAATGACACATCATGCAAAATTAAAATAGTTCTCTTACAGTCAAATACAAGACAGTACCAATTTCAAATAAAAAGGTGGGGGAGGGTTAAAAACCTTACCCAGGCACTTCAAATCCCATAGTTTGCTTCTTTCCGGACACGGTCATTTTAGCAACTTTTGGCACAATTTCAGATTCACTTTGAGATGACTGGGAATCTACTGATTTTCCTAATTAGAGAATAAATACACAAGGCTAATTAATTAAAGTTGATTTCTAGAAATATTTGTTACACATTACATATTATATGAATATATCATATGGTAATTAAGTTTTATGTAATTTATATCTTTAAACATATTCTTTTCTCTAAAAAAATTTAGTGGAACATTGAAATGTTGAAATTCTTTTGTCACCCTACATTCTGAGAAATCCCCTACTACTGGGACTATGCTATGCTTAACCTCTACCAAATCTCTTCCTAATTTTGAAGTGACTCTTAAGTTTCAGTATTAAGAGTTCACAAGGTGGTTTCTGCACTGAGCCTTGCTCTGACAGAACACCTAGACCCTAGATCCCTCTCTCCTACCACACCCTTTCACACTACTAAAATTGTCTGGTCAGTTAGCAGATGGCTAAGCTATTTTTAATCCCATGGTACCTATAAACTGATGAGCAAGTTAAGAGTCTGCTGGATTGTGCTGGAACCTGCATATATTTTACTTGGGCACAATATTAGGCTTAGTAAGATATTTGATCTCTGTCAAGAATATTGGGGAAGATGTCAATAAACAGTGAAGAACAAAATTAATTATGAGTTAGATCAAAGTAAGGCTTTCATGCATTTGATCCTTTAAAATATACAGGTATTTCATAGAATTCTCTACAATGTATCTTTATAATTTTTAGTAGTATTACCACTAGGATTGGGTCCACTTAAAACTGCAAAATTGCACATGCTTCACTGGTAAATATACATACATAAATTACTTTTAAAATTAGAGATAAATTAATGTACAGAATGCATATAAAACGTTTGGTATTTGCCTACTAGATGCCAAGCACTATGCTGGAAATATGATGGTGAACAAAAGTTGATGTAATCATTGGGCTGAAAGGGCTCACATCTAGTGGAGAAGGTATACTAACTGAACAAAAATAAAACTGTTGTTAGTGTTATAAGCATACATGGTGTCATAAGATATGGTGATAGGGCACACAAATTAGAGGGCCTCCACAGGAAAGTTAAGAGTTGAGCAGTGATGTAAAAATGAGTAGGAATGACCTACCCAGAAGGAAGAGCACTGCAAACAGAGAGAGTAGCTGGTACAGTGACTGCATTGTGGGAGGCAGCACAGTACCTCAGAGGAAGTAAAAGCACAAGGTTAAAAGAACAGAGTTAAAAGGAGCTGAAGTAGGGGCAGCGGCCAGGCCATGCAGAGCCTTTAGGCCATGCCAAACATCCTAACAGAACTGGAAGCCACCAAAATGATGTGAGCAAGTAGGGAGAAGAGGAAAGAGGGGAGAAGATAAGAAGTCAAGCTCAAGGAGAGGTCTCCTCTGGAGCATCTATCTGTGATTCATTAGCACAGAATTAGCTGAAGGCACAGACTAAGTGAGATCACAAATCTAGAGAACCGGGGGTGGGAAAAGAAGCGGCACTAGGACAAAGTCTTGCAAGAAACCCAGCCTTTGGTCACAAGATAGAGGATGCTGAGCCTGCAAAAGGGTGACAGGGAAGAGACAGGGAGGGGAGGTGGCTGAGGAAGCCAAGGGAAGTTTGACGGATCTGGCATCACCAGAGTCTGAGGACTGAAGATGTGAAGATGTTCACTAGTCCTCTAGACATGATCTCTTCGGATAAAGGTCATTGGTAGAATTAGCAAGAGCCATTTGAGACAAGGGACAGGAGAAGCCAGGATAGGTTAAAAAAAAAAAAAAAAAAATGAAGCTAAAAAACAGAGGTGGCAATACCTGTCCACAATCTATTTGTAATTCCAAAACCAAAAGCTCTGAAAAAATAAGGTTTGGTTTTGTTTTAATTTGGAAGCAAAACTTGACCCGGGACACCTGGGTGGCTCAGTCATTAAAGTGTCTGACTCTCAATTTCAGCTCAGGGCATGATCTCACGGTTCCTGAGTTGGAGCCCCATGTCGGTTCTGCACTGACAGTGCAGTCTGCTTGGGATTCCCTCTCCCCCTCTCTCTGCTCCTCCTCCCACGCTCTTCTCTCTCTCTAAAAATAAATATACTTAAAAAAAAAAAACAAAAACAAAACCTGACCTGGACTAACATGAAACTATTTATAGTCCTTACTTATCCCACTTAAAGTGTAAAGCCATGCATGTCCAGGTCAGAAACAACAAGGTGATGATTACAGGGCGCTGCCCCACATCCCACTGAGATTATCACAACCTTAGGTAGTACGTACATGTCGATGCTTTTCTAAATCCAAAAAAAATCTGATTTCTGAGTCAAATCTTGTCTGAAGGGCTTTAGATGAGAGGGCTGGAAAGGGAGGGTTATGGTAGAATGGTAGCAAAAGGGTCAACTGACAGAAAAGATAAAAGTGAGATGGACTGGCTGACAATATTAGGAAAAGCAAGAACCACATTTAGATATTTTAGAATTTCTGAGAAGGCAGAAAGGGATGGGATATGAAGCACAGGCAGAATCCAAACTAAGATAGGTAAAAGGCTCTTTTCACTGTAACAGGAGGCAGATACGTATGTTGAGCTGGAAGATGTAAATCCCTAATGGTTAGATTCTATTCTCTCCATAACAAAGCAGCCAGCGACCTAGTGAGACTGAGACTGAACGAGGGAAGTAAAAAAACTGGCGAAGCAAAGAGTTTTCAATAATCATTGCAGTAAGGGAATTGTTGGATAGTACTGAAGACCCACTTAAGATTTGTGATAATAACACCTGAAACTAATGTAACATTATAGGTCAACTATACTCAAATAAAAACTTTTTAAAAAAAGATTCGTGAGGGGGCTGCCTGGGTGGCTCAGTTAGTTGAGCAACCAACTTTGGCTCAGGTCATGATCCCACAGCTCGTGAGTTCAAGCCCCGTGTCATGCTCTGTGCCGACAGCTAAGAGCCCAGAGCTTGCTTTGAATTCTGTGTCTCCATTTCTCTGGCCCTCCCCCACTTGTGCTCTCTTTCCCTCTCAAAAATAGATAAACATCAAAAAAAATTTTTTAAGAATATTAAAAATAAATAAATAAATAAATAAATAAATAAATAAATAAAAAGATTTATGAGGAATGCCTGGATGGCTCAGTCAGTTTAGTTTCTGACTCTTGATCTCAGCTTAGGTCACGACATCAGGGTCGTGAGTTTAAGCCCCGCAATGGGCTCCGCACTGGGCATGAAGTCTACTTTAAAAATAATAAACAAACAAACAAATAAATAAATATCTGTGATAATACATTTATAGGGGAATCAATTTGCCTTTCTTTGTGACTTTTTCTAGCAATGCTCAGCCATGTATGAACAGACACAGAGAAGACATTAACTGCTTCATTTGGTGTTAACTTTCTATCCAACAGGTGCAAAGAGAAAAAGCAGAGAAACAAGGAAGTTAAAGGTATTGGCAAAAAGGGGGGGGTAGTTATTGAAATTATAAATCACGAATTCTAAGTGGGATTAAAGAAATAAAATGTAGAAGGAAGACTACCGATACACTGGGAATAAAGGAGAGAGGCCCAAAGGTCAAGAAAAGGTCATGATTTGAGAGGCACAGCTAGGTGGCTCTGGTCAGAATAAGGACTGTGAATATGTGATTCTGGAGGAAGTGGATTATAGTGAATTGCTGATGAGGTGAAAGTTACTGGAAATCAAGTGGCCAATGAACTCAAAGTCCAGGTGTGGTATTCGTTGGTGTTTTTCCACATGGATGCCCAGGTAAGCTATGATCATTGGAAGCTGAGGGTGAAGAAAACTGTAGACCAACTGCCAGTGAATAAGGAAAAGCAGCCATGAGGTTGCTCACTAAGGACTAACAAACAGGTGGCTTAGGCAAGATAGGAATTTCAAAGGAGCAGAGACATGAGGGGAAAAAAAAAAGGATGAAGGAATAACGGTGTTGGAAAAGGCAGCAAAGAGAACAAAGCTGACATTCCAGACCCTGAGGTTTGAGACACTATAAGTGGAGTAAAGCCAAGGAGTGGAAAAACCACTAGAAAAACAGATTGAGGATTACAGAGGCATTTGACTTTTATGGGGGGGGGGGGGGGGGCAAAAGTTCCAGATTATAGCAAAGTAGAGAGGAGTGAGAGATGAGAGAGGGATAAGAAAGGAGGAAACTGAGAGCACTGATACTGATGATGATGATGATGGCGGTGGTGGGGTGTGTGTAGGTTGGAAGGTGACCCCAAGACATGGAAAAGAGGCATGGTGAATTTTGGCCTCTGTCAAATGAATAGGGGAAAGACCCATAAAGCACAGAAATGTCTCAATCCGGGCTATACAGGACTAATTCCCACTTCCCATTACAATTCATTTTAATAACTTCCAACTGGTTTGCATGTAAAAAACGTTGACCCCACTTACACATTTAATACACTGAAAAACTGTAATTTTGACTTTTTTTTTTTTAAGTAGGTGGGTCATAAAATGGCATAGAAAGTCTTAAGCACAAAAATCACAACATGTGATCCTATAATATTTCTGCAGATGCAATAAATATATATTTCTTTCATTTCTGGTGATTCTTATCTATCAGACATCAAGCCCAAGATGTAGTATTTGAACAATTCAGTCATTTAAGTGAAAGTCTTTTTTTTTTTTTTCTAACAGGAAAATGAGTCCAGTATTATAATTTGATTATCACTCATTAAAGCATAGTTCTGAAATCTTTTTATTTAGGTCACATACCCTTTGAAAAAACTCATGAAAACAATGGGACACGCTTGACAGAAAAAAGCACCATACACACAAAATTTTGCATGCGATTTCAAGAGGTTTAATAATTCCAACTCTAGAACCTTCCCCTTGAGAGATAAACTTGACTCAGGCTATTTTGGAAATATGTTAATTTCAATTTGATGTTACCCACAGTCAAAGAAAAAAGATACATTCAGCAAATTTTCCACTGAGCTGTTGTCAACAGCAATGTGATACACTTCCACTTATCCAACCACATTACAAAACTCCCCTCATAATCAGATGGCAGACAAAACCTACTAATAGGTCAGAAGTGAATGAATAACTAAAATAACCAGTTGTGGATCACTAAGAGACATGAGTATTCAAAGGAGTATTCAAATCCATCACAGAAAAGTGTAAAATGTTCACTGTGTTCTCCCATCCTCCCTAACTAACTAGAAATTCATTCACTCTAACAACCTCAAAAAACAGCATTAAATTGTCATAAAGTCCAAAACACCGTCAGCATGGAATGAATTTTCTATTGCATAGAAAAAAAGAAGCTTGGACTCTGGTTCCTGCTCTGCAACTATTCAGCTCTTACCTACCTTCCAGCTTACGCCGCAGCTCCCTAAATCTCGCTAGCTCGTTTCCTCATCTACAGACCTTCCTCCATTTACCACGGGGCTATGTCCTGATAAACCAGCCTAAGCTGAAAAGATCTTAAGCTGAAAATGTGTTTGATACACCTAACCTACAGAACGTCATAGCTTACCCTAGCCTACCTTAAATGTGCTCGGAACATTTACAGTAGCCTACAGTTGGGGAAAAAAATCACCTAACACAAAGCCTACGTTTTAGTCAAGTGTTGAGTATCTCATGTAACTTACTGAATACTTTAATGAAAGTAAAAACAGACTATAGGGGTACAGAATGGTTGTAAGCATACTGGCTGCTGACCCCTCGATCAGGTTACTGATTGGAAGCTTCAGCTCACTGCCACCATCTAGCATCATGAGACAGGATCACACCACATTACATCCCCGGGGAAAGATCAAAATTCAACATACCGTTTCTACCAAATGCGTATCACTTCCGCACCATTGTAAAATCGAAAAATCTAAGTAGACCCATTGTAAGTGAGGAACCATCTGTACACAATGAAATAAATTAAATGATTTCTAGTTCTGTATATGTCTATGACTCCTAAACCACTAACACGATCTTTAAATCAAATAGCCCACTAGGAAGTAAAAGTAAAATGTGCCATTCTAGAGGAAAAGGATGTCCTCTCTCAAGTCATGTAAAATCCAGCGACCAAATCATGGTTACCAAAAAAATATGCATTCCGAAGATTCACATATTAGTGACCAGTGTTCAGTCTCTAGTAGGGTGGAGGAGAATCGATCATCATTTTGATTTTTCATTCGGATAGAAATGACAGCTATCCAGTTGACCAAGTCTAACCTGCTTGTTTTACAGACCAGAAAAAGAGACAAGAAGTTGAGTGACTTCACGTCAAGTGGCAGGACCAACACTTAATCATCTTACCCTACCTGTCCAATTCACCTTTCTCCTACTCCCAGCTGGCTCTCAAGCAAAGCCTCCTTTTTCCATGCAGTTACTCCTTGATGGGCTGCTTCCTCCAGGGCTCCACTGTTTCCTTTCTTGGCTAAGATCTATTTTTTTTTTTTTTTAAACTCATTGTTTTTTTTTTTTTTTTTAATTTTTTTTTTCAACGTTTATTTATTTTTGGGACAGAGAGAGACAGAGCATGAACAGGGGAGGGGCAGAGAGAGAGGGAGACACAGAATCGGAAACAGGCTCCAGGCTCCGAGCCATCAGCCCAGAGCCCGACGCGGGGCTCGAACTCACGGACCGCGAGATCGTGACCTGGCTGAAGTCGGACGCTTAACCGACTGCGCCACCCAGGCGCCCCTTGGCTAAGATCTAAATAGCAGTGTCTAAATTTTCTCTTAAGTACGAAATTATCCAGGCCTTGTCTTGAAGATCTTTTTCAACACGTATGCCTTTGTAAAGGATACACAGCTCAGCTTCCCTAATACCACCCAAATGTCATTCTCTTGCTGAATTTAATGACAACCTAAGCGTGCATATCCATCCACATGATTCACCCATCTCTGATTCATTTCTTTGGTCTCAAAGCATCTTCAATATTAGACAACTAGCTCTTGGAGCACAGAAACTGCCGTATACATATGTTCACATACTCGACAGCACATGACACAGTGCTCTGCCCACAAGCACTCAATAGAGTTTAGTGATTAACCCCTAAAGGTTTACGTTTTGAAAACATGAGATGATCTCTGGTTTTTGCAAGTTTTCCTCCACCTTTTATTTGGACAATTACCTCAATTTACTCTCTACCTACTACTTGCACTTAATACCAGCCACCCAATGTTTCTGCTTTTCTAGACAGCCACTTTGGCCTTGCTATGGGCACCTCAGTATGCTCTCCTGGCAGGTGCTTTATAAGCTCTTCTGGCTTTATAACCACCATGTAGAGCAGGTATAATTATACCTACTTTAAGAAAACTGAGGTCCAAATTTGTTGATTTTCCAAAGGCTATACAACCTTGGCCTGTGACATAACTAAATAAAAAAAAAAAAAGATATGAATCACATGGTAGCTATTCTCAGAGAGTTTAGATACTATAAACTGAGAGATAATTATAAAAGTGGTAGAGATGTTATAGAAACAAGAAGAAAATTCAAAGTATGCATCTATTTAGAAAAAATTTAAATGAAATGAGATCTGACATGACTCTGAAAAAGAAATTAAAATAACATGAGAAAAAACATATTTAAAGGTCAACCAGGCAAAAATTCTGAAAAAAACTGGGCCTAGTCATAGACAGACAGTAACACAAAAGTGTACCCTACTTTTAGCTTGAACCCAGTTTTTTTTGTTGTTGTCGTTGTCGTTTTATTAATTTGCTTAAGTGTCATGCAAGTAAGTTTCAAGAGTACATAACAACAACAAAAAGAATGATCTGGCAGTAAAAATCCAGACACTATTTTGGGGAGAAACAAGCCACATTGATGCTGAAGTTCATTTGGAAGAGTAGAAGTGAGAATGACCAATAAAATTTTTAAATTAAGAATAGTAATAGGGGAACCAAACTAGGCGATATCAAGAACTCCTATTAAGTTAGAGTAAACTAAAATGAGAATAGATTGATGAATTAGAATAGAGCATCTGCAAATGAACCAACAGGATGTATTTGTATTTGTTATACATAAGAATTGGGAAGAAAAAGAGTAAGAACTGAGTAATGAAGAAATACATAAGAATACACATACAGTTATAGATAGAAATTCAGTATATACAAAGTGATGCTTCAAATCACCAGGAAAAGCATGGGGTATTCAATACTGTATTGGGAATATTGGCCATTTGAGAGGAAGGTTCTATCCTATGTCTATGGTGTATCACATCCATGTGATATGTATATCACATACACAATAAGGAATGTATAAATTCCTTATTGATCAAGGAAATGAACATAAAGGAAAAACATATAAAAATATATTTACAATCTTCAAGTGAGGAAATCTGACAAATTTTACATAAAATTTTTAAATTTCTCCCTGATTAAAGATACCACAAGCGAACATCAAGTATCTGGGGAAATATATATATGGGGTTAATCTATATAATAAAAAGAGCTCCTACAGGGGCACCTGGGTGGCTAAGCCTCTGACTCTCAATTTCGGCTCAGGTCATGATCTCATGATTTCGTGCATTCAACCCTATATTGAGCTCTGTGCTGACGGTGCAGAGCCTGCTTGGAATTCTCTCTCTCCCACTCTCTCTGCCCCTCCCCCACTCATGCTGTCTCTTTCAAAATAATAAACAAAAAAATTTTAAAAGAGCTCCTACAAACCACTTAAAAGAAAACTCAGAAAGAAAAAGTGAGAGATTAAAAACAACAACAACAACAACAACAACCCAAGTCAAATTACACAAGTCAAAGAAAGGTGTGGCAGAGCACAGGGGAGACGTGAATGAGAGGGGGATATAGGGGAAGGAGGACTAAAAAGGGAGGTGGCGGAAGACGAGGGACAGAGGGGGAGAGCCAGCAGACAAATAGGTAGGAGTACTTCTTTTTTATTAGCAGCTAGTGTTGCCAAGCTAAAGGGGAAAGAGAGTGCCATCTGACATTGTTGGCAAGAGCACAGCCTGGTTCAACTTTTGGTGGGGAGGAATGCGATAAAATGAAAATGCTACATAAGTTATACTTCTGGGAATGTGTTCTACAGAAATATTAACATTACTGTGCAACAGTATACAAACAAGATTCTTTACTGTGGTGCTGCCTATAGGGCAAAAAAAAAAAAAAAAATTGTGGGTGGACAATAAGGGAATGGTAACAAATCATGATGCATCTAAACAATGGAACAGTTCACGTCAGATATAAAAGTAGTAAACCTACGTGCACGAAAAGGAAACCATTACACATTAAGTGAAAAAAGAAAGCACTGTAATATTATATAGTAAAGGTGCTGTATCACTATATTAATGGCATTAAAAAGTCCACAGGAATGGAAGTGAACTTTTAAAAGTGATTACATCTACAGTGTGCTATTAAGAAAAAAAATAACTTTCAAAATTCATATACTTCTATGCTATATTATTTTTATAATTAAACATGTTTAAGTGAAAAGCATACATATTAAAACAAGCACTTTAAAACACTAAAAACTCCTCTCAACTTTATTCTTGAGATGCTCTTGATTTTTCTTATAAGTTCATAAAGCAAAATCCTACTATTTGACAGTAACACTTAGAATCATCTTACCACAACCCAAACTCTTCCCATCAATGATCTTGAATACCACATACTACTGAAAACATCCACTGAAAAGTTCATGCTTGGAAACAAGAGTGCCAAGTTCATCCAATCAGTCATTCAATGACAACTTTATATTCTGCATGCTCTATGAAGCTGAAAGTAATGCTCTAAAGAGTTTTGGTTTTTGGAATACACAACCCCCTTATTTAAACTCTGAAGCTCCTTGACAGCATGGGCTGCCATGTGTTGGATTTCTCTATTTTTGCAACCTAAATATTTGATACACTGTACATCGATACATGATTGCTCAATTGAACAAAATAATTTCATGATAGCTCTTTCAATGCTCTAATAAGGGTGAAAACTAAAAGGGAACTATAAATGTGAACTTCTTTGAACAAGGTCATGGCAAAATCCATCCCGCCCGCCTCATATTCTCTAGAGCACGATTTCTCAACCTTGGTACTACTGATGTTTTGAGCAGGATATTTCTCTGTTGCGGGGAGCTGGACTCCCCATCACAGGATGTTTAGCAGCATCCCCAACTGTCTACAGACACAACCAAGTGTCCTTGTGGCCCCAAATCACCTCCAGTTGAGGACTGCTCTACAGGTAATAGAAAAAGCACTGAATACATATTATATACCCTATAATCACTACCTCAAATGTATAGATCATCTCCTAACTCATCCTCTTGCCCCCAAAATGATCAATTGCCTTTTCTTGTCCAAACATAAAAAATCCCAAAGTCACTGTTTTCTGATTCCCCTTTTCCTCAAAACTTCTACATCCAATTAATACTAACTGTATTTACTATTCCTCATAAACATTCCTCAAATTTGTCCTTTTCTTTCCTTTCCCATCTATTTAGGTCAAGCCCATAGAACCCCATGCCTGATTTACCTTTCAAGACTCATCTCTTCCCTATCATTCCCATAAATGAACTGGAATTCTCTGGCATACACATTCTTGTTTTCTCACATCCGTGGCCATGGCCCATGCTATTTCCATGTTCATGAAAATGCCATTATTTTCATGCAAATTATTGATATAAGGAAGCCAAGGCTTCTTGATAATGCATGAATCACAGAGGTCAACTTCAGCACCATATACTATGATCAAAGACTCTTAGATTCATTCTACAAAGATTTACTGAGAGCCTGTGAGGTATAAACACTGGTCCTCCCCACCCCACCCCACCCCTACCCCCCGTGTAACTGGCAACAGAATAAAGAACCTAGAGATACACTTGCATACTTTCATGAACCCCCCCATAATCACTCCATGTCAAAATCCTCCAGTTCACCAGAGTTTGGTAAAGTAGGTAAGACCTGGACTCTCCTTCAACATAGCCTTGGTGGAATCCAGGCTCTGCTACTAACTATGTGACTTCAAGTGAATTATTTAACTTCTGTGCTTAGGTTCTTCATCTATAAAATAACAATAAGAGAACCTACCTAACAGGGATGTTAGGAGATTTAAATAAGTCAATACATGTAAAGCACTCAGAGCAACACCTGACATATATTAAGTACTCAGTGCTCCACAGTAATGACAGAAAGCAGCATAGTCTGTGAGTCTCTGAGATCACCAAAATACCAACTTCCTTTTCTTCGTTTGACACCAGGGAATCCACAGTTACAAATTACTCTCTGGCAATCACATATTAATTCACGATGGGGAGAAGAAAAATGCCAACTGTGTAACACTGTACTAAGCACTGGGATAAACAGATCAAATAATAAGACATAATTCCTATCAAAAAACAGAAGTCTACTAGAGATAACACACATACTACAATGTGAACTATGATAACACAGACAGGCATCAGAAAGGTACTGACCCACCCACACTGAAAGAATTGGGCAAGGTTTCCTTTAAAATATTTCTAATGAATCTTGGAGGACAAAATAAGGATAAGGGGATTGGGAAATAAGACACAATGCCTGAACAATACAACCGCCAATAGATTGGCATGGCTGGGACACAAGCAAAGCGGGTAAGTAGGTTAGACATAAGAATAGAAAAGCAGGCAATGCATTTAGGGCCATGTACAACATTAAGACATTTAACTTGATTTTGAAATATAAGAAGAACCACTAACAGAATCAAAGCATTGGAGTAAAATATCAGAGCTTTTAAAACTTACTCTGACCACAGCATGGAAAATAGACTGAAGGCGAGACTGGAGAAAGAGCAGTTAGAAGACTGCTGTCCTAACACGTGTAAGAAATTCTACGGACTGACCTAAGATATGAACGATAGAGACAGAGAAAGGGATATCCAAGCTATTACAGGGTAAAATTAGGAATCCATAATACCTAGATGTATGTAGACAGGTGAGAGAAGTAAAAGTTCCCAGACTTTCCAGCAAAGAAGAATGAGCAGATGGTTAAGTCATTACCAAATAGAAAACACATTCCAGAGAACTAAGAGAAATCTGCTAGTCAGGGTCTTGCTTCTTTGTATGGGTCCTTTCATCAAGTGCACAATTACAGCAGTACATAGACGAGGACTGCCACCTTTTTTTTTTTTTTTTTTTTTTTTTTACCACTGTTTAGATACAATCTTGGGTCTGTAGGGTTTTGCAAGTTAAATTATAACATGTTCTTGGCACTGGGGACACAAAGATGAGTAACAGTCTCTGTTTTCAGACACAGACATAAAGACAGACAAGACTGAAAGAAAATACAGGCAAGGAAATTAAGAGAATTTTGCAGGAGACAGTGCTATGACTACAGATGAGCAAGAACCGTAGCACAGGGAATAAGAGGAAACAGGCAGGAGAGGAAAATACACTCTTACATCATGATGATGAATTAAATGTTACAGAGGCAGAAAACAGAGATCTTAATCCCTAGGACTCTAAATTAGATATGAATATAGAACATATTGGGTCTGAGATTCTTTCAAGGCAAAGAGAAATTGGATAGAAATCTGGATAATCATGTTTGCAGAGGAAAAGAAATGACAGCATCATTAAAACACATGAACTTAAGACCTGGGAATGGATGAGGTAGCTTACCGAAAATGAAGGCTGAGAGGGCAGGCAATGGAGGAACTCAGATTAATAAAGAGACAGGCAGAAAATAAGCATTCACATTCCTTGTAGAGTTCTCACAAGGAATTTAGAGTCATGGAATCATGCAATTTTGTGGGCTGTATTTTTAGAAGTCACTTGGTCCAGTCCTTCATTTTACAGATGAAAATTTCAAGCAGATTTCTAAAGATCACATGCTTAATTAATGGGAACTTTGCTTCTTTTGTCCAGGCTGCTTCCAAGGCACACTCCCCTTTCCACTCTGTTTCCGGCTGCACCTCCTCCAGACTTCATGGGGTTGATTTCCTCAAGATTACTGAACCAGGTTTACTTTGAAGTTAAATGTATATGAAAACTGCTCAATCAAGTGTCTCTATAAAATGTTAATGCTTTGTCAAGATCATGATCTTGTGATTTCAGTGAGGCTAATCATTAGTACCTATTTGGATACTTCTGGTCACAGTTAAAGTTAAAATCAATAATTATGATTTCTTTTAATATTTGCATTTCAAAATCTCCAAAGAATCTATTTGGTTAGAGCCTAGTAGTTACATCAGTCTCTGCTTACCAAAGAAGTTTCTGTTTGACACAATCTTAATTTCCAATGGGAAATTGGATGGGTAGGCTAAGTTCCCCTAATAACAAACACATAAATACTAACTCCTTAACCTTCTGCTCATGCTGATTTTAGGAGGGGAAAGTGACATTTAGACTCTAAGGCATGCATCATAGCATTAGGCTATCAATTTTAGGTCATAAATGATACTCCCAAATTCTTAACAATGATAACTCCAGACCAAAATGATATGACTTGGAAGTCAAAAACCTTTATTGTATGTATATTCTCATAAAACATATATTGTTTCCTGACTATAATGTAAAATTTCAATATAAAGTATGTGCCTTACCTCTCCATCCAAACTACAAGCTCCAGAAGGGTATTTTTTGTTTTCCAAAACATCCAGTCCAGTGCCTGGTACACACTAGGCACTCAAATATTTTAAAAGATTATATAATTTTATATATGGAAAAAAGCCAGTGATTCTCAGCTTGGGAGAAGAGGTAGATGAAAAAAACAAGGCCATCTCTGCCTCTCTTCCTTTGAAAATCCTTGTCAGTGGAAGATACTGATGCTGACAAAGTATTATTATCTTTCAGATGTCCTGAGACAGAAAAATAACTCAAAATAACATATCTGATATAGGGGCACCTGGGTGGCTCGGTCGGTTAAGCGTCCGACTTCAGCTCAAGTCATGATCTCAGGGTTCATGAGTTTGAACCCCGCGCCAGGCTCTGTGCTGACAGCTCGAAGCCTAGAGCGTGCTTCGGATTCTGTGTCTCCCTCTCTCTCTGCTCTCCTTCTCTATCAAAAATAAATAAGCATTAAAAAAAATTTTTTTAATGACGTATCTGGTATAAAAATATTTTAATAAATGAAAGAGTGAAGTTCATCTAAGTTAAACAATTTGACCACCCAGATTAACATTCTTTGCAAATTATAACCTACCTCTTGTTGACTGGTTTCAGGTTCATAACTAAAAAGATGTTTGAAGATCTGCCTCAAGTCAGGAAATTAGTTCAGATGACCTTTTAAGGTTCCTGCCCTCATAATCCTATTTTTAAAAATAACCAGTTAGCCTATTCAGTGAGAATCTCTTCCCCACGTATATACCATTAATTTCTAAATAACATCAACTATACAATATTTTTTTAACATGTTAATACTATCATCCACATCAAATAGGGTACTAGTTAGTGAAAACTGTTATGCAGGAAATAATACTCTTAAATCCAGTTAAAAATAACTAAGGTGTACTTGGTTTTGCCTATATAAAATTCATAACTAAACATGGGAAATATTACAAGGGGGATGTTCAAAAATATGGGTTTGTTTACTTAATGGCATTAAGTAATTTCAAATTTGAATAATACCTATAAAGATGTAAAAACACTAATATAGAACACTAGTTTTGTTTTAAATTAAAATGCTTTTCATCATCTTTAATCTAGGTTTTTAAAGTATTCTCTGAAACAAACTGGGGTGTAAAAATTGATTCTACATTTAAAACTGTGTGTACAGACAAGTATAAAATATAAAGAAGAAAAATATAGGATACAAAATTGTATGTATAATAATTGTATTAAAAAATCTTGAGATAAAGAATAAATATGCATAGGAAAAAAGTTGAAAAAAACATGGCAAAAAACAAAACTGTTGTCTTTGGGTAAGATAATCATTAATGATTTTCCCCTTCGACATCAAGAATATTACTACTTTGATACTGAAGATAATAGGTTAATAGGTGATTTTAAAGAAAAGGAGAAAATATTTATAAGGTTAAAATAAAAACCTTCAAACTAAATTTACAACAGACTCTTAATGTAAGAAAAATTTACAATTTAAGGTAATTTGGATCAAAACACCTTAAGTTTAAGAAACGTTTAAGGTTATTTAGAAAGAAAGGGGGGGTAGAGGGGAGTTCCAGGTAAGTATACTTTTTGCCATCAATCATCACTGTTCGTAAAAATGTTTCAAATATGCCCAGCACATATAGGTATTCACACACAAAAATAAGATTTTCATAATTTCAAAGAAACCAGTGTTAAATTTTCAATGAAAAACAACTACTTCAAATATGAAACCATTTCAGTGAATCTGACTACATCTTTAAATTCTAGTTACCAGATGTACATTCAAAAAGTACATCAGCTAGGTTACAGAGAATAAACCACTTCCTTCAATATTACAGCTGCACTGACTGTGATTTATTCAGTATGAATTATTTTTTCACTTTAAAACATCCTTTATATAGCATAATTTGCCTCATCAAATCCACCATGCACCACCACTTGCTATGACACAGAAGAAAAAAGTTTTCATTGGAATCAGATTTCAATTTTTATAAACATTACTGAGCCAGAAATCTTTAAAAATTGAAAAACTTCAGATGAACAGATTTCAACCTGTATATTACATTATATACCTTCAAGCAGTATCCACAAAATTTATAATCTAATGTATGTAATGAATTTAAATTATGGTATTATAACTTATTCTATAGCAATTAAACATTCTTGCTATTTCAAGAGTTAAGGAACCAGGGCAAACTACATTACTAATAATGTTCCTTAAGAAAAATCCATTTACATTTTGTTAATATTGCTGGGATAAAAATTTCGTTAGACCAGAAATGGAACAAAACCTTCTTACTTTATAGAATAAAATTATATATATCAAACCCTTCAAAAACTACATTGGTGTGCCTTACCATTCTTCCCTAGATTTCTGTTTCATTTATTCTAAACCCTCCCTGAAGAAATCTCGTCTATATTCCTATCCTTGGGATTATCCACCCTTGGAAACATCCTAACAAATTTTGTTAATACTTCATGTCTTGTTTAGGCATGAATGCGTATTTGAGAAACACCTCCTCAACAACGCAGGATAACCTAAATTTAATGAGTTCCTACTATGTGCCATGAAATGCCATAATGGCTTAACATATAACTTCATTTAACATTATAGGTACCCTAAAAAATAAGAACTATTATTATCTTAATTTTGTGAATAAGGAATTTGTGACACACAATGTGGAGTAATTTGCTAAAGGCACACAGCTAACAGGTGGTTCAACTGGAATATAAATCCAAGCCATCTACACAAGTAACTGTGCTCTTCTCCAAATTACTGTGGGCACTAGCAGTGAGAATCTACTTCTAATCATAAAATGAGAGAAATGCTAAACATTTGGATAGAGAAAAGGCATAGAGGAAAAGGCTCATAGCATGCACATGAGCTGAAGTAAGAAAAAAAGTTTACAAGAACCTTGTTGAAAACTTCAAGAAGGAGTTCCAACTTTAAAAGAGATAAATAAAAATTAAACTGTATTAATAATTTAAAAGGCATTAAGTTTCATTAAGATTCTCATTATCTAGCTGTCATTTACACTTTTATTTTAGTGACTGCAAAATACACACATATGCACACAGACACAGGCCTACATAGGTCAACCTAATCCATATTTCCATCTAGTCCCCAATTTCCTTCCTTAATTCTATCTTTGGGATCTTCAAGAACATGGCCTTAAAGACAGGAAGAGGCTACTGCATTGAATAATCCTAAAAAATAAATAAATAAAATTAAGTTTTAAAAGGACATACAAAATGTCATATACTATCTGCACATATCATCTTGAATTCACATGTGGGACCAAGAGTCATTCCTAAATGATTTAAAAAGACCTGGTAATATTGAACACTATCCATATCCAGAAATAACTCCCTAATAACAAATGTAATGAACTTTAAAGCAATCAGGAAAAAGAAGAAAATAAGGGAAACCAACACGGTTTTAAGAGGCTACTATAGCATAAAAGCTGGGTTAAGTAAATCAGAATACACTTTGAAGTAGATAGCATTATTGCCATTTTAAAGAAGAAAAGAAGTCTCAAATCCAGTCACTTTAGCAAGGCCATGCAGGTAACAAATGACAGAGCTAGTTTGCAAAACACTGATCTAATTTGAGAGCTACCACCCCTCTGATACCACACACTACTGATACATACTGATATGATACATACAAGCCCATGCGTTGAAATTTTTTAAGAAAGTAAAGTTTTACTCTTCGTTACACACTAAAGTAAATTTTAGAAGAATTAAAAGTCAGACATTAAAAAAGCCAGACATTAAAAAAGTCAAACATAAAAAATTCATATAATTCTCTCAAAAGAAAATTTAGAATATGTATTACCTAGAGGTTGAGTTGTTTTGTTTTGTTTTTTACTCCAAGACTCGAACCCAGTAAATTAAAGACAGATAGAGTGAAATTTTTTAAGTTTTTCTATAGAAAAAGAGATCATAAAGAAAAAGACTAGGCAAACTATTTACAATGCGTAGAACTAAAAAAATTCTCTCTTAAACACTGGCCTTAGCAACATATTTATAGATATGACTCCTCAGACAAGGTAAACAAAAACAAACTACTGGGACTACACCAAAGTAATAGTGAAGGAAACCATCAATAAAAAGCAATCTACCGAGTGGGAGAAGATATTTACAAACTATATATCCGATAAGGAGTTAATGTCCAAAATATATGAAGAACCCATAACACCAAAAAAAAAAAAAAAAATCTGATTAAAAACACAGAGGACCTGACTGACATTTTCCCAAAGAATACATGCAAATTGCCAACAGACACATGTAAAGATGCTCAACATCACTGATCATCAGGGAAATGCAAATCAAAACCACAATGAGGCATCACTTCACACCTGTCAAAAGGGCTAATATCAAAAAGACAAGATATAACGAGTTGGTGAGGATGTGGAGAAAAGGGAACCCTCGTGCACAGTATTTGGGAATGGAAACTGGTGCAACCACTGTGGAAAACAGTATGGAGGCTCCTCAAAAAATTAAAAATAGAAATACCACATGAGACAGTAATTCCACTACCAGGTATTTACTCAAAGAAAACAAAAACATCAACTTGAAAAGATTTATGCAAAATGATGCTTACTGCACCATTATTTACAACAGCCAAGACATGGAAACAACCCAAGTATCCATCAATAGATGAATGGATAAAGAAGATGTGACATACACACAAATATACACACAAACAGAATAATACTCAACCATAATAAAAGAATGAAATCTTGCTATTTGCAACAATATGGATAGACCTAGAGAATGTTACGCTAAGTGAACGAAGTAGGAGAAAAGACATGTTTTCACTTACGTGTGGAATCTAAAAAACAAATGAACAAACAAAAAAACACTCTTAAATACAAAGGCTGCCATAGGGAAGGTGGGTGGTGGATAAGTGAAACAGGTAGAGGATGAAGAGGTGCAAACTTCCAGTTATAAAATAAACAAGTCATAGAGATGAAAAGCACAATACAGGGAATAAAGTTACTAATATCTCATGGTGACAGATGCTGATGACACTTATCACGGTGAGTACTGAGTAGCGTATAGAATTGTCGGTCATTATACTGGACACTTGAAGCTAATACACTGTATGTCCACTATACTTCAATAACCACTTTTAATTGGTATCAATAATATAAAGACTTCAAATTAATAAGGAAAAGACAGCCTAATTAAAAATGGGCAAAGGATACAATTAGCAATCCACAGAACAAGTTCAAATAACAAATGAATATATGAACATACTCAATTTCATTAATGATCACAAAAAATGCAAGTTAAAGTAGCAATGACACATTAGTTTCTCACTTGCCAGACTGTCCAAAATCAAGAAAAGTAGTAATACCTACTGCTGGAGAAGGGATGAACCATAACTTTCATAAAGCACTGGCCATATCTATTTAAAGCAAACAATACGCCTTTCAACACAGTAATCCCATTATAGGAAATCAATCTCATAAATCAAAAGCCCTAGATTGTAAGGATCTATATACATAGATGTTCTACAAGCAGTGCTGTTCATAAAAGCAAAAATTGGAAATAAAATGTATGTCCTTTAATATGGTAAATTTTTAATAAATTGTAGTATAACATTATCATGGGATATTACATAAATCACCAAAAGTTGAATAAGTTGAAAATATTCTAGTTGACAATGGATTATAAGAATATGAAATTATAGTATTTTTTAATAAAACATTAATGAAAAATCCCTGTATGAGTGTCTATTTTTATATATTATGTGAAAATAAATAAATATATGGAAGAATCGAATCTAAAAATGGCTAAGTGGGGAGAAGAGCCACGTGGGGCTTACAAGAAAACATCATGAATGACTAAAAAAGGCCTCAGAAAGTCAGGAGTCATTTAATAAGCACCCTAATGCATTACACTTTAATATAATCATGTTTTAACTGCACCTGTTCCTTAGTTAGTAGTAAAAGAGCACTTTATTTCTTTGAACTAAGTTATCACTTGTTGAGCACTTTCTACGTGCCAGACACTGTGCCAACAGTATCACATACGTTATTTTACTTCTTTATAGAAACTTCTAAGTTAGGTACCATTTTCTCATGAGTAAGTGGTATTTTAGACAATACCAACCTCTGTAACAGCACACACAGTGCAGCACACAGATACAATTTTCAGGAATACGTAGGTGACCGTCACCTCAACAAGCAACCCAAAAATGACATAAAAAAGTCACCACCTTTGATGCGTATCCACTCTATTAATGAATGAAAACTTCAATACAAATATAAAATCCATCACTGAAATATAATTATCCTTTATAAAATGTTACAAATGCTATTATGAATAACAATTAAATGTAAGAGTAAATTAGCACAACCCATCCAATTGCTTTAAAATTGCATTAAAAATGCCCATACCTTTTTAACCAGCTACTCTACCCAATACTACTCTACAAATATCTTTGATCAAATAATTGAAAAAACACACAAATGTACAAAATATTTACTGTAGCATTTTCTGGAATAATCAACTAAAAAACTTAAGTTTGCAAAGTGTCTCATTAAATGACAATATTATGTTAATTGCTGGCATACAATAAAGGTCTATGGACAGCTGTTAGGGCAGAGGCAGGGGAAAATGGAGAGGTGTTATGACTATAGAGTTTCAGTTTTGCAAGATAAAAAGTTCTGGAGATCGGCTGCAAAACACTGTGAATATACTTAACATTACTGAACTATACACTTAAAAAATGGTTAATACAGTTGCTTCCGTACCTTGATTACTGTGAATAATGGTTCCATATCTTGGTTGTTGTGAATAAACATGGGAGTGCATATAAACAGTGGTGAATATGGTCAACTTCATGTTATATGTATTTTACCACAATTACGAATAAAATTAAACAAATTTTTAAGAAACTTTTAAAGTACGTAGTACATGACAAAATTACAACAGACTTAAAAAGTGATGTGTGGTCCCATTTAAAAAAAAAAACTAATATTCTCCATATATATAGAAATAGGTACACAATGTATAAGAAGAAGGACATTGGTATTAGAGGCATCTTATTCTGTATGCTGGTTTCACCATGTACTAGTTTTGTGGCCTAGGACAAGAAGTTTAGCCATTTTTGAGCTTCAGATCCTTCAACTGTAAAACTAGGATAAAAATAATCCCTCCTCTTTATGATTATTGAATATTAAAGGAGATAACAGAGATTAAAGACAATGTTTAGTACAATATCTGGCATATAAGTGTTCATTAATATTGTCTACTATTATTGCTTAAATGCATCAAAATGCTATAGTTCTAAATTCTGAATAATAGGATTAAGGTACATGTTTTTTCTTCCATTGGTTCATTTGAATTTTCTAGTTTTACTCAATAAACACTATTATTTATTTAAGCTTTTGCCTTAAAATGGTACCAAGTTATCAACTATTAAAAAAAAAAAAATTAAATTTTTCAAGACTTAAAACCAAACCGAACTGTTGCTCAAGAAATGGAAGACCACAAAGTAGTTCTAAATTAAATAAACTAGAAAAGGACTTCATTTCTTAGGATTGCTCATTTGCAAGGACTTGGAAATTGATACCAATTCTCTATACATGAAGGCCAAGTCTCTTGCCAAATTAATACTATCAAAAAAAAAAATGCTTGAAAGTAATTTTTGAATTCCTCACTAATGATAAAACTGGTTTCCCTGGCAAGGGATTTAATTTTATCCTTAAGATATTTATCAACAAATACCAAACAAGGTTCAATTTTACAATATAAAAGTTTGCTGCAAGTACTATGTAACAATGAAAAGGGCACTGGAGTTCAAAAAAACTCCATTTGAGTTACAATTTACCTCTTAACACCCATGTGAAAGAAGTCAATTTATTTATTTAATATAAGCCTCAGCTTCTTCCACCTAACTCACAGATTCTCCGAACGACTAAATACAATACATACAAAGCCTGAAACACAGTTTACATTTCAATATATTCTATTCCCTATCGTTTCTTGAGAGGTAGCAGCTCCCAGACAGAACACTACATACAGCCAAGAAAAAGAAACAGGTAACATGTTCAGAGGGAAAGCACCTGGCTACATATGGTGTTTCCAGTAAATCATATGTAGCCCTCAGGGGCTACTATAAAGCTCTACAGGAAAGTCTGTGACCTCAATCTAGGTCTCCAATGGCTACCACATGTTTTTCTGGTAAAAAGTGAGTATGAAATAACTAAAATGAATGCTGTCGTTTGCTTCCACTCTATTCCTTGTTGAACTACTTAACAATGCTTAGTATGTACACAAAGCACTCAAAATATACCAAAAGAACTTATAATTGCCTTGGAATGAAACATCAAAGTATATAGCTATAATCAGATTATAATTTCTATGGTTAAAAAAAAAAAAAAGTAATTAAGCCTAAAAGAAAACTCTGTATTTAGCATTCATGCACTTCTTATATGGTACTGGCTCTAGCAAGAAAAAGATAAGCTGTTTTGAGAGGTTAAAGCAAATTATTTTTAAATTAAGCAATTAGTGTTTAAGTTTTTCCAGTGTAGGTGTACATACAAAGAGAATCTTAAGACCCATCTGAGAACGTTCTGAACCAGATGAGTTTTTTCAGTGAAATAAACCACTTCCTTTCAAAAGCCCACATAATTTTAAAGCAGAAAGTCAATGAACTCTGAAGTTTTCTGTACAAGTATAAAATACTTCTAATTGCTTGAATAAAATTACTCAGTGATAAATTAGTGAAAAAAATTTTTCAAAGAGAAAGGTATTTTACAGGGGACATCAAAAATATTAAATATGCCGACTTTAAACTCCTTACAAAAAAGGATTAAAGTAAAATGAAATATATTTTAAGCACTTTACTAAAAGTTCATGTTTAGAAGTGTTTAGAAGTGTCCTCATATTAACAATTTTTCACTGTAATATAGACTTTTCAAATTAATACTGGGATTTATTTCCAGGACATGTTAAAATCTCACAACATGTTCTACCTGAGAAGAAAGAAGGGTGGCATCTCCTCCTAAAACTCTCATGTCATTTGCTTTTCCATTTTGTTGGGTGATGTTTAAGAGACAAACAAAACACAATAAAGAAATAGAAATGATCTTGTTGCAAGCATTTACAACTCTTACAATTTTATCTTTTTTTCAATTCCCTACACCTTCTCTAATGAACAACCTACCATTAAGACTCAAGAATATGAAAATCATTATGTGCATACTTATAATATTTCAGACATTCAAATAGAATACAGATATACTATATATATGAAGATTGCTTAATTGACTTATTAAGAAAATAAGATACAGAAAATAACTATATCCTCACTATGTACAATTAGAGTTTATTTTCTAAATGAAGGGAAAACAAGATGAAATTCAAAGGGAAAGGAAAATGAATAGATTTCTAAACAGTATGAGCAGGGGCGCCTGGGTGGCGCAGTGGGTTAAGCGTCCGACTTCAGCCAGGTCACGATCTCGCGGTCTGTGAGTTCGAGCCCCGCGTCGGGCTCTGGGCTGATGGCTCAGAGCCTGGAGCCTGTTTCTGATTCTGTGTCTCCCTCTCTCTCTGCCCCTCCCCCGTTCATGCTCTGTCTCTCTCTGTCCCAAAAATAAATAAAACGTTGAGTGACACAATCTTATAAAAAAAAATAAATAAATAAAAAAATAAACAGTATGAGCAAGCCAATATTAAGACAAACCTTATCAAAAATAGCTCAACTGTAAAGTATACTATTAGAATATATTTCTCCAAAGTCTCCAAAACTTTTAAACAATCAGTTCTTTTTTTTTTTTTCCAATGTTTATTTTTGAGAGAGAAACACAGAGCACAAGTGGGTAAGGGGAAGAAAGAGAGGAAGACACAGAACCTGAAGCAAGTTCCAGGTTCTGGGTTGTCAGCACAGAGTCTGATGTGGAACTTGAACCCATGCGCTGTGAGATCATGACCTGAGCCAAAGTCAGACACTTAACTGACTGGGCCACCCAGGTCCCCCTAAACAATAAGTTCTTTTAATGATCTGATTAAATAATTATTGGCTACTTTACTTGTAAGGTGATAGCAGTATCAATTTCACGAACTATAAAAAATGTTAAATTTAGATTACATCAGATTCCTTTTCCAGATTTGCAGACCAACTATTTTTCTTAATACTTACTTTTTTTTAGGTCAACTATTTTTCAAGAATCAAAATAAACCCAATGTTAGAAAAAGCCTCCAAAGCAATCAAGAATTAAACCTCACCTCACACAATAATATTCATTGTGTGGGAAATTACTTTCTTCCAAGTTAGGTTGACTATACAATTATAAACATAAATAGTAAGACTTTTTCTGCCAAGAACTTTCCTTTCAAACAATACTACATGTATTTCAATTTCTGGATGTTTTTGTTTAAAAAAAAGAGTCTGTGTTACTCAGTTTGGGGAGTATCTTCTCCTTTGGTAGGTTTAAGTGGCAAGGAAAACACCATCAGAAAACTACAAGATTGTCCCAGGATTTTACTCCCTAAATATATGTTCTTTTAGCAGTCCACTCATGAATGCATAACAAAAGTACACAATAGCCTGTTCAAAGATTATTTGTATTTGCTATTGATTTTCCATTTTGCATATGCTAACAAAATGAACTAAAATGTTATCTAAATTAAGGAGACACACTGACATTTAATGCATTATTGTAGACATCAGAGTTCTAGTTAATTATGCCATAATAAAAGGCTAATTTTCACATAGGTATTAAGTTCTCAGTCCAAAATTCCAAAAGTACAAAAACACTGAAAAAATCTCTAAATGAGAAATAGAAGAAATTTCTCTCTACACTGTTCAGTGTTATGTCATGATCAAGTCAGGCTGATATGGATAGTGGAATCATTATACCTAAGCATTTAAACCTTTGTTACAGTCTGCCTTACTGACAAGCCTATCAAATCAAAATCTAGTTTTACAGCTGAAAAGAGGGTGCTTAATAGGATCAAATGCTCTACGGAAAAATTATACCCTTTCTACCCTATTTTTCTCCCAAAACACATACACGGGGCGGGTGGGGGGAGGGTAGAAAGAGAACTAAGGACAAAAGAGAAAATGATAAAAACACCAGGAGAAAAAGTTGGAAAGTAAGCCAGCAGAACTCCAGAGAAATGCGGGCCAGGGAGTAACACTAGAGAAATAAAAGCCACATCAAAAGCAGCAGCATCAGACTAGCTAGCAACATACAATAATAGAGAGCAGCACACCAGTATCTGCAAAGCCCTCCACAAAAGCAAGAGGGACCTAAAACCATGATCTGTCAACTGGTCATGCAAATACAGGCCCACAGAATCCCTTTCAAATATTCAACAACTTGGGAAATATTTCACACATGTATATTTTGCAAGGAGGGGATGGTGAGCGGTCAAACCAGATGTCACAGTCAAATGAGACAAATAGAAGCCTAATCATGAAAATGCTATTTTAAAATGAACTATGGTTGTTTTGAAAGTAAGGAAGCTTTGAGTACAGAATAAAATAAAAATGCTATACATCTTGGCAATAAATAATACGACTAAAAATACAGGACAAAAAGAGAGAGGGGGCAAGTATAAGAAACTGTAACTTTGACGAGCTCGACTTTTAAATCCAGGACTCATTAAATTAACTGTTTAAAGTTAATAGTTCAGTTAATAGAAATGTAAACATAAAAGTTATAAAGGTAAATATTTTAACTAAGAACTTAAAATATCAACAAAAATTATGAGAAATAGGGAGGGGATGAAGTATAAATTAATTTCTTCATCTTCCATAATGAGAGACCAACGTATTTCTTAGTGCTGGCAAATTAAAGTATGTTACTATGTTACAAAGATAGTACAAATCTCCAAGTTACCAAACAGTACACACCAAGTCAAAATACAGACCATGTATCACAGAAGGTATTATACCTAGCCTATCCTTTGACTCTGACAAACGCAATTATGTCTACAGGAGGCACAAATAACCAAAGTGACTCAAAACATTGAAAGTAAAAGGATGAACAAGTCCAACTTAGGGAAACAATCATGACATTAAACAAATTGAATTTAAGTCAAAAAGCATAAAACAAATCAGAAAGGAACTTTACATTAATGAAAACTTCAAATCCACAGAAAGATCATGTATCTTTACATATCAAAAGGCATAAGGTAAAATCTGTAAGTAATAAGATGAAATAAAATGGAAGGGTATTATATTTTAACTTACCTCTCTCTCAGCCTACAATTAAGGAAACGGATTTTAAGTCAGCCCACTGAACCCTCTAACAATTTAAAAAGTAACTGACAGAAATGTATCATATTAAGTATTCCTCAGACAGAATTCATATTCTTGGCAAGTGCCTATGAAACCATTCTAAAACTACACTGGGCCTCAAAAAAAAAAAAAAATCCTCAGTAAACTTCTAAGGGCACAGACCACATTCTCTAACAGTACAGTGAAATCAGTAATCTTAACAAAAATAACGAAACTCCCACAATAACCTGGAAATTTTAAGAATTTCAGATTCTTGGCTTAAAAAGGAAATCAAAATAAAAATTGTGAATTATCCAGAAAATAACAGTAACTCTAAAGGAACCCAGAAAATAACAATGATTCTAAAAGAACTCATGAGCAAATATAGTATCCACAGGAAAATAGAACTACAGAGACTTAGGTAAATAAGACAGAATGTAAACAATGCGTATCAACTACAAAGCAGTGGGGAGAAATAAGGAAAAGGTGGAGCTAGGACTCCAATCTAACAATTTATTTCTCACAACAGAGAGACAGATCTGCAACTAAATGGTGGGTCCATGAGTATCTGTTATATTATTTTCTTAATTTTTCTGTGTTTGCAATCTCATAAATTAAAATTAACTTCTATAATAAAGAATTGAAAATGCATTTAAGTTAACTTAAATGTTCCACTCAGAAAGGCAGAGAAAAAAATGGAAAACAGATTAGATAATAAACAGATTACTCACAAACTAATGAAAAAATATACCAGTAGAACTAATTATTAATCCAAGAACCAATCTTTGGAGAATGAAACAAATTAAAAGTAATAAAATCAAGAGAAAAAAAAGCTGGCAGAGGGGAAGAAGAAAGTAGAGGGGAGAAAACAAAATAAAAATGGAGGGGCACCTGGGTGACTCAACCAGTTGAGCCTCTGACTTTGGCTCAGGTCCTGATCTCACAGTTCGTGAGTTCGAGGCCTATACTGGGCTCACCGCTGTCCAAGTGGAGCCCGTTTCAGATCCTGTTTCCCTCTCTACCCTTCCCCCACTAGTGCTCTCTCTCTCTCTCTCAAAAATAAACATTAAAAAAAATTTTTTTAATAAAAAAATAAAAATGGATATTGGGGCACCTGGCTGGTTCAGTCGGAAGAGCATCAACTCTTGATCTTGGGGTCATAAGTTCCAGCCCCATGTAGGGCATAGAGATTACTTAAATAAAACTAAAAAAAAAAAAAAAAAAAAAAAAAAAGAATGGAGATTTAACTAAATATAAAAGAATCTAAAAAAATAATGACAATGTTTGCTATAATGCTAAACAAATACACCTGAATGAAATGGATGGTTTTCTAAGAAAAATAAAACATTCAAACTGACTCTAGAACATTTCTCTATTGAAAAAGATAAATCCTTTGATGACACAAATAATTTCAATGCTCTTTAAATTACTTAAGGGTAAAGAAAAACTCTTCTCTATAAAAGCATCACAAAGAGGGACACCTGGGTGGCTCAGTTGGTTAAGCGACTGACTTAGGCTCAAGTCATGATCTCCACTTTTGAGTTTGAGCCCAACATCAGGCTCTGCCGAACCCACTTTGGATCCTGTTTCCCCTCTCTCTGCCCTCCCCTGCTCATCCTTGCTCTCTCTCAAAAATAAACATTTAAAAAATTAAAAAAAAAAAAAAAAAACGCATCACAAAGAGAAATCAAAACCTGAAAGAACACACACATATACACAAGTGTAAATTAAATTTGCGAATAGATGGAATAACCATCAACAGAATATTAGCAAATAAAATCCATCATATTAAAAGAATAAACTACCATGATCAACTAGGATTGTTCCATATTATAAGTCTACTAGAAAATCTATTAAAATTATAATGTTTCATGTTTAATAATGTAATGTCTAAAGCCTTCTGCCTTTGATAAAGACAATATATTTTCTCCAAACATTTTTGAAAACATTAAATATCTCAATAAAAATTAGAACTGGATTTTTTTCCCCCAGATAATTTGACCAGCTTGTTTCTAAAGCTCATGTGGAAAAAAAAAAACCAAGAGAGAGAACTCAGGAAAACTACAAAAAAGGAAAGAAGAAACAAGATAGCCTACAAACATTAAAACCAAATCAAAATTGTGTAAAAATTACCACGGTAACTAACGATCTGGTACTGGCATAAAACAAGACAAAGAAATGGAAGAGCACAGAGTCCCAAAATATAGAGAGATAGGAAAGAATTTAGTGTATGTCAAAGACGGCAGGTTCAAATCAGGTTAAAAGAGAAAAGGGACATGTAATTAAACAAAAGGTACTGTGACAAATCCAACTGCTGGAAAGACAAAAGATGCTGGTGAATAAACTGCATTCCTAGCTTCCTCCGTAATGGCAGCGAGATCAAAGAGTAAAAGGTATTAGAAAAGAAAAAGAACAGAACAGAACAGAAAAGAAAATCTGTCAAATGTATTAGAAAAAACGAATGATTTTTTAAAAAATTATCTTTTGCTGGAACAGAACTTTCAAACAAAAACATTTAAGAGAAAAGACTGACGCATTTCAATACACGAAAATCAAAATTCTATCTTATAAAAACAACAAGCTGGTAAAATCGGAAAACAGTATTTTCCAGGCATACAACAAAGGACTAATGTTTTTTTTACTTTTAAGTACATGTACACATATATATACAATACATACATTGTATATATACACACACAAAAAGTCATTATGAAAGACAACGAGCAGAAAAATGGGTAAAGATTAAAAGTAGACAGTTCCAAGAAAAAGAAATACAAATAGATTTAAATATACGATAAAGCAGTTAGCCTCACTCTATTAAAAACATATAAATAAATGAAAAAAATATTTTCTAATGATCAGGTTGGTGTAATACCAGAAAGAGTAATAACCATATCTGTGAGAATCTGCACAGAAATACTCAGAAACCTGTGAGAAAGGAAATTAGTACAATCTCTGTTAAAGATAATTAGGCAGCATCTATCAAAAATTTAAAGTATATATTTTTTGGCCCAGAAATTCAACTTCTAAAAATGTAGGGTGTTCATTTTGGGGTCATTAGTGATAGCAACTGAAAACACTTAAAATGTTTATCAACAAGGGCTATTTAATGTACAACCACATTAAGAAATCCTACACAGCTTCTGAAAAGAATGAGATTGATCTCTGTATAAACAGTAAAGTCTGCAAAAGGCTTTGACAACTGCTACAGATATAGAAGTGTTACAGCATCTTCCCATTTGTCTAAATATATACGTGCAGGTTCACATAGTGATATGCAAGTAAAGTTTCTAGAAGAATAATACAAAAAATACAAATAATACAAAAATACAAAACCCATAGAAGCTGCGTGGGGGCCATGAGGAGCAGTAGGGAGACAGGTAATAAAAATAACTGTGTATGCACACACAATGTCAGATGATTTAAGTGCTGTGAGGGACAATTCAACAGGACTACAAGGGAATAAAATAATAAAAGGAATGCAATGAACTAGGGTGCCTATGAAGGTTCCCCTCCCCAGGACTGGGAGTGAAGTGATATATAAACTACAACATGAAGGATGATCAGCCAGGAGAAATGGGGGTGGTGGTAGGGGCAAAGCACTATACAGAAGCAGAGGAAACTCAGGTAGGTTTGTTCGGGGGGGGGGGGGGGGAGGGAGAGAGGGCGCACAAAACAGAAACAAATTCAGAAAAAGTCTTATAAAATAATTTAAAAGGTTTATACAGAGGACAGAATATTAGAGCTTCATTTTAGAAAAGTTACTCTGGTTGTAATGTAGAAAGTGTTTTGGGCAAAATAAAATGAGAGGTAAAGAAACCAGTTCATTTTTCAGTAATTTTGCTCAAAACTAATGGCCTTTTAAGAGGTAAACTGGCAATAACAATGGAGAACAGTGGGGTCAAAAAATGTACAATGCCGCCTTGTTATTGACGGTTTCCATATTTAGAAATTCACCTATTCACTAAAGTTTATTGGTAACCCCCAAATCACTATTTATGGCACTTTTGCAATCACTCCCAGATAAATGCAGAGAAGCAAAAAATCTGAGTCACCCAACATGCACATTCCCTGCTGGGTCAAAAGGTGATACCCTGCCTTCTTGTTTTGGCTCTTACACCATAAACAAGTATCCTTTTTATGATCTATTTCGTGTCACATTTTTCACACTGTGATTTTAGTTGGCTACTTTGCTGTTTAAAATGGTCCTCATGAGTAGTGCTAAAGCACTGCCTAGCGTTCCTAAGTACAAGGCAGCTGTGATGTGCCTTATAAATAAAAGCCATGTGTTGGATAAGCTTTGTACAGGCCTGAGTTATAGAGCCACTGGCTGTGAGTTCAATGTTAATGAATTAATGATATGTAAATAATACATTTTAAACAAATGTCTTTTAATAGATACATAAAGTAAGGTTACATACTGACTGACAAAAACGTTGTGACCAGAAGATGAAAGGAACCTAACCCTGTATTTCCTGTAAGAGCAATGCTTCAGCATTTGAGAAGTCAGTGTTGGCATACTGCACTCAGTGTTCACTAATTTGTGATTTTATACAATGTAACTACCACAAATAACGACAATCAACTGTATATACACAGATGTTTTTACTTATTTGTAAAGCAGGAAAAATAGGACCGGTAATCAATTGTAAGTAAATGAGGGAGAGAAATCAAGGACGATGTTAGCTAGGTTTCTGGGTTAAGCAACTGGAAGACAGAGATACTACTAAGAAAAATAGGAAGCAGAGGAGGCAGCAGCTCAGATCAGGAGGGCAAAGATGTCAGCTTTGGAGAGTGTAAAGACGTAACTGCCACACTACAATCAATACAATTATGTGTTTAAGTACCCACAACCCCCCTCCCATCTGAGGTTAACAATCATTGCTTTGCTCACCTTGTGATATCTCTTGCAACTAAAATGATGTGATGTTTTCCTTTCGGTCATATAATATAAACCAGGCACGTCAACATCAGAAATGGGCACTCTGTCAATTCTTTCCCCTTCTACTTCCATCCTTGCAATTACAATATCCATATTCGTTATAACCTATACTGTAATAGGATTTCTATGTTAAGTCCTCAAAAGTAAATACATACGAAATTTTACCTTTTGGAAAGCAAGAATTTGAAATGGCAAATATCTTAGAGGAAATTCTTTACAAACAGGTAGTTCTTTTTTTTTTTTTTAATTTGTTTACAGGAACTGGGGCGCCTGGGTGGCGCAGTCGGTTAAGCGTCCGACTTCAGCCAGGTCACGATCTCGCGGTCCGTGAGTTCGAGCCCCGCGTCAGGCTCTGGGCTGATGGCTCAGAGCCTGGAGCCTGTTTCCGATTCTGTGTCTCCCTCTCTCTCTGCCCCTCCCCCGTTCATGCTCTGTCTCTCTCTATCCCAAAAATAAATAAACGTTGAAAAAAAAAATTAATTTGTTTACAGGAACATAAAAGTAGTACCTTCAGCATAAATTATTAAAATTCCATTCTGAAGGCTCAAGCTTACCTAAAAATCCCTATAGATAAACTGTGTTGTTTTCTTACTTGATTTTGGAGAACCTCAGAACTGTAATTTATTTCAACGTCGCTTTTACAAAAATGTATATATACACTCAAAATGACATCTTTTACACCCTAAAAATTAAAAATACAATGTATAATTGCATATGCTGAGTCTTATATAATTTTAAAAGAAAACTAGTAAAGAAATTACTATCAATCCTTCCCTGTTTAGTCAACATTCTCTTTGTTCACACAAGTAATAGAAAACAATTTTTAGGCTACTACAAATCTGACTCTATAAGCAAATACATACTTGTAGGAATACAAGACAAAAAAACTTGTTGATACACAGTTCTTCCTCCATGTATAACTGTGCACTTGTTTATTTGTAGTGGTCCACATATAAATTCAGGATCAATTTAAAAGGTAAATAATCACATACAAACCCATTATCTTCTCTTAACTGTGTTTATCTTAACAGTGCTTCCCTTTACATACAAAGAAAAGCACTATACTGGTTTTATCTCTGATGTGAAAATCAGTTGTATGACCTCCCACCGAACACTAAAAACAAAATATAACACACTTGGGCTATTTATTACTACTTATATGAGAAGACAAAAGGATGAAAGGAAAGTTCAAGAAAGAAGAATTAAAAGCCAAAGGAGGGAAGGAGGCTGGAATGGCAATTATTAAACTGGAAATAGGAAAAAGGTAAAACAAAAAAGAAAAGTTAAGCAAAGTGTTCTGTAAGGAAGTGAAACCCTAGTTCTTGCCAATTAATGGAAAGAAGAATCATAACCAAAAGAGCCAACCAAAGACTTGAGAATGCAAAAGGACAAAACATCCATGAACATTAGATCATTTAAGGACAAAAAACGTGACCAAAACTAGTAATTTTAAATATCTTTTGTATTTTGTATCATTTAGAACATAATTACAACATTATATCTATTCCTAAAGTAAAATTTTAATGCACTTGATCATAATGCAAATAAAAATGACTTTGCACTACAAAACTGGTATTAGAATTGGAAAATAAATCAAAACACTTAGCATACCTGAGCTACCAAACAGCAGTCAAAAACGGGCAGTTGGTGCAGAGTACGCATTTAGTGCGAGCAAATCATCGTCACTGAGGTGTATCCATAAACAGGCACTGGTCGCTTTATCAAGGGCCAAAGGCCAAGGGTGGAAAGGGCAAAGGGTCTTCTCGGCTCCGCTCTGAATCTCAGAGACTGACAATTCCTTACTCAACAAAGCCAAGTACATGTCATGTACTTGCCTGATGGACCAGAAGCCATGACAATGGCAGGGAGACCTATTTAAAAATTGTTGCCTTTCCTATCATCCTGCAATATAGGATTTTCCCTAAAGAAATAATCTTATAAATGGTAGTCACAATCCTAATGAGCCAACAAAGGGAAATCTAGTTCACTACAAAATCTACTTTTAATGGCTTAAAAGTATTACATTTCCACTTGAAAATCTGTTATAAAAGATGGTAAAATAATAGTACCACTGTTCAACTTTAATATGAGTTACATAAATATTTGTGGATTCACGTTCAAAGTGGGTACACTTGCATTAACACTTAATCTATCAGGAAT
The DNA here is from genome assembly GCF_014898765.1 of Herpailurus yagouaroundi. Taxonomy (NCBI): domain Eukaryota; kingdom Metazoa; phylum Chordata; class Mammalia; order Carnivora; family Felidae; genus Herpailurus; species Herpailurus yagouaroundi. The sequence goes on along the minus strand of NW_024412429.1, from coordinate 30,665,527 downwards.
TTTGTCAGTTCCAAACTCATAGAATACAATTCACTTCTAAGTTGGAGAGGGCCCATATATAAATCTAGTTGATGAGTCATACACTAATTTTGCAAAAGTACTAAAATGTTTCATCAATGTATAAGACTAGGAAAACAAAATCAGCAGTTGGGGTAATTTAAACTTTAAAACTGACCATAAAATATAACCTAATTTATATCATCTCGTAAGCATCAGTATGATATACACTGAAATACACAGTTAAAAACAAAACCTGAAGGCATCACAAAAAAAAGCGTTTGGTCAAGAATAAGGAAAACATAATTCTAGCTTAAGATTTCCCACCAAAACAGTGGATATAAAAACATCATACACAGCTAAAAATATTGGAATGTCATTCTGAAAATAAACTGAAACAAGAAATACAAAAAAGAAAAATTATAAAAAGCACTCTGAAGTAGCTGCCAGAGAAAGTAGGTCTTTACTAGGAAAAGGCCAGCTATTTTATTTTCATTAAGAACTAACATTTTAGATCCTATTTTTTTCTGCAAGAAATACTAATGATACAGTATCAGCATCCTCTTATGCAAGACTATAATTCCTAATTTTCCTTGGTATTTCTGATTACGAGAAACTATAAAATACAAATTCACATTGGTCAGGTGCTATCCTTAGCATCAGTAATTCTTTCCATTCTATTGAGTTCTTCCCCCAAGGCAATAGTTCTCAAGTAAAAGTAACACATCACAATCACCTGGGGACTTGTTTAAAAATACACAGTCCTAAAATGTCATCCCTCTGAGACTAACTGACCATGTCTGGATTGAAGCCACGGCATCTGTTCTGAAAAAAATTCCCCTAGCGATTCTGATTGCTAGTTGAGGACCACTGCTTTCAGGGATGAATTACATACTGGTTCTACTGCCTAGAAGAGCTCGGATTTGGTCTGACACTGCTGAAACTTGGTCATGGTAGCACATACACTGTCAGTATCAGAGGAAAACACATTTTATTACTTACATAAGAAAAAGCTAAAGAGATCTGATAAAATTATCTATTCAAACAGCATGCAACCATACTTGAAAACACTTTCTATATATTTATTTCAAAGTGTGCATTTAGGACAAATGGTTTCGAAAATGTATAAAAATAATTTATGTACTAATCCAACTTCAATATGTACATGGTCCCTTAAAGGATTTTCATTTTATTATCATCAAAAATGTATTTCGACAACCTCCACAGTATTCTTAAAAGTCAGGAATTTTAAAATTTTCTAATAGAAAAATTTTATCCACCTACAGAAAAATAATGAATGGGAATGATATCACTAATATTTTAAAATATAATTATGTCTCACCTATGCTATGCCACATATCAGAAGAAAAATCTTTATCTCTAAACTAGAATAATCCCAAGTGGCATTTTCATTTAAGAATGAAGCACAAAAATGTTTTACAAAAGAAAAGGTCTCATTGTAAAAACTTATAAAGTTGAGTGCTTCAAACAAAAATATCTGAGGTTTGATTTCACAATATCAAGTTTCCATATGCATTTTGTAAACATATATACCCACTTTAGGCTATCAACTTAAATAAAGCCCGTTATCACTAAAAGAAAATATAGTAAAAAAAAGTTTTTTTCAGTGCAAAAATACATTATCAACTAAAGTTATCAACTGACTTAAGACAATTTTAATATAAAACCACAACTCTCATCCCATAATATACAGTAATCCTATAAAGATTTTAAATTAAAACAAAAACTCTACAACAGTTATAAAGTTCTCCTGTTACTATTCTCTAGTGAAAGCTTTCTTCTGATTAGCTTTTACAATGTCATCAGGAGATGCTGATTTGAAGTCAAATGGTGTTATTGCTATAAGAGGACTTATTTCTTTGTCCTTTATGTCTTGAACTTGTCTACTATAAAGAAAAGTCTTATAGAGGTCAAGGGTGCGTCGCTTGCAGCTTTTCAATGGGTAACGAAGACACAGTGTAGAAGCAAAAGCTGAAGGTCTAGCAGCAAGAGCCTTGGTCCAAGAGAGAGAAAAAGGTGGGTTCCTAGTCAAAGAGCCTTTATTGGTTCTCTTATTATCCTTAGCAGAATTGAAATTTTTCCCTAACTTCGAATTTAAAACTTTAGTTCCTGATGTTGGAGCAACTGATTGGTCTACTACATGTTTTGGAACAAAATCAGGGGTTTTTATAAGGACACTAAGATCAATATTTGAATCTATTCCAGGTGAACTCATTTCAGATACACTGAGCTTAAAGGAATCCTTCTTAAACTGAGAGTTGTCTACATCAATTGTTTCTGCAATCAAATCAGAAAGTGACAAATTCTCAAGGTCTCTTGTAGGAGAAGCTTTACAAAATGCCAAAGACGACAGAGATCCTGTTAACTCTGATATTCCAGTCGAAGATGGATACCGATTTGCTAGCCTTGACAAGGGAAAAGATCCCAAACTGAGATCTGTGAAACTGGCAGATGACTGGTCACAAAGATCAGATAAAGTAAAGCACTGGCTTGGATTATTTTCTTTGTGTTCCTGAAACAGTTCAGCTAGGGATGGACTTTCACACCCGGCAAACTGCGGACTGTCATCTTTTAAAATGTAATTCTTGGCACTCTGTTCAACTGAAGAAACACTTCCAACTTCAGTCATTTTACTAGTATTTAAATTATCATGAGCTATATTTTCCAATGAGCTAGTTAAGAGCAAAGGACTATTTAAATTTCCTAAGTTGTTTTGTACTGGAATGTTATGGGTAGCAGGAAGTGAATTATTCTGAATACATAAAGAGTTACTAGGCGTTGTGCTCTTTATCATTAAGGATTTTAAATCTGGTATTTCTTTGAATGCAGAATCATCTTTGGAAACACATTCCGATTCATGAGGTCTAAACAGATCAGCACCTAGATTCTTTGAAAACAGACTTTCCAGACCATCCGTGGATGATAATCTGACTGACGGCTGACTTTTACAAGAATCTCTTGGCGCATCATCAATGAGGTCAGCTAGCGAAAGCTCTTTTGTTAACTTACATGATTCTAGTTTCTTTTCACTTTTAGGTCTGTCAGGTTTCTTTTTTTTATGGAGTAAATAGTGACTTGGTACAACTGAGGAATTATGATATAATCCATATTTTGCTAGTGGGCCAGAAAAATCAGAGGGTTTGCTACTACAATCCAAATGGTTTGCGGATTGAGGACAAGAGCTTTGAACATTATCAGCTGAAACTTGAGAGGAAGATAATAAGACTCCTTACCTTACAAAAGCCATTAATTTTCAGATGAATAGGTTGACATATGCAGAAGACAGTCACAGCAACCAAAAGGAAACATGAAATGAGGCATTTAATTACTAAATGTTTCTTCTGATTATAGCATGAATAAAGCGATCAAATATTTGATCATTATTTAATAAGTGAACACTCTAAAAAAAACAATAATAAAGGAATTTTACCTTCCTTTAACCATCTACAGTGACCTTCATACTTTGTTCACTAATATATGCAAATGTAAATATCAAGTTAGTCAATATTCTACTTTTCACAAATTTTATAATGTGAGGTTTTAATGTACTTAAATTATCGTCATGGTTATCTCAAATTCAAAACAATTAAAAGACCAATGAAAAGAACTAGGTTTATCTTCTCCTACATTTTTAATGTGTTAAAAACAAGCAAACAAATAACATCCTGTCATCTCTGGGATAAACTATTAATAAAGATGAAATATTAAAGACTCATTTTCATAGGGTCAGTTACAAGTGCCTCCACATCAAAAATTTTTTTTAATTTAAATAGATAATAAAACCCATCCTTGTTTCATAGTAACAGATTGCATACGACTTTGATGTGGTAAAAAAATCTAGTCCTCAGGTTACAGGAAATACCAGCCCAGTTAATAAATCACCATGGTCATACTGACAGATACCATACCAATTATTACAGAGGTACCTCAGTTCCCTTCTTATGCCAATTAAATTTCCAAGCTTAACCCCAAATTCTATAAATTTAAAATTAAAGATCTGGCTTTGAAATGAAACAGTAGTATGATACTTATGATATTTCAATAAAACTAACATATTTATAAATACTATAAAAATAAAGGGATTTCTGTAATTAATCGTCTGGCTATTAATTTCCACCTCCTGACCCATTAGAGTTAGAAAAACAACAATAATTAAAAAGCTGTCTAAGCTACTGACAAGAAGCAACAAGTGGCTTGTTTTTGTCTGATTTTATTTCCCCTATATCCTGCTAGTTACAAAACAAAGGGAAATTATGAAAAAACAAGCTGTAACAGAGGGAAGAAAACAAAGCACTCAGCTTAAAAATTCACAAAGTGGAAAATCAATTGATGAAAATCAGGATTACTGTAACATGCAAAATGTTCCGCCCATATTTCTTAACAGCCTGAGCAAATCAGTGCCTCTTTTAAAACATTAGCTGTAAAACCACTAAAGGAGAACAAGGAAAAGCATACCTTTTGCAGTCTTCCCTGTGGGTGCTGCTCCCTCACTCTTGACCTTCAAATTCTGCATTTTATCTTGCTCCAGAACCAGTGACAAGGCCTTCTGCACATCAAACTTGTTCTTCAGAACTGCTTCGACCAATATGTCATCTGGCACGGCATCTCCAAGTGCCTCTCTCATGTGACCAAGGCATGAATAAAGACGAGCTAGAACAGAAAATAATTAAAAGGCTGTACTTAAATGGTGCCATGGAAGAACACTCAATCTTGAAAACTAAAAAAAGGAATTTGAAACTATATTAGGATGTACAACTCTCCTCTTTCCTTGGCAAAAATTATTTATAATGATTATATTTTTATCCACAATATATCTCTTTCCCTATTAGAGCTTATGAAATAATAAATATTGGTACAAGAAAACAAATCACTGAAGTTTCTCTCCTGAAGAGATAAAACAAAGATCTCAGTCAAAAATTCCAGTTAAATACCCACACAACCAATGTTTCAGCCATACAGTTAAACATACATTCCTCATAAAATATACTTAATAAAATGTAAATTTCCCTTGACGAGACAAGATATATTTGTACCATTCCTTCCCACCATCACTATCATGAACAATCACAATAAAACTGAAAAATTCTGGTATACCGATTACCAATCATTTTCAAACACGAAGCACGGATAAACTACTTTTTACTATACCTTGATCAATTCCACTTAGCTGATGGTTCAAAAAAGAATTGGAGGACTCTTTCAGATCTTCGTAATCATATTCTTCTACAGGCTCAACAAGTGAAGGTTTGTCACGTCGCGAGTAAATAAACTGAGCAGCTAGAACAGAAAATGATGGAAGAATGCTGTAGCACAGCCACTTTCCAATAAGTCTTTTTTTTTAAAGTGAAAATAAAAACAAAAGATGCTGACCAACCACCTACAGCCATTTACCCACATTCTGTAGTAATAGCTAAAAACAAAACAGGGACAAAACACACCATACTCCAAATCCTGCTCAGACGTCCTTACTAACTACTCACTGGCCTCTACAATCATCCTCCTTTTTATCTCCAAAACCTTCACCGAGCTGACTCGCCACAGTTTTCAAACACTACCTTTCCTAACACCTCATCCCTGCCTACCACCCCATCTTCCCTGCCATATTCTCTTCTTTGGAACAAATATTTCAAACCACATACCAAACTTGCTTATTTGTACAATTAAGAAAATACTAAAGGGGTGCCTGGGTGGCTCAGTCAGTTAAGCATCCAACTTCAGCCAGGTCATGATCTCACAGCTCGTGGGTTCAAGTCCCGCGTCAGGCTCTGTGCTGATGGCTCAGAACCTGGAGCCTGCTTTGGATTCTGTGTCTCCCTCTCTCTGCCCCTCCCCACTCATGCTCTGTCTCTCTCTCTCTCTAAACACGTTTATTTATTTTTGGGACAGAGAGAGACAGAGCATGAATGG
>NW_024412429.1:30599727-30659202 GCF_014898765.1 Herpailurus yagouaroundi | reverse complement strand
TGACCTGGCTGAAGTAGGACGCTTAACCGACTGCGCCACCTAGGCGCCCCACTCTCTCTCTCTCAAAAATAAACATTAAAAAAATTTTTTTAATAAAAATTAAAAAAAAAAGAAAATACTAAAAACTTAATTTTCACTTTCTGAGAATTGCTAATTTTGTCTGAACCCAACAGCTGATCAAAATCATAGACCTTAATTTTTGAAAACCTCCTTTCAATCACGCATTGTCTACACTGCATAATAGCATCACATACCTAACTCTGACTTTCAGATATCAGCCTGTGCCATTCTATAGCACTCAGTGTCATCCCTCAATGTGTAACTGGTATTGTATATTTCATTAAAAGGAGGAAAGCCAAAGTATGAGAGTGTCAATATATGTCTGCGTATCAACAACCAAATATAAGTGAGCAAAAAAGAAAAATCATCATGAACGCCCCCAGGGCTGACTCTTCCACCTCAGCTGGATGCCCACTGACCTCAATTCCTGCAGCTTGTGTTCAATTGTGAAGAAATATAATTAAAGAATAAGTTAAGAAAGATAGAAAGTTACAAAGACAGAGGGTAGAAATACAGCATTCTACACGCAAAGTGTTCCTAGGGATTTTATAGTATTTAGCTTTCTGGAAGAGCACATAACACTTAAGTCTACTGCTTAGTGTTCCCACATTGAACCTTTGTGCATGTTTTCAGGAAGGCATGACCTATGAAAGAAAGAGAAACTAACCATAAAGTCTATAACCAATGCATATAAATAATGCACATACAAACACTAGATAATGCTATGGCTTATGTGTAATACCCCTACTCAGAGGGCTGTGGCATAAGTGCTATCTATTCATAGACTATATAAAGCATGGCCTTAGAGGTTAGTAGTAAAAGCAAAGAAAAAAACTAACGATGCATTTTAAGAGCCAAATGAGTAGTACAGATGAGTGCTACAGAGGCACAGTCACCGAAGACTGGCGCGATTATACAAAATGAGGTAAGAACATCAGAAAAACTGAGGAGCAGGTGGAAGACACCTGGGACAAAAAGAACAAGTAAGAGAGAGAGTGCGGCTATTCTGCCATACTGCGTGTTTCCTTAACACAACCTACTCACACCAAATGGTAAACAGGAGAACGATGAGGGTAAAACATTCAAGTTGCTTTGGTTATGAGATTTTGCCCCCACTTCGATGTTTTGCATCATCACCTAAAAGCAGCAGGTACAAAGTAACGTCTGCCACAGCTTACACCGTAACTGTGACCGTACCATAAAGCCAGAGCGCGCCACATTCTTCCTCTAGGCTCAGTTTGGAGGACCTGTGACTTGTTTTGTGCATGCCTACCACTTCTTGACTCTCCGAGATCTGTGAGCATTTTGCCTTTGCAACATGACTTGTTAGTTTAATTATTTCTCACATTTCTGTCAAGCTTTTACCTTTCTTAAAAATTTAAAGTTTTATAGTTACTGGAATATTTCTTTATTAGGAAGTTAAGGTATCTTTTCAAATGTACAAGCATTTTCATTACTGTTTTTGCAGTACTTTACAGGCTCAGTGATCTGTCACGATCCTATTTTTTCCCAGTTCTGCTATTTTTTGTATACAATTCTGAAGACCCTAAGGTTTTCAAAAAATACACATATTAGAGGCGCCTGGGTGGCTCAGTGGGTTAAGCGTCTGACTTCCGCTCAGGTCACAACCTCACACTCCGTGAGTTCGAGCCCCACATCAGGCTCTGAGCTGACAGCTCAGAGCCTGGAGCCTGCTTCAGATTCTGTGTCTCCTGCTCTCTATGCCCCTCCCCCACTCATGCTCTGTCTGTGTGTCAAAAATAAACACACATTAAAAAAAATATACACATATTATGGGCGTGCCTGGGTGGCTCAGTTCGTTGTGTCTGACTTTGCCTCGGGTCATGATCTCATGGTTCCTGGATTCGAGCCCCATGTTGGGCTCTGTGCTGACAGCTCAGAACCTGGAGCCTGTTTCAGATTCTGTGTCTCCCTCTCTCTCTAACCCTCCCCTACTTATGCTCTGTGTGTCTCTCTCTCTCTCTCTCTCTCTCAAAAATAAACATTAAAAAAACCTTTTTATTTAACAATACACATATTATGTTGCATATATACCCCTATTTATCTCCCTCTAGTACAAGGAGAATAGAGCACTGCTATTATAATGAAATGGGGTGGGATGCCTGAGTGGCTCAGCTGGTTAAGCATCCAACTCTTGGTTTTGGCTCAGGTCATGATCTCACAGTCCATGAGTTCAAGCCCCACATCAGGCTCTGCACTGACAGCATGGAGACTGTTGGGGATCCTCTGTCTTCCTCTCTGCCCCTCCCTGACTCTCTCAAAAATAAACATTAAAGTAATTAATTAATTAGTTAATAATAACTGGGGTACTAAAAAATGTAAACTGGACCGCTTTGTGCCTGGTAATTTAGAAATTATTTTCCTAGCTGTAATAAACTACTCAGTTTAGCCTAAAAGTAACAAAAAAAAAAAAAAAAATACTTTCCCTAACTTCTTCTCTTATCTTTCAACTGTGAGGAAAACCCTAAGGAAAATCAAAACTTAAGTAAGGAAAAAAATCAGATAATTCCCTCAACAATTTTCACTCAGGAAATAATTGACAGGGAAAAGGAAGTTGTCAATATCCAGGCTGCTACTCAACCTCAGAGGAACTATTTTTTTTCTGGGGGGGGGGGGGAAGCGGATGGATTCTTATCCCCAATCTACACACAAATCCAACTCAGAAACCTACACTGTGGCTACTGTTTTAGAAATGCTGTTGGCTGGATTTGCTGGGAATTGGGGCGGGAAAGAAGGTAGAAAAAGTCCCCAGGGAAAATAGCTACTAGTGGGGAAAAAACAGTCCAAATCTCTGAAGTTGAAGTGAGAACCCAAAAGGCAAGAAATACAATAAAAAGAGAAAGAAAGAGGAGAGAAAAGGATAAATACAAAATACTATTCTTTTCTAAATTTAAATCACAAACTTTGATGGAAATGCTTTCTGAAAAATTGGAACACCCATAATTACTTTTAAAACTTAAGGCATTTAAACATATATGAAATTTCAAAGAATTCAAAACCTGACTCCTAAACTGCCTCAAATTGTTCCCTAAACACCTTAAATTGAATATCATGTAAGAAGCACTCACTAATGATACAACTGCCTGAGCTTCCTCCTCTGGAGGTTCTGATTCTGTGATGCTGGAAACGGGACCGGAATCTGTATTTTTTTATGTGTTATGTATTTTTGAGAAAGGGAGAGACGAAGTACGAGTGGGCAAAGGGCAGAGAGAGAGAGAGAGAAAGAGAGAGAGAGAGAGAGACAGAATCAGAAGCAGGCTCCAGGCTCCAAGCTGTCAGCACAGAGCCAAAGCAGGGCCTGAACTTGTGAATCGCATGATCATGACCTGAGCCCAAGTCTGACGCTTAACCAACTGAGCCACCCAGGCACCCCCAGGGAATCTGTATTTTTATACTATTCCCAGATGACTGATATCAGGGAAAGTTAGGAAAAACTGGCCTACAAATCCCCCTGTAGTCCACTTTGTATATGGTCATCAGTTCCTTTCCAAAAATATTACCCCTTATTCAAAAACCTCCAATAAGCTGACACGACACACCAAAAATTAAAAACTGCCTTCCAGAATTTGCCTATTTCCGTTCCCAGCCCTCTTTCCTGCTGCAAATGAGTGTTCTCAAATAAGCCTCACATAGAGGCCACTGCTCAAGCACTACTGTTTCCTCTGTCTAAGATGCCATTCTTCCTCCCAAATGTCCCAGTCCTTCCAGAAGCCTTCCCACACCCTTCAAGCAGGACTAATGTTCCACCCACCATACCACTTTGGCACATTTGAAGAGGACATTTAACATACTTCCTTATACCAAATTAATTCATAAATTTATTAGAATTGGGTTTTTCTTACACGTTAATTGATGCTTAATAAAGATTCTGAGTTGGAATGGAATGAATACTACTGTTTAAGCAATCATTGGAGGCCTTTTGACTGAGTGGCTCCAGTGCCTGGCTAACAAATGGAAAACTAAGCCAGAGTCAACTCCTAAGCCTGAGGATCAAGAAGAACAACCAATCAGGGGTACCTCAATGGCTCAGTTGATTAAGCTTCAGACTTAGGTTCAGGTCATGATATCACGACTCAACCTGTGGGTTCAAACCCCAAGTCAGGCTCTGTGCTGACAGCTCAGAGCCCGGAGCCTGCTTCGGATTCTGTGTCTCCATCTCTCTCTGCCCTGCCCCCGCTTGCTCTGTCTGTCTGTCTGTCTGTCTGTCAAAAATAAATAAACGTTAAAAAAAAATTTTAAAAAGAACCACCAATCACAAAAATCCAACTAGGCTTTCTCAAATAATGCAACCTTTAAGCTATAGTCAATCAAATAATTTCCTTGCTTTGTTTCCTATCTTCTCTATAAAATCCCTGCCCCTTAGTCCAATCTGGTGGGGGGACCATAACCACTTCCAGTTTGGAGCTGCCTGATTCAAACTGGTGTTTGTTCGAATAAATTCTTACTAATTGCAATATGCCTCAGTTTATCCTTTAACACTTCCAATTACAGTAGGCAAAACAAAACCCACAACTGTTCAAATAAAGTTGTATATGTAGGCTCTTTTCGCCATCCTCAATTCCTTGGCTATGTTCAACACGCAATATCAAAGTCAATCTTTCCAAAGGAAAAAAAGCTGTAACATTTAGAAATTCCCTTTCCATCAGGACAACGGTGCCTACCTAGAGTTCAAAAACGTACATGTGCTGATGAATTTTAGAAAAATTCCTATTAATTGATAAAAATCACTCAATTATCAGAATTCATAAGACCATGAATATGATCAGCTCTTCAATGACACTGGTTGCTTCTTTAAGAACAGAGCATCCTTCTAACACTATTCATTTTTCATTGAAAATCACTTGGAAAATATATCACTAAAAAAGAAAAATAAGTTTCTGATCTAACATCACTATTGCATACATGTTTTGAAAAACTAAAAGACCCCAAACCACATGCATTTGTTAAAAACACAGTTTGTCACAGAAAAAACTCAAAACCATTTCACTGTACCTCCCACTTCAATAGTCACTGACTTCTTGGTGTATAGTACAGAAGTAACTCAAGGAGTAAAACTATCCTGAAAATGAACCACACACAAGACACACCGTCAAGACCTATGAGAGACAAAGGGATAAACTCTGACCTCAAGAAAGCGAGGCCATGAACACACACAAAAAAAACACCCTCTGAATGCTTGACGTGGTATGCCATCAGTTCCTTACACGAGATCAAGAATACGTTATCCAGATAAGCCTAGATAAATGAATGTGTTAACCTGCAAGATTAAGATGTCTTTCAGCAGTCCCTCTCTCTATAAAGGTTTCCACACTGTGCAAGCCAGATTCAACCAACTTCCAGATCCTGTAGCCCTTAATTCCTGTAAGGTATCTCTTGAATCTATCTCCAAATCGAATGCTACCACCCTTGTCCTAAACTTTGATTCTCAAAGCAAACATCAACAGACTATGGAGAGCTTATTAAATAAAAGAGCAGCTGTGCCCCCCTCTGAACAGGGCCAAGAATTACTTTTCTAATAAATTCCCCAGTGATGCTGATGGTACCTGGACCACACTTTGAGAACACTGTCCTCAAATATCCTCATCTCCTCTAGATTAATAAACCCATCTCCAAACTAATCTATGTACATCCCCTAATGTACTACCTTCAATCCAGTCTCTACTATGTAAGAGCTTTTTTAAAAAACTCCCATCTAGGGGCACCTGGGTGGTTCAGTTGGTTGAGTGTCTGACTCTTGATTTCAGCTTAGATCACGATCTTAGGGTCCCAGGACCAAGCCCCTGCTTAAGATTCTCTCTCTCTCTCTCTCTCTCTCTCTCTTCCTCTGCCCCTCTCCCCTGCTCAGGTGTGCATTCTCGCTCTTGCTCTCTCTCTCTCTCTCTCTCAAATAAAATAAAATACTCCAATCTAATTATCACACTCACATCATCTTCTCAGTTTCATGAACATGCCATGCTCTCCACTGCACTTAAAATATGAGTGATAAAGTTAATGCTACCAGATATCACTTTATCACCTAGTCAACTGTGACAGTATATCGTAGGAACCCCAAAGGGTTAACCCATGAAGTTTTTTTAACACTGCAAGTGGCAAGTGTCTCAGAGGTACCTTGAAAAAAATGAAATTTCTTTTATCCTTCATCCCTACAAAATGTGGTCTTGAATCCCAGCAAAGGAGCTCTAAAGGCATGATGATTAAGCCATCTCTGAGCTTGTAACCCAGTCTGCTTTACTCTGCTTTGTGATGCTGGGGTTGCAGTCTCTAGGAAGTTCATTTCTTTGACAGCTGGCTCCCTTTTAGGATCAGCCAATGGGGAGATGCTAGAGGGAGACTGGAAGGTCAGAAGAGGAAGACACGTGCTCCTTTCCTTTCTGCTTCTTGTCCATCCCCCATCTGCCCAGCAACACTGCACGCTGCAGTAACAGCAGTTAGTACCAGTTAGCAGTTTTCCCAAAACTCCCAGAACCAGCTTCAGTGTGCCCCTGCCCACATCCCTCAGACACCCTGACCAGCCTGCTGACTAGAACTCCCTGTTGAAAAGGCTGAATCCCAGGTTCACAAGGTCCTTTTGCAGGCACCGGTACCAGCCATGCACTGTCCCCCTCCTCAGAGGTCTGAGTCTCCGTTCCACAGCCCCTCCTCTGAACTTCAGAAGCAAAGCAGCACCGTCCTGTCACAGGCCTAAGTTCCAGCTAGAAGCACCTCCAGGAGCTTCTAAAAGGTCGGGTCTGACCTCGCCCACGTGCTCCTCCAGGAACTCAGAACTGTAAATGTTTCCTGAAGTTACCACCTCCCTGACACTTTGCTCGCCCTTTTTGCATTTTTTTGTTCTCTAAAACCTAGCTAACAATTTTTTTGTATTAAATTCTCTCTGGCAGGGGTGCCTGGGTGGCTCAGTCAGTTAAGTGTCTGCCTTCAGCTCAGGTCATGATCTCGAAGTCCATGGGTTCCAGCCCCGCGTCGGGCTCTGTGCTGACAGCTCAGAGCCTGGAGCCTGCTTTGCATTCTGTGTCTCCCTCTCTCTCTCTCCCCTTCCCTTGCCTGTGCTCTCTCTCTCTCTCAAAAATAAACAAATAAATACTCTCTGGCAAAATGACTGGTACAATTTCTATCTCCTAACAGGATCCTGAATGGTAAGTGTGTAACACTAGAGGAAGATTGGAAAGGCCCTGATAGTAGTAAGGCTAAATGAGGAAAGCAGAAATCAAGAGCTAGATGCATTTCAGAGCAATAAGGAGAGGTGCTAAGACAAGTTGTGCAGTATCTCTGCTTTATAGGGAAGAGGGATTCTAAAAAGTCAGAAGGGACATATTTGGTCATCAGAGACTGAAAGTGAGATTAAAGCAGGTACAGGTCTACAGGGCAGCTTCAGAGACTAAATGGGATTAAAGACAAAGTGGATTTTGATAGAATGTTAATTATATTAAGCTCTTAATATAGAGCCCTTAAACTTGTAGAGAATGAGTGCTGTGAATTATACTTATGTTGTACCTAACTGTATTTAATTTTACCCTTTCACAGCACAGTAAAATTTAGCAGGGCATTTTAACTAACTGTTTATAGAACAGAATGAAATTTGAAGACAAATATATTATTAGGGAAATTATGAGAAAAGGTCTGGTCGAACATTATGTATTTGCTGAAAAGAATATATGAATGTTTCATGTTTTCTTTATACAGTGACAAAGAACTCTTTCAGCAGGTAGGCAGGAGATACAAACTGATGCCCAGTCCTACCGAAAAATGAACTCTACATGACTCTTCGGCTCCATCAGAAGTCTGAACTACATATATTTGGTTTACTTAACAAACTATATAACAGTATACTGAAGTACTATATGAAACGTAGTCTATATGTAACACCTCAATGTTTCTAATATTCAAGAGATCCCTGAGTATATAAAGTTAATTGCTATCTGCTTTCAAAAGTTTTAGGTTTTCATTATTGACTAAATTACCATTTCAGTAAAATTTAGATTAACTGCATGTTACAAAGAATTTTGGAAAAAACATACTTTTCAAAGTTTTCTTCAAATTGTTGTTGAAAGCTAAATGATGAAATCAATACTTTAAATTCTTTTCTTAGGTAAAGAAATGATTTTATACACCTTTAAAAGTTAACATACAATTATCTTTTAAACATTACATAATATCATAGCCTTATGGAACACTCTAGTCCTAGAATGACAATGATACTTACTTAACATTTTTAAACCCCCAAATAATGGAAATCAAATACCTGTTGATGGCGAAATACAATAATCATCCTCTACAGACTGGCCATAGAGATCATCATCTTCAAAATCTATAATAAAAACACAAAAGATAAATTTATTTACAAGTTCTTTTTGTATTCTTAGTTATTAACAAGGAAGCATCAGAACTTTCTCCAAACTAAACCATCCCTCAAAATTACAGGAACTTGGAATGTCTGCTTTTCCAAAAAATTCTAAAAATTTTATCCACAAAGTAGGCACTTACTGACTTTATGCATAAAGACATACACAGTTCTGGGGCGCCTGGGTGGCTCAGTTGGTTGAGCGACCAACTTCAGCTCAGGTCATGATCTCATGGTTTGTGAGTTCGAGCCCCGCGTCGGGCTCTGTGCTGACAGCTCAGAGCCTGGAGCCTGCTTCAGATTCTCTGTCTCCCTCTCTCTCTGCCCCTCCCCTACTCATGCTCTGTCTCTCTGTGTCTCAGAAATAAACATTAAAAAAAAATTTTTTTTAAAGATATACACAGTTCTTCATTTTTTTAAGCTAACTGGGTTTCATTAAAATTTTTCCAAGTTTTCACTTTATGCAATCAAAAAACGATAACACCACAGGCCACAAATTTGAATTGTCTCTCTGGTGTTAAAACCTGAAATAAGCCATCCATTCATTTTTTTTTTTTTTCACCAAGTGCTGTCTATGACCTAAGCATTTATTTCCCATACAATTGACTAGCACAGGGTATACAATCAGACCATGAGAACAGATTTTCTTCACGTCAAGCTAATTTCTATAAAAACCATCTTATCCTAAACTCCCTTGTGCTTTGTTCACGCTAATTGGACTTCTTTTCCTAGTGACCAGAATATGCACTTTGCCCAGATTTCCTAAAGCTGCTTCTTTTTCCTAGTTAAGGTTCCAGCTCAAATGTCACCTGTTTCATACATCTACCCCTAGCACTTTTACTCTCTAGCACACTCCTCCAACTGTCTGTCTTCAAAGCACTATACATCTATGTCATTCCATGAGACTATAAGCTCCTTCTGGGCAAGGCTTTGTCTTAGCCAACTACCTAGCACATGTTTGGAACTAAATCAATTCTTGTTTTATTATAAAGTAATGAATCAAACAATTTAAAACTAAAACCTCCAAGAAACATAAATATATTTACATAAAGGTATTTATTCACATGATAGACTATGCCAAGGACTAATAAAGATATCTGAGGGGCAACAGTGAGTGACAGGAACATTCCCAGATCTATAGGAACCTAAACTCTAACAGGAACCAAACACAAAAAACAGGCAATTAAAAAATTATATGACAAGTGTCTGAGACATGAGAAATATAGACTGATTTGGGAACACACACGTGAACAACAAAAACAGAACTGGAAGTGCGGTGGCTAGAGAAAGATCCCCAGGAAAGTAGTATTGAAACTAACTCCAAAGGATAGGTACCTAGTTTCTCAGGGTATTTATGTATCAGGAACAGCATGTTCAAATGCTGAAACCAAATGTTTATGGCAAAGAAAAATTAGACAAATACAACTATTGGATAAAAATATGTAACAGTGAATAAATTATTAGATCACAATCCTAAGGTAGCAACTTATAAATGAGTCATTTACAAAAAAAAAAAAAAAAAAATTAGACATTAAAGGCAAGAATCTTTTTTACCAGGTTAGTTTTCCAACTGAAAGTGACCCTAACAGTGCCACAATATAAAGTTTATTTATTTTTGACAGAGAGAGAGAGAGAGAGAGAGAGAGAGAGAGAGAGAATGAGTGGGGGAGGGGCAGAGAGAGAGAGAGACAGAATCTGAAGCAGGCTCCAGGCTCTGAGCTGTCAGCACAGAGCCCGACATGGGGTGAGGGCTCGAACCCATGGACTTCAAAATCATAACCTGAGCCAAAGTCGGATGCTCAACCGACCAAGCCACCCAGGCGCCCCAACAGTGCCACAATATAAAAGGATGAAGAGAGAGGCACCTGGGTGGCTCAGTCGGTTGAGCCTGCGACTCTTGATTTTTGATTTCACTTCAGGTCAAGAGATCTCACAGTTGTGAGATGGGGGTGGAACCTGCTTAGGATTCATTCATTCTCTCCCTTTCTCTCTCTCCCTTTCTCTCTCTCTCTCTCTCTCTCTCTCTTTCTCCCCCTCCCTCCCCCCTTCCCCCGCCAGCACTCTGTTTCCCAATAAATAAATAAAGATGAAGAGAATTCTGTCCTAGGATTTTTGTAAAGTGGTTCTTTTCCTTGACAAAATTTTGTAATATTTACTGCACATAAAGCATTTTACCAGCTACTGGAGTAAATGTAACAACAGAGTAAACAGAATAATAAAGAATAGACTATGCCCTCCTGGCACTTTTAAATTAGTAGCTAACTGAGGGGTGCCTGGGTGGCTCAGTCAGTTGAGTGTCTGACTTCGGCTCAGGTCATGATCTCACAGGTCGTGGGTTCGGGCCTGGCACCGGGCTCTGTGCTGATAGCTCAGAGCCTGGAGCCTGCTTCGGATTCTGTGTCTCCCTCTCTTTCTCTGCCCTTCCCCCGCTCATGCTCTGTCTCTCTCTGTCTCTCAAAAAATGAATAAACGTTAAAAAAAATTAAAAATTAGTAGCTAATTGAGCATTAGCTAAAGGCAGTCATGTAAGGTACTATCCAAACAACAGAGAAGAACAAAGTGAGAGTTAAACTGAGGAACCAATAGGTTTTAAAGCACATACTCTAATAAAGTTATATTACTTTTGAGAATTTTCAAATTATTATTTGAAAATAATACAAAGGAAACATTAGGAAAAAAAAAAAAGAAGAATAAACTGGACCCTTAAAATGAGTAGAACTTTTATAAGCAGGAAATAGGGAGGAACCTCCCATGCTACAGGAACAGCTTGTTTATGACATCATCAATTGTTCCAAAGAAACAAGACCAAAAAAACCAACCTGACCTGGGATTGCCCAGGTGAAAAGATATTTAGCACTCACTCCCACAGGACCTGCACCTCTCATCCAGGAAGCCTTCCTTCACACAGAAACCCTGCTTTAAATTCCTCCAACCCACTCGGGAATAAGGTGTTCTCACTTAAGTAGTAGCTCCCACAGCATCTTGGGAGTACTTTTTGTAGCATGTCATGCTCGAATCATCGGTTCCTTGTGTATTTCCCCCTCTACAGTCCCTCAAACATCTTACTATTTTTCCCCAAAGCTTGGAGCAGTACTCCAAGCACCCAATTAATGAAGAATAGGCACTCAATTAATGTTGGTTGAAGAGATTATGCATACTTATTGAAGAAATGAGTACATTGCAATTAGGCCTATCCATACTTTTCCTGTCATAACTGCAAAACTATCTCTCGGGCCTAAAGTCATCCCTCAGGTAGCAGCGATCCACGTGCAATAAATCCACTGCATACACTTAAAACGACCTCCAATCTGAAGTGAACACCAGGAACCTAACATGTGCCAGGCTGGCGAGGCGAATCTCCAAATGCAGTACAGGGTGTTAGCTACCCTTCACTATGGTTAGGGCATACTGATGTTCTAGAATAATCTGTTGACAGTGCCAATAACAACCACTAACATATTAAGCACACTTAGACTATTAGCACTTTAAAAAGCAACAGGTCTTAACTCCTTTTTTGCAGTCCTTCATATTTGTTTATAATTTTAGTTTGTATGATGCTTGGTGATGCCTACATCCTACTACAAGGAAATGATGCACTTATCCTAAACTAATTCTAACTCCTTTTAAACTCCTAGAGAACATTCACATGCACATTTTTTATTTCATTTTTAAAAATCAGTAAGTACTTTCTGGAGCTCCCTTGCTTCTAGTGTTGCTTTTTTTCCCATTCCAAAAAACATTTATATTGAGCATTATCAACCAAGAACGGAGTATACACCTCAAGATCATCTGATCCACTTATTAATTAGGCCGTTTTAATATCTTTTTTATCGTCTCCTAAGTTTCCAATTTAACTTGAAACTCATACAACCTAAGTTCAGTTAGCTCAAGCCAGGTTCTACACAAAATGTATGCATGAACAAACACAGAAGATTCACCATGTGTATCTAATAGTTACAGCCTAACAATTGAAGGTAAGCATGAAATCAATCCGTCTTTTACAAGCGAGCATCATTTCGTGGGCATTTTTTAAAGTGGGGTCGGAAGAGAACACCTAGAAGGAGGCAACTGTGTACCCGACCTGGGAGGAAACAATGGGAGGGAGAGGTGACGTGCACAAATATCACCGAATCCCAACCTCCGCAAATGTCCTCCCCATAGGACGACGTGCAGCACCTCTCCTGCCCTAAAATAAAACCAATCCCAGAGGGTAGAAATCACGACATAAAACAACGCCACTCGCTGGCATTCAGATGAACTGTTATTTTCTCCAACTGAGGCTGCTGTGAATTCCACCCTGGCACCACTAACGAGAAACTCACAGATCAAAGTGTATGCCAACGGGCTGGAATCCCAGCTGGAACGGCGACAATGACGTCCCGGCAAGACCCTGCCACATACCTTCATCGTAATTATAGCCTCGAACATTCCGATGCCGGGCCATGGCGGGAGAACGGGCCTTTGCCACAGCCCCTCACAAAACACACGGCTTAGATACCGATAAGGCGCCAACTGCGGCCTGGACAACACACACACGCCATCTTAGCTTCCGGCAGGCCTCTGCGCTGAGCTCCTGCGCACGCGCTACGTCTTAAGCCGCGCACTGCGCGACAGCAACTTCTCAGGGTCACCCGCCTCCCCGGAGCGCATGCGCAGTTATGCTCACGAAAAAAAAGCTCTTGGGCGTGCCCCGCCCACAGACAGGTTGACTGACAGGGGCTTCAGGGGGCGGTATCCCAGCGCCTACCTTTTGTCGATTTGGAACAAAAATTTGGAGCGCGAGTTCGTGACCTACGCCAGCGTTCCAGGTTATTTCCCAAACTGGTTTCTGCTAATGAAGTCGACTGTGTGCCCAATAAGAGCAGGAAGCTTGTGTAGCTTTCATCTTTGAGGCCCAGGTAGGGACATGATAGACCCTCCCAAACTTGTACATGTTTGGTTTAAGAATTAGTTCAAGATTCAGAAGGCAGAAAAAAGGACTGTTTAAATGAATATATATGGTTAAGTTGAGAACCTGGATACAAGAGGTCACCATATTTTCGTGTGTTATTTACTGTTTCACGTATGTGCTCCGTCCTGCATTAATATCTCTAGTAAACAGCTGTCTGCCCTTAGCGATGCAGAGGATTATAATCAGCATCATGAAGAATTCTGTAAGCATTCATTGAACACGTAATCATGTGTAGCATACTAAGAGTATTAAATACAGCTTTTTAGACATAACATTGGCTTTAGGTATCCTCATCTCCAAGAACACAAAGTAAGGCCATGTAAAAAAACTAACATCATACTGAACAAACTACATTTGTTTTAACCCGTGTTTTTGAAATGCTGTTACTTTACATCAAATTCTAGAAATGAGTTGAAAGCTTACTCAACTTTATTATACATAATAAAAAGATAATAATACCAGTGCAATTCGTATTTGTAAGTGGCTCGAAATATAATTTACACATGCATTTTAGTGTGTCTAACTGCCAAGTGTTTGTTCTTAACTATCACTGATGTTTAATGTAGCTCCAAGACGAAATTATACACAAAAATAGTTGCTAATTTTATATGGCTTAAGGGTTTTCTTTATTTTACACTTGTAGATAATTTTTTATGTTGCAGTCTGTTTCTTCTAAAATGGAGATAGTTAATAGTATCTAACTCACAGAGTTGTAAATAATAAAGTATCTTTTTAAGAGTATTTCACACAGATCTCCGTAGGTGCTTTAAAATATTAGGCATTATTAAAATACAAATGGCAGCTTCTAGTCCACTGTAATTGTCAATTACAAGCTTCAGTGTAACTCACTGAGATATGAAATAGATGAGTTATAAATTGCACTACAGAAGCAATGAGGAAGAAAACATTACTTCTGCCTGAGGAATAGTATATAATTTGCCTTTGGTTCATCAATAATGCACTCTTTTAACATTCTAAATACTTGAGAGCCTTGACTACCTCTCAAGTAATAGGGTTTCTTCAATAGCAAAGCCGTCAGTGACTTCCTCAGAAAGAGTTAGGGATTTTATTCTCTGCCCCCAGAACTCTTTTTTTTTTTTTTAATGTGTATTTATTTTTGACAGAGAGAGACAGAGCACGAGCAGGGGAGGAGCAGAGACAGAGGGAGACACAGAATCTGAAGCAGGCTCCAGGCTCAGAGCTGTCAGCAGAGAGCCGGATGTGGGGCTTGAACTCACAAACTGTGAGATCATGACCTGAACCAAAGTTGGACACTTAACCGACTGAGCCACCCACGTGCCCCCTCCCCAAACTCTTTACCTGTGATTCTTGTATTGTGGTTTGATGGAAAGTACCATAATTTTGGAATCAGTTAAACCTGGATTTCAGGGCCAGTTCTGCCACTTTCCATTAACTTCTTTGGGCTTAATTTATTCATCTGTAAAATGGGTATAAAAAGATATGTCTTCTGTTTTGTGAAAAGTAAATGAAGTGATGGATGTAAAAACAGTAGGTGTTCAATAATAAGTTCTGTAAGGGAGGAAAATTTCTCTACCACCCTTGGGTCTCACTTACGCTGGCATAAGACAAATTAATAGGAGAAAAGCATACACATTTTAAATTCTTACACATGCATGGGAGCCTTCACGAGAGAGTGAATATCTTAAGTGACCAGAGCAGGAAGTTTCGATACCTTTTAAACAAAAAAACAATCAACTTGTCAAGAATTTTTAAGAAAAAAGGGTATGGGCTATGGGTAGTAAATTGTGGGGAAGAAACTAGGAAATGTAGGGTAGGGGCAAAGGGATGCAAAACAAGTGGAAGACAAGGGTTATTTCAGTAAATTCGTACAGATCCATTTCAGCGTCAATTTCCAGTCTCGGACGATAAGGATTCTTTCTCTTCCTGGTATAGGGAGGGGACAAATGAATAAACAAACAAAAAGCAGAATCAGATGTGTAAATACAGAGAACAAACTGAGAGTTGCCAGAGGGGAAGAAGGGAGGATGGGCAAATGGGTGAAAGGGAGTGGGACACACAGGCTTCCAGTGAGAGAATGAAAAAGTCACCAGAATTAAAGGCACAGACAGTATGGGGACTACAGTCAGTGATACTCTAATAGTGTTGTAGGGTGACAAATGGTAGCTACACTCTGTTGGGAGCACAACATAATGTATAGAGAAGTTGAGTCGTTGTGTTGTAAACCTGAAATTAATGTAACACTGTGTCAACTATACTCAAATAAAATAATTTTTTTAAAGCCTCTTGGGGCGGCTGGGTGGCTCTGACAGTTAAGTGTCCTACTCTTGATTGCAGCTTAGGTGGATGAGTTCTACTCTGCATCAGGGCTCTGCACTGGCAGCATGGAGCCTGCTTGGGATTCTCTCTCCCTCTTTCTCTGCTCCTCCCCTGCTCATGTTCTCTCCCCCCACCCTGCCCCTCTCTGTCTGTCTCAAAAATAAATACACATTTTAAAAAATTAAGAAGAAAGTTATAAATGAAAATAGCATTAATATATTACTGAAAAGTTTAACACCTTTATTGAAAAATCCTTGACAAAAATAAACTACATATGTTTAAAGTATACAATTTGACATGTTTTGGCATATGTATTTACCAGTGAACCCATTAACCCAAACAAGATAATGAACATACTTAGATTCACAAAAGTTTCCTCAAGTACTTTCTCTCTCCCCTGCCCCTCTCTGCCTCCTCACCCTAGCCCCAGGCAGCAAGTGACCTCCTTTCTATCATGATAGATTAGTTGTATTTTCTAAAATGTTATATAAGGAAATAATATAATACGTATTCTTTTTTATAGGTCTTCATTCCCTCAGCATAATAACTTTGAGATTCATCCGTATAGATGCTTTAATCAATAGTTCATTCCTTTTTATTGCAGAGGGGGATTCCATTGTATGGATATACCACAATTTGTTTTTCTGTTCGCCAATTGATAGCTATTTGGGTCATTTTCAATTCTGGCTACTAGAGATGGGGCTGCTATGATTATCCATGCACAACTCTTTGGATGGACATAAACTTTGATTTCTCCTAGATTAATAAATACCTAGGAGTGGAATGGCTGGATGATATGACAGGTTCTCTCTAGCTTTTTAAGAAACTGCCACTATTTTCCTAAGTGGTGGTAACATTTTATGTTCCCGCCATCTGGGCAGTTGTATTTTCTCCACATCCTTGCTGGTCACTTGTTATGGTCTAAAGATGTACTTATTTGACATTTCTAAAAAAAAATTTTTTTAACGTTCATTTATTACTGAGAGACAGAGAGAGACAGAGCATAAGCGGAGCAGAGGGAAGGGGAGACACAAAATCCGAAGCAGGCTCCAGGCTCTGAGCTATCAGCACAGAGCCCGCAAACCGCAAGATCATGACCTGAGCCAAAGTCGGACACTTAACTGACTGAGCCACCGAGGTGCCCCTGCTAATTTGACATTTCTATAGCTTCTCTGCTGAAGGATCCGTTTGAATCTTCTCTTCTACCTTTAATGAGGTGTTTGTTTTCTTATTTGTTACTTTAGAGAGTCGTTTTTATGTTCTGGATAGAACTTCTTTATCTGATACAATTTGGAAATATTTCTCCCAGTTTGTAACTGGTCTTTTCATTCTCTTAACAGTCTTTTGAATAGCAGAAGTTTTTAGGTTTGATGAAGCTCAATTCATCAATTTTTTAACTAATGAATTACACTGTGGATGTTGTATCTAAGAAATCTTTGCCTAACCCAAAGTCACAAAACTTTTCTCGTATTTTTTAAATAAGGTTAACAGTGTGGCATTCTACAATTATACTTTTTACCATTTTCAGTTGATTTTTGTGTATGGCGTAAGGTTTGGATCAAAGTTCATTTTTTACACATGTATTTTAACTTGTTCCAACACCATTGTTGAAAAGAAGGTCCTTTCTCCACTGAATTTCATCTGTGTCTTTATCAAAACTCAGTTGTCCATATATGTGTGATCTATTTTTGGATTCTCCATCCTTTTGATCTAGCTTGACATCAATACCATGTTATCATGATAATTGTAGCTTCATAAATCTTAAAATTCGGTAGTGTTAATCCTCCAACTTTCTTCTTACTTTCAGTTTTCTTAGCTAGTCTAGGTCCTTGGCATTTCTATATGAATTTTTTTCATTTTTTGAGCACAAGCAGGGAAGGGGCAGAGAGAGGAGGACAGAGCTGGCTCTGTGCTGACATTAGCTAGCTCGAAGTGGAGCTTGAACCCATGAACTGTGAGATCATGACCTGAGCCGAAGTCAGACACTCAACCAACTAAGCCATCCAGGTGCCCCTACATGAATTTTTAAATGAGGTGATCAGTTACTACAAATATTCCTGCTGGGAGTTTGGCTGATATTTTACTGAATCTACTGATCAATTTGGGGGCAATTGATATTTTAACATTGCTAAAAATATGTACTCTTTCAACACATGCATGTCATATGTCTCTCCATTTACATAGATCTTTAACTTCCCTCAAATGTTTGCCCTTAAGGGGTGCCTGGGTGGGTCCATCAGTTAAGCATCCGACTCTTGATTTTCAGCTCAGGTCATGATCCATGGTGTTAGATAGAGCCCCATGTTGAACTCCTCTCCACCACCCCCCCACCCTCCCGCGTATCAAGCCCCGAGTCAGGCTCCGCTGGGCATTCAGCCTGCTTAAGATTTTCTCTCTAGGGGTGCCTGGGTGGCTCAGTTGGTTGAGCATCCAACTTCAGCTCAGGTCATGATCTCACAGTTTGTGAGTTCAAGCCCTGTGTTGGGCTCTGTTCTGACAGCTCAGAGCCTGGAGCCTACTTAGGATTCTGTGTCTCCCTCTCTCTCTGCTCCTCCACCACTCACACTCTGTCTCTCTCTCAAAAATAAATAAAACATAGGGGCGCTTGGGTGGCTCAGTCGGTTAAGTGTCCGACTTCGGCTCAGGTCGTAATCTCAGAGTCCATGAGTTCAAGCCCCGCGTCGGGCTCTGTGCTGACAGCTCAGAGCCTGGAGCCTGCTTCAGATTCTGTGTTGCCCTCTCTCTCTGCCCTTCCCCTGCTCATGCTCTGTCTCTCTGTCTCAAAAATAAATTAAAAAAAACATTAAAAAAAACAAATTTATAAAAAAATAAATAAAACATTAAAAAATATTTAAAAAAAAGATTTTCTCTCTCCCTCTCCCTCTAGCCCTCCCCTGCTTGCTTGCTCTCTCAAAAAAAGAAAATATAATAATTAAAAAAATAATAGTGCTTGCCATTTTGCAGTGACTAGTCTTGCACAATTTTTGATAATTTAATTCTAATTATTCCATGTATATTTATTCTATCAAAGATAATAATTTTAAAAATGTCAAGGAAAAGGTACATAATTACACTACTAAAATTAGGGGCGCCTGGGTGGCGCAGTCGGTTAAGCGTCCGACTTCAGCCAGGTCACGATCTCGCGGTCCGTGAGTTCGAGCCCTGCGTCAGGCTCTGGGCTGATGGCTCAGAGCCTGGAGCCTGTTTCCGAGTCTGTGTCTCCCTCTCTCTCTGCCCTTCCCCCGTTCATGCTCTGTCTCTCTCTGTCCCAAAAATAAATAAACGTTAAAAAAAAATTAATAAGTTAATAATGCCATAGACACACCAAAAACTGTACCTATATGTGATAAGAACAAAGTAGAAAAATAAAAAGTAAAAGTAAATTACATGAGCATAAAAATATCCTCAATACCTATGATAAATATAAGGAAACATGTATAAGGCCTAACCTGAAACAAGAAAACATTGCCTAGAGTAATAAAGGAAATCACATTAAATGGAGAAATATACCATGTCATGTTAACTGGAAGAAATGTCAAATCCCCCCAGACGAATTTATATTCAATATTATCCCAGTTAGATCCTAGCAGTTCTTTGCTGGAAATTCACAATCAGATTCTGTAATTTAAACAGAACTGCAGAGATTCTGGAATAATCAAGACAATCTCAACAAAGAATGTCCTTCTCAAGTTGAAGAACTTGCACTCTCACTAAGACTTGCTTGAACGGTAACAGTAAGGAAGACAGTGTAATATTGGTACAAGGGTAGACAAAGACACCACGGAAACACTTCCAACAGTCTGGAAACAGGCTCACACATGTGATCATCCAATTTACAACTAAGGCACCACTGCAGCTCACAAGGAGAGAGAATGGCCTTGTCAATAAATAGTTTGATCACAATTCTAGGAAAAAAAAAAACAAAACATAGGAAAATACCTATATGACCATGAGATGGGCAAAGTTTCTCAAGGTACAGAAAACACTCACCACAGAAGAAAATATTCATAAACTGAATTTTTTTAAAATTAAGAACTTCTGTTCGTCAAAAGACAACATCAAGAAAATAAAAAGGCCGGGGGGTGTCTAGGTGGCTCAGTTGGTTAAGCGTATGACTTAGTTCATATCATGATCTCATGGTTCGTGAGTTCAAGCCCTGTGTCAGGCTCTGTGCTAACAGCTCAGTCTGGACCCTACTTAAGAGTCTATGTCTCCATCTGTCTCTGCCCCACCCCACTCACACTCTGTCTCTCTCTCTCTCTCAAAAATAAATAAATATGAGAAAAAAAATTTTAAAGAAAAGAAAAAGGCAAGTTGTAGTCTAGGAGGCGATACTTACAGCACATGTGTCTCACTGAGAACTCATGTCTAGAACATGAAGAGAAACCTCTACACCCCTTCAAAATATTTGCTCCTCCCCCAAATTATAAATGGTTAAGTCCCAAATAGACACTTTACAAAAAAGAATAACCATATGGGCATTGAGCATTTGAAAAGGTCCCCAACATTATTAATCATCAAAAACAAATGCAAATAAAATGATAATGAGTATATCCCTACCAGAATGACTAAACTTAATAGTAGGTTTGGCAAGGATATAGAGCAACTCATGAACAACTAGAGCACGTGCAAACTGGGACAACCACTTTGAAAAACGTTTGGCGGTATCACTAAATACCGAACATATATGAGCCCTATAATCCAAAAATTCCCCTCCTAGGTATAGACTCAACAAAAATGAGTGCTTGTGTACAAGAATATTTGTAGTAATTTTCTTCATAATAGTCCAAGAATGTAAACAAACCAAATATTTATGAACAGCAGAATAATCAGTTGTGACATATCCATTTAATAGGAAGCTACACAGCACTGAAAAGCAGCAAGGGAGATTTTATACATGTGTAAATTTTTTGTGCTGTACATTTAAGATTTATGCAGCTTTTATACCTTAATAAAAATAAATAAAAATAGGGGAAATCCATGGAATTTTTGAGATTGTCTTTGATGTGGAATAAAAGAAAACCTACATAGTTTTCAAGTGTTTCCTTTAAGAAATCTTCACAATGTCCTGTCTTAAGGATATAAATAAAAACTAAGAACTCGTATATATCTGGGTTAGAATTCACTCAGCAATGTATCAGTATTTCCTGGAGTGTAATCTGTTTTCCATTTCCTATTCCAAACTGGGCAATTACCCATCCATTTAGACTAATTTTTTTTTTTTTTCCTGCTGAAATAGCACTACTTTTGGCAGCTACTTAACTATTCTGGAGTTTTGGTCAATAAATTATGGTGACGTCTGCGGTCCACAATTCTTAAACAGAAATGAAAGAAATGGGCATAATCATTAAGAAAAGAAGAGGGAGGGGAAAGAGTTGTAATTGTGACATTAGACACAGTATATAAGAAAAGTTCTGGAGTTTTCTAATTAAATGCCTAAGAAAATGTGGCCTATACTACAAACTATAAAATGATACTGATATCTGGAAGGATACTTTTGGGGTCCTTCACAATTCTATGAATGTGATCATAAACTAATAATATAAATTTATTCATCTTGACTATTATTGCCATATACCTGTAACATCTATAAGGAGGTTACTTAATTTTTCTCCTGACCTTCTAAATTAGTTCTAGAACCCTCTGTCTGACTTAATGATATTCTAACCCTCCTCTATGGAATTTCCCCTGACTTCCCTCATATATTATTCTTTCTGTTTTCATTTCTTCTTCTTTTATTTTGAAGGTATAAAGTTAGTTGAGTGAAAATTAGCAAGATCTAGTGAATAGGTACTTCATCAGGACAAAACTTTGCCCCCAGAGAGCTTGAGGCCCTCCCGAGATTCCATGTTTGACAGAAGTATTGAGAGCACAACTAAACAAACAAGAAGGTATTCAGAGAAGCTGAGACAGATCTTCAAAGAAGAGTCAGTGGTTGGTTTTTAATTCCTGTGTGGCATTATGGAGCTTAATGCAGAACATATCAAAACCTTGGAAAGGTAATGGTGGGGTCATGAACTTCATAAGGCAGAATAATTCCCTATGAGAACAAAATAGAAGTCAAAGAACTCTATATTTAGATATGAACTACTAAACGGGGGAATACCAGCAAAACAATAATGCCTGGGCGAAACCTTCTTCCTCCACAGGTAAGTTCTTTCAACCGCCTATCCTGGGCTGTCTGGCTGCCAAGTACTTTACCGTGAAATATAATAATAACTGTGGTTCAAGTGTTCTTCATAACACTTTTTTAAAAGCTCATATTGCTTTAAATATCCTAGTAGTGACTAATCCTCCATTTTAAAATCTTTGAGTTTCGAGGCACCAAAGCTCAGTTGGTTGAGTCCAACTCTTGATTTCGGTTCAGGTCACGTTCTCACGGTTCGTGAAATCAAGCCCCACGTCTGGCTCTGCTCTGTCAGTGTGGAGCCTGCTTGAGAGTCTCCCTCCTCTCTCTCTCTCTCTCTCTCCCCCCCATCCCACTTGCACTCTCTCTCTATTTCGAAATAAATAAACTTAAAAAAAAAATAAAATCGTGTAGCCACATTACTTACAAAATAAGTCCAGATCCTTAGAAAGATATAGGAATCCATTTGTGATTTCACTGTTGCCTGGTTTCCCACCTTATCTGCCACCCGTCCACCACCCTACGTGAGGTACTCTATACCACATCTCCTACCGTTAGGAGTTCAAGTCCAGCCACGCTCTTCCTGCCCAAAGACACGTACACATGCTATTCCTTCTGCCTAGAATGTCCTTCTGTATTCATGCCTTCTCTCGTATTGTTCAAGGACAGCCTCAATAGCATCACAATTCTGTGATGCCTTCCTTGACTCTAACGGAATAAGCACCCCTACTCTGTGCACTCAAAGTACCTTTTGTAGTCTCAGCTATAAAATATGTTAATAATATTCTAATTATCTGTTTGTCTATAACGTCCACCTCCTTAACCAAATATAAATTCCTTAAAAGCAGGACACTCTTTAGTTTATCTTATATATTCAACATCCAAACTAGTGGCTAGTACAAAGCTGGAATAAATAAAATATATTTTGTTGAGTGATTGTTGAAAAATTTATAATATATAAAATATATTTGTAAGGTGGAAGAATTTCATGACTTTGCAGACCTCGTTATCAACAGGATTCTGAAGAAATTGTTTGCAAGTATGAGAGAAAGAGTGGGTAATATAGAAAGACAGGATGTGCATAGAAATTTCCAGACTATAACGGTCTCTTTTATATAACTCAAAAGAAATGAAACATGTTCACACAAAAATTTGTACACAAATGTTCATAGCAGCGTTATTCATGACAATCAAAAGGTAGGACCAATTGAAATGACCATTAACTGGTAAATGGATGTATAAAATGTGGTATACTCATAAAGTGGAAAATGATTTGACAATAAAAGGAACAAAGTATTGATAATATACTATGACATGGATGAACCTTGAAAACGTTACATTAACTGAAACAAGCCGGTCACACACACACACACAAAACGCATATACTGCATGATTCCATTTATATGGAATGCCAGCATAGATAAACCTATGGAGATAAGGAAGTAGGGGACAAAAGAGGACTGACTGCTAATGGGCAGGGGGTATCTTTTGAGGATGATGGAAATGTCCTAAATTGTATGTGGTAATGGTTACACAACTCTGAGAATATACCAAAACCACTTTTTAAATTATATACTTTAAATGTGTGAATTGTAGGATATGTTAATTATATATCAGTAAGGCTGCTATTAAAACAAAAGAGGTTCTTTTGGTGAAATTCTATCTCTTTTAAATAAATATTCAGCCAATATGAAGGGACAGAGCCCATCTGGCCCTTGAATGCTGCGTTGGTCCCCACTGAGATGGCAATGGTATGGTTTTGTGCCTTGGTGCTGACATCCACCACCAACACTTTTGAACTTTACCACTGCCTCCAATGGTAAGGCCTCCATGAGGCCTTCCCATCCTTACTTCAGTCTTCTTGGTCCATCGGAACTTTTAGTACTTCTGGTCCTTTGGCGGGGCTAATGACTCTTACATGTTTTCTCAGCTCTGTGCTGCAGCAAGTGAGACTCAGTATGTCTGTCCTCAGTCAAGGCTCTTAGTCCCCATCAAGGTAATACTGCACCACCCGCTACTCAACTTTCAACATTGGGTTCAGAACAATGTCTAGGAGGCCTTCTTGAGGGATTTTCAGCCTCTCCAGACTATCTTCAAAAAAAAATCGGAGCACAGCTCCCAATATTACTGAATTTATCCAATCCATCTGGAAATCTTGACTATAAAAGCTCCCACTAAGTTGAAGAGAACAATCCTTGTTGAACATAGGTTTCTGGTTTTAAATTTAAATTTACATTCATTGTTCTTCCAAACTAATTGTCATATGAAAAATTTAGTCAATATTACTATAATAATGTTTAGATTATCTATGTGTATGGACAAAGTTTGAAAGGACACATGAGACCATAAAGTTAGCAAGGAAGTTGGAGGTATTCTGAATGTGTTTTTGTTATATGATAGAATTATTGTTTTAATTATCAGTGAAATAAAGATAGCTGACATTTATTTAACACCTGCCATATTTTAGGCATTGCAACATGTGCTTTAAAAGCACCATTTACCAGGGCACCTGGGTGGCTCAGTCGGTTGAGCATCCAACTTCGGCTCAGGTCATGATCTCGAAGTCCATGGGTTCGAGCTCCCCCGCCCCATGTCGGGCTCTGTGCTGACAGCTCAGAGCCTGGTGCCTGCTTCGGATTCTCTGTCTCCCTCTCTCTCTGCCCCTCTCCCGCTTGCTCTCTCTCTCTCTCTCTCTCTCAAATAAACATTAATTTTTTTTTTTTAAATCACCATTTACCTAGGAAAAAACATAGGCAGTAAGCTCCTTGACATCAGTCTTGGTAATGATTTTGGATTCGATACCAAGCAAAGGCAGCATAAGCAAAAATTTTAAAAGACCACATCAAACTAAAAAGCTTCTGCCCAGCAAAGGAAACCATCAACCAAATGAAAAGACAACCTACCAATGGGAGACAATATTTGCAAAATTATATACCACTTTCCTCTGCTATCCCAAAGTAGAGCATTCCTATGAAAACTTTTGTAAGCCAAAATGCCATTCATTTATACGGAAAAGTTTTTGAACATTTTCATACCCAAAAACCTCTCTTAGGATTTTCTGATACCTTAGGACACATCTTGCTAATGGATACACAAAATAAATTAAGATAAAGCACAGATATTCACACACATAATTCAAAATTATGGCGGCTTGGTGCTAAGATGGTGAGCATAGTTCCTGGGGAAGCAGCATGGTGGTGTCACTCTTACTGCTGGACGAGTGCTCTGCCTCTCTAGTGGCTTGTTGCAGAACAAACACTGATCACTATTTTTGCATTTCACCTTTTTCATGAAAATGAAAATCCTCTTCTTATTTCTTTCAGTTAATGAAACAGGTACTAATGTAGGTCTTTCATGAAAGTGGCATAAAAAGAAACTTCCAAAAAGTGGGCATATCTGTATCTGATAGAGGACTAATATCCAAAATAAATAAAGAACTCATATAACTTATGAGCAAAAAAAAAAAAAAAAAAAAAGATTAAAAATGGGCAGAAGATCTGCATAGACATTTTTCCAAACAAGACATGTAGATGGTACATGAAAAGGCACTCATCATCACTAATCAGCAGGGAAATGCAAATCAACACCCCAATGAGATATTACCCCACATCTATTAGAGTGACTATTATCAAAAAGACAAGATATAACAAGTGTTACTGAGAACGTGGAGATAAGGGAACCCTTGTGCACTATTGGCGGGAAGGTAAATTGTGCAGCCACTATAGAAAATAGGTTGGAGTCTCCCAGAAAGATTTAACACGGAACTACTATATGAGCCAGCAATTCCACTCTTGGGTATTTACCCAAAGGAAATGAAAATACTAACTCCAATAGATATATGCATCCCCGTGTTCATTGCAAAATTATTTACGGTTGCCAAGACGTGGAAGCAACCTAATTGTCCATCAACAAATGATGATTTAAAAAATGTGGTATATTTATACATTAGAATATTATTCAGCCACAAAAAAAAGAATGAAATCTTGCCATTTGCAGCAACATGGATAGACCCTGAGGGCACTATATTATGTGAAATAAGTCAGAGAAAGACAAATACCGTATGATGTCACTTACATGCAGAATCATTGAAAGAAAAAGAAACCAAGCTCATAGGGACAGAGAACACATTGGTGGTTGCAGAGGGAAGAGGGGGTGGAATGAATGAAGGTGGTTGAAATGTGCAAACTTCCACTTATAAAATATAAAGGTTTTGGGATGTGATGCACAGCATGGTGACTATAGTTAATAATAACTGTATTGCATATTTGAAAGTTGCTAAAAGAATAGATATTAAAAGTTGTCACCACAGAAAATAAATTTTGTAACAATGTGTGGTGACCAATGTTAACCAGGCTTATTGTAGTGATCATTTCACATTATACACAAATATAGAATAATTATAAAATAATTATATTGCTCATCTGGAAATAATGTACACACAAGTTTAAACTGCATGGGTCCACCTAAATGTGGATTTTTTTTCAGTAAATACAGTACAGTACTATAAATGTATTTTCTCTTCCTTATGGTTTTTCTTTTTTTTTTTAATGTTTTAATTTATTTTTGAGAGAGAGAGAGAGAGAACAAACATGAACACAAACACAGGAGGGGCAGAGAGAGAGACACACACAGAATCCAAAGCAAGCTCCAGGCTCTGAGCTATCAGCACAGAGCCCTACACAGGGCTCAAACTCATGAACCACAAGATTGTGACCCGAACCGAAGTCGGAAGCGTAACCAATTGAGCCACCCAGGCTCCCCTTCCTTATGATTTCTTAATAACACTTTCTTTTCTCTAGCTTACTTTATGGTAAGCATACAGTGTATAATACATATAAACACACAAAGTATGTGTTAATCAACTGTTTATGTCATTGACAAGGCTTCCAGTCAAGGCAAGGCCATTAGTAACTAAGTTCTGGGGGAGTCAAGAGTTATATATGAATTTTCAGCTGTGTGGGGTATCAGCACCCCTTACCCCCACATTGTTCAAGGCTCAACTGTGATGTTGTATATCAATTATTCCTCAGAAAATTATTCCTCAGAAAAAAATAGTTCCTTTACCTGTCTTCCATTCACTGCTTTTCTATACAATGTCA
Organism: Herpailurus yagouaroundi; assembly: GCF_014898765.1. Lineage (NCBI taxonomy): Eukaryota > Metazoa > Chordata > Mammalia > Carnivora > Felidae > Herpailurus > Herpailurus yagouaroundi. The sequence goes on along the minus strand of NW_024412429.1, from coordinate 30,632,308 downwards.
TTGGTTTAGCTCGTGTTCAGATTTAATAAACCACATTGGAGACATTTAAAACCACATAGTAACACACTGCTGCTAGAAGTTGTTCCTTCTCTAGAAGTGATAGACTCTTGAGCAAGTAACTTGATTTCCAAGGACTCCAATTTCTTCAAATGCATAACAGGCCCTGATAAACTTGTCTCTGCAGTATTTTGTTTGTTTCCCATCATCCTCAACCCTTTTCTTCGGTCCATGCCTGTAACTTCCCTTACAACAACTCCAAGACTTTTTTCCTATATAAATTCACTTTCCAATGGTATTTGCTTAGTATTTAAATGCATTTTACACAAAATTATTTTTTACTTGTATTCAATAGTTAATACGTGTATTTCACTGACTTATGACAGGGGGGATGCATTTAATCAGACCTGTGGGATTCCACTATGAAGCACAAATGCATTTGAAGGACACATGTTGAGGGATGCCTGGGTGGCTCAGTCGGTGGAGCTCCCAACTCTTGATTTCAGCTCAGGTCATGATCTCGCAGTTTGTGCGTTCAAGCCCCACATCGGGCTCTGTGCTGACATTGCAGAGCCTGCTTGGGATTCTCTCTCTCCCTCTCTCTGCCCCTCGCCCGCTTGTGCTCCCTCCCCTCTCAAAATAAATAAATAAAAACTTAAAAAAAAAAAGAAAGATGCATGCTGAAAGAATCCTGAAAATGCCAACAAATCAAGATTTAAAGTAGGTTTTGAAGAAGTCTGAACACACCCAAGCTACAAATTCATATTTGTGTTCCATGATGCCAGGCACCTTATAGACTTTTTAAAATATTTACTGAAAAAAAATCCTACAAGTATTAGAAGAGGAACAGAGGTGGGTTTACCATGAAACCAGTAAGATGAAGCTTCAGAAGCCCTAACTTCTATGAACTCCTCCCTTGAGGCCATGGGAGGGGCCCCATGAGCTTGTTCACACAGCTGTGGCATTCTGTGAAATTTCAAAACTAACATATACACTCACACTTGGGGTCTCTGTGTCTCTTCACTTCAATTTTCCTTGCAACACAACTCCTCTCATGTTAGGTGTCAATGATGTGGCCACACACATTTTTAGGTTCTGGCTAAGGGAAAATTGAGAGGGGGATAGCTTTACTGGAGTTTCGTGAAACATATTTATTTTGTTCACACTCACCTCTACTTTACGAGGAGGACTAGATAAGGTGATGAATTGTATCATCACTTCAAAGGATATTGAAGATCAGTCAAGAAGTCACAAAATGCACTGAAACCTTTCGGCTTGTGCATGAAAGTAACCTGAGTTCAATTTTCCCAGATTTTACTTAGTCCTAAACTTTCCATGATGTTGCCAGTGCCATGGAGCATCATGTGACATTGCCGCTATGCAATGTGAAACTGAAAGAAACTTTTCTGGATCTTCAACAAAAAAACTAAAAAGAGAAAATTCAGTCAGCTTATGCTTATTGAATTACCTTTCTATTCCTTCTACAGAAAATTATAAAATCATTGTCTGGGGAAGGAGAGATCAAATTATAGCAGGCCAAAATGTAGGGAAAAGTATTACAGAAGCATGATAGACCATTAATTCCTAAATATGTTATTTTTATTTTTATGGATTTTTATTATATTCATGATATGTATCAGCTTTTAATATAAATTTATAAATTTTTTGAGAGTCTTTTCCTCAATCTAAATACATACTTACTTTTTGAAATAATTTTGGAATAATTTCATGTTTCTTTTCTTAAAGAAGGACCCCCAAATTAAGTAAGGTACAGACTCCACCAAAGCTGAATCTACTTTAGTGAGAAAAGTCACAGGTAAATAATCTGAAATAACACGCCAGTTTCCTCCCCTTCAACATCAGTCAGCAGCTACAGTTTAAAAGGATGCATTTTCTTACACAAGGAATAATGTGGAAGTAGTAGGGGATCTACCAAATAAAAAAAAGGGAAATGGTACTCGATTGTTGTCTTTTTGGAAGAAGCATGACCAAGGGAAATGTAGTCGTTTGGATTGGAGCGTTGAAGAACGTTGGAAAAGAAAAAAAAAAATGTTGGGTGGGAATATTTCAGTGAAAATATGCAATGTGGATTTGTCCATCCTGGTTTAAATCCAGGCTTGCTGGACATACTTGTTCGTGTATACACAACTTCCTGTAGGATCTATACACTGTCCATTTCTGTGTATCATTTTGAATGCTGCCTGTGTTTTTTTTTAACTTAGGGATACACATGGCTCCTTAGCCATGGGAAAGAGATGGATCCATGATACAAAATGCTCCAAGGCATCAATGGAATATTAATAACAAATCAAAGGGCAAAGCATTTTAAATGCCAAGGGAAAATTCAAAGCAAAGAAAATTTGCAAATCAAATTTAAAGGAGAAAAAAGCTTAAACATAAAAGGTAGGGTTTGACAAGGTAAAATAGGTTCTCATTAGAAGTCATTTAGAGCAGTGAACTGCTTGAGGAATTTCCCTTCCTTGACCTGTCATACTATGTTTTCTTCGGAAAAGCAGAAGATGGGATATATTGTTTAGGAACCTAAATCTGGAAAAACTCTGAGAAGACAAGATTAAGACAATATAAATCCAAACCATTTAAACTACTTGGGATAGTTCTTCTTAGAATTCCGTAAGAGGGGAAAGGTGGAAAATGAGGAAAATAGAAGGGAAGCTTTTCTCTCTTCCTCATTTCCTTATAGATGTAGGGCTGGAGGCATTGGTCATCTTGGAAAATAGGATATGGGGCAATCACACAACAATGTTGCCAGTATTTTGGACCACAAATTTTGTAGACTATCCCATAAAATTTGTTGGCAGTTCTGAAAAATATCACACTGAGAGAGGACCCTTAATATTGATTACTTTTGTGCAACTTGACCTAAGGTCATTTAGAAGACTTTTGGCTCCTAAATGGCTCCTAGGGAAAACATTCAATGTGATTGGTTATTTTTAAACATTTTTCTTATATACTGATTTATGATTTTCAGATATGATTTAAGTAAGCAAGACTTCCTTTGACTTTGGTTGAGGTCTACATAATCACATTGGTATGACTACAGGACTTATACCCATATTTGCATTTACATAAACAGCATAAGCATTAGTCCTTTCCAAGTAGAACATTGAGTAACAATTAGTTCTCATGAGTTCTCATCACCATTGTGGTAGGTTATATTTTCCTAAGATGTCCACACCAGTATTCCACATCCAACATGCTTTGCTTACCATGTGATGCTGGCACTCCTTCATTGAAAGATGAGGGTCTATATTTCCCTGCTTAAAACTGGATGGATCTGTGACTACAGTGGAAGCCATATTCTGTGTCTTCCCAAGCTAAGTCATAAAAGGTCATAAGGCTTCCACCTGTTCCTCTTGAGATGCTCACCCTGGGAACCCAGCCACCATTTTGTTAAGAAGCCAGCCACATGGGAAAGCCACGTGTAGGTAGGTGTTCCAGCATTAGCCTGAGATGAGATTCCAGATGACAGCCCGCATCCACAACCGTAAAGCTTCAGATGATGGCAGTCCCCAGCTTTTCCATTACCCCAACTAATGCTGAGTGAAATAGAAAAAACTTGTCCTCACTAAATCCTACTCACATTGCAGAGTTATGAACAAAAATATATGTCTTTGTTTAAGCCAATGAGTTTTGGAGTGATTTGTTATGTAGCAATAGATAGCCAGAATAATTATCACCCCAAAAAGAGTTCAGTAGGAGACATCAATAAATATCTCCAAGTTTTTTTAAAAGAGCTCCATGCCTAGGAACTCTCATAATTTATAAAAATGTTAATGGTGTTTAAATAAAATTAATGATAAACACTATTGATTATGATCATTTCTATGACAAAGAATAAAAGTTTAGAAAGTTTGCTTTAAGTGAGTTTTTTTTTTTTTTATTTTTGTCACTAGTCACAATTATGAAAGCTGCCTCCTAGGTATACCATGAATAATCACAAAAGATTGTTTTATTCCATTCTGTTGATAATTTATACTAAAATTATTTAGGAAGGCTAGTGTAACAAGGACTTGATTTTCTAACTGGAAAATTTATGTTATGAAATTCTGTAGTTTCCACTCTTTAACATGTTACCCAACACATTAATTGCCTGAAAAGCTTTAAGGAACAAATATTTTATTCAAAGGTTTATGCTTTTTTAAAAAACCACAACTCAACAAAGAAACTTTTGACAAAATGTCTTCTTCTCAAGTAATATTAACGTGGGTCATTCATGATTTTTTAAACAATATTTCTACAGTATCATTACATTTTGATTGTGTTAATAATTGATTCAGATTTATCTCAAGGACTGTTTGTTCCTTAAGTCAGTTTTTGATTCGTGAATGAGAAGAATGGCAGGAAATTAAGCAGCATACAATTAACCACATCTCCAAGAGAGTCTTAATAAAAATCAATACACAATATTCTCTGTAAGACTATTTTTAATCCTTCAAGATGCTTAAGAATTAATTGTCCCCTGGGGCACCTGGGTGGCTCAATCGGTTAAGCATCCGACTTCAGCTCAGGTCATGATCTCATGGTCTGTGGGTCGAGCCCCTCATCAGGCTCTATGCTGACAGCTCAGAGCCTGGAGCCTGCTTTGTATTCTGTGTCTGCCTCACTCTTTGCCCCTCCCCTGCTTGAACTCTGTCTCTCTCTTTCTCAAAAATAAGTAAACATTAAAAAAAGTTAAAAAAAAAAAAAAGAATTAATTGTCCCCTTCCAGGTGTTTTAGATTAGGCAGAAAGTGAGACCATGTTTTTCCCACACTCAGAACATATTAGTATACAGACATTTGTTTTAATGTATAGGTAAATATAGGTAAATCATAGCCTGATAACAGTCAATGAAAAAGAAGAGAAAAGCAATAAAAAGCATGAGAGGAAAATGATGTTGAAATTATGATTTTTAAAACAATTTGGCCAACAAGCCCAACAGAGAAGGGCCAAATACTGGCTAATCTTTACATTGGCCTCTCTGTCTTCTTCTTCTCAGCATTGGACCCAGGGGTATTGGCTTGTTAAATTTTGAGTTTGTATAGAGATTTTGCCTCTGGCTGGCTCCTTCTGCTTTAGGAAAAAAACATTTTGGGAGCGAACAGATGTTTAAGAAAGAGAGATATCTAGAAATAGTTTATGTGCCTTCCTATTGGGACTCTAGAGTAGGTGATAAATGGGGGATTTCGAAAGAAACTAGATTATCCTGCACTGTGGTAGAACTGAATTCTGGAGTCCTTTACATTGTAGCAGATTCCCAGTATTTAGCATGGGTCTTAGGGGACATACGTACAGTACTTATCAATATACTTAAACTTATCAATATGTTATACTTATCAGTATAAGCAGTGACTAGGGAAAACTTTGTCAAGAAGAAATGCATGGGAAGACTCCTTTGTTGCTCCTATTAAGCTCCTATTAAGGAGCAACTTGGTGCAAAGAAAGAATAACTTACCATCCTTTAGGAGCTTTTGTCCCAGTAATTACTCAAAGGTCACTGTGCATCTTAGGTAACCCACTTTACCCTCCCTTGTTTATTTGTGTTTAAGTAGGTTTTATGACATGACCTCTAAGTTTTTTTCCAGTTTAACATTTCTACGATTTTTCAATAACAGCAACAACAACTTCTGACATCTCTGAGTGTAAAACAAGCATATATATAGTGTTCCTCACTAGATCTGAACAGAAGAGCAAGTTTCTAGCTTTAATGCTTAATCCTGGTATGACCTGATAACTCTATGAGGACATCCTTATGGATTACAGCAAATAATAATGCACTGATTTCCACGTATAAAAAGCTGTTTGAAATGTCTCATCTTGATTATCCATCTTGATAATGATTTTAGAATTGAAAAATTTGCCCATTTCTGTCTTTTAATATACGTATACAAATGAAATGTAAAAAAACAGTATAGTCCCTGTTCTACAATTGGTCATAGGCAATACATACAAATTAGAACATGAGTAAAACACAAAAATTATGTTAAACAACCAAATAAATATTAGATTTATTCAATATCAAAGTTCAATATCAAATAATATTGAAATAAGTGCTTTCTGGGAAATTGATGAAAGGGAAACATGGGGATCACAAGATTATACATAGGGGCCATGAAGACTGAGAGACAGTTGGGGACTAAATACAAGAATGTGAATACTATGCTTTAGAAAAAAATGATTGAATGGCTTGAAGCTATCTAGCCTAGACAAAGGAGACCAAAGGAAGATATGACTGCTATTTTCAAATATGTTAAGAAATGCCCTGTAGGTTACAGATCAATATATTTTGTGTTGCCCTAGAAGGGTGGGATTTACAAAGAGGAAAGTTTCAGTTGAATATAAGTACAATTTAAACAATGTTTTCCAACCATGGAATGATGTGTCTTCAGAGACAGTGAATTTCCCATTATGGAAAATGTCTTGTTGGGAAATTTTTAAGAATATTTCTTCATTTGGGAAGAGATTGGACTACATGTCCTTGCACGAGCTAATGTATCTCTAGTCTGTGATTCTATTTTTAATTGAATGAATAGTAAACAAAGGCAAGAAAACATTTTCAGCAAAAACAAAAAACAAAAAAAAATAGACACTGAAAAAAACCTTGGTTTTGGGAAAGTAATAGGTTTCTAAATGGAGAATTATGCAAAAAAAACAGAGTATGGAATAAAAAAAGACAAGATGAGTAAATAGATTTAGCCAGGCATAACACTGACCTTCAGGGTGAGGGTTGGGGCCTAGATCCAAAATGCAACCAGAAGTTGACAGATTAATAAGAAGAGAAAGGAAACAAATCATAAAGTCAATTTGATGCCATAGAAAAGGGTAGATAATAACTGTTATGCCATGCCCAGTGCTAAAATTAGGTCAGGCATCCAACGATTTTAGGATTATAGCAATTTAGATAGGAAAAGACCAGGACATGGGCTAAATCCTTGACCATGTATTTTTGCATAATTTAGGCCAATGAGATATAATGGAGGAGAAACATGAAGATGAGAAGTTGGGAAAAATATATCGAAAGGGAGATGTGAGTTTAGTGAGTGAAGGTTAAGGAGAGAGCTTTACAAAGGACCTGCAGAATTTACACGCAATTCTTCTTGAAGTAGTTTTTTTTTACTTCTCCATCAACCAAAAGGGAATTCTCTTCCAGAAAATAAGTAAAATTTGAGCTCTTTGCACATTTGTGTTTATTAAAGATTACACACTACTTCAAGAAGAATGTATGCTAATATCCCCACAACCTGGTCAAATTCCAAGTCAAATAATTTCATTCTCCCTACCTAAATCCTCTGCTGTTTGGGGGAAATCATACTTCATTTTACTTCCTTAAAAGCTAATAAAACTTGTCTGGAGTTGTTCACACTATTACACTATGTGGTATCATGGGATTCTTGGATTTTTGAAAGTCCACAAACTCTTTATATCCCTCAAAAGGACTCTTTAAATGAAAGTTGCTAGCATTTTGCCAACACTAACATTTTAGATCTTCCATTATGTTATTAATATATGTTTACAGAGCATCCTAATTAGGGAATATAGTTTAATATGATCGTTTTTATATAGCAACGTGTTATCTTGCCTAAAATTACACGCATGATAGAAAACAACGTCTAGCTTTCCGTGTATTTTTACACAGTTCTCTTTGGAATGCTTTTTGGGCTCACCATAGTAATCCAAGAAAACATCAGCTTCTGCTTGCTTCTTCATTTCATCTCTCAGCTGTCACTTTTTCTAAATTCTCCTTTGTATTAGGGCAAGACCTAACTTGACTTGGTTGTTGGAAAATCCTGGCATCATAGGAGGGTGGAAACTTGGCCCTAATCCAATGAACTTTCATGATAACACTCTTTCAGCTTCATTTTGGTGGTTTAATCTGATAACCAGAAAGAAAGGAACTACTTAACAATATGTCAGCTTACTATCTAGTTTGCTTTACAGGCCTAAAGTATGAAATTCTATTACCCATTGCTAGGATAAATGTCATATCTTGCAAAGACTAATCTTGTTCAACGGATGCACTTTTAAAATGTATAAATCTACTTGAAAACCAATCTGATAACAAGAACATGCCAGCAGAAAGATGATTCAGTTGGATCAATGTACTTGTCACTCAGACCTCAACCAAAATTAAATAATAATGTGATGGGGTTGGGTGGGTGTTAAAAGCATGCAAAGTCTTGATAATAGGAAAACATTAGCCGCGAGATGAAAAGAAGAAATTTTAAGTTCCAGGCAAAATACTGTCTAATAAGGTTTTTAGACTTTATTACATGAGTATAAAGAGACAAAGTGTCAATTTGCTTGAAAAATTAGTGAATCTTTTTTTTAAGAAACTCTTTTTTTTTTTTTCAACATTTATTTATTTTTGGGACAGAGAGAGACAGAGCATGAATGGGGGAGGGGCAGAGAGAGAGGGAGACACAGAATCGGAAACAGGCTCCAGGCTCTGAGCCATCAGCCCAGAGCCTGACGCGGGGCTCGAACTCCCGGACCGCGAGATCGTGACCTGGCTGAAGTCAGACGCTTAACCGACTGCGCCACCCAGGCACCCCGAAAAATTAGTGAATCTTAAGAGAGGTTTTACTTACTTTGGCCATTATCATTATTTTAAAATTCAGATTATGCATATTGTCCTGACTTATTCTCAAATGGTATGTTTGAAATTGGGAATATAATTTTTCTATGCTTCAAACGTTGTATTTAATTTCATATGCTAGTGAGGAGAAGGGCTTTCTCTTAACTTCATTTGCAGAAAACACGTTCTAACTCCCCACCATTTCCCAGTTTCCCAATTTTCTTGCTCCAGTCTTTTTTTTTTTCAGTTATTTGTGAATATATTGTAATATGATTTTACTTGTAGAAAATATTGGCCAAGTTCAATAGCCTATACCTGAAAATGAAGGTTGTCCTCTGTGCATTCTTTAATACTTTAACAGAGCACTTTAATTTAACTGTGTCCAATTTCACATGAGAAACTGTTTCTCTGAAAACAATTTAAACAATTCAATGATAGGACCATTTTTTTAATATTTGCAAAGTCCAGCTCTAAAAAGCTACATCTTCCTGGGGCGCCTGGGTGGCGCAGTCGGTTAAGCGTCCGACTTCAGCCAGGTCACGATCTCGCGGTCCGTGAGTTCTGGGCTCTGGGCTGATGGCTCAGAGCCTGGAGCCTATTTCCGATTCTGTGTCTCCCTCTCTCTCTCTGCCCCTCCCCTGTTCATGCTCTGTCTCTCTCTGTCCCAAAAATAAATAAACGTTGGAAAAAAAAAATTAAAATAAAAAAATAAAAAAATAAAAAGCTACATCTTCCTAATTATTTCAACCAGCCCCTCCCTACCACAGAAACCAGAGCCATGAGTACATAGTCACACAAAAATATTATAATTTAATATGTTGGATACCCTAGTATTCCCAGGGACTTAAATTTTTTTAAGTATAGCAAATTAGGATCTCTATCCTTACTTTGTAAATGGATAATGAATTGTTCTTTAAGTGAACTTTTCTCACTTCTACCTGACCTTGACTTGACTTTACTATTTTATTATGACTCCAGTGGCAGGAATAGAAGTTATCCTTCCTTCCTTCCTTCCTTCCTTCCTTCCCTGCTTCTTGTTACTTACTCTAATTAAAAGGTTAGGAATTTAACTAAAGCACCTGTTTTGGTTTTCTTTTTAATACTCTTTGGTTGGTTATTGTGTATTTGTGCTTATTTGTTTAGTTAGAAATTTGATTATATAGACCTATGAAAGAACTCATATGTTATTTTTATTATTATATTCATAGAACAACATTTCACTTCTCACATCTTTAAGAATTTTATCGGGGCACCTGGGTGGCTCAGTCAGTTAAGTGTCCGACTTTGGCTCAGGTCACGATCTCACAGTCCTTGAGTTCGAGCCCTGTCGGGCTCTGTGCTGACGGCTCAGCGCCTGAAGCCTGCTTTGGATTCTGTGTCTCCCCCTCTCTCTGCCCCTCCCATGCTCATGCTCTGTCTCTCTCTGTCTCTCAATAATAAACGTTTAAAAAAAAGAATTTTATTAGAGGAATGACTGGGTGGCTCAGTCGGTTAAGCATCTGACTCTTGATCTCAGCTCAGGTCTTGCTTTCAGGGTTTTAGATTCAAGCCCCGTGTTGGGCTCCATGCTAGGCATGAAGCCCACTTAAAAAAAAAAAAGAATTTTATTAGAAAACTTCACATACAGACTAATAAATAGTTTTCTATTCCTATGTTCATTTAAATGTGAACATAAAAAATATTAAATGAATTAGATGCAATGTTTTCTAATTCCATTTTAAAGAACTGAGCAAATATTATTGATATTTTATATTTGAGTGTTTTAGGCAGAGCTAAAATATGACAATACCTGCTTTCCTATTTGAGGTCCTGAACCTCTAGTGCCTCCATGAACTCTCAAATGCTAGTATCATTTCAAAATTTTCTATTATTGTCTGAATATGACCCAATATATTATTTCTTCTTAGGAGTGGGATCTTTGGACTTTAAATTGGGCTTCCCCAAACCAAAATGCCTAAACCTAGAGGGATAAGTGCCTAGTAGTCGGCACCTTGGTCACTAGAAAAATCAGTGAGGTTCTATACTTTGGGAAAAGGGAAGACATTCATGCACACATTTTCAATCATTTATTGAACACCTACTATATGACAAATATTTCATTAGAAACCAGACATACAAACTGAAAAGAAGAAAAATAACATAAAACTGTAAGGAGAATACAGTCTAGAGAAAGCGACATTGTCATTGAATATGAAGTATTCTCTACTTAGCGTTTTTTTTTTTTTTTAATTTATTTTTGGGACAGAAAGAGACAGAGCATGAGCGGGGGAGGGGCAGAGAGAGAGGGAGACACAGAATCGGAAACAGGCTCCAGGCTCTGAGCCATCAGCCCAGAGCCCGACGCGGGGCTCGAACTCACGGACCGCGAGATCGTGACTTGGCTGAAGTCGGACGCCCAACCGACTGCGCCACCCAGGCGCCCCTGAAGTGTTCTCTACTTAGAATACTCTTCCCATTCTCCTTGCTCTTGACTCCTTCCCAGTGCAACTTTACTCACACTGCCCCACATCCTTCCTTCCCCTCCCCCCTCCCCATCACCTGTTCAGCTTCTATTCCTTCTTCAGGTTTCAACCTAATTATCACTCCTTCAGGAAGACCTTCTCCAACTCCATAGACTTGGTGAGGTACACCAGCTATGGACTTGCAATTTTTCCTTATAATAAATTCCAACCATTTTATTATATTACTTGCTTGATGTCTATCTTGGGAAATTTAACACAGAAACATGTTTGTTGTTTTTTGCTACTATATTCCTATTATAGAGCACATTTCCAGGCTCATACTAAATGCTCAATAAATACTTTCTGAATTAGCAAATGAATGAATAGATGCAGTTCAACATGTGTAAATAAAAAGGTGTATTTATTGGGGCACCTGGGTGGCTCAGTCGGTTAAGCCATAAAGCATCCTACTTTGGCTCCGGTCATGATCTCAAGGTTCATGAGTTTGAGCCCCGCGTGCACTCTGTGCTGACAGCTCAGAGCCTGCAGCCTGCTTCATATTCTGTGTCTCCCTCTTGCTCTGCCCCTCCCCCACTCACCTTCTGTCTCTCTCTCTCTCTCTCTTTCAAAAATAAATAAATTGTAAAAAAAAGGTTTTTTTACGGTTTATTTATTTAATAAACAGGGTGAGTAAAATAACAAATATTTTTTAAAGGAAAGATGAAGACATGATAGGATCGTGACTCCAATGTTATAACTCGCTCCCTGCTACTTGGGCTCCACACACACTTTCAAGTCTTTCCACAATGTGTTATTACAGCTAAGTTTCAGTTTTACAACTCTATCTTTGTCACTTTCTGATTCCTAGTTTTAGATTATCTTGGAAAGTATGGGCACACACTCACTTTTTTTTTTTTTTTTTTTTTTAATAAATGGAAGTTGTTAGTAATGAAATAAAAATGTACATTTCTATATATTTATTCAAGACAAAAAAATTAATGCTGTGTATATTGTGGACTGCCTCTCTTCCTAATGCCTAACACAGTACATTGACTCTCTAACATTTGTCAAAAGTCCAGTTGAGATCACTAATGTTGGAAAGCAATGGTCAAAGCTACGCGCACTGATTAAGTGATTATCTCAGCTCTAAACCCTGTTTTGAGATGCTGGGGCTGAGACTCAGTGAAGCACATTTCTCTTTTGCCATCTGCCTCCCAGCTAGGCTCAGCCAATGGAAGATACTAGAGGGAAACGGGGAGGCTGGAGCTGAAGAAAAGACTTGCTCCTTCCTGTTTGCTTTCTTGTTAGCGTTGCCTCAGCCAAGGTCTCTCGTCCAGAGAGGCCAAGAGGCAGAGGCCAAGTTTCTTGTGTCCTGTCAACCTCACCGTGGGGCCCGCCCCCCCCCCCCACACACACTGTTACCACTAGGGTCTGGTCAGAAAAACAGAAACTACAATGAAAGACTGTACGAGTGTTAAAGAACTGAAAAGCAAAAGGGGCCACTGAGGTAAAACAGAGCTAAGCAACCCCAGGAAGCAGCTACCACCCAAAGGCAAAAAGGAAGATGTGGGAGTTATCAGAACCTAGAGGCCTACAGGAAGGACTCAGCAGGGCCTCTGAGGAGGGGTTGTGCCTGGCTGGTGCTGGTGCCCCAGGAGTTAAGAGGAGGAAGTTCACCGAGCTGGGACCCAGACCTTCAAGTGGGGTGCTGTCTGGCTGGTATAGCACGTAGAGAAGGAATCTTCAGTTTTGAGCCAGCTTATGTCCACTGCTGTGATTCATGAATATCTAAATATATTTGCTTGTTTGTTTTGGTTCAAAGAGGAGGAAATAAGTTTTAGTGACCAAGTGCCTGAAGAGATTGGTGAATGAAGAACACAGCATGGCACTTAATTTCTAGCTTGATCTCTGACAAATTCAGAATCTTATAGAGGGAGAGAGAGACTGTAATCAGGCTTAAGAGATCATTTCCTTGAAAGTCTTTGAAAAACACAAGGAATGTCTCTTAGATTTCCACATGATAAAGTATATCACGAACTGTAAGAAATGAGTGCTCTGTCCCCCAGTTTCTGAGAACTCACTGTCATTTGACATGATAAAAGCTGAATTGCATATAGCGGTGCTCAGCACAGAGTGCTACCACTGTCATGGTGAAAACCAGAAAAATGCAAGTGTTCGATAGGGAACAGTTAAAGATGCAACTCAGAAGTTCTTCAACAAATGCTAGATTCTTCTTTCATAGTTGTCTACTGTACAAATGGATTTTGAAGTAACATTTTGATGTCTTGGTGAGGTGTTCATTGAATAGCTATTGATATTTTCAGCTCAAAGCACAAAATTGGGGTGAGATTCAGAAATATTTGTACATTCCATTGATAACACATATCCCTGCCATGAAATTTTGATTCAGTTAAAACATGTGTGAATTAAGTTAGGTATTACTAATTATGTGAAATATGGGTACCACATGTCACAAACATTGAGGGTAATTTAATATCACACCTCTTTTTACCATTCCCCAAGTAGTCTCTCACATAGGGAACCAAAAAAGCCAGCAACTTCCATGCACTGAGCATTTATTTCACTATAAAAAGTGTGTGCTAACATGTCCAAAAAGAAACACGGAAGCTGTGCCATCAAATTCTAACCATGAGTTCCCCTTAAAATATTTTATTTATTTTTTTCCTAATTTTTTAATATTTATTAGTTATTTCTGAGAGAGAGAGAGAGAGAGAGAGAGAGAGAGAGAGTAGGGGAGAGGCAGAGAGAGAGGGAGACACAGAATTCGAACTTGTCAGCATAGAGCCTGACATGGGGCCCAAACCCACAAACCACAAGATCATGACCTGGGCTAAAGTCAGACACTTAACCAACTGAGCTACCCAGGCTCCCCCCTTAAAATCTTTGAATCTTAAATTAGAGGAAGTAAGCCTTTATGGATTCAGAATTTTTATTAATTTAAAGAACATTAACTGTCTAATCATGCTTTGGGGTGGACATAAAAAGACGTCAAATGTAACAGAACATTTAAAAACGTTCTGAAACATTGCCGCTCAATATGCTGGAGGGCATATTGCAATATTGCAATAATTGTTGGAAGCATGGTTTCACTGTAACACGTTTTATACTAACAATGATATTTAAGCAGACAATCTGTTCAAGACTTCTGCCTGCTCAATTATTTACAGTCTAAGTCTAATGTATGCCCCACACATTTATTTCTGTGAACAGCAAGTATTTTGCTGTAGAAAGAAGGTGTTTGTAAGCATTGCCACATGGTCCTTGGGATATCTGAGCACAGGAAGACAGTCATTTCTTTTTAAATTAGAAAACAAAGGCAAACCATAGTCTACAGAGAAGCAGTGTTGAATGTTGTTCATTTGAAATGTTTCATGGATTTTTACATTGCTTTTAACTGAAGATACTGAAGGTATATGGTATAAAAACAATTTCTTTTTTATATAATAAAGACTGTCTCCCTAAGAGTTGAAAGTGTGCCTCAACAGACATATGTACATACAGGCACACACACACACACACACACACACACACACCAGAGTCCCTCAGCAAAGGGTAGAATATTTACTAGTTGAAAGCATTTTAGGAAATCTCTGACCAGTCACTAGCTGACCACTAAGCTAACAGAGCAAAGACTTTAACAGCCACACACTGCAAAATATACAGAGTTTATATAATTCGTTTGAAAAGTCACCAAATAAACGAACAATATAAGCAACAACAAACCCTTGGGTTTCAAATTTCCACAGTTTGCCACATTATATTATTTTAAATGTCCAATTTCTAATACAAAAAATTAAAAGACACACAAAGAATCAGAAAAGTATGGCTCACACACAGGAGAACGATAGTCAGAAAAAAACTGTCTCTGAGGAAGCACAGACATTGGATTGCTTAGACAAAGACTTTAAACCAGTTTAGGGAAGTAAAGCAAACCATGCTAAAGAATTAAGGAAAGTATGAGAGTGGTGTCTCATTATAAAAGCATACCAATAAGTTAGTAAAAATTATTTAAAAAAATGAATCAAATGGAAAATCTGGAGTTGAAAAGTACAATAACTGAAATGAAAATATTACTAGAAGGGCTTGGTATCACATTTCAACTGACAGAAGAAAGCATCCATGCACTTGAAGATAAATCAACTGAGATTATCCAGTTTAAGGAACATGGAGGAAAAAAAGAAGGAAGAGAAATAAACAGAGCTCTAGAGACCTGTGAGACAACATCAATGATACCAAGATAAATATAATGGAAATCCCAGAAGGAAAGGAGACAGAGAAAGGAGCAGAAGGAATATTTGAAAAAGCAATTATTTAAAACTTTCCTACTTTATCTTTTTAAATGTTTATATATTTATTTTGAGAAAGAGAGAGAGAGAGCACAAGCAGGGAAGGGGCAGAGAGAGAGGAAGAGAAAGAACCCTAAGCAGCCTCCATGCTGTCAGTGCAGAGCCCAAGGTGGGGCTCGATCCCACCAACCTGTGAGATCATGATGTGATCTGAGATCAAGAGTCAGACGCTTAACTGACTGAGCCACTCAGGCTCCCCCAAAATGTCCTAATTTAATGAAAAACATTAATCTGCACATTCAAGAAACTCAATAAATGCTAAGTGGAATAAACTCAAAGAAATTAAGACTTGGGCAAATCATTGTCAAACTGTTGGAAGACAAAGATAAACAAAGAATCTTGAAAGCAAGCACAACAGAAAAGTGAACATGTACAAGGGATCTTCAGTAGCAGTAATACTCTGACTTCTAATCAGAACCCTTGAAGGCCAGAAAGCAGTGTAATAACACAGTCCAAATGCTGAAAGAGAAAGACTGTCAACCAAGAATTCTATATCCAGCAAAACTACCCTACAACAATGAAGAAATTAAGGCATTACAAAATAAACAAAATACTAAAAACACTAAAGGCAGGCTTTCAAGTTGAAAGAACACTAGACAGTAATTTGAATCCACAGGAAACAATCAAAGCACCAGTGAAAAAAATGTAAAAGTGAATAGAATAGACAGAATACATGCATTTGTTTAATAACTTTTTTCTTCTCCTATTTGATTTAAAGGGCAATTGTATAAATAATAATCATGTAACTGTGTTGATAGGCTTTTAATGGCACAATGGAAGGGGGGGGATGATGACCATATAATTTATTATCAAAATCAAAGTAGTTTTGAGAGTGCCAGAGGACATTATTAATAATTATGTCAGGACAAAAGGCATAAGTCAGAAATGTCTTTTGCTACAGGATGTAGGATCACCCTGCTTTTCAGAGAAATGTTTAGATATCTTGAACAATTTAGTTTGTTTTATATATTTGACTATTATCTCCTAGGACAAATTAGGCACTATATTTTAACATTTTGGTACAATCTGATTGTGAGAAATTACTTTTAACATTATAATATAGCCACTACCACCAAGTAAATATTTTGTTTGGGATTGTATTGGGTCTAGAGACCAATTTGAGGAGAATTATCTTGTGGTTTTCATTATACAGATTTTGTGTATATATTATTAAATGTATCCCAAAGTAGTTCATGCTTTTATGCTATTGTAATCTTATGTGTTCAATTTGTTTATTGCTAATATAAATACAGAACTGATATTTGTATATTGACCTTATATTCTACAACTTTGATAAGTTTCACTAATTTTTTGTAGATTTCATTTTATACCTGTGATACAAAACTAATATTTTAAAATATCAATGCTTACTGACTGAGGTGAGTAAACAGGGAATTTGTATTTGGAAATATAAATTATTAACATCATTTTGGAAAGCATTTTGATTGCATCTATTAAATTTTAAATTAAAATATACATATATTTTTAGCTCAGCAATCTCACTGATGAGAATATATATTTGCCGAAACTCTTCTAAAGATGTATTACTGTTCAGTAAAACAGTATTTATTCTTTATTCTTTCTAAAGCTTTGTCTTGCTCAGAGAATAGGTATCTATAGTCTGGAAAACAGGTATTTATTCCTTTTGAATTTACATAATAGACACGCAGCTACCTAATTTTTTATTGAATTGCCAAAGAATTTTCATAATTTATTCAAAAAATGTACTCAAATACAGCAATATATTTACTTAACCTACTTTTTTTTTTTTTTTAAACTCTGGCTTCTATCTCTCCTTCATTATCACTTTCTTCAATAGAAAAACAAACAAAAACAAAGAAAACTTAATTCTGATGTGATGAGATTACCATGATTTTCACATATTTCTCTGTCTACATTCATGCGTACCTTTAGTGTTGGATGCAATCAGAAACTATTCATTATATCACTCTATATCATATTAAATGTCTATTTTTTTCTATATAGACTTTTTTACCCTTTGCAGAAATACACAAATACTTTTCTCATAAAAGTAAAAATAAAGAAGTGAAGAGATGTTATGATCAGATCTTCTTCAAGGACATCTGGAGGGTAGCAGGGTTATCTTTTTAAGGCTTGACATACAAGAGGGTTGATTTATAACAGATTCTTGGAACAACTACTATCTGCAGGACCTAGCAGACAGAAAAAATGCAAAGACATAAAGAAACTCAAAAGAAGCCACTTGTGCATAGTCATTAACTGCAGAGAATATGGTCTATGCTCTTATAAAGAAATCATTTGAAATATCACATGAAGAGAGGGAGTCAGAAGCAGTGACAAATCCTTCAAATGGGGGCTCCAAGCCTGGCCTTGTCAGGCTTAGAGAGGGACAAACAGCATGGACTGGGGGAAACATGCTGATTATTCCTTTTTCTATTTTTTGAAAAGCTATAGTGTTAACAAAATCTTGTTTTCCTTTTTTCTTTATCTAATACCCTCTTGCCTGAAATGTCTTTATTCTGCTATAGCGTCTTGAATTGCTATGATTGTTTCAGATCTCAGAATATTACATTTCCTCGTCTTTTTCCAGGAACCAAAGATTTCATGTAAGAATAAACTGAAAATTCATGGTAGGCACATTCTTCGGAGATAAATTACTCTCCTTCAGCAATCCTAGGCTACAAGGTGTTCTTGTGGGTACACAAAATTCTTAGAATTCTATACTGGGCTAATAATACATGAGGTGGCCTTTTAGTCTAATTACCAAAGATGTTATCTTGTTTCCTGCTGTGAAAGAAATATATAATAGTAATCTTATTGAGTGTTCTCATACATTTGATTAGTATAACCAGCTAATTTCAATAAGTGTGTTGGCTTAAAATGAACATTTCCTTCAGTATTTTGAAGGTTTTATTTATAGCTGCTCAACCCTTCGTCTATTCCAAAGAAGAGCCTAACAAATATCTACTGAATATCAATACATTTTATCTACAATGGTGTAGCCATAAAAACATTAGAAATAGTGTTTACAGTGTCAGTCAAATATAGGAAACCATAATTTGGTGAAGAATATTAAGAAGGAAGGGAGGAAGGAAGGAAGGAAAGGAGGAAGGAATAAATAGAAATTTCTGAAATTCAGCCTTGACTCTACCTAATCTGTTGAGAAGGAAATATATGCTACAAATTTAAAGCATGGTCTTCAAGAAAAGATCAAAAATAGTGAAAAATCTTGTAAACATAGTGAAGATGCTATAATGATCAAAATAAGTGGGAGTAAAAAGGGGTGCCTGGGTGGCTCAGTCGGTTAAGCGGCGGACTTTGGCTCAGGTCATGATCTCGCCGTCCGTGAGTTCGAGCCCTGCATCAGGCTCTGTGCTGACAGCTCAGAGCCTGGCGCCTGTTTCAGATTCTGTGTCTCCCTCTCTCTGACCCTCCCCCATTCATGCTCTGTCTCTCTCTGTCTCAAAAATAAATAAACGTTAAAAGAAATTTTTTTTTTAAATTATATAGGAAATTTCACCCAAGAAAACCCTAAAAAAGAACAAGAATCTGTGCGATTGACCCTGAGTTGTCAGAGCAAAGATTATCCAGGATAAACAGGAGGTAGAGGCTGGTGATAACAACCCATTTTCAAAATGGCAACACTGGTATATGACTTTGAGTCAAACTGGGAAGCCTCCCTCCTCTACAAATAGACAAGCCAGGCTTTAAAATTACTTTCAACCAGGGCACCTGGGTGGCTCAGTCGGTTAAGTGTCCGACTTCGGCTCAGGTCATGATCTCATGGTCCGTGAGTTCGAGCCCCGCGTCGGGCTCTGTGCTGACAGCTCAGAGCCTGGAGCCTGTTTCAGATTCTGTGTCTCCCTCTCTCTCTGACCCTCCCCCATTCATGCTCTGTCTCTCTCTGTCTCAAAAATAAATAAACATTAAAAAACAATTAAAATTACTTTCAACTAATGTAAGAATTGAATCAAATTGCCTTTGAATGTAAGCTCCAGAGGAATTTTTTTTTTTTTTTTTTTTGGTGGATGATCCATATAAAAAGAAATGCACCTTTCTACAGTCAAATACTGGAGGAAAAATCAACAATATACATTGTTAGTATATACACAACTTTATTCATTTAATGGGCTAATGTTCATTTAAATGTCCTGAATACTTTAGGGGTGCCTGGGTGGCTCAGTCGGTTGAGCTTCCGACTTCGGCTCAGGTCATGATCTCATGGTCCGTGAGTTCAAGCCCTGCTTCAGGCTCTGTGCTGACAGCTCAGAGCCTGGAGCCTGTTTCGGATTCTGTGTCTCCCTCTCTCTCTGACCCTCCCCCGTTCATGCTGTCTCTCTCTGTCTCAAAAATAAATAAGCATTAAAAAAATTTTTACAAAGTGTCCTGAATACTTTAAAAATTAACCTCTTGGCTTAGGTCTGAGAGTTCCTAGCCAACTTCAGAAGATTTACTTTACGTTTCCTTGGGGCCAGCAGGGGAGCCCCTCAGCAGGGGGCAGTTGGGATGGCTCGCGTTGATTTATCATTTCCCCTTACCTACCCCAGTACATTTCTTGCAGGCATTATCCATGGCTGCAGACAGACTGAAGGATGTGCTTCACGGACTCTCTCTAGGAGTATCTAGGGATACTCCGATTCAGTTCACCTAATTGAGACCAATGCTTTAATGTGTTTCTGTGTATGCAGTCATACTCTAGAAAGACAAATTCAACTGCTTTCATGCAAGGTAGTTCTCCTAATGCTTTCTCTCTCTCTCTTTTTTTTAATATAAGAATTTTCTCTAGATTGACTGGGTTCGAAATTCATTATGAATCCAGTAAACGCTCTGAAATTTGTGCTTCTATATTATACACCTTGTGTCTGTTACTAGCTGTTGTGGCTCTGTGTTCTGGATTGTCAAGCCTCAAAGATAATCACAGTGTCAGTACCAGTGTCTCTGTTTAGAATTTTCCATCAGCAGGAAGTCAGCACAGATAAGGTTCACTTGAATATCCCAGCTTTCAGAAACCCTTAAAGATCTTTATGTTCAAATGCTGTGTTAAAAAAAAAAAAAAATGACACCTACTTGTATTTCACTTCAGCCACATCTGGAAGAAGATAAGAAAATTTATTGTGAACTCCATCACTTCAATATTATTATGGTTACTTCATTGTTGAAACTAAGGAAAATGAGTCTGAGATCTGGAAAGAGCCACTAAATAATTTGTTCCAGATTCTTGTCCATGATGACCAGACTAGGGGGGAAAAAAGGACAAAAACCAGAGTAACAAAAATGCTGTTTTGGAATAATAAACAAAAGCACAGGCTTTAGAGCTGCACATAGACACACATCCCTGGGTAAGTGCATTTTGTTAAGCTGGTGACATCATTACACTTCAGTTTCTTCGATAAGATGGAAATGGCAACTCCTTCGTGGAATTGCTATGGGGATTACAGCATTATGGGTGAACTCTCAGCCTCGGCACCCAGGATGCACTTTATATATTGGTGCTGTTAGTACTAGAAAAGTCTCTTCCTGCTCATGATATTGACAGATGTTAAGAACTAAACCAGGGTAGAAAGACTTTGACTTCTCTGGTGATTGTCATGGTCATAGGAATTCAGACAAAAACTTATGTATCCACTTGAGACTCGATGAAAATGAAAGAGCTGGGGCTGCTGAGGGCTACACATCAGAAAAGCCATGGTTGAATGAACACAGCTGGACCAGATGCTTGAGGACAACTCTCTCCTTCCACTTCCCAACCCATAAAGCCCAGAACCCCGTGCCTTTTTGTGAGAACTTTGTACCTTCATGTATGAGGGAAGCAAGGATCTCCCCAAACAGGTCCCAGTTAGCATGTTACCAATGTTTTTCACCAAACGATACCTGTGCCCTGCCTCCTTTCCATGCCTTACTGACCTTTCACCATCAAAAAAGAAACACCTTTGATCTATATTATGACTATGTTTTATTTTTTTTAAGCAAAAGACATTCGACTGACATTCCACTTACAAATGGATTCAAAACCTAAGTCCCACTACTTTAAAAATGATCGTGTGATTGTGGTTTTTTTTTTTCCTTGAGGGAGTTTAACCTTTGTGAACCATATGGCAAAGGGACAGGACAGAACATGAGTCACAGTACACATGGGAACAAACAGCCAAACAGCCAGACACGAAGACAGCGTCACAACAACTCCATAGGCTGGCAGTTTCTAAAGTAGAATTTTTTTTTTTTTGTACTAGGCAAACCACAGTTACTTGTGTGGTTCGCGTGTAGCTAAAGGCCATGGCTCTCCTATCACATGATCTCAAACAGAGCTGGCATTCTTCCAGTGAACAGGTGCTAACGGTCCCTGAAAACCAGTTTTTAAAAGAGACTACAGAGGGGTCAAAAAGACATCATCAGCTGTCATCCTGGGGTGATATGCTTTGAAATGGAAAGAAAACCAGGTTTCCCAGAAAATTGCCATTGAAGTTGAACAGAGATTTCAGTACATGAGCAGGACACAATTTACCCATCATTTTTCTTTACTGACTACCTACTGTGTGCATTTCCTTAGTTTTGTCTATTTAAATCTTGCTGTTCTTTAAAAGCTTTGCGAATCATCATTTACAAAAGCCTTTCCTTCCTTCCCTGACTAGGTCAAATCCTTTTCAACAGGCTGATAATACTACGTATCTCTCCTTCACAGCACTTACAACATCTGAATTTTTCATTTATTTATTTTCTTCTTTGATTAACATTAGCCAAGAATGAATGAATGAATGAATGAATGAATGAATAGCAGTTTTTGGCACAGGTAGGTACTCAAAAAGCTTCCATTTAATTAACTATAACTTAAATTTATGAAACAAGACCTCTGTTAAAAAATCTTAAGGTTGAGAACATTTATAATAGGCACAAGATTGAGGCAGTAAATGGGGGCAGATATGACAATAGAGTCTTTGATGTTGATAGAAAGGCAAACTGGAAAATATTCACCCTTCAGAAGCTCAAGTCCACCCACACTGGAAATTGTCACTAACGTACTCTCACCTAGGAATAACACATACCCTGACTTGTGAAGCTTGTCTCGTTCTTTTACTCTTATACAGAAAGGGGTCAAGGGGCAAAGAGAGGATGACATGGTTCTATATAGTTCAATATATTCTATATATGTATATATGTAAAATCAACATAGTTTAAATATATTAGAACTTAACTGGGCAAAAAATGCTGAGCTGATTTAGGCACTAAAACAGTGAGAAGTTACGTGGCTCAGATTTTAAACAGTCTATTATATCTCTGATATTGCAAGTATCTAATCAGGAAAGCCTCTTGGCTTTGAAATATTTCATATTCATTCTGAGGGACTGGGCAATTTTTCCTTCATCTGGTTGGCTTGTAATAAAATCTGTATTATTTCTCAATAGCAAAATACAACAGCTGCATCTACTTTGCAATAACTTCCTTTTTGGGGTCTCATTAAATATTGGTTGCTGCTTTGCAAGAAAATAGGGAGCTATGGTCATTTCTCAAAAGATGAATTTTTCTTTACCAATGCGGTAAGCAGAATAATGGCCTCCACAGATGTCCAAATCCTAATCCCTGGAATCTGTGAGTATGTTAGTTTGCAGGGAAAGGGGGGACTTTACAGGTGCAAAGACATAAAGATTAAGGTTAAGGACCTTGAGATAGGAAGATTATCTAGGTAGATCCAACATAATCACATGAGTCTTTACAAGCAGGACACTTTCCCAGCTAAGATTAGTGTCAGAGGGAGATGTATGGAATACTGAAGAGAGAGAAATGTGATTTGAGGAGCGAACGCCCTGTTGCTAGTGTTGAAGATGAAAGAAGACAGCTATGAGCTAAGGAATGTGAGTAGCCCCTGGAAACTGGCAACGGATTCTCTCCTAGAGTCTCCAAAAAGGAGGATAGCCCTACAGACACCTCAATGTTAGCCCAATAAACCCTGCATCAGACTTCTGATCTACAGAACTGTAAGGTCATTAATTTGTGCTGTTTGAAACCACTAACGTTGTGTAAACTTGTTAGGGAAGCAATAGAAAACAAATGTAGCTAATATCAAACATATGCCCCCCTGTTTTGTTTACATGCCTTTTTGGGGGTACCTACTTACCTTTACTTTCAGTGACAAATAACAGCACACGTTTTTAAAAGATTATATGACCATTTGAATCAACACAGGTAGTATCAGTAATGCATGTAATTAAATCGAATCAGCCATAATACAAACAGCTATGACCAAGTTCATTCATGCACAGGCAATGACAACTGTATTACAACTGCCCTCTCACTGACAGTGACAGAATTGTAAGATGCACTACAGTTTCGGAAATGTTCTAATGGGAACAAAGAGAAGCTATGAAATGTGGAGGGGAGGGATTGTGCTCTTCAGTTCTTCACGATCCCTACCATTCCTCACTACCAACCCGTATGCTCACTGGCATTATTTGCCTGGCCTTTGAGGTCCTGGTGTAACCTTTCAAGGTCTTCTTTTACGGACTGGAAAAATGGCTCTAAACCTAACTGCTGTTTCTCTTCTCCTTAAGTCAGTTTTATAAACAAGCACATGGCCAATTTTTCAAAAAAACAAAAACAAAACCAAATAAACCAAAGTCATATCTATGTCTGTCTTTCTTGACAGGCAACTTCAAACTTTTCATGGTTCTAAATTTTGACCGAAAAAGCATAAACCCTTTACTGTGGCATCCAAGGCCCATAACAACATGGCGCTCTACCAAAACACATGTAAACTCAGTATGTATATACCAAAAGCATTCTTTTGGTCTCACTTTCCTCCTCTACACATATCTGAGTGCTAAGATTTTGTTAGAATTGAGCTGAACATTCAGCTACTCCATGAGAACCTTATCAACCAACCCAGTCGTTGATCACCCCCTCTGACCCTTGTATCAAGTGTCTAAGGCCCCCAAATTTTCTGACGTATCTAGCACCATGCCCTAAGTCACATCAAATGTCAGTTGTTAATGATTATGAAAATGTTCCCAAACTTTTTATTGTCCCTTGACTCTGTTTTGCTTATGTCTACATTGGCAATTTACTGATGCGTTTTACTTTGCCTGAAACACCTTTTTCTTACCTAGAACCATCCCAAATCCTACTCCCCTTCAAGGGCCAACTCAAGCGTTTTACCTTGCCTTAGAACTTAACCACTCTAGCTCATGCCATCTGCACCTTTTGAATTGTTAATTAGGACAAGTGAGACTGTTCTGTGCTCTATTTCTATCCAGTGGTGTGTGTAACTCACAGTTTTTCCTCAAACAAAATTCTAAACTCCTTAAGACAAGAACTTTTATCATACTTTTTGGATATTAGAATTCTACCCCTGGCACATACTTGTGGTGTGGCTTTGGGAAAGTCACTCAATTTCTAAAAGCCTCAATTTCTTCATTTGCCAAATAGAGCAAATGTGTAAGAAGGAACCTACTGAAGTTCCTGGCATGTAGTAAGTCCTCATTAAATGTTTATTGTTTGCATAATATTAGTTTATAAGCTTCTATCCCATCTCGTTCCCCGCCACTGTGTCCACATTTACATAAAGGCTACTCTTTAGACTAATTATTTCATCCCTAAGCTGGTGTAATTCTAATCTTTGGAATGGTTTGCTGCTTACCACAATGACCACAACTAATGATATGCTATCCAGAGGACAGACACTCCCAGAGGTTGGTGCTTTGTTAGTGAGATATTGAAGGAAAACACTGTCATCTTTGATCCTGAACCTTATATTTTCCACCTATAATAACATCTGCCTCCTTAACAAGAGTTTTGGGAAGCTCAAATGAGATAAGTTATGTGAAAGTGTTTTATACGCTTTATAAAGTACCATTAACATAGGTTATTATTATTCCAGTGTCTTTATTTACGATTTTGTTTCAATTAAATCACTTTCCCAAATACGATAAAAGAGGCTACAAACTCTCCTCAAAGACTACTCTTTTATCCATTCATTCTGTCAACAAATATCTATTAATGTCCTATTACAGGCAGAGTAACTATGCTAGCCACAAAGGGGGATACAAACATGTAATACATCCGCCCTTTAAAAAGTTCATATTATCCTTTTTTCCTTCTCACCTTTCACCTTAAGCCATCCTGTTTATCAACTGAACGCTTTATGCGTCTGCACATGCGACAGGAGGGGGTGGAGAAAGGACCTGAGTAGGTGACACTGAGGGGGACTCATCTGTAAGAACGACTCTGTTGTACCATGTGAACCACAAGAACTGTATTTATAGTGTAGTGAATCTTCTAGAGATGAAAACTGTCAGCCCCAGAAAGCAATGCCAAATTATGAAAAATCTGGAGGCAGAAGAAAACCACCAAAGGGTATTCTTAAAAAAAAAAAAAAAAAAAAAAAAGTATACCTACTAAAGACTCTGACCACATATCATTATGAGTCATAGTAAAATGGTCTTTGGTGATTCACTGCTACTTATTTTTTTTGAGCATGATAATTATCTTTACTGCTTAAATTAGGTTTTCTTATTTCCAAAAACAATTTTTTAAAACCTTTGAGCCTTTGTTGGATTTTTATTCCATTGTTTAATGTAAATAAGATTAAATACTCTAGACCTTTCAAGTCTAACATGAGACTTGGTTACACTTTTGTAATACAGGATGTATTTGAGTTTCCATTCTAGATCATTTTTTGAAAGAATAAAAAGGGTTTTTTTTAAATTGTAAGTTAGCTATAAAGTAGAATTTTAAAACAAAGATTATAAAAATGCTATTTCATTGTATTCAAACGCTGAGCACTTAAAGATAAACAAAGGAAGAGAGAGAGGGAAAAAATCTTTGAGATATTTTTACTGCCTATACTTAAACAAGCATTAACCTATTTCAAAACCAATATCAGTTTCATAGTAAATGAGTTTGGACATGTGCATGATTATGGTTACATTTTAAGTGAAAATGGCCTGGCCTGAGGCCGAAAATCTTCAGAGATACTAACCACTTCAAGATATTCTTACTACATTTGTTCATTAATGAGTGAATTCGTCTGATGGGTGGATCAGATGCAACTGAGCTCTCCATTAAGTAATTGAATTTATATATATTTTAAATGCCTGATAATTTATGAATGAGGAAATAACCTGAAATGCTCGAAAGAATAGCAAAAGTATGTTCTCCAAAGACCACTTTACCTCCCAAGCTCGGTCCTTGTTTTCTTTTGCACATCTCCACATCTTCCATGATACTTGGCACGTCATAATTTGTTGTTTGATATATATATGTGTGTGTGTGTGTGTGTGTGTGTGTGTGTGCGCGCGTGTGTGTATACATATATATGTATATATTGCAATGAATTCATAAAAAAACAAATTACATTGAGAGAGGACGTGTGCATTTCTACATATGTATCTCAGCAATCTATCTGACTTAGTGGGCACAAACACTACTTTGCCAAGAATTTCATTATTTAATCATTTAGCCCTGCTACTACTTTGCACCATGTGCTTAACCAAGTCACTTACTCCTTGTTTCCTCATGTTGGTTTGTTTAAGAATTGCTTCATCATTCGTGAAATAGGACTGTCTTTCTGACTTTGTAAATGTATATTTGTACCTCCCAACCCAGGCAAGGATACATAATCCGAACTTTGTATGTTGTCACAAACTCATTAAAAGGCTAGTGTCCAAGCTTATTAAAATACTAAAACAAGACGTACACCAACACCTACCCACAGAATCCTGTCAAATTTTAGGAAAGCATATATTCATATTGTCTCGTGAAATATCTGAAGCATATTTAAGAGGCACAGCGTCTCAGACATTAACTATCACGTTATGAGAGTGAATTCTATATCTGACCCTAATTATGATTTTTAGTTCTTTAGTTGTCTCTTTAACCTCTGTATTTAAAGAAAGCTCCTGAGAAAGACAACTGACTGATCCATACTAGTCATAAATACATATTAGTAGTGCAAAATCTTTTCAAATATCTTCAACCTCGCCAATGAACCGATGGCTTTGCTAGTATTACTGATATTATTTTTTCGATTCTGTAGTCAAGAAGAGGACGGCATGCTAGTTCGGTGTATGCACAGGAACATTGCTCAAGAGAAATGGGTGTAACTAGAGGGAATGACATTACACACAAAATTCAAAGAAGTAGGCAAGCAATTCTACCACTGAGTACCATTAACATTACATAATTAGGCACCAGACTGCTTGTTTATTAATTCTTCAATAAATACATATTCGTACTTTAAAAGGTGCCAAACACTATTCCAAGCATATCACTTGTAACTCTCTTCGTCCTCCTAAGACGTTTTGAGTCAGGTATTCTTATTGTTGTCATTTCATAGATGAAGAAGCTGGGATACACAGAAGTCAAAGCCCGAGGCTAGCAAAGCCCAAAGCCTTACAGCTAAGTAAGTGAAGGGCCTGGGATCCAAACACAGCACTCTGGATGTTGAGCTTCTACAGAGCGAGGACCACTTCTTGCCATACTTAACAGGGTATGTTGTATGGAGAAGCATTTATTCAGTATTTGCTGGATAGAATCACGACAGCAGTGGAAGGTTTTTGTCCGTATCGTTTGCTGAGCTTTTCTGTGCAAGCCACTGCACCAAAGTAAACCAAAGCCACTGCTTCTAATGGATGTTTATTGGGGCAATAGGGCGTTAGTGAATGAAATAAACTGGAGGTATCATCCCAGTTTTGCTCTGCAACTTAGAAGTTGGGTAACAGTCAGCAAGCCTGCTCTCAGAACCTCCGCTGCTCTCTTCATCAGGAAAATGGTGATACTTCACACCCTGAGAAAGAAGCTATGAGAATTAGAGATAGATAGTACAGTAAAGTGCTGCAGAAAGCGATCTATGGTAATCAAGGGCTTAATAATAATAATGTTTGTAATTATTATTATTATCTCGTTAGTTCGAAAGCACACCTCAAGCTGGTGGAACACACGGAACTAGAACCTGGGTCTTCAGATTTCCAATCCGGCCTGTCCAAACACTCACTCTTATTTTCTCCTTTATGGTTATTTAGGGTTGTTTAGGGTTATATTAAATTAAATAACTGACACGCATCGAATACCACCATCGTACTTCCAACGCACCCCATTTTTAAGTTCTGTTTTTAAGCCCAATTGTGGAAATAATTTTGCAATGCTGCAGGAGAACAAAGCAATTTGGTCTTTCTGATTAAGGAACACTACTGACACAACATCAGGATGAAACTCACTCTGGAAAGCAGATGTTATTATATCAAAACCACAAAATGTTATCAGGGCGGTTCCCTCAGGAGACACTTACTGGCAAAAACTTCTGACACCATCAAAAAATATAACATTTTTCTCTATATAAGAGTTTATGGTAGAAAATTTAGAAAGTACACAGGCAAAGAAAAAGAATAAAAAAAAAAATCTCCAGAAATTCCTTCACTGAGAAAAGCCCAGGCCTGTGGGAAAAAATGGAGCTGTTCTAAAGTGTATGCAATAGGGGTGCCTGGGTGGCTCAGTCAGTTAAGCTTCTGACTCCCGGCTCAGGTCATGATCTTGCAGTCCATGGGTTCAAGCCCAACCGCCCCCCCACCCCCACCCCCCACTGTCAGGCTCTTCGCTGACAGCTGGGAGCCTAGAGCCTGCTTCAGATTCTGTGTCTCCCTCTCTCTCTCTGCCCCTCCCCCACTCGTGCTCTGTCTCTCTCTCTCTCTTTCAAAAATAAATAAACGTTAAACAATTAAAAAAAAAACAGTGTATGCAATATTTGTAATTTGCATTTTACTTCCATAATAGAACAGTCTTTCATGTCATTAAATACCCTTATATAACATCACCTTAAAAGGCTATGTGGGATTTTATTTTATGGATACAAAATAACTTACTTTACTGAACAAGTGCGTGTTTACAATTTCTTTACTATTATGAGTACTATTGCTATGAAGATTCCTGTGATACAGTTTAATTGTTAAGATAGAATTCTGGAAGTGGAATCCTTGGTCAAGGTTTTAAACATTTTTAATGTTTGCCAAAGTGCTTCTGGCAGTGAGTGAACCTTATCAACAATAAATATTATCATTAAAAACAATCTTTGGGGGGCGCCTGGGTGGCGCAGTCGGTTAAGCGTCCGACTTCAGCCAGGTCACGATCTCGCGGTCCGTGAGTTCGAGCCCCGCGTCGGGCTCTGGGCTGATGGCTCAGAGCCTGGAGCCTGTTTCCGATTCTGTGTCTCCCTCTCTCTCTGCCCCTCCCCTGTTCATGCTCTGTCTCTCTCTGTCCCCAAAAGGATAAATAAACGTTGAAAAAAAAAACAACAAAAAACAAAAAAAAAAAAACAATCTTTGGGGCGACTGGGTGGCTCAGGCAACAGCCTGACTTAGGCTCCTATCATGATTTCATAGCTCATGAGTTCAAGTCCCACATCGCGCCCTGTGCTGACAACTCAGAGCCTGGGGCCTGCTTCAGATTCTGTGTCTCCCCCTCTCTCTGCCTGCCCCCACTTGTGCTCTGTCTCTCTCTGTCTCTCAAAAATGAAAAAACATGAAAAAAATTGTTTTAAACAATCTTTCTACATTTGTTGTTGTTTTTCTTTAAATAACATCTTGCTAGCCTTTTAAAACCTTATATTTCTTTGCTTACTAATGATACCCTAATTTAAAAATATATTTGTCTTTCATTTTATATTCTCTTCGTGTGAAATGCGTATTTATGCATGTAATCATTTTTATACTGAACGATTTTTATTATTTATTTCTGTGTACTCTTTATGTAATAGTCCTTTACTATAAAAACAGCTGTATTTTCCTTAGTCTCTTTTCTTTGATTTTTAATTTTTAATGTTTTTACCAAAAAAAAAAAAACTAATGTTTTCATTTTTATGTAATTTAATCTGCTATCTTTGGCACGAAACTTAGAAATTCTCACTCTAGCCAGAGATTGTAAAGATATTAACAGTTATTCTCTAGCACTTAAAGGTTTTAGTTTTAACATTTAAAAACATATTGTTTTTGGACCTTGAGGTAGGTATATACACATACACAGAGACTTCTGTATAAAAGGATATTAATAGTACACATTTTATATTTTCTCCCTCAAATAGCCATTTATTGAATGACTATCCTTTCCCCCTTTGACTTGAAATCCCATTTTGTTCACATACTATATCCTCATTTCCAGTTGTAGTTATGGACTTTTCAAACTATTGCTCTGTCTGATCATTTCTCTACCAATTCCACACTATTTTAATTAAAGTGGGCTTATATTACTCCTTAAAAAACTCATAGGACACATGTCTCCCTTTGCTTTTCATTTTCTTTCTTTTTTTTTTTTTTAATGTTTTATTTATTTTTGAGAGTCAGAGAGAGACTGAGCACAAGTGGGGACAGGGGAAGAGAGAAGGGAGACACAGAATCCAAAGCAGAATCCGAAGCTGTCAGCACAGAACCTTACAGGGGGCTTGAACTCACCAACCGTGAGATCATGACCTGAGTCAAAGTCGACGCTTAACTGACTGAACCACCCAGGTGCCCCTGCTTTTCATTTTCTAAAATTTCTTAGCAGGCGTAACTCAGATTTTCTTCCAAATAAATGTAAAATTTATTTTGACATATTTTTACAGCTGAGGGTCCACTTTTTCTCTATTAGTGACCTAGTAAGACATTATTCTTCCACAAGATGCTTAAAATTGCAATACTTTTGACTAGCAGAAGAAAACAAGGTTGTAGATAACAGAACACAACACTGGTGAAAGCTGTGAATTATTTCTCCATGACTTTAATTCTAAGGTAGCCCTTAGATGAAGATAAACATGCAAATGAGCTGTTGGACCAATTTCTACTTAATAATAAAACCTATGTGATTCAGGCCCAGAATCATGGTATGTTTAAAATAGTGCAGTCTGAAGCTAAGAATAATTTTCTTTTTATTTAAAAATTATGAAAGGGACATATGAGTCTATGCTTCCTTTAAGATTCAGATCACATTCGCGTTCTTACAGGAAGACTTCGCCATTCTCTCCAGACCTTGGAGTCCTCTCTTTACTGAGAACTGCTACCAGACTATCTCCTGATATGTACTGCCTTTTATTGTTGTGGAGGGATGTGTGTGCACATGCGTGTGTGCGTGTGTGTGTGTGTGTGTGTGTGTGTGTGTATGCGTGGTGCCAGATGTATCCAATCTCTACAGCAGATTGCAAACTCTCTATCAGCCCAGTGTCCCACAGACAATACAGTCAAAATGTATCCTTTGAGGGCCATTTCTAATCCTGTGATTCCATGTTTTTGTTTTGATTTCCTCAAGATTATGCTACCAACTTAATTGTAGTCATAATTTCATCATCATTTGGCACTGGCATTTGAGTTTTATGATACTTATTTGATCTAAAAGATCATAGCTTTTATAATTAGCCTACAATCATTGGCATTGTGTTGGTGTATAGATCATATAGGAATTTTTACTGTAAATATTTTTTTAAAGGACTTCTGGGGGGGGGAATTATGGAACAAAGCAGGATTGCAGAATTTCCCTTCCAAACATACTAGGAAAAGCAAATAAAATTGAACTATAAAGTTAGGAAAGGGGTGAGTAGGAGGACAAACATTTTTGAAGGAGCACAATTGGCATTGCATAGCTTCTAATTCTTCCATGGACATAACCAGCAAGGAATAAAAAAGATGAACTAAAAGTCTTTCAGAGTAGGGCTAGGGTGCCTACTAGTAGCTGTGGGAAAAGTCAAGAGAAATTCCTCAAAAGTAGAAGCACCTAAAATTATCTTAGAAGCCTGACTGAGGCAGAAGGCTATCAGAACTTATCACCCTATGGGGTGCTGTGCTATCTTAGGGTAGGAAGCCAAAACTCATAAATGGAATATGTTTCTGGCTAACTGGACTGGGTTATAGGACATTTCACATCCTAAAAGACCCTGCAGAATAAGATTTCCCAGCAAGGACTGTATAAGCCCAAATTAAGTTCACCCTCTTTCTTTTCCCTCACCTCTTTGTTGTTATGCAACAGAAAAAGTGGCTTGAAAGAATAAAACTACCCTCAAATATTAGCCCAGAGGGAAAATAATAAATAGGTCTCAGCAGTAAGTGGGAAGAAAATTAGGGAGAACACCCCCACACTATATTACAAAGGGCAGAGTGTTTGAACTAAGTCATCTGAATAAAACAGGAACAGGAGGGAAAGAACATCATGGCAACTAGACAAACACAAGAAAGAAAGAAAGAAAGAAAGAAAGAAAGAAAGAAAGAAAGAAAG
>NW_024412429.1:30535736-30599717 GCF_014898765.1 Herpailurus yagouaroundi | reverse complement strand
AAGAAAGAAAGAAAGAAAGAAAGAAAGAAAGAAAGAAAGAAAGAAAGAAAGAAAGAGAAAGAAAGAAAAGGAGGGAGGAAGGAAGGAAGGAAAAGAAAGGACACAAAGGAGAAGAGGGAGGGAGACTGAGAGGAAGGAAAAGTATATTAGCAGCAAAATTAGGTGAAGAACTTTGTTGAAAAAAAAATAACAAAGAGACAGATTTCTCAAGCACTTTATTACATAAAATAATATGCAAATGTATAGATTTAATATAAAGAACAGAAGATCGAGCTAATAAACCACAGAATGAGATGATAAAGTGATTCTAAGAGCAAGGATCTACAAACTACAGTTATTTTTGTATGGCCTGTGCCTGCAATTTAAGATTGGTTTTTACATTTGCAAAGGATTGTAAAAATAAAAAATGAAGAATATGCGACAGAAATATATGTGGCTCACAAGCCTAAAGTATTTACTCTCTGATACTTTACGGAAAAAGATTGAGCTGCTCTCAAGCAATGAAATAAACTAAGAATAAAAATTATACTGTTATAGATTTTAATGTCTATAGGCCACAACAAACAGAACATATTTAAATAGGTATGCATGGCTATCCATATGAATTTGAGTTACCTGGTATTTGAATGAAAGGTGCTTGAAATATTCCTTGTGGATCCAAAAGATAAAGAAAGAAATTAAAATAACAGGGAAATAGAGGACAAAGAGAATTAGGTAAATTGAATACAGAAATAATTTATCCAACATACAGATAATTTGGTCTTTGAAATAGCATCTCAACAAACTTAATGAATAAAGTTTGTTTGTTTGTTTAATTTAAAGAGAGAGCACGAATGGGGAAGAGGGGCAGAGGGAGAGAGAAAATCTCAAGGAGGCTGTGTGCTCAGCGCTGAGCCCAACGCAGAGCTTGATCACATGACATTTCTTTACCTGCATGGAGTCAGCTCACATGTTGTCTGAAATTAAGGCATGTAGCTTTAAAAAAAAGTTTGATCTAGGGGCGCCTGGGTGGCTCGGTCGGTTAAGCTTCTGACTTCAGCTCAGGTCATGATCTCACAGTTCGTGAGTTCGAGCCCCGCGTTGGCCTCTGTGCTGACAGCTTGGAGCCTGTTTCAGATTCTGTGTCTCCCTCTCTCTCTGCCCCTCCCCTGTTCATGCTCTGTCTCTCTCTGTCTCAAAAATAAATAAACGTTAAAAAAAAAATTTTTTTTAAATGTTTGATCTAATCTAAATTGGAACCAGTCTTAACCACCTTCTTTCGGAAAAAAACAAAACAAAACAAAACTCTGAATTTCAGTAATTCATTCAGCTATTTAGTTTTATTTTAGTTTTTATCCTTGTGCTATATTTAGGTCAAGTTAAATATAACATCTCTATTTCTAAAATAGTATGTATAGTATGATCTCATTCTTATTAAATTACTTATGCTCTGTATCTCAGCCCATGCAACTGCCAGTTCATTTATTCATTCATTCAACCCTCTTAAAGAAATGCAAAGAGAGATGTCTAAAAACATATTCACCATGATGCCAGGCCATTAGAAAACCTGTTGCTGGGGCGCCTGGGTGGCTCAGTCGGTTGAGCGTCCGACTTCAGCTCAGGTCATGATCTCACACTTCATGAGTTCAAGCCCCGCGTCCAGCTCTGTGCTGACAGCTCAGAGCCTGGAGCCCGTTTCAGATTCTGTGTCTCCCCCTCTCTCTGTCCCTCCCCTGCTCATGCTCGGTCTCTCTCTGTCTCAAAAATAAATTAAAAAAAAAACATTAAAAAATAAAATAAAATTAAAGAAAACCTGTTGCTTTCCACTTGGTAATTTTCTCTTTTGCCTAAAATTCATATGCATGTTATCGTTTTTTAAAAAAACCTAATACCACCTGAAGCTAATGTGATAATGTATATCAACTCAACTTCAATCAAAACTATTCTTTCCAACTTTTAACAAAATTTTTATTTTTATTTATTTATTTTTTTTTTAATTTTTTTTTCAACGTTTATTTATTTTTGGGACAGAGAGAGACAGAGCACGAACGGGGGAGGGGCAGAGAGAGAGGGAGACACAGAATCGGAAACAGGCTCCAGGCTCTGAGCCATCAGCCCAGAGCCCGGCGCGGGGCTTGAACTCACGGACCGCGAGATCGTGACCTGGCTGAAGTCGGACGCTTAACCGACTGCGCCACCCAGGCGCCCCTAACAAAATTTTTAAAAATCATCATCTTTTTCTGGCCGATTGACGGATTTCTTTTCTTTTTTAACATTGTGAGAAAGTGCACATAGTGTAAAACTTAGAGTTTTAATCATACTCAAGTGTCCACATCTGTGGCATTAAGTATGTCCACAGTGTTGGGCAACCATCAATGTGATACATCTCCAGAACTTTTTCCTCATCCTAAACAGAAACTCCGCACGTTTAAAAAATAACTGCCCATTTCCCACTTCTCCGGCCCCTAGTAACAACTATTCTACTTCTGTCTCTATGAATTTGCCTATTCTAGGTCCCCCTTTTAAATGGAATCAATCACACAATTTTTGTTCTTTTGTGTCTGACTTGTTTCACTTGGCATATTTTCAAGGTTCATCCATATTGTAGCATGTGTCAATTTCATTGCTTTTTAAGACTGAATAATGTTCCATTGCATAAAAATATAATGTTTCATTTACCCATTTATCTGTGTATGGGCATTTGGGGTTTTTCCACCTTTTGGCTATTGTGAATAATGCAATTATGAACATTGGTGTACAAGTATGTGTTAGACTCCCTGCGTTCAATTTCTTTGAGTGTATACCTAGAAGTGGAATTGGTGGGTCACATAATAATTTACTTAACATTTTACCATAGTGTTTTCCACAGTGTGATATCATTTTACATTCCCACCAGCAATGCACGATTCCAATTTGTCCACTTCTTTGGCAACAGTTTTTGTTCTTGGTTTTTGATAGAAGCCACATTAATGGGTATGAAGTGATATCTCTTTGTGGTTTTGATTCGCATTTCCCTAATGATGAGTTAGGCTGATTGTCTTTTTAAGTGTTTTGGGGACATTTGTATATACTCTTTGGAGAACAGTCTATTCAAGTCCTTTGCCCAGTTTGAACAGTTTATTTCTTGTTGTTGGTAAGTTGGAGGAGTTCTTTATATATTCTGGACATTAATCCCTTATCAGATATATGATTTGCAAATGTTTTCTGTACTCTGTGGGTTGTCTTCTCACTCTGTTGTGTTCTTTGATGCATAAAACTTTTTAATTTTGGTGAAGTCCATTTTATCTATTTTGTCTTTTGTAGCTTATTCTTTGGGTGTTCTATATAAGGAATCATTGCCGCATCCAATGTCATGAAGCTTTCCCCCCTCCATTTTCTTCTACGAGTTTTATAGTTTTGATCTCTTATGTTTAAGTCTTCCATCCATTTTGAGTTCATTTTTGTATATGGTGTAAATTAAGGGTCCACCTTCATTCTTTCACATGTGAAGTCATTACTTTTTAATAAATGTTATTACCCAGCAATTTGACCTCTGACATTGAAGACTTACCCAGGAGAAAGTGCAATGAACATCTAAGCGCCCTGATGCATCTTTGTGACACGGTGACAGAAAGCTGCCACTGAGCCAGTCTTCCCAGTGCTCCCACTCATCACTTCCTGAAGGCTGCTATAGACTGGTGCAAGAGCCTCTTTTTCTTTTTTGAACATCTACAGGCACCTGTTCTTTGAAGTGGGTGTCAGCTGCAGATGTAACACCCATCATCACATGACATCTGTTTTTAGTTAGTGGAAAACGCTACAATACTTGACTTACTTGCCACCCGGCTTGAAAATCCACAAACCAAAATTGCTCACAAGGGATAGTTGTTTTTTCTCAAGTAACTTCTTTATATCAAAAGACTTTTTTTAGTATTTAAATGTACCATTTAAAATATTCACCATTTTATTTATTTTTTTAATGTTCATTTGTTTTTGAGAGAGAGAGAGAGCACGAGTGGAGAAGGGGCTGAGAGAGAGAGGGAAATAGAGAATCCAAAGCAGACTCCGTGCTGTCAGTGTAGAGCCAGATATGGGGCTCGAACTCACAGACCATGAGACCGTGACCCGAGCTGAAGTCTGAGCCTCAACTGACTGAGCCACCCAGCCACTTCTAAAATATTCACTGTTTTGTTTTTTTTTGTTGTTGTTGTTGTTGTTTTTTTTAACGTTTATTTATTTTTGGGACAGAGAGAGACAGAGCATGAACGGGGGAGGGGCAGAGAGAGAGGGAGACACAGAATCGGAAACAGGCTCCAGGCTCTGAGCCATCAGCCCAGAGCCTGACGCGGGGCTCGAACTCATGGACCGCGAGATCGCGACCTGGCTGAAGTCGGACGCTTAACCGACTGCGCCACCCAGGCGCCCCAAATATTCACTGTTTTAAGGGGAAAGAAACAAAATGGCATATTTTAAAAATAGTATCTTACGTGCCAATTGTCAGACTGGAAATATCAAAAACTTGGCAGCCTTCCAACTGGAAAGTCAGGTGAATGATCAATTAAAAAGTCAGCAACAAATAGAACACACACCACACAAACAAAATATTACAGGTGAATTAAGATGACAAATATGACCTTTTTGTAAGTATTCCATCATAGTTTGTCTAATTAGTGTCAATTGTATTTTTCTCTATATAAATCGAACTGTAAGTAGTAATGTATATTACGTCCATCCAGAAATGTTTTAATGACTTATACTAAGTATTAGTATCATGAAATATTGCTAGATCATCTATGTCTACTTTCAAGACTGCTACAATGATCTGAAATAAGTAATGAGCACTCCTAATGAAAGCAGCCTATGAAAAGATCCTTAGAATTTCTTAGGACCTCCCACCTAGCTCTATAAAATCTATTTCTCTCATTCTAAACCCTTGATATTCTATTCCTCTTCCTCAACTATAATGAGAAACTATGGTGTGTACCTTGGGTTGGCTACATAATTTGTGAGGCCCGGCGCAAAATGAAAGTGCAGAGCTCCTTGTCAATAAAAAAAAAAAAAAAAAAAAACAACCCTATTAAGAATTTGAAGATGGCAAGAGCAGAGCTTCAAACCAAGTACAGGGTCATCTGAGCATGGAGCCCTGTGCAACCACATAGGGTTCACACCTGTGAAGTCAACATTATGTATATTTGTTTCTGTGTTCAACCTTATAGGTTTCTGAGGCAGATGCTAATTCTCAGATGCTGCCACGAATTCGTTTGCTTTCCTTTTCTTTCTTTCTTTATTTATTTCTTCTTTCTTTTTTTGTAATATTGTCTCCTCCCTAGGATGTGGTAGCCCCATCTTTTGGTTGCTGAGCTAACCTTCCACCTTCCATGAAACTCTGCTGCAGCTGTCCACTCTCCAGTCTTGTTTCTAAACATGTATCTAGAACCCCCTGTGAATAATTCATTCAACGATAACAAATATCTGTCATCTTGGCTTGGGTCACTCCAAACAGACCCTGAGACAAGAATTTGAGGGTAAATATTTACTTGAGTGGTGCGAGCTGGTAGGGGAGCCGGAAAGTGATACTGGGAAGGGAAGGTAGCCAATAAAACAGTGTGCTGTTACGAAGGGGGAAGGTCCTTCCCCCATCCCCTTACCCCCACCCCTCCTCCACTGAAAGACAAGGGAGCTGTAATATTTGTACAGCAAATGCTGAGAATTATCGATTGAGGGATGCTCTTTGGCGGGGGTGAAGTTGTATAGCCTCAAGCCTGATGCCTAGGCAAAATGGCCTTCTGCAGTTTCTGGAAAGCATCCTCTGACTTGAAGATGCAGATATTCACAGCTGGAGTTTGGCTTAAACGGTACAAGGGAGGACACTGATAACATCTTCTTTGTTTGAGTGCCTGCTTTTCCCCAAGTACTGTTCTTAGTATTGGGAATAGAGGCCAAAAACAAAATCCAAACTCATGAAGTTTTCTATTCTGATTGAGGAGAGAGACAATAAACATATAACCAAAGATGGTAATCACTACAAAAAAATAAAACTTATTATGGTAATAGGAAAGGGGAACTAGTTTAGAAAGGGTGGTTGGGGAAAGTCTCTCTGTAAGGTCATGTTTGAGCAGTGATCTGAGCAAGTGAGGGAAAAAGTCTAGTGCCTATTGGGGGCAGGGAGATCCAAGCTGAAGGAGGAGTCAGTGCAAAGGTCCTGAGATAAGAGTGTACTAGCATGTTCAGGAAAGAGCAAGGAGGCTAATGTGGCTGGCTAGGTTGTAGGGAGAAAGGAGAGAGTGGTAGAGTCAGAATAGTAAGTAGAAGTGAAATCATGTGGGGCTTTGTAGACCACACAAAGGATTTGGTATTTCATTTTGTTTTGTTGTGTTGTGTTCTGAGATGGAAAGAAAGTGGAGGCTTGTAAGTAGAGAAATGATTTGGTCTGTCATGCCACCAATCAGAATTGATAGTTGCCATATTGTTTCTGTTTTTCACCCTATAATAGCAGTTAGTAACAGACATCTGTTGGCCAAAGACTGCCTAACTTTTTTATGCTGCCTGTAATCTAACTTCAGAAACAAAACATTAAAAATAGTAAGGTAAACACATGATCACCCATCCATTCATCCATATGTTGAGAAAACCTTTCAAAGTTGAGTAATTCCTGCTCCTGGACCCCCACTTGCCATCTGGGACAAGCCGCCGTGGGGAAGTGGAAACAGGGAGACACCACCTATTAAGAAGCATAAGGCAGAATGAAAAACAAAGCCAAAGATATTGGCCAACCTCATGATTGCTGCTTCTCATTTTTCCTTTACATTTCTCCCCCTGTTCTTTTCTTTTCTTTGGGTATCTACCATAAAGCATTCCAATAAAACTTACACCACAGTTCTTGACACAAGAAAATGTTTAATGAACATTGATGAACTATAAAAATCTGTGCTAATTTTTTTAAAGTAATTACACATTTTTATTTTTCAAATAAAAAAAATTTTAAAGTATAAAATGCACATTAGCATAAGCAGCAGACTATGTACCAGCCCACTCCCCCAAAAATCACATGAGGGGCTTGCTTGTGCCCTAGGAGACTAAGGCTACTGGCCAGGGACCATCATGGTGGAAAAATCAATCTCCCTCTTTCTAAAAGGCTGAACTATTGTGATTGTTGAAAATGGGTGTGAGGAATCAGGAGAGAGAATCAGGGCTCCTACGGTTGAATTGAAAGGTGTCTGTGAAACGTTGCTTCGTCTCATGGAGCAAGCAGGGGATCAGGAAGAACAAGAATCACTTCTGCCAGGACATCTGCATCCTGGCTATCTCACATTGTCATGGGGCAAAATGGGAGAAATGGAAAAAACTGACTTCAGCCCTCTGTTCCAACTGTGAGAAGACAACAAGTAAGTTTAAAGTGTATGCCCTTGAGACAAAGGTTCGTTTTTGTTTTGTTTTGCTTTCTGATTTTTAGCATTCTACCAAAGGCAGAAATGCAGAGGAGTCATCTCTGCATCACTGAAAGAGAGTATCTGTTATGGCCAGGACCAGTTTTTTCATAACAAAGATGGCAGTGGGGGAGCGTCAAGATAATGTTGCATCTGTGATGCTGGGTGCCTGTCGTGGCCAGAATCTAGAAACAGGACTGGAGGGCCTCAGGTGGCCCTTCTAAGACTTAGAAGGGAGCCACATGGGCAGTTCAACAACCAGGACAGCAGCAATGAGAGAGAAGAAGGCCTTGTCTGGCTGTTGTTTAGGATTTGTAGAGGGAGATATTTGGAGGACAGCACTCTCCCAGATAGTTCGCAACATGTGGGGTTAAGAAAAAATTACACTCTGTTCAGAATGACTAAGGAGTCTCATGTGGATTGAATATGCAGCCTTGAAGGCCAGGAAAGAGAATAGTCCTTCTGAGTTTAAGACCTAAAAGGGTCACCAAGTGAACAGAAGGAGCAACGAAGCTTCTTTGATCCTCCTTAGAGTCTTCTTTCACCACTAAAAGGTGGATACACACAGTCTCATAAAAATAATTTTTTTTCTAATCGATAGAATTTTGATTTTCTTCAATTTATGTTTCTTAATCTCATGCAGAAACTGCAAACTCGGTGTATTTTTCCTGGGTCACAATCTTTCTGGTTTTGCTAACTTTAGCCAACTTTGTTTTGTACAGAAAGCAGACCAGAACATCGAGTCCTCACGTTGAGATCCTAAGTCCTAATTGAGATTCTAAAGATCAAATTAAAGACCATTCTTTGAGCGAGACTGCAAGCATGATTTCTTACTTAGAAATTGCAGTTGTATTACACATGGATTATAGCTACTCTTCACCTGCACAACTATTTCTGTTCACATAGGTGTTAAGACGGACGTGGAAGGGGAGAGAAAAATTATGATGATAAACAAAATAAATACGTCTTGACAGCTTTTGTAGAGAGTAGAATTTCTACTAGTAGCAATAAAATCCTGGCTAGTAACATATTTTAAAAGGCACTGATAATCATGGAAGGTAGGAAGATCATTTCTGAAACTACCTTGGCTAAGCTGTGTGTATAAATATATAACGACTCATCTATGTCATAGACATTCAGAATTTTTCCTTTTATTTTCACTCTTACAGATAAAAAGCTAAATTATTTTAGTGCTATAGTAAAAGCCTCTTTTTCTTTCCCACAACAAGTTCTAAAAGAAAAGAAAGGAACTCAACAGACCAATAGAGAAAGAAAAGTCTTCAAATGCACTCTTCATGTTCAAACATCATAATAAAACTTCTTCAGAAAAGCCAACCTTCCTCTAAGTTTACATCATCATTTGGAGGAAAAAAAATCTGAGCAGAAAACATTGTGTTTCCATCACATAGCAACAAGAATAGATAAGTATCTTTATACAATGCAAACAAGAAAACATAAACAGCCTTTGTCTAATAAAGTGTTGAAAATTCCACCTCAAATTTGCAATTGTTAAACTCACTAACTCCACAGTCTTGGAACAATTAGCTCTGTTGGGAATAAGGAAAGGGGATAAAGGAAAAAAAAATCCTTGATTTCCTTCTCAAAATAATGTGCATGTCATGAAAGATGTAAGAAAACGAGGCAATGTGATGTACATTGGCTGAATTGTATACTTCTTTAGCATAGGGCCCACGTCTTATTCAATTTGTTCTTCCTAGTTTCTGCCGCAACTGCAGAACTAATGGTTTGTAGGACAGCAGGTTTTCATTATTGGAGGATTATTTGTCCTGCAAAAAGCTCACTTAAAGCGAATCTACTTAAAATAGAGAAGAAATGTCATGTACTGAGTAAATAAAAGGTTTGATTTTCTTATTTTGAAAAAATGTAACCAAAACTTATAAAACTCAGTATTTCATCTTGTATTTTACAGAAGTTAAAATTGTAGCTATGCAGTAATTATGAGACCAAAGAATGAATCAAGCATTGGTTCTTTTTAAGGTAACTTTTCTGACAAATTAAAGGCTAGCAGGATATACCATTCACTACCTGTTTGAGTTTTGCAGAATGATCACAGTAAGAGTCATGAAAAATTATTCAAGAGCTCTGCTTTTCCAAGATGTTCTCTTAATACACTGATATACAAATAAGTCTCTGAAATACCTATTATGCTATTAGTCCTGTCGATTATAACTTCTTTGGTTATTAATTGATCTAATTCCACCAGGTCCTCGTGTGTCAATAGCTTCATATATAAATTGGAATCTTTTTCCATCACCGCTTTCGTTGATTTTATTGACTCTATTGTAAGATTTCCAACTTCACTTCGCAATCAGTATGTATTATATTTAATTTGTATTATTAGATGTTTACAACATTCAGAGAGTGATTAAGAAACTCATTACGAAAAATGTCAATGTGATGGAGATCTATGCTGACTTAAACAAAGTGGGTATTCACAGAGACCATATTGGGTTTTGATAACTTTAGCATCCCTATGCAACAATCCTTGTTTTGGCGGGTCAGATACCAAAAGCAAAACAAGAAAGCCCATGTCTTGTAACAAACGACAGTAAGCAAATATGGAATATATGCTCAAGCACACACTGATATAGAACATGTACTAGTTTGTAGAACTTGGTATATATGGGCTAAGTTGTGAAAAAATTCAAGATTTAGCTGCTGAAAGCTCTCACACTGAAATTTCATCTTTAACAACGCATTCATGAAATATGACCAAAAAAAAAAAAAAAACCTGCTGAGATTATGTGGGCCTCTGGGAAAAAAAAAAGCCACTTTACTGTAACTTTTCTATAGATTCTACCTTTTAGAATCAGCATCATTTAGTCAAATGAATGCTTTCATTTTATTAAGCCTATTTTCACCCAATGATTTGGCCACCCAATGGCCAAATTTCACCCAATTTCCACTTTCTCTTCATTCTGAAGAAGATGGACTCTTTAGGAGCATTTGGAGTATTTTAATCTCCCAGTAGGAGAGCAGTCTGGGACTGCCTAC
This sequence comes from Herpailurus yagouaroundi, assembly GCF_014898765.1. Lineage (NCBI taxonomy): Eukaryota > Metazoa > Chordata > Mammalia > Carnivora > Felidae > Herpailurus > Herpailurus yagouaroundi. The sequence continues at coordinate 30,589,317 of NW_024412429.1, read as the reverse complement.
TGTTTTAACTACAACTATTTACTCATCTCTGTTTCTCAGAAGGCACTCAGGCTGTTGAGAAATGGATCAAACCATTTGCGTGCGAGCCACAGGCACTCTAGACATGCATAAAACATCAAATTAAACTTTGGAAATCCAATCCTAAAGGAGAATTCTTGATCCATGTTGTGCTATGACTCTAAATGATGGCTATTCGTTTCAAGATAAAGACTATAATAAATAGTCTAAATAATAAAGAACCTACTAGGAGGAGGTGTTCCTGGTTAGACTCCAGGGTAGAACACAGTAAAAATGACTTAGATGATGAGCAAAAGGAATCATCTTTTCCAAACATATTTCTATAGACAATAGGACCCCGCACTGGGCATTGCAAGAGGGTCAAGAGTCCCTATTTATTGAAGGCCTATTATGTGCCCTCAGATTCTTAACACATCCCATCTCAATTAATTAACTAGACAAGTCAAACTATCTTCTACTTTGTTTTTGTTTACATATAGCTCCTATTTCATCTGAAATTTGGATATGTCTCTGTGTCCAGCCTTACTTTTTCCAAATAATTTATTAAACTGCTCAATAATATTTACTAACCTTTCCCATAGATTTAAGTTACTATATTAATCATATCTGTATATAAATAAGATTGAATTCTGGACAATCTGTTCTGTTCTATTGATCTTTATGTCCACTTTAACATCAATATAATTAGTAAAGCTTTATGTTTTCATATATAGTAACGCAAATTCCAGTGATCGTGATTTCCTCCAATCTTGTATTAAACATTTTTGCATATTTTTCTCTTTGAAATTTAGAATTATTTTCCAGAAAAATTTAGAAATAAACTTCATTTAAAATTCTTGTAATGTTTTAGTAGGGGTTGCATTAAACTTATATATTAACTTGGGTAGAATTAAATTGTTTTTTATAATATTAAATCTTCTCATCTAAGAATATGGCTTTTCTCTCCATGTTTTCAATTCTTCTTTGACAACCTTAGGTTTGAGGTATTCTTCATATGGGTCCTACAATTATTATTATAATTATTATCTTAAAAGTTTTCCTTATTATTGTTATGGTAAGTGGGACTTTTTCCTATTCCATTTTCTCACCAGTTATCGTGATGCACAGCATATTATATATTTTTGTATGTTAATCTTGTATCTGGCTACCTTAATGGACTTTCACATTAGATATTATAGATCGTCTGCTGATTCTTCTTCAATTTCCTGTATAGGTAATCATATCTCCATAAGTTGCGATTTCACCTCTTCCCTTTTAACATTTATATTTTCTTTTTCTTTTTCTCAGTGTATTTTTAGGGCCTTTAATACATATTAAATGATAGCACTTTAGCAGAAATTCTTGTCTTTGTAGGAATTCTTCTAATATTTCACCACAAGAATGTTGGCTATAAGTTCTTGGTAAAGACCTAGTTTTGTTTTGTTTTGTTTTGTTTTTAATTTCTGTATTTATAAGCTTTTGTTTGATAGTAATTTTTTTCTTTTACATCTCTGAGATCACTATATATGTTTTCCCCATATAGGTTGGGTCTTTCAGCTAAGAGGTTGTTAACAATACTCCCAAAGAAGTTTATAACTGACCGTTTTCCTTTTTCCACAACTCTAAGTCCAGGAAAATAACTCGAATGGGATGCGTATCTTGACGAGGCAGAGGGGGGTAAATAGACTGAATAAACCACACTGTCCTATACTGTGTCAGGTAGTCTCGTGTGCACTGGGTTCCACCAAGACTGATGATACACGTAACCCTGATGACATGGTTTCTCACAAATAGCCACTCTAGCCTGTAGGAGAATTGCCACAGCCTCAGGAATAATAAGGCTGGGCTTGGAGGGCATCAGTTGAACTTCTAGAAGTTCTCATGTGGCTCTCACAGTCTTGGACTTATATCTGCAGTTGTACATCTGCCAGTGTCCTCTGTCTGTTATTGGAGAATGCTGCTGGCCTCTCTGCTGTGTATCCTGATTGCAAGACTTCCTTCTGTAGCTTCTAGATAAGTAAATTTTCTTGATTCATCAGGAGGTGTTTTTGGTCTCTCAGTCAATTCGATCTTACCATTAACATTTATCAACATGGTGGGTGTGAGATCTTTTAATCTAATGAAGTTACATGAATACATTTTCTAATATTAAGCAATTTTTGCATGGCTGGAATACGTTCTACTAGTTCATAAGATTTTATTTTTTTCACATGCTATTAAACCAAATATACTCAAGAATTTATTACATGATAAGGGTTATGTTTCAATTGTAAAGATGGAATTTTTCAGAAGGTGGTGTTGTGAAAAGTGGGTAGTGCATAAAAATATTAAATAAGATTCATCTTTTATACATTGTACACCAAGATACTCTACAAATGTTCCAATGATTAAATGTAAACTATGATATAAGAAAGTAAAGGTACAAGAAGGAAATATCTGTGCATTTCTTTATAACTCTGGAGTAGAAAAAAAAGTCTTTCTCTCTCTTTTTTTTAAGATTTTATTTTTAAATAATCTCTCCACCCAATGTGGAGCTCGAACTCACAACCCTATGATCAAGAGTTGTTTGCCCCACTGACTGAGCCAGCCAGGCACCCCAAAAACATCTTCCTAAACCAAGTCCCCAAATGCAGAAACCAAGAATAAGGAAGAAGTTGGTAAAGTAGAAATAGATAAAAGTTAAAAAGTTGTATATGGCAAAAGACACCATGAGCCAATCTAAAATAAAATGACAAATTGAGACAAAGCACTTGAAAGTCATAGCAGGAGCAATACTTCAAAGGTCCCTATATCCTTTCCCTAATCCTTCATTTAAAAGCCCTCATAAATTGAGAAGAAAAAGATCAACAATCTGAGATAACCTGGTTCACAGAAAAGGAAATACACAAGGTCCTAACGTATGAAAAGATGTTCAGCCTTACTCATAACAAGAGCAATGTACCTTAAAACTACTCTAAAATAATATTGCTCAACTACCAGATTATCAAAGCTCCCAACAGCAAGTTGGGGAAGAAAGTCTGTTCATGTAATTTGGGTAGGTATGCAAAATAGAGCAAAGTCCATGAAGGGTAATTTGGCTAGACCAGGCAAAATTGTAATTTGCAATCTACTTCTGCAAGTTTTCCTACAAATATGCCTGCTTTATATTAAAGGCTATATTTACTAGTTTTTTCATTATTATCGTTTATTATAGAAAAAAAATTTAATGAGGCAAAGGGAACCCAAGTGCCTATCAGAAGAGAACTGCCAAAATAAATTATGGTGAATCTAGACAATGGAATACTAGGCTGTTATAAAAGCAAGTGAAGATTTCTTTGTATTGATGTGGAAAGATCTTTAGGATACATTAAGCGAAAAACAATCAAGGTGAAGATTAAATGTATAGTCAGCAATCTAGAAGGATTTTAATCAGCTATGGAGGTAATCACCTTCGCAGCAATGGTCTGGGGACCTCAAGACCCTTTCAGGAGTCCATAAGACCAAACTATTTTCAGGATAATACTACAAATATATTTGCTCAGTTTGGGCCACTTTCTGAAATGTATACAAGCATATTATTGAAAACTACAGAAATAAAGGCAACCTTGGACTTACTGTTTCAAACTAATCTGGTTGACATTTCCCTTGTTCTGTCACTTACACCTGTGCCATTATCAGAGACACTTAGGTCAGGCTGTGAAGAAATGGATAAACACTGCCTAGTAAGTGTAAGGAAATAGACCACAGAAGCAGACCGCTTGCTTTCTAAGGCTTGCTCTTTCTGCAAAGAAATTTACAAAAAGAAAAACAGGATCAGAAAATGAATAAATATGTCTGTCAAAATTAAATTCTTCCCCTTTTAAACTTCGCTGAATGTAAGGCAGATAAACAAGGTAAGTTCTAGGTCATAATAAATAAAAATTTAGATTGGCAATTTATTTCTGTTTAACGAACAAGTATAAGCCTATTAAAAACAGGCTGTGTAGTCATTGCTGAGGACAAGATGCTTGGTCACAAGGGAAATTAAATGAGGGTGGAAAGCCACCTCCACTGTTAAAACAATTCAAAAGTGTATGGTGGGGCGCCTGGGTGGCTCAGTTGGCTGAGCATCAGACTTGGGCTCAGGTCATGATCTCATGGTTTGTGAGTTCGAGCCCCGCATCGGGCTCTGTGCTGACAGCTCAGAGCCTGGAGCCTGCTTCGGATTCTCTGTCTCCCTCTCTGCCCCTAACCCACTCGCATTCTGTCTCTGTCTCTCTCAAAAATAAATAAACATTAAAAAAAAATTTTTTTAAGTGTATGGCATTTGCTGTTTACAGATGTTTCTCCCCTGTACAAAATGTTTCTGACCCATGGTCTCCAGGGCACACACTTTGAGCTGTTTTTTTTTTTTTTTTTTTTTTTTTTTTCCTGGAGCAGTGTCTCATTTACACAACTAACCCACATTTTCTTCTGTGATTTTCCATATGACTAACGAAGCACAGCTCTGAGGTTATGGTTTAGGGGAATATTGGTGGTCATGGAGTGCATTGTGTTGACTCGACCCACATCCTGATCATAAACACACCACTGGCTGACCAGCCTCCCTTCTCCTCTTTTCCTTTTCATTTTGCTTTTTAAAGATGACCCACTAATTGTAATTGTGTGCTTCCTACACGGGCTCTTGGACCCACACCTCCAATAAAACTGGTTAGGTCACGGGCTTTTAAGGTTCGATGCAGACTTTTCCCCAAGAGATAGCTCCAAGTTTCATCACCTCATGCTAACCCAATCTATCAGCCATTCACATGTCCCAGCTGTCCAAGGTTACAAAACTGAATATGTACTGCAGTATGCATCCGGAGAATGTTTTTCTCTCCCTGCTCACATTCCTCTGATGTATCCATCCTCCTATAAGAGTTCCATGAGTAGATCTATCTATACATCTCTTTACTCACATATATGAGTATATGTGTGTGCGTGTTTACCTGCAAAATAACGAAACAGCTTGAAAAGCAAATACATTTCAAACTCAGAAATTAATATACAACACTCTTCTAAGGATATTTCAAGATAATATTTGTACTTCTGCATCTAAAAGATAAATATGTGTAATAAAAGCAAAGGCCGGTGTTCCCTAAAACTGAAGCCTCAATTAGTTCCTCAGACGGGTAGAATGATTAGAGAATCGAGAGGACCTCAGAGTTTGATTTCACGGAAGGCCACATGTCGGCTTTAAATAATGTTCCAATGTCCAGCGTCATTCCATTTTTAGTTCCTCTGTGGCATCTAGGATTTAGTATTCTTTCCAGAAGTTCTTTTTAGACATAGTTTTTTTTCTTTCTGACATAGTTTTTTAAAAGGTGTTCAAACTGCCGACACATCTTGAATATTTGTCTGAAGGGTTTAGTCAAGACTGGGTTTATAATCTGTAGCCTAAAGATGGAAGTTTCTGAATGACACTGACACTCGCTGGAGGCAATCTAATTCTCATGATGAATGTGAACGCCTCATTTACAAAATGTGTCAATTGATTATAGAGAATCCATAACATACAAGAACAAGAAAAAATAAGCCAAAAATCAAATCATCAATTATGCTAAAGCTTATTTCATCTCCTATAGTAATTCTTCCTCTTTATCAGACGTTCTCCTGAAATTCTCATGTCCAGTTTGTTCCTACTATCTTTGGATGCCACCTTCTCCAACAAGCCTTCTGTGAATCCTCTATGTTCAGGGAAAAACAGGGTGACCCGAGGGTTCCTTTTCCTTTTAGCCCTTCCTTACTCATCAGTAAGCTGAAGGGAGACAGTGTCGGTAGAATGTATGCATATCAAGAAGTGAAATGAAAACAGTTGAGTTAATTCTGTGAAACATTTCCACTGTTCTGGTAAGAGTGAAAAGCATATGTATGAACTACAAAATATGACTTGTGTAATTTCAGTAATCCCGCATATGAAGTCAGGGCTCTTATATTTGCATTTAAGTCTGGCTGTGCACAGAATAAAGACAAGCAGTGAGACTTGTGCTAATAATTTCAAATGTTAATTTTCTTTACTTAAAATAACATGAAATAGGAAATAAAAAACACCACACGTGGAAAGAGAGACCCTAGAAAAAAAGGAAAAAGATATAGACCTTCCACACGCCTTTTTAAACAAGGGTTTCTGAATTTTCATTTTGTACCAGGCCATACAGATTGTGTGGCTTTGGTTATAATGCATCACACAGGTTCCTCTGAAGTCTAAAAAAGTTCAGGATCTTCCAGAATGCCTACTCTGTAGAAAGATGATACATAGATACTGTTTGTTCATTTTGTTAAAGCAGCCACTATGTGAGTATGTCTGAAGTATGAACACTTGGTACAACACTTCCTTAGAATTTGCTTAGTAATATTCATTGCCTTCATGTTGTCTATAGTTTTAAGCCTAAGAGGTTTGAATTTCTTTTCAATACTGCACGTGTGCTAGGCTTTCTCAGGGGCTCTGGAGCATTTCATCACCAGCATGCCCTGTGTTGGATGACCTTTAGGGGAAGATCAGGAGGTTCCTCTGTTCTTCACACAGGGGAAGGAAAGACCTGCTCGTAAAATGAAACAAATGTTTCCCAGATTGAAGCCAATTTATTTTTTATCTGCATTTGATCTTTATTTTGACTAATCCTTTTCTTTGTGTGATTTCCTTTTGTTGATACGCCAAAATTCTGCCAGCTTGTTTCCTTTCTCAAAAAACCCCTCATTCCTGCTAAGTTTAATTTAGCATTCAGACTTGTTTGCCAAAAGTAAATTAAATCCCCTCTGCCCTAGCACCAACCCCTCATCAGGTCAGAAGCATAACTTGTAAAATGTCTTGGCAATTGGCTCATCTATATGCTTGTTGTGCCTTTATCTTTTAAGGACTGTCATATATTGGCCTTTATGAATGTTTGATGGGGGTGAGGGAAAACCCAGGATTCTCTTTCCACTTACTCATTCTTACAAGAGAATATTCTCATCTCGCTGTGGTCTGATCTATACAGCACCAACTATCTAGGTAATGCAGACAACACATCCAGCTTTAATTTAAATTGGCCAGGTGAACTGAATTGTCCAAGATGCCTGTAATCCCAATTCAGGAATGTGATATGAGAATGTGATTGATCCAATTCCGTAGCTTATTTTGGAGACTGTGCTTGGCAATCTGGCCTTACGGCAACCTGTGCATTTGCCTTATTGCAGGTAATCTGTCAGGAAGACCGAAGGCCTCTTGCAAAGCTTTACTAAACTCTACATATGCTAAGAGAACCCTTCTTTTTCCAGATGAAACTACTCAGAGGTTTGGGCAAAGCAAACTAATGCACCAATTATTACTGTTAGCTCAGCATTTTCAACATGCAAGTTTGCTCCCCAAAACCTCCCTTGGAGCCTGAGTTTGCAAGAGGTTCAGATCTCCTGAGTTTCACTTTGAGTGTCAAGTTCAAGTAGAACCCAAAAGAAAACTCAAATCAAAACCCACTTTGGACCCTTTGAGTTTCACCTGGCTTTTACCTGAAAGAACTACCTAGTGTTCCCTTGAAACTTGGCCCAAGTTTGCATGCAACTCAACTGAAATCCAACTCAGCGCTGCAGAAAGGTTTGCAAACCTCCATAAAATAGGCTGTGAACCTAGGACGGCCCTTGGGTATCCAAGGAGGTTTATCAAAGTGTTTCATAAATTTAACTTCAACAGGGCTATTGGGACCTGGTAAAGAATCTATATGTTACATTAAACTATAATTCACCTCCAGGAAATCTAGGAATCACACATAATTGGCCCCAAGGGATGAGTTATCTCTGCTTTTTAAAATTATTTCTCATCTCTGTATCGTCTTTGAAAGAGGAGGGATTCTGGATAATTGGTGAGAAAGTCAATGGCTATCACTACACGCTATTTTCACCTCGGTGTGGCACACAATAAAGTCCACAGGCTCAGACACGTTATTAAGCATTGGCTACAAAGTGGCCCCGGGAATCTACACTTTTCTAATGGCGAACAGTTGAGATAATCCAATATCTTAGCACAACACAATGGGTTGGAACAATGTGTCGCAGGAGACAAATTTCCACTTCTTCTAATGAAGATAACACTACGCTTATTCTTTTCTTTGTTCTTTCAGCAAAGTTTCTTCCCGTTTCAACTCGGCTTCACCCCCACCCTCTCCTCTCACCACAAAGCCCTACTTGTGTTCCTCTGATAATCTAACCATTTGCCCCTTTCCCGCTCTTCATTCGGCATTACCTGCCCCCATCCCTCCTCCCTCTCCTTTTCGCCCAAGCCCCCTGATGGGACTTTTTGACTGGCTTTCGGCTGCCGCGTATTTTACGACAGTGTTGTAAACCGATAGCCCCTTCTGCTATTCCTGAGCCTACGGGAGACTTCCTGCTTCCGGTCCTGTGCGTGGTTTCAGAGCTGGCATCTTGGGAACGCCGCCAGAGGGTTGGTTGCCGCGCTGTCCTAGGGCCTGACAGTAAGCAGCACTTTGTACCAACTGTGGATGACAGAGTAACTTTATTCCATACACCTAGCGCAAAACAGGAGGAGGAAAAAACAAAACAATGTGTAGTAGAAAAAAGCCTGGGTTTTGAAATCAAACAGATGTAGGCTTGAATAACCTCTTTGCTGTGGTGACCCTCTTGGAGTTGTTTGCCTGTCAGTGAAATAGGGATACACCTACCTCAAAATGTCATGGAACTAGGGGCACCTGGGTGGCGCAGTCTGTTAAGCAGCCCTTCTTGATTTCTGCTCAGGTCGTGATCTCACTGTTGGTGGGGTGGAGCCCCACGTCAGGCTATGGGCTCACAGAGCGGAGCCTGCTTGGGACTCTCTCTCTCTCTCTCTCTCTCTCTCTCTCTCTGCCCCTCCTCTGCTTGTGCTCTGTTTCTCTCTCTCTCTCTCTCTCCAAAGGAATAAGCATTTTTTATTTTTTAAAAATGTACTTTCGGTTTAAAAAAAAAAAACAAAACAGTAGAGACTTAGAAAATACTGCATCTTATATCTTAAGCTTAAACAAAGATGACTTAGTGGGAAATTAGAAAATTGCTTCTTTTTAGCTTCCTCCCATAGTGTAACTTCTCTGTCCGGTGTTCCAGTGTTTTTGCACAGAGGCACAAACACCAGACTCAGAGAAGTGTCCTATTTTCTCGTGTAGGGATGCATCTTCCAAAATGCTAGTTTTGCTGGAGCCAGGGTGATCTCTCCTATTTGCTTGACTTGGACCGCTTGTCTAGCTAAGGAGAATCTTACTAAAAATAATATATTCGTAACTCATGTCTGCGTATTACTTTGCAAATAAAAACATTGTTAAATTATTATCAGAAAAGGAAACCAAATTAAAACTTAACAGTGCTTATAATCGTGAACATACTTTATTTAGTGACATCATCGCTATTATTAACATACAAGCATTAAAATTCAAAGAATTTGGCTCACTTCTGTAGGGTCGAAAACACATAAGAATGTTGAGCCTCGTATTTGACTGAGTCAGATGAAAAGCTATTTTTTTTATTGATTTATTTATATTGACCTACAGTGGACATACACTATTACGTTAGTTTTATTTCGGTGTATAACATAGTGACTCCACCCTCCATACATCCCGCTGTGACACCTCAAGTGTAGCTGCCATTTGTCACCATACAATGCTATTGCAGTATCATTGACTATAGGCCCTATTCCGTACCTTTTATCCCCCAAGTTATCATTCCATAACTGGAAGCCTGTTAATTTCCACACTCTTTCACCCATTTTGCCAATCTCCCCCCCACCCACCCCACCCTCCCGCAGCAGTCACCAATTTATTCCCAGTGTTTATGCGTCTGGTTCTGTTCTTGTTTGTTTGTCTCTTTGTTTGAAAACGTATTCTTTCTAACTAAACAAGGATCTTAATCTCTCTTCTATTCCCTTCAACACACACAGCTTTTTTTTTTTTTAATTTTTTTTTCAACGTTTATTTATTTTTGGGACAGAGAGAGACAGAGCATGAACGGGGGAGGGGCAGAGAGAGAGGGAGACACAGAATCGGAAACAGGCTCCAGGCTCCGAGCCATCAGCCCAGAGCCCGACGCGGGGCTCGAACTCACGGACCGCGAGATCGTGACCTGGCTGAAGTCGGACGCTTAACCGACTGCGCCACCCAGGTGCCCCACATTCTTATTACATCTATCTGAGTCTTAGACTTGAAGCAAGATCAAAATGTCTGAATCAAAAATGAAGAACTCTGTCAATCATCCCATTTTCTTTGTTTAGTTTTATAAGGACGTAATATTTAGAGTCAATGAAATGAGAGGAATTAGTGTGTAGGGCCATGTGGATTATACCTTAAAATATCTGTTGGGTTAATTTTGTGTAAAAATTAATTATCTACTATTGTTTGAAAGAAGCTAGATGAAATGTTTAATAATATTTGCTTTCTCAGATTCAGTAGAATTCACAGTCGAAAACTTGCCTCAAGAAAAAACTGCCATATGTGAAAAGAGGAAAGGTCTGTTGCACTCAACTTTATGATTATGTATAGGACATAATAAATGTTGAATGAATGCATAAATAGCATAATAAGTTAATAGCTGAACCACTCAGTCTAGGAGATAAGGCTGACCAAGCAACTATCAGGGAAGGAGTAAGCTGGAGAGATGGCTGAGCACACTGTGATGCAAGTTGGGCAGGCCCACTGTAGGGCTCCCTGCAGGACAGCTAGATAGAAGCAGGACACTGAAAGTGATACAGACAAGAGCCCAGAAGTCTGCAAGAAAGATCTAAAAGTAACAAAGAGAGAGATACATTCAGATGGAAAGTATAAATGAGTAGGGCTAGCGGCAGGATAGCAAATGCAAGAGTAAATCAAGAGCTAAAAGCTATGCTGGAACTAACTGAATCCTTCTAGAAATGGGGAAAGCAAGAACAGAAAGATCACCTGAATAAATGTTTTAGCCTTAGTCACTTGGTCTGATAAACAGCAGTTTGCATTTTGTTTTGGTTTTGTTTTTGCCTTTAAGTTTTTGTTTTCATTCCAGTAGGTTAACACAGTGTTTTATTAGTTTTACGTGTATGATATAGTGATTCAACAATTCCATACAGCAGTTTGGAATTTGAATTTACAAGCTGCTACAAAATTGCCCAGATGAAAGTAAATAATGGAGCTAAAAAGTCTAGGTGAAAGAGTGAAGGGAAGAGAGGAATGAAGAGATGAAAACAGGAAAGAAAAAGATAAAGGAAGATGACAATATGAAAGGAAAAACAAAGAGACAAGGGAAGGTAAAAATGGAGGAAGGAGACAAGGACAGGGAGGTGAGAAGGAAGGAAGTTACCAAGGTTGGGAGGAATCTTGACTATTTCTCCAGTGGTCCTACAGACACAACAGTCCATCGGCTCATTTATTCACACCAGTTTCCCAGCATAACTAGCCAGGCATCTTTGAAGTTTGTAACTTTGGCACAGAAATGGCTCCAGTCTCAGAAGATAGCTCTGAAATAAAAACGGGGGGGGGGGGATGTTTCATTATAACCACAAATCCGTAAGAGTGAAATTCAAAGAGAAAGGAAAACGAAAACATTATATTTTGTTTGAAAACGTTTGTCCTGAGGTTATTACCCAGTTATGATTCATTTTACCCAGCAAGGAAAGTTAGGGGTACCCCTTTCATGAGTCAAAATCTTTTTCTTGTGGATTTCTTTGTTTTGAATATTTTGTTTCTTGATTTGTTAAACAACATTAATGTCAAGTGACATAACAAATGGAAAAAGAGTTGCAACGGTCACCACAAAAATCAAGTTGAACACAGGGGCATCAATCCTGCAGGGTATACTTGATAAAGACAACTAGCATTTTTGTCTTCTCTAATAAATGTTAATCGGTAGTCAGGAACAATAAAATACTTTTTGTATCATAACTAGTTCTTTATTTGTTCTAGATTTGAACTTAGAGTCCTGGGTTTCCAGATATCACCCAGTACATACACGTGGGGTAGAAAATACCGCTTTTATATAACAGAGAGTTAGATCAGGGACATTATCAGCCCAAACTGTGGCCTGGAGTAATATAAATGGGCCCAGCAAGGATGTAAGAGAAAATAACGGATTGCAGATCTTAAATGAGATCTCAGGGGTAGTTGGGTGTAGAGCTACCCTTCTTCCATAAGACAGCTCTTGGTGCCACTATCATGAGACGCCACTATCAATGAAAAGATCATTGTTCTAGGCCATTCGGACTTAGGCTAATAATAATGAAGATAAGAATAACGGCTCACCTTTACTGCATGTTGCCAAGAGCTATTCTAAGCACTGACAGATTCATAGTTAATCCTGAGAACGAGTCTACGTGATGGATACTTATTGTTATTCTCCCCCATTTTGGTGAATTGATGAGCCTCGATTGGTTCCTAATTATTAATTATTCAAATTCAGGTCCCCAAATCACGACAGTTGATAGCAATAATAACTATTGGTAATTCAGCAAGGCGGTAAAATGGGATGGCGTGCCCTTGTTGAAAGAGTTTGAGTCACGTCACACACCCAGTCACCAGTGCTGTGGATTAGAAACAGAAGCCCTGTGGCACCTCAGTGGCTCAGTCGGTTAAATGTCTGACTCTTGATTTCGGCTCAGGTCATGGTCTCACGGTTCGTGAGTTTGAGCCCCACATCAGGCTGTGCGCTGTCCTTATGGAGCCTGCTTGGAATTCTCTCTCTCCCTCCCTCTCTCTCTGCCCTTCCCCCCATCTCAGGATAAATAAAAATAAAACTTTAAAAAATAGAAAGAAACACACCAGCACCTGAACTCTTCCGGCACAGGCTATGTCAGCTTCCTCCTAAAATTGGAGGGTAATAATGATTATGCACTTACCACATGGCTTATTCTAAGAATCAAATGAATTATAGATGCAAAAGAACTACTTAAACTTTTGTTATTTTAATGATGCTAAGCGTGAGCATATCGGATAATGGAAGAAATGGAAAGACATATATGAACAGATTTTGGTTACCTTTTTCAGCATTTAATTAATCATGTATTCATTTTTGATAAATGGGGTAACTATTTACCTTGTAACTATAATAATTAATGGATCCTGAGTTCTCTAAGATTCTGTAGGTAATGTGATAGCTAAGTATACATTTTTTAATGGTTGTTTATTTATTTTGAGAGAGACAGAGACAGAGAGAGGGAAAGAGAGAATCCGATGGGAGGCTCGATCCCACAAACTATGAGATCATGACCTCAGCTGAAATCGACTGGGACGCTCAACCTACTCAGCCACCCAAGCACTCCTGTTAAGTACGCATTTAAGCCAGACTTGCCTACGTCCAAATCCAAACTCTCTACTTACTAACTGTGCAACTTTTAAAAATGTCCTTAACCTCCTCAGTGTCCTCGTCTAAAATACTAGTATCTGTCTCGTGGGGTTTATCTTATAGGGTTGTTGTGAGAATTAAATGAGTCAATAGAAGGAAAGCACTGAGAATTAATATCTATTATACAAAATATACTGTATAAGTGTTTGTAACTATTATGAGTTATAACATAGATTCAGGTAGAGGCAGTTACATTATTATTTTTCTAAATCACTCCATACTCATAATCATGAATTTCAAAGGCATCATTACATAATTGTTTTCAAATCCTTTAAGCAAATTAGTATTACACATACACTATTCACCCAGCACTATGCTAGTTAACTGTACTGTAACAACAATAACAGCAATGAAGACTATGATATTCTCCCAGCCCTTAAGGGATCCCACCAGAATCCAGAGAGGAGAAGATATGAAACTTCCGGATACCAAAATAAGTTATTTGAGTACCAAAATCAAAATCACTATCTTCTCTGAGGTGCAGTAGAAGGTCATTATGGATTCTTAATCGGGAGAGATACATGATGAGAATGGTGTTTGAGGAAGAATAATCTGGTAGTAGAATGCTCAAAGACCTGAAGATTTCTGTCCTGTGTTCCCAGACTGAGTTGGTGGTAACGTCATGCATCTGGTCACTCAGCCAGAAAATTGGGAGTCCAGTCAATATCCAAATCCTGTGACCATGAGAGCCTAAAGATCGTTGAAAGGCACTTTCCACACTGAACAAAGTGCCATCTTTCCCGTCAACTAGGAGCACGGCTTTCCATCTTCTCCCTCTCCCCCACAACCATCACCACCATCACTAAGCTACTCATCTCTTACCTGTGCCATTATAATGGCTTCCTAGTCACCCTGCTGCTTTTGAACTCCTCAAATCAGACTAATTACCTTTTTTTCAAATAAGTCTCAATTTTAGTAAGATCCTCTATGTACACATTTGCTGCTGAAAATTGAACTAGCACATCAAAACATTTCTTACAATTCCAATTTTTGAAAACCAGAAAATCTAGCCTATTGCACCCTGCCCTAATGATAATTATGCTCTAGCCAAACCACCCAATATTCTCTGTATATACCTCCTGCACAAGTTACTTGGCTTCCAATTTGATGTTAGGTTTTCTCTCTTTTTTTTTTTAACGTTTATTTATTTTTGAGACAGAGAGAGACAGAGCATGAATGGGGGAGGGTCAGAGAGAGGGAGACTCAGAATCCGAAACAGGCTCCAGGCTCTGAGCTGTCAGCACAGAGCCCGACGAGGGGCTCGAACTCACAGACCGCGAGATCACGACCTGAGCCGAAGTCGGCCGCTTAACCGACTGAGCCACCCAGGCGCCCTTCTCTCTCTTTTTTTTTTAATGTGTTTATTTTTGAGACAGAGCGTGAGCGGGGGAGGGGCAGAGAGAGAGAGAGAGACACACACACACACACAAAATCCGAAGCAGGCTCCAGGCTCCCAGCTGCCAGCACAGAGCCCTACTCTACAGAGCTCTAGTCAGATGCTTAACCCAACTGAGCCACCCAGGAGCCCCATGTTAGGCTAACCTATCCTAACAACTTCAGGCTTCTCAAACACACAGGCAACACTCAAAACCTACTTCCTTGGGTCACAGCAAAAAGTGGAAGTAAAGTTTATTGAAGTCATTCAAATGCAAACTAGCAGGACTCCTCACAAATTACTGGTATCTAGGTAGAAAAGACAGGACAGAGCTTACATCATAGATTATCAAAATATTACGCAGTTGGTCTCAACAGAGCAGCTTTCCCAAGCTGCAGCATACTGATCCTAAAATTACTAGTGAGAAAAAAACAGTATCTTAAGGTTTATGTTTACACTGGCTCCATGTCATAATTATTCTCCATGCTGGGATCCTCAGAAGGATCTCTATGATACAGGCAATAATGACATCTACCTCTAAATCTTTTCACTCTTGATTCATCCGTGGAATGCTGGTTGAAGTAGCAATGTTTTTTAATAAACCACATCAGCTGGGGCGCCTGGGTGGCTCAGTCGGTTGAGCGTCCGACTTCGGCCCAGATCATGATCTCACAGTGTGTGAGTTCGAGCCCCGCATCGGGCTCTGTGCTGACAGCTCGGAGCCTGGAGCCTGCTTCAGATTCTGTGATGCCCTCTCTGCCCCTTCCCTACTCATGCTCTGTCTCTCTCTCTCTCTCAAAAATGAATAAACATTAAAAAAAAATTTTTTTAAATAAAATAAAATAAACCACATCAGCCTTCCCATCCTTTCTTCTGGAGCAGTTAACAAAGTCCTTACTCCACCCCTCCTCCTGTTGCTGAGCATTCGGTCCACAAGCCCCTGTGGTTTCTTCTCCCTGTCCTGCTGTTGGGGTGGATATTCTGGTAGAGGGGAAGGGAGTTTGATACTAGGGTCAGGAGTCAATCTACTAAAGTTCTTTATTAATACTTCGGAGATAGTTGGAAGGCAGCTGAGCCTTCCTGGGATTTTCTTCACTGGCCATCTGAGAACGTTCCGGGCCACAGGATAGGTAAAGCTTCGTTGGCAAATCCATTGAAAGCCTAGTCAGAGACCAAAGCTCCTTCTATATCTTTGGATTCCAGTGGAAGGTGATGCTCAGGACTCAACTAGCTACAAAATAGCCTGGAAAGAATGAAATAGCCCAGAAAGAGCGAGAAAACCCTAGACTCCAACAAAGCGTGGTGAGAGAAAGAACATGTATGCTGTGTTACCTAGCATACACCTAAAATGCGTACCTGACCATTCATTCAGTCATTCTCGAGTGTTTATTTAGGGCTTACTCTATGTTAGGTCAAGTATAGACAGTTGTTACGCACAAGCTGATCTGGTCTCTGAACATCACAGAGACGCCATGGTGACAGTCAGTAACCAAACCATCCTCCCAAACTCATGTTGAATTTAAAGTAATATTAAATAAAACTTTCTATGCTTTGTTTCCTTTCTGAACAGGAGTAACACAACCTACTCTACAAGGTTGTGATGAGGCTAAAATAAGATTACTGTCATGAAAGGACCACAGAAGAGATGCCTGATAAACATTTACTTTGTTTTTGAAGTTAAATGGCAACAGTTGGCCCAGAGGACTACAGATCAGGAAGTCGCTGGTAGAGGAGAAGTGGAGATAAGGCCACAAAAGTGAAGGAAATCTCCAAAAGAGAGAGAGAGGTAGGCACCAGCTCTAAGCAAAGGGGGAGGGGGGAAGAGGAGCCACAGGAAGGCGACTAAGAACTTGTAAGAGGGGGACTGGAAAAACTAGGTTCTACTGTTACTAGATATTAAATGACTTCATGGGAAGGATTTACAAATTGTCTGGCGTGTGTCTTATTTTTATAAATACCTGTTCACACAGACAGTAATAGCCACCAGGTTACAGTATGAAGGACAGAGATGTCAACGTCTCAAATGACATCAAGAAAATTATCAACACTGAGCGGGTCTACCAAGGGTTGCATTTAGTCGACTATTATTCAACTCAGACAAACTGGGAAGGAGACCAGTCTAAGCTGTTGAAAACTATGAATTATATTCTTTAAGTAAACGCAATTTTATTGTGTCGTACCTATACGATGATGTCCTGTTAGGCCAAAGAGAGTACTGGTACGTAGGTACTTTATGAAAGTATTTTATACTTTTTTCATAAATGACCGAAATTATTAATATGCAAATTGACAGCACACAAACAGACAATATCAGACCACATACAGGTGTCCTCTGCTTCTTGAAAGTTCATGTTATGCCACTTCACTTTTATGGAAGACCTACATTAGCACCTATTTTCACAAAGCAAAGGAAATCCGAGGAATTTTGCCTTTAAGAAAAAAGGCAAAGAGTGAAAACAGCATTCAGCATTTGTTGCAGCGAACCTTCTAGAGGCAGGGCACCCCCGGTAGCCAGAAGGGGGTCGCCAAGCTCCCTCCCCAGGAACTATACTCAGCATCTCAGCACCAAGCTGCCAGAGCTTTGGACTGTGTCTGAGCGTCTGGGCTTTCCCTTGAGGTATTTTGTACTTCCATTAACAAGATGTGTCCTAAGGTATGAGAAAAGCCTACAAGAGGTTATTTTGGGGGGCTGGGGATGCTCCCGAATGTTACATATAAGTTCATGGTAATTGCTTTTTCACTTTACACCATTTTGGCTTAAGAAAGTTTTCATAGGAATGCTCTACTTTTAGATAGTGGGGGAGACCTGTACTTGAAAAATGTGTTCTCTCGAGTAGGTTAATTATATCCTTGCCATCTCTCATACCATTTTTTGTTTGTTTGTTTACTGAATCCACTTAGCATAATTAGACCAAAAGCCATCTCTATCTTAATCCCATGCCAACTACCAAAAATCCCCGTAGTAATGACATTTTACCATACATTCAAATGAACGTATGAATATTCTTCTCGTTGAAAACGTGCAGTTACGTTTAAGCTGTCTTTTTCTAGATCAAATTCTCAATGGCCAACTGGAGTTCTTGAATGAAATAAATATGTTTAATATATGGTCTCTCATAACAAATACAGTAGCCTGGGCTAAGGATTTGGTCCCTTTGTTTTGCCCCACCTCCTGCCCCTGTCAGAGCACGGCTAGAGCATTCTATTCAGTTCTTATATTCCGTTCTGGGCATCACATTTTAGTGCAAACTCTAAGAAAATGAAACCCAGCTCAAAGAGAATGAGACCTGGAACCATTTCCTATGAGGGACAACTGAAAAAACTGGGACACCTGGTCCAGAGAACAGATGACATGGAGAAACAGAAAATAATACCTGTCTCCAGCTGTCTGAAGTGCTACACATGTACGAGGCATTGACCTTGCTCTTCTCTTTGGCTTCAGAACAGTGATCTTCAAACACAGGATGCAGGGGGAGCTTATTAAAGCTTGTGAAAGGGACGCCTGGGTGCCTCAGCAGGTTCAGTGTCCGACTTCAGCTCAGGTCATGATCTCGCAGCTCGTCAGTTCTAGCCCCGCGTTGGGCTCTGCGCTGACAGCCCAGAGCCTGGAGCCTGCTTCAGATCCTATGACTCCCTCTCTCTCTGTCCTTCCCCCCGCTCACTCTCTGTCTCTCAAAAAATAAATAAGCATTAAAAAAAAAAAAAAAAAAAAAAAAAAGCTTATGGAAGCAGGGATCTGGGCTCCAGAGGCACCAACTGCCATTTAAAATGGCCCTATGTGAAGGAGAGTTGAGTTTCAGCAGGAACCACTGTTGACTGTGATGTGGGGGGTCCACAGAGCACACTGTGTGAAACACTGCTTTGTAGGGTGAACAGGAATCAGTGGGCCAATGTCACAAAGAGTAAATTATAGCTCAATATGCAAGGAAAGAAAGAAAGAAAGAAAGAAAGAAAGAAAGAAAGAAAGAAAGAAAGAAAGAAAGAAAGAAAGAAAAAGAAAGAAAGAAAGAAAGAAAAAAACAGTCCATCATGATTAAAGCTTCTCTAAAA
Source organism: Herpailurus yagouaroundi (assembly GCF_014898765.1). NCBI lineage: Eukaryota > Metazoa > Chordata > Mammalia > Carnivora > Felidae > Herpailurus > Herpailurus yagouaroundi. Next base: position 30,570,581 of record NW_024412429.1, on the reverse strand, counting down.
TGGAAAGACTTATCTTGTACATTCCTATTATTGATAAATTCCAACCGGAACCTGGGTGACCACAGTCAAGATGTCATAGAAATGAGTGTTCACCAAGCAGATGGTTGTGCTGCATGGAAGCCAAGGGATTCAATCGCTAATAAGAGTGTTTATTTCTGGATTTGTTAAATAAAGATGTCAGTTCTGATCATTATCTTTTATACAGAAGTTACTTGATAGTGGGGCAGATAAAAAGCAGAGACTCTACAGACTTCTGTTAATTTTGAAATAAGGACAATAATTGGTCAATTAACTTTTTTCCTTGGAAGATCCTAAAAGTGAACTATGATTACAGGGGAAATATTAGAATATTTTATTTTCTCCTGCATTATTTTTTGCTACAAGATGAATTCTTGAGCCTTGTGAGTAACTTACCATGTGTTGACCAAATGTGATAAGACACCACGAGTGACACAAGTATTTGGAGTAAAGAATATGGTAGCAAGGGATCCATCCACCAGACTCATGTTCTATAGGGTGCGGGGAACAGAGAGATGAAGAGAAAAGGGGAAAAAATGTAAAAAGTATCTTTTATATTTGTATTTCACTGATTTTCCAGCGCCCCCCCCCCAATTTCAGTTGTCAGCCTTAAATTTACTACAAGCCAAAAGTTCAAAGTCAAAGTTAATTGTTCTAAAAAGAATGAAAGAGGGGCACCTGGGTGGCTCAGTTGGGTGGGTGATCAACTTTGGCTCATATCATGATCTCACAGTTTGTGAGGTCGAGCCCCGCGTCGGGCTCTGTGCCGACAGCACGGATCCTGGAGCCTGCTTCAGATTCTGTGTCTTCCTCTCTCTCTGCCCCTCTCCTGCTTACCCTCTGTCTCTGTCTCTCTTTCAAAAATAAATAAACATTAAAATTTTTTTAAATAAAAATAATGAAAGAGAAGCAGGAGGAGAAATGATTATCTTTTCACTTCCTGAACAAGCCAATTTTGATATTGGTAGGGAAAGAGGGCTGATTCATAATAGGTCAGATGTGATGGGAAGCCAATAATGAGACATTAGTTCCATTTGTGGTTTGGCTGTGAACTGTTAGGCTGCAGGGTGTGAGAGAGTAAGCTGAGGGCCCAGATTCATGCCCTTTTATAACATAAAAAGTCCTTCATTTTTGAAGCCAATGTACATGCTTTTTAAAAGTAGGGACATAAGAGAAGGATATCAGCGTATCTCTTTATCTGAGAATGAAGAAAGCTGTGCTGGTCACTGGAAGGCCTTTCTGAGGAAGTTACATTTGAGCTAAGCTCCAAATGAACAAAATAATCCTGATACTTGAAGATCACAAGAACAGCTTACAAGGCAGAAGGACCAATCAAAAAACAAGTGCTTGCTTCAAAAGTACAAAAGATTACTTTGCTGGGGCGTCTCGGTGACTCACCCTGGTGCCGATCCTGCTTGGGATTCTCTCTCTGCTCCTCCCTTGCTCTCTCTGCCGCTCTCAAAATAAGTAAATAAATAAGCTTAAAGAAAAAAAAAAAAAAGGTTACTTTGCTAAAGGAGAAGGAGCTAGTTTCCAGGGTTAGGGATACTGGGAAGATCGTAGAGTCCAATAATATGGCTCATATAGTCTTTGTGGCTTTAAAGCCAGAGCCACAGCGGCCACTAAAGATGGGAAGCTTCCGTGTTAGGCTCTGACTGACATAAAGAGACCGCTAGACCTGCACACTGACTGGACAGGAACCATGGAGATTCTTGCTTTCCTCTCAGTTGTCTGGAGGACCAGCTAATAACATTCAGACACATGAAGGAGTTCCAACCCCATGGGTCGACTTTGACCAATGAAAGATGGGAGATAGGAAGTGGCCAGCAGATAAGCCGGTTGGTTGCTGACCCTCCTCTCTGAGGGACTGTCTCTAAATGTTTTTATCCAGCCTCTCGGCAAGGCCCTGTGAGACCATGCAACTAGCAAACTGGGGGCAGCCCAGTAGCACCCCCCACTTGACATTTATTCTCACTCCTTTCCTGCCTTACTAAATTCCTTTTCCTCTCACTCCTGTTTCCCGGGATTGCCCTCTATGATAGAGATAACACATAAGCTTTTGCTTCAGGCAGTTTTCGAGAGAACTTACTCTAATGTGTATGTATTCATTAATTTAATCCTCACAGAAGTCTCATGAGGCAGGTACTATTAATATCTCTATGATGTAGATAAAGAAACTGAGCACAGAATTAGGTAACGTGCCCAGAGTTGTGCAGCCTTAGGAGTGGGCCGGCTGGGCTGTAAAGCCAGAGGATCTGGTCCCACAACCTCTATATTATGGACACACTGGCTATGTTCATGGGGTAGGGACTGCATTCAAAGTGGGCTTGCAAAGGCTCATACGCAGTGAATGAGCCTGTTCTCGGGGAGTACTATCCCTCTTTTCCCACCTCCTAGGAGAGGTCATGAAGCATATGATTAGGGTCCCTTGGCCCAGGTGGCTAGGCTCATTGTATTGAAAGAGACCAGCCTGCACAATTAGCTAGCCTTCATCAGAAATAGCGTTAACCGGGGCGCCCGGGTGGCTCAGTTGGTTAACCGTCTGACTTGATTTCAGCTCAGGTCATGATCTCCCGGCTCGTTGGATCAAGTCCCACGTAGGGCTCTGTGCTGACAGGGTGGAGCCTGCTTGGGATTCTCTCTCTCTCTCCCTCCCTCACTCATACACACACCTTCTCTCTCTCAAAATAAATAAACATTTGAACAAATTTTAAAGAAAAAAAAAAAGACCATTAACCACTTCTCAAACATCTATTCTGTGCTGAGCCCTATTCCAGGTACTCATTCTAGAGAGCTGGGAAAACAGAGCAAAGACAAAAGCAGGGCAGGGACCAGAATAAGGCAAGTTAAGCACTTGCCTCAGGCACAAAATTTAAGGAGGTCCCAAATACCCAGTAATCTGGAGAAACCACATTTCAATGCAATAATTTTAAAAATACAAATTAATGCAAAAACTGTCATGATGAGCAAAATATTTTTTAAAATTTTAATGTTTATTTATTTTTGAGAGAGAAAGAGAGACTGACATAGCATGAGAGGGGGAGGGGCAGAGACACACACACATGCACACACACACACACACACACACACACACACACACACAGAATCCCAAGCAGGCTCCAGGCTCTGGGCTGTCAGCACAGAGCCCACCTCGGGGCTCGAACTCACAAACCGTGGGATCATGACCTGAGCCAACATCAGATGCTTAACTGCCTGATCTACCCAGGCGCCCCAAAAATATCAAATGCTCTACCAAGTGCCCCACCAGGCCATATTGGAGCCTTCGACAAAAGGCATAATCAGTAATACTAATCTTTCTCCTTAGTCCCACCCTGTAGAGAAGAATAAATAATTCAAGGTGCATATTGCCTTGGCCTTCAGGGCCATACTCAGTCCCAGAGTAGAATGAGGACTGTTTTAATAGCTTCAGTGTACAGACCTACCTAACACACACATTTGGATAAACAGTTACAGTCTGTGCCCAACATTATCCTCTCCTACACCCAACCCAGGGGCATTAAATAATATTAAATTAAATTATTCAGAATTGAAGGTACCTTTAATGATCTCTACCTTTGAAAATGAAAAAAAATCACCATGTTCTTACTGATGATTTTTTTTAAATCTTAGAGTTAAATAAGAAATATGATTGAAGGGGTGCCTGGGTGGCTCAGTCGGTTAAGTGTCCAACTCTTGATTTAGGCTCAGGTCATGATGTCACGCTCTGTGAGGTCAATCAGGATCTGCACTGGCAGCCAGACACATGGTGATTCTCTCTCTCCCTCTCTCTGCTCCTCCCCTGCTCAAGCTCTTTCTCTCTCTCTCAAAATAAATAAATAAACATTAAAAAAAAAAAGAAATATGATAGCAGGTGACAATGTCAATATTCAGTTAATATTCAATAATGTTCAGTAAATGGGGAAACTGAAAATAGAAGATTATAAGCCTACTTTATAATTTTCATATTTTTATTCTATTCTATCATAACAAATGATAATCATGAGATGACAAAATTAATTTAAATGTACAAAACTACAAATTCTTATCTTAAAAGTATAAAACGGTATGTCTTATCTACGCGAGCTTTGAGGTCATAGAGTGAAGAGATGTTCTTCTATGCCTAGGAAGAATTATCTTCTGGGTTGTGAGAAAGAAGATTCTTTAGAGAATAAAACTCCACCTGAGGGGCGCCTGGGTGGCGCAGTCGGTTAAGCGTCCGACTTCAGCCAGGTCACGATCTCGCGGTCCGTGAGTTCGAGCCCCGTGTCAGGCTCTGGGCTGATGGCTCAGAGCCTGGAGCCTGTTTCCGATTCTGTGTCTCCCTCTCTCTCTGCCCCTCCCCCGTTCATGCTCTGTCTCTCTCTGTCCCAAAAATAAATAAACGTTGAAAAAAAAAATTAAAAAAAAAAAAAACAAAACTCCACCTGAATTGTTTGTACTGTACTCAAATACATCAAAAACTTTCAGTTTAGGTGTGGATTTCGTAAAGGGGGCTAGATCTAGGAAAAGGCTTCCGTGCAAGCTGCTTCCCTGAAGCGAGGGATGGGGGGCATAGAGGCCAGCGTGGAGAAGGGCAGGGAAATTCCCAGCTCTGGAGGAGAGCAAAAGGGAATACCCACAAGAATCAATGACAACTTGGCATAGAATTAACTTCCTCTTCCTAAACTTGCCGAAACACTTCTTAAAATCAAAACAAAACATAGCAACAACAACAGAAAACCCTTCTTTCTTTTACAACTGAACAGCGGTGATTATTGTGAGGCTGCTCACCCGTACTTTCCCAGGAGGGTCAGGCCATAACTTGATTTAACTGCTTTTGTACTGGGATAAATGGAGAGAAGGCGGCTACTCTTTCCATGCCTCCCAGCTTTGGTTCTGTGGGCCAGTAATTATAAATATGCCACATTGGTACTACTTTCTTATGATTCCTGCAGCCCATAGTCATTCTGGAAGTTCTTTGCCACGTATTTATTCGTATTTCATATGCCATGTGGCTGACAGGAGTCTTGAATGCACCACAAAGATAAACCCTTCTCCAGCATTAATAACGGTTAGGGGGAAAGCGCTTCTTAATGATCATTCAAAATGAGTTAAGTAGTAAACTTTCTATCATTGGGTTCCTATGTGCATATTATAAAGGTTTGCTAGTCAAAAGTCTATAGAGCGCGGGCGCGTGCGCGCACACACACACAAAATGACCTTCAGTGCTTTTAGCTATTTTGTCTTTAATTAGGAGTTAGTCAGTGTAACCATTTCCTTAGGTAATAGCCAGTGCACACACACACATACACACACACACACATTTTTCAGGTTCAAGAAAATCTTCAAATTTCAATTTAGAATAACGTTCTAGGGGCGCCTGGGTGGCTCAGTCAAGCGTCTGACTTTGGCTCAGGTCATGATCTCACGGTTCGTGAGCTCAAGCCCCATGTCTGGCTCTTTGCTGACAGCTCGGAGCCTGGAGCCTGTTTTGGATTCTGTGTCTCCCTCTCTCTCTCTCTCTCTCTGCCCCTCCCCTGCTGTGTCTCTTTCTCAAATATAAATAAACATGAGGGGCGCCTCATGGCTCAGTCAGTTGAACGCCCGACTTCTGCTCAGGTCATGATCTCACGGTTTATGAGTTCAAGCCCCACGTCAGGCTCTGTGCTGACAGCTCAGAGCCTGGAGTCTACTTTGGATTCTGTGTCCCTCTCTTGCTGTGCCCCTCCCTCCCTCATGCTCTGTCCCTCTTTCTCTCAAGAATAAATAAAACATTTAAAAAAAATTTTTTTAAATAATAAACATCAAAAAAAATTTCGAATAACCTTCTAATTTTTAGTCTAATGTTCTGTCTGAGGAGAATGGACTCGAAATTTCACAAGCATTGATTTAGTTGTAAACTTGCAGATTTTTTTTTTTTTTTTTTTTTTTTTTTTTTTTTTTTGCCCCTGAAAAACTTAGGAGGCAAAATTAAGCTTTTGAGCCAATACTTTCGGTATCCTGAAACAGAATGATGCCCAAAACACCAAAACAAATCTTAATACTCGAATGAGGTTATTTCAAAAGCTCAGTCTAGATATACCATAAGGTCTCTCTCTACTTCTTCATGCGTCTGGTTTGCACACGGAGGCTCTTTTGGAATTTATACTTGAGCCAAGCTTCTGCCTCCGGAGCGAGAGCTACGCTGTGTGTTCAAGCTCCATGAAAGTTCTGCTCTGGGCAAAGTCTCAAATATGATTTAACAAAACAAAACAAAAAAATGACACTGTGTATATAATAAGTAATTTTCTAGCTATTCCAAGCCAAAGAGAAAAGTGAAATCATTCTTCAGATGCCATGTACCTGGAAGAAACAGAACAATTCAGTTTTGAGTACTGTCATTAGCCCCTTTTTATCCCCAGGAGAAAAGTTTTTCATGCCGTAAAAACAACAACAAATTGTCAATTAATCTCATTTTAGAATCTGTAAATTTTCTATCTCCAGATGTGAGACTGGATATAGAACAGATGGAGTGGATGAGAAGGAAGAGGAAAGAAATACTTAGGATAATTTCCCCCCTCAAGAAAATATGACCGTATCAATCATTAGAATGTAGTCTTTCCAAATCTAAACGAGACATTGTTTGGCCTAAGAAATTCTATAATCTCTGAAAGTTGAAGCGTGTGGTCAGTGAATATTTCTTTTTTTACCTTCACTCTCATTTGTTTGAAACGTAAAGGACAGTACTATAAACTGGAAAACCACTACTATAGTAAATAAAATCAATTAAGCCCAGGGGTTCATATGATATATAGAAAATATCGAGTAAAAAAGTTACCCTTAAAATTACATTTATATTTAACTTTTCCTTCATTTTTCTTTTCACTTTACAGTCATATCTCTATGGGAATATAGAGAAAGATGTTTGTGTTCAACCCACTCTCCAGGTATGTCTATTATTCTAGATTGTTTGCCCACCACCAATGTTTACATGAAAGTCTGAGGTGCCTCCTGGGATAAAAATCCTTCCTTAAGGAAATAAAAAAAAAGGTTCAGACAAGGGTCATGGTTATGATCCAGCTTTGTTTTGTTTTGTTTTGTTTTGTTTTGTTTAAAAGCCTTGGCAGTCAGCGGAGAGGTGTTCTAAGTACAGCTCCATAATCGTCCTCTAATTTTCTCCCCTGACGCAGACCCCAAGTGCTGTATTGGCCTTCAAGCTGTTATCCTAAAAACTGACATCAGGGCACAGGTAGAAGAGCCATGGGGAAAGGTGTAATCGAGCCAAGGTGGATAGAGCCCCCACTCCTGCTCAGGACACAGCTTGTTTGTAGTTGAAACTCCAGAGAACGCAGGGCCCCTTGGACTCCACAGGAACCCAGCACACCTCTACATTGATGGTCATGTCCAATGCACATCTACTGAGCCTGATGGGGCACCATCAGTGAGCTACAGGGGACACACAAGGGTGAGGAGAGAATATTGGAAAGGAAGAAAACACAGACCCATGCAGTAGCTATTTTGTTATGAGCACAGGTGAGACTTTCTGAGTAAGGGTCGTGAAAAAAATAGGTGAAACAATCAAAGACTTGTGAATGTATGCACACCTTTCCTGCATTAAAATCGTATAAAATCCACAGTAAATCTAATGGTGGATCATAAGAAGGATTGCACATTTTGTGAAATGAAGCTAGATAATAAAGGAAGTTTATTTGTCAACTTTCGTATTTGTGTTATAGAATTCAACCTCATGGTTAACTCTCTGGGATGTTAATGTGATTGGACTATGTCATTATATGCCATAACTTGAAAATGCATTTCATCCAAGCTAGCCCACTGCAGGGCATATACTTCAATAGCCCCATTTTAAAGAAGAAGAACTAATTCAGAAGAACCAATGACTTGTCCCATATCACACAGTAAGTGCAGAAAGGGACAAACGCAGGCACTCTGACCCGGAATCCTGCACTCCTGTCATAGCCCAGCATGACCTGCCAGTGTCCTCACAGCTGCCTGGTGATACCAGAGTCAGTGAGTGAAAGTTCTAGGCTGACAATTGGGCAATCCCAAATGAAATCCTTCTGGCTCCTGTTCAGCTTCTTTTTTGACCTTGGGAGAGTCATGTAACTTTCTATTTTCTTTCCCCATCTGCAGAATGGGTTGGGTAATAATAACACCTGCCCCACCCAAACTTCCATGAATGTTATGAGGAAGAATTAGATAATGTCTGCACTGAGTTTTGCTCTCCTTAGAAGAAAGTCCCTATAAAACTCAAGGCAGAAATTCATTATGAGGACTGATGAGATCAAAGCCTGCAGCCATGAGCTGGGGAAGCTTTCCCCTCTACAGAGAGCATTTACTGCTCTACACCCTAATAACATTCCTCCCTTAAGATTCTAAGACGATTTGCAGATAGTCATTAAGTAAATCTTGCTACCCTTAAGCAAGGTGCAATTTGCACTGTAACAGCCTAAAGCTTTATGGAAATAAATTCTTAGGAGGAGCAAAGGCGATGCTTAAAAAAAATAATTCAGGAATTAGGATCCTTAGGTCTGTTTTTCTAGCTGCCTACTCTCTATATCCACACAATACAATTTTTATTTAACTCTTTCATTTTCCATTCGCAGCAGCTAAGAAGTACCATGGCAAGCAGATCTTGTGGTGGGAGACCCCATGCAACCAGAAAGGGGAACAAATACTCCTAAATGGCAGTAGCTTTAGGAGCTTTGGGCAACTCTAAAACTTTATATGAATCTCTAGTTTTAATATTTGCCTGAACCAAAAGTACTATCTTCTCTCCTCCTTGTTGGGCAGGTCCGTCCTTTCCTTCGGAAAGTGGATAAGGCCATCAAACCACAAAGGAGCCCACTGTTTGGCTTTAGGGAATCCATCTTCCCAAAAATGTTCAGATCCACTAACCAGGTCTTGATGTTTGCATAATATTGCCTAACCTCATTTTCTAATGTCTCGACTTGACTGCATTTCATTTTAATTTATTAAACTATACTGGCAAAGTCTCAGAGTAAAATGCTGTGCTATCTTATTTTTGAATCTACATGTTAATCATGTCTAATTGGCCTTCATTTCCATCTGCACACATCTCTAGTCCTCATTTCTGGAATTGGTAGATCGACCAACCCAGTCATGACCTCATGACGTTCATTTGACTTTGCCTCAATGTTCTATCAAAGCCTCAAAATGTAAGTAACCAGCATAAGGAACACCAGAGCAATTAAAAGATGATATTTATATTTATTGTTTGAGTTAGATCTGTTGAAAGGCAAGAGTTTAAAGTACTAGGAACCCCTTATTCCCAGGGCAAGACTGATACAGACTGTAAGTGTTCTCTTTTCCAGGTGTATTCTGTAGTTTATTAAAAGGAGCACTGGGGCCAGGGTTGATACACAATACATTTTTTATAAGAAATTGAATAGAAGCCGCCAACTCTGTCAACCTAAGAGTTTTGGCTTTAAAAAAGAGGGGGCCGTTCAATCTGATCTAAAAAGAGGGGCCTGACTTTATATATCAGTGCTGAATTAATTATAACAAAGACCTCCCCATCTAAAAAAAACCCATAAACCTTCCATATCTGCTCATATTTAGTCTCAAAGAGTACCCTTTAAACTGAGGGAAATAACTTCGGAAGTGTCAAAAAGAAACCCTTTTGCAAAATATTTTTATACATCCAATAACAGCGCGTTTCCTTTGACTAGCTGCTTTTCTCCTGATGAAATGCATATAGCTTTAGAAGCCGCAGTATACGAAGTCTTTTCAGTTATTTATTCTTTAGCATGAATGAATTCAACAGATTCTGTGGGTGTAGGGAAGAGACTGGAAAAGAAAGCCTAAAGGAACTGAGGGCAAATTCCACCAAATTTTACCTGGCCAAGTATTTTCTGAGTAATAATGCCGCCTTCATTCTATTTTATAGCATCTTTTCTCCTCTGTGGCTGAAGAAATGGCACATAGAATCTTTTCTCTAAAGTCTACACAGGAATTCTGTGTCAAGTGAGTAAAAAGATGGAGAGGTGGAGGAGACAGACCCCGGGGGGCTACATCTTCCCTGTGTGCCCAGGAGGGCTTTCTGCTAATAGCATCCGAGCGGGCAGAGCCAGCAGGGAAAGCCTGCACCAACACGCCGGCATCCAGGGTTCCAGACCAAGGGAGGCGGAGGGAGTGCAGAACATTTCGTTCTAATTATGCCGAAAGTCTAAACTAAAAAAATAAAATAAAATAACCCCGGAAGGTTGTACATTGCAGTCTAAAATGAACCCAAACTACCAAAGTTTAGAGAAGGCATGGTGTTTCCGGTTTTCCGGCTACAATAAACTCGCAACCGGTAAGGAAAATTAGTGTTTCTGTAAAATGAAAAATAGAAACCCAAGACCGTTGGCTGGTGGAGAAGTAAACTCTGCTTTAAACTATTATCTTGGGGCACCTGGGGGTGGCTCAGTGGGTTAAGCATCTGATTCTCAATTTTGGCTCAGGTCATGATCTCATCAGTTGGTAAGTTCTAACCCCACATGGGGCTCGCTGCTGTCAACATGGAGCCCATTTCAGATCCTGTCTCCCTCTCTCTCTGCCCCTCCCCAGCATGTGCTATGTCTCTCTCTGTCTCTCTCTCCCTTCCCCCTTCTCTCTCTCCAAAATAAATAAACATTTAAAAATATATTTAAAAAGAAAAAAATTGCCCAAGGTAAAGAACAGTGATCATCTCAAACATACTGTTAGTTATTCTTACTGCTGAGGGTCACTCTGGTTGACTGCCCTTTGGTTCAGCAAACAATATTATGAGTTTTCTGGGTATACAAAGATGCACATTGAACCTAATCTGTAATAAAGGTTGCAAACTAAGATTTTCCAGGTTATATTATAGGAATGAGAGGAAGGGGAGAGAGAAAGAGGAGACATACCAGGGCTTTAGGAGCTCTGAGAGAAGACCACCCAAGGCAGGAGCTTTAGAGCAGGAAGATCTATCCTGAAGTTCAAGGGGGTCTCTTTTGTCTGCCTGATTTTGGTGCCGCTCTGGAGAATGAAAGAAGGTGGGTGAGGGCCCTGTGGTGAGCAACAGCCTCGTGAAGGCAAAGCAGTATAGACAGGTGCTAACAGGCAGAGTCAGAAGGACGAAGGGAGCAAGGAGAGAATTCAGCAAAAACTCAAGGTGAGAGGTGGCCATGGGAAGAAGGCACTGAGCTTGGGATCCTTACTAATATCAGGGAAGGTACTAGGCTTCCCACAGTATTTGGTATGGATGGTTGAGCCATTTTATTTGTAAAAACAGAAAGAAAGGAAAGAGAAAAGGAAAGCTAATCATACCTAATTAGTTTGCTCTTGCTGCAAACTTGCTCTTGCTTCTAGTGATAATCACTAGAAGTCACAATCTCTTCGCTCTCCCAGGACGTTTCTCTTTGCTGCTTATGTTCTCAGATTAGGAACCGTATGGAACAGTTGGATTCTAAATCTGGGTATCATTCCACATGACTTAGTCCAATGGTGTGCTGATAAACCAGCCCTCTGGGGAGAATAAAAAAAGTTGGCCAATTTTTATGGTATGTGTAAAAATACCCACTGTGGCCAATTTTCAGCTACAGACTTTATATCACTGTATGTGGAGTCAGGGAGAGATGTGGAATCAGCTCCCAGAAGCTGGTATGAACCAGCTCCAGCCGACTGCTGCCTCAATCCACTTGACAGTAATTCATTCCACTCTGTCACAGAACCAGCCACCTGGTCTTCTTTCAATTCTCTTTACTTAGTCTGCTTCTTCCTGCCACAGGACTCTGTATTTTCTGTTCCTTCTGCTCAGGATATGCTCTCCTTCCTTTTCGTCTAATCAATGTCCACTCATCTGTTCTCAGCACAACTGTGGCTTCTCTAGACAAGCTTTCTCTGACCTCCCTGCCCAGGTCAAGTACATTAAGTCTAGCCTTTCATTGCTCCATGCACCCTTCCCTCCTAGAACAGATCACAGGTATAATTTTACACGTACTTGATTGATCGTTTGATTAATGTCTGTCTCCCCTCCTTGATGGTATACTCCAGGAGGTCAGGCCCCATCTGCTTTTGGTCACATTGCAGAGCATGGCAAGTAACAGGTGTCTGATGACAAGCTGGTGAGTCCCAGCATCCCAGATCCTGCTCCAATCCAAGTAATCACCAGCTGGTCACTCCTCTCTTGAAGGTAGAAAGCATAGAGCAAAAAGACGTAATCTTATCTCTCTTCTTATCAACACCATTCCTGGAGGTGCCTGGGATCAAGAAGCACTACATCAGACTCACTTGAGTTTCAGTCCACAGCAACGTCTTCCTATCTGAAGAGCCACACAGTAAACCGGCAGAGGTTTAGAAATCATTTTGTGTCATCTTGAGATAAATAACCATGTCTGGTGTGGTTGCCTGATAATGCCCTCATCACATAGCCATATTGTTCCATTCTTTCCTATCTACACATACCTGCTCAATACACTTGGATATATTCAATTTAAATTAATGTCAGGTGGAAAATATGAAGAAGAGAAACTGAGACTTTTAAGGATCTATGTAGTTCCCAGTCCTCAAAATAATAATGTTTCATCATTGAAAGATTACACGAGCCTGTAAATAATGGAAATATTTAAGTCGTGTGGCAAGTTGAAAGGGTTTACCAAACAACTGTTGAGCAATAGCTAAAATTTATGGAGTACCAATGGACTAACTCCATACCAACTTTAGGAGGCAGAGAAATTAAAGTACTCAGGGTCATACAGCCAGAATGGTGGGGACTTGGAAGGTAAGGACTCTGACACTGGAGCCCACACTTCAGATTACTAAGCTCTGTAGCCCAAGGGGAACAGATCAAATGCAAAATAGATACAGTGACCCTTCAGTCAGAGAAGGCACGATAGGAATAAATACATGCAAATAGATTGAAAGAAGGCAAGAAGAAATTTTAACAACCATGCTAGGGTAAAAGGAGAGAATAATAGGTATACTTTTTTTTTTTTAACTTCTAAACTTTCATTTGAAGATTGTTGTAAAGCAGTTTTTCAGAGACAAAAGCCAGCTTGCATCTTTTTGACCGATGGGGCATACCCACACCCTGTCCTTAGTATCCTGCTAAGGATTCTAGGAGGAAAAAAAGTAGATTTCAGTTTATTCCTCTGTAGCCTTGTGAGTTTTGCCCTCACCTAGTCATAGTAGTAGGAACATATTTTGGCAGTAAAATCATAGTTAAATTTAGGTGAACTGCTTAGCTATGCATCAAAAGTCAAGAGTTGCCTATATGAAGTTTAATATACTTTCTGTGAAGAATCCATTGGGGCCTAAAGGCAGGCTTAAGTAAAAATTTAAAAAGACACTTAGATACCGAAGTACATCACTCACTACAGTACAATTCCCTTTATCAGTAGTTCCAACTTTCACTGAGAACTTCATTTGTGCCAACTCCAGGCTCCGTGCTTTGGTGGGCCATACAATATTTCATTTACCTCTCAGACACCCCTGGGATCTACCTACTATGATTATCCTCATTTTGGAGTTGAAAGTTTAAATAATATGCCCAAGTTAACAAATTCAGTGAAGGGGGGAGCAGAACTCTGAGCAAAATTGCTTCTGTCTCATTCACTGTACACATTCCATCGAAAAATACAAAAAGTTAAAAAGGAAATGTTCACTTCAAAGCTCTGAATGGCCATTCATGGGATCTGATCATTGGACCTGTTAATTCATGACAGTTTCTTTCTGGAAACCTTTTAGAAACATATTCCATGAAGGAGGTTCTGCTTTATAAGAAGCCTGACAAAGCAGCCCCTTTGCTTCTTGGAAAAAAAACAAAACAAAACAAAAAGGCAACAAAACAAAACAAAACAAAAAAACCCAGCATCAAGAAATAAGCAGCCCCAAAATCCTAGCAGTAGCTTCCAACTCTGACATTTTCAAATCATCTGAGCAGTTTTGAAAAAAAAAAAAAAAAAAAATTCTGTTGCTTGGGCCCATCCCAGACCAATTAAATCAGAACTTCTTAGGGCGTCTGGCTGGGTCAGTCAGTGGAGCATGCAACTCTTGATCTCGGGGTTGTGAGTTCAAGCCCCACATTGGCATAGAGCCTACTTAAAGAAAAAAAAAAAATCAGAATTTCTTAGGGGTGGGGCCTGGGCCATGGTGAGTTTTAAATGCTTCCTAAGCCCTGCATCTGCCTTCTCTACCGCCTCCACCCCTTGCAGGTAGAAAAAAAAAAATTCATTGAGTAATGAAGACAAGGGCAACAAATTTTGATGTTCTTAAGTTCTTTCATTAATAGGTCTAATTTGTAAATGTATGCAACTGCTTGTAATTGCAATTTATAAACTTATCTAATTTCTGCTACCAGAATTTTCTAGTTTCAAAAGTCATACCAAAAGGCAACAGTAGATGGCCCACCTCTCTCAGAAAGAATGATCAAAGAACCGACCTTGGATCCTAAATGAAGAGCCCAAACTTAACTTTGCAAATTAGCTTGAGGTGGGGGGGGGGGGCGGGCCGGTAGGTAAAAACACGATGAGGAAAATAGGAATTCAGAGTCTTTTCGCGAATAATTGAAGGGTGGGCTAAAAGAATCACATGCACAAAAACTCTAGGGATAGAAATGAGCAAAAATGACTCCAGTCTCTGATGCTGATAACGAAAGTAGTGAAAGTGTGCACAGGGAAGTTGGCAAACCAGAAAAGTTGAGTCCCAAAGTTCCCCCTATTCTTGGATATCTTTTTCCCCTTTTTTGGTGAAAGTGAGAGTGGAAGATTTAGCTTTATAATGGACCACATCTGTGAGGGAACTTGGTTCTGTCTTTCCTTTGACTGTCAATATGTACCATACAAACATGCCAAAAAAGCCATGAATTTTCCATTGCATCATCTATTCTTAAAATTATTTTTATTTTCCCTCTGCCATTTATATTACACTTCAGAGACACAAAGCAAACATACCACTTAGAAATTAATGAGAATTAAAGTTGCATGTAAGGCTGACTTCTACATGGTTAGTCTTCTAATACAAAGTATTTGCTATCATTGAAATGGAGTCTCTTCTCTTTTTTATACAAGCGTAATTTTTAGCTAATGAAATAATAATATACTCTTTCGAGAACTTTTCTCCTACAGAATTCAGTACATACTCAAGGGATACGCATTTCCATCCAATAGAAAAGAACAGATTAGTATCTCCGTTATATAACTGGACCAACTGGGAGATAGGAAACAAAAGTGATGTGACAAACATCTTCCAGTGAAACTAATTTCATCTCTCCCAGTCCAGAGTTCTCCTCTTGAATGGCTCTTCAAACTTTTAGTACCTCTGGGCTTCTAGAGGTTTGATGTTACATTTTCACTGTTGAGGAAAATTGTGTCCTAGTTCTAGGACCTCTCATGACTAAACGCTCAGAGCCCAACATTAGTCATTAGTTTCAACTTGGGACCCCAAACTCACTCTGGACCCGTGTAAACCAGAGACCCTGCTACAAGCCTTAGTGGGGGGAGGGTGGCAAGAAAACACATCTTTCTCACAGTACTTCTAACCCAAGCCAGGGCTAGATGCCAGGAACCTTAAACCACACCAACAGATTCCTCTGTACTCATGACCATACATCATCAAGAGTCCCATTTCGGTATACCTAAAAAAGCATCGAACTTCAATCTAGGTCCACAATCTGGCCCTGTGTGCAACTATTGTATGCAATGCACTGACCTTGCCCTGCAGGGCTGATAGAAAGCAGAGATATTTTTCCTTCCAGCCCATTCATCACTAGGTCTCAGTGAGCAGAGAGAAGCGTGTTGTGGGGGTGGCTTAAGGTAGACAGCTGTGGCTAAAGCAGTGCCATTAGCCACGGCTGCAAAGGCAGGCAAACAGTGAGTTACAGCTTAACCACATCCTTCTGGCACGAGGTCATCCCAACCTTGGCCCAGCTCTGCATACAACAGGTAAAGGTCTAAGGATGTATTCTGATTTGTTTATTCTACCTGTGCATGTCAAGTTATTTTTAGTCAGGCTGATTTCTACTTAATGCTCAGAATGGGAAGCCGGTGACAACCCTTTTTAACAGGGCAGAAAATTCCAGCCCAGCACCCAATTTACACAATTACATCTGCAAATACATGTGGTGGTGGTGGTAAGAGTTGTCCTATGGTTCATTTAATTCCTGAGTACGTGGTTAATTCCAATCGCAACTACAAACGAGTACTAGATCTACTCCTGTGCACACTACTTCTGTGAGAAGATCTATGTTCAGAATTTGTTTTAAATTTTTGAAAACTTAAATCAGTACGAACATTTTCAGGAAATTAAAACAAATCCAAGAATCATGGCATTTTTCTACATAAAATTGTCGTGTCATTCTCTATTGCCTCTGGAATGGAGTCCAGGCTGTCGAGATAAGGAATTAGAGGCCTTTTATAAACTATCTCCAACCTGTCTCTCCCTCTTTATGTTTCAGCACGCTCTACTACCTCACCCATCCTGCAGGACACCCCCCTGGTCTTACTACCCAGAACTAACCATCTTTGGAGCGTGGTATTTGCCAAGATTGTCCGCTGGAGATCTGTGGAGCCATCTATCCTACAGACATGTTTTGTTTGGGCCTTACAGTGTTTAAATTTTTTTTGTTTGGACATTTCACAGACCTTCTATCTTCTTGTAAAAAACGGAGGATTGGCCAACACTGGGCCCACATTCTAGCATGGCAGCAACCAGCTGACTGAAGAAATGGCTCTCTGCTTTAGATGTGGCACCTACTCTCTAATTCTCCACGATCCTCACCCCTTTCCACTGAATCACTCCCAGCCCAGTCATTCATTTTCTTTATCTGCCTGGTCCCCACAGAGCCATGTACTTTATACTTCCAGATTATTCCCTTATCCTTATTCCTCTTTGGGAAATGTTCTTCTGTGTTTCTCTCTGGTAGACCTCTACCAGTCCCAACTTAATATCGCCTTCACTGTGAAGTCTTTCATCTATGATCCCTTAAACATATTGTTATCATAGGACTGATCACAATTCCCTGACTACCTGTCCCCTCAGGTATAAGAATCTGGATTTATTTACTTTTTTTATTGCCAGTATTTAGCACAGGTGCCAATGAAGGAAAAATATCCAAGAGAGTCATCTCATGACATAGAAAAGAGTGAACTAACTTCCTTGACATTGGAGTTAAGAGTGACTTTTTTCTGAGTCAGGCATCGGTTGTGCTAACAGTGGCTGAAAGTGGGGCGAAAAAGTAGGGTAGCAAGAAAGTTAAGAACGCAAGCAAAATCTTTACTTAAGAACAAATTCAGAAAGCAGGACGCATGATTGCAAAAAAACAGGTGAGAAGTACTAATAAGTGTAATTGAGGAAAACTGTAAAGGGTATATATAGACACACTTTATAGTCTCTGATCACATCGTTCTTACAATTTCTGGCTTTGTTTATAAAACTATTGTTCTACATTACAGAGATAAGAGCTTTAAACTCCCAAATGTATGCTGTGGAAGAAAAGACAAAAACAAGCAAAAAGTAACTCATTTTTCTGAAACTTTCACAAACGAATGAAGGGAAAGGGGGGGGAAATACTGAATTCATTAATATGTTAAAGGTTTGATTGATTGGTAGGTAGACAAGAGGTCAGCTCTATTTTTCCAAAGCAACACTCTACATGGTCATTAGAGCTTGCATCTTAAATTATGTTTGCATCTGAAATTAATTCCAGGAAGCAATAAAAAATATAGGGAAACATTTGAACAGTTGTTGACTGGATGGGGCATGTGAAAAATAGACATTATTTGTACACATCATAAGAAGACTAATACCCTGTGCTAATAAACAAGAGAATCTGGTTTGTGTAATGGAGTCTTCTTTATTACTCTAAGGGGTACCCACACTCTCGTGAAGAATTCTAAAGCACTTCCTTTAGCTTCGAGCTGAAGAACTCAGACAAATGTGTGCTACAGGCATTTAAAGTTATCTTTTCTATTACCTAGTGTTCATCTACTCCTACTTCTTTTCCACCAGCTGCTTTAAAAGGAAGAAGAAAGAAGCATGTAGTACTTGACCTAGAAAGACAAGTTGTCAACTTTTTAAATGAAAGAAAGGAAGTGTCGTGTCTGTAAGGTGGCAAGTTTATGTGGGAGTGTTATTTTGAATGACTTCAAGGAACCTCATATTTTTCTGGTATAACATCAAGTTAGCAGTGTGCTCCTCATTTTTAAATAGGTGTTCCCTCTCTTACAAAATCCTGTTGAAGAAATAAAACATCCACATCTAAGTATAAGATACTAATTTCCTCAAGTATCTTCTATGAAGTTACAAAACCCATGATGAAATAACAGCCTCTTTAAACACTGGGTCCAGTATCTCTGACTTCAGTTTATGCCGTTAGAAAGTCCCTGGAGTCAGAATGTTCGTTCTCCATCCCATGCCCCCAAACCCTTGCTCTATAAGCAAATAAGGGGTAGAAATGTTAAGAGGGGAAGAATTGAAATGTCTGATTCTGGGAGGAAGAAAGTACGCCTCCACGTTATCACTCTAAAACATCTATTATCTTGGTCAAATCCTTTCCTGTCGCCAGTTTTTTAAATGAAATGTTTTATTTTAGTTGAATGAACGGCAAAATGTGTCAGCCTCCCAGTCTGTAAACATATAAAAAAAAAAAAAAAAAACTGCCTTCTTGAATTCATTTGCTTGATCCTAGGGAGCTAAGTTGCTTCCATTGGAAAACTGACTTAAATTTCACCAGGATACCTAAGACAAAATGACATTAGTTATAGTCCTGTTTTCTTCTACTTCTGTTCTTTACCCTAGGGGAAACTGACCTTTGACTTTTAAGAAAAATGCAAAGTTCATTATCTCTTTTTCAATAAATTAGTCAGCATGAGATCTTGCCTATCATTTTTCATGGAAATAAACTTCCAAATACAGCAGTGTCTGCCATAATTCAAATTACTTAATTGAGCATATGCTTTTAAAAGCATGTTTGGTTTTGCTTCTGTAGTTTTATTTTATATTTGGGCTCATTATAATGCCTGTTAACATGTGGTCCAAACCATTTGCAAATCACCCATTTTTTTTTTAATTTTTTTTTTCAACGTTTATTTATTTTTGGGACAGAGAGAGACAGAGCATGAACGGGGGAGGGGCAGAGAGAGAGGGAGACACAGAATCGGAAACAGGCTCCAGGCTCCGAGCCATCAGCCCAGAGCCTGACGCGGGCCTCGAACTCACGGACAGCGAGATCGTGACCTGGCTGAAGTCGGACGCTTAACCGACTGCGCCACCCAGGCGCCCCGCAAATCACCCATTTTTACATGTATATACTAAATATACAAAATTTAGGGAAATTAGGCATGGGAGCCAACTGAGTGAGACCTTTGGCTCTACTTGGGCAGTTTCTTGACCTCTTTAACTCTTTGCTTCTCCGTCTCGAAAAGGAGGATAATACCTTAATTCCAATGTTGCTATAAAGATTAGGTCAAGCTTTTGGTCTAGCATGGTCAACAAGTGATAATGCCAACAAAAACAATGGCATCATTATGATGATAAGAAAAAAAAAAAAAAAGAAAAGAGAAGAGTTAGGGTTATTCCATACTCAGCCCATGTGTACCAGATAGAATTCATGAATTCTTTATGCAGGAAATGTTGGGAAGGAAGTAGAATTTTTGAAGCTGCTCAAATGGTACGAAGGAGTGAGAGAGAGTTTACGGCAGGTTGTGCAGAAGTTACTGTGTCCTCTTTGTTCATTCATTTGTTCATTAAATATTTACTGTGTGCCAAATATATGCCACACACTCTTCCAGGCAAAGGGCACACAGCTGTGAAGAAACCCAAAGAAACAAGTCTTTCCCTCTTGAGGTTATATTTTAATGCAAAAAGAGACCATTACAAAGATAAGTCCAAACATGTCAGAGATATTGAATTGCCAAAGAGAAAAATTCAGCAAGGAAGGGGCATTGGAATTGTGGGGATGGGGAACGGAAATATTAGAGAGAGTACACGGGAAAGTCTCACTGAGAAGGGAAATTTAAACGAAGACCTAAGGGAAGGGAGGGAGCAAGTTGTACGGACGGAAGAAGGAACATCCAGACAGAAGAAAAAGCAGGCCTTGAAGTGAGAGCATGCCTAGTATGTTCCAGGACCAGCCAAGACGTCACAGTGATCGGGGTGCCCTGGGTGAGAGCAATGGGAGGATATGGGGCACAGAGTTGGTAAGGGGGCAAGAAGGTGGCGAATCATATTTATGTCAGTATAGTGTCTTCGGCTTTTACTCTAAATTGGAAAAGCATCAGGTTTTGAGCAGAAGAATGACTGATTCTGCTGACCTGAAAAGGTCTGATTTCCCTTTTAAAACATATACCCTGATGTTCACAGCAGCTTTTTCAACGAGAGCCAAATTATGGAAAGAGCCCAAATGTCCATAGACTGATGAATGGGTAAAGAAGATGATGTACATTGTGCACACACACAGTGCACAACGGACTATTACTCAGCCATCAAAATGAATGAAATCTTGCCATTGGCAACAATGTGGATGGAGCTAGAGTATTATGCTCAGCAAAACAAGTCAGGGAAAGACAAATACCATATGATTTCACTCCTATGTGGAATTTAGGAAACAAAACAGAAGAACATAGGGGAAGGGGAGAAAGGAGAGAGGGAAGGAAACCTTCAGCCAATTCTTAACTGCAGAGAACAAACTGAGGGTTGATGGAGGGAGGTGGACAGGGGATGGGCTAAATGGGTGATGGGTTGTAAGGAGAGCACTTGTTGTGATGAGCACCAGCTGTTATACGTAAGCAAGGAATCACTAACTTCTACACCTGGAACCAGTTTACCATATACGTTAACGGACTAGAATTTAAACAAAAAATTAAAATTAAAAAAGTTGATTTATAACTTAACAATTAGGCAACGTGTAAAAAAATTCTCTCTCTGAGTCACAGAAATATATTGAAGGAATACTTATTATCTAAAAAATAATAAAATAAAAAGGGATTCTGGCTGCTGTGTTAAAACCAAACTGAAGACAGCCCATTAGAATAGTATAATGGTGTAGGTGAGAGAGTCATCATGGTGCCCATTAATAGAGCTGTAGCAATGGAAATAGTGAGATGTGGTCACATTTTGAATATGTCTTAAAGATACAGCCAGGGTGCCTGGGTGGCTCACTCGGCTAAGTGTCCGACTTTTGATGTCAGCTCAGGTGGTCATCTCGTAGTTGTGAGACTTAAGCCCGGAGTCAGGCTCCACGCTGAGCACTGAACAGGGAGCCTGCTTGGGATTCTTTCTCTCCCTTTCTCTCTGCCCCTCCTCACTCTCTCAAAATAAGTAACATAAAATAATACAGACAGGACCGAAAAGATTTCTTGGTCTTGGATGAAATCAAATGATAACACCCAGCTTTTAGAACTGGAAGAACGAAGTTGTCATTTACTGAGAAAGAAAAGACTTGGAAAGGTCCGGAGATGAGAACCAGGTACTTAGCTACATGAGTCTGGAATTCAGAAGTCAGATCCAGACGGGAGATAAAATTTCAGAATTATAAGTATATAGCAAGTATTTAAAGCCATTTGTGGGAAATTGTAAAGGCTTTTTTTTTTAATGTTTTATTCATTTTTGAGAGAGACAGAGAGACAGAGAGACAGAGAGACAGAGCTTGAGTGGGGGAGGGGCAGAGAGAGAGGGAGACACAGAATCCAAAGCAGCTCCAGGCTCTGAGCTGTCTGCACAGAGCCTGATGCTGGGCTCAAACTCCCCAGTGGTGAGATCATGACCTGAGCCCAAGTCAGACGCTTAACCTATTGAGCCACCCAGGCACTCCCCATTTGCAAGAAATTCTAAAGCAACAATGAGATAAACACTTAAAACAGACTTTGAGCAAGCAGAACAGAGGATAGCGTGGGGGGAAAAAACCCTATAGAAATGGAAGGGGATGGGTTTGCCACAAGGGGCTTCAGGGTCAAGGGGGCCAAGCCCAGATCACTGTAACAGGAAACTGGCCGTGGGGGCCGGGCTGTGAACAAGATGAGCAATTCTGTCTCCTCCTTGCCCACCGATGGGCCTTGATGATCTCACCTTACTGTCAGTTCTTACACCTCAGCCTACTCTCAAACATTCATTTCAGGGACATCTGTTTCATTATTTAATCCTAACCTAATTTTTCTATTAAACAGGTAACAATTTACTAAAGGACTTACCCTGCACAAAAATAGTGTAAAAAAAAATGTTTGGAAAAGGAATGTTTCTACATTTCATACACAAAGAAAATGCCACGCTTATAGGGACATTGGCTGTGCTTGTCAGAAATCATCCTTGATGGTTGGTTAAAGCAAGATCTTGGAATGGGTTATCCTCAGTTATCATAACTTGACCTGTGTCGCCTCCAGTTCCTGGGCCTCTTCTGCCCATACTCTGCTTTTGGTACTTTTCCTCCCTCATCCTAGTGACTCTCCTCTTGCCCTGTCTCATTCTCGCCCTGCACTTTCTGTCTCTGAAAGCTAATCACGCCACACAACCACCACCCATGTGACAGATGCTGCCGATGTCTCAGTCCTAAGCCAATGAAAACAACACTTGACTGGCCATCTCCCATCTTCCATAGGCATTCCAAAGGCCACATATCCCCCACTATTCTTTTCTCTACAAACTCTGTCCTCCTGATCCAGAACCACCCCTCTCACAAGATGCGCCATCATTTATGAAGTCTCCGGAGCCAGAAACCTAGGAAGGACGTATACCCTTTTGGCCACCCCTTTCTTAGCCCAACACCCAGTTAGTCTTGTTAATTCTACAATTTAAATGTTACTTCCTTTCCTATACCGCTTCTGTAATTCCTGCACACTTTTTTTTTTTTACTGGAATACTTATTTTATTTTGTTGTGTTTATTTATTTTAATGTTTCGGGTTCTCATTTAAATTCTAGTTAGTTAAAATATTGTGTAATGTTAACCTCAGGAATAGACTTTAGTGATTCATCACTTACATACAACACCCAGTGCTCATCCCAATAAGTGCCCTCCTTAATACCTATCAACCATTTAGCCCATCCCCCACTCACCTCCCCTCCAGCAACCCTCAGTTTGTTCTCTAGAGTCTCTTTTTTTGGTTTGCCTCCCTCTTTTTTTTTTCCTTCCTTTCCCCCGCATTCATCTGTTTTGTTTCTTAAATTCCACATACGAGTGAAATCATATGGTATTTGTCTTTCTCCTGACTGACCCATTTTGCTTAGCATAACACTTTCTAGCTCCACCCAAGTCACTGCAAATGGCAAGATTTCATTATTTTTTATGGCTAAGTGATAGTCCATTGTATATACATACCACATCTTCTTTATGATCTGCGTACTTTGATCATTGCAAGATTCAGCAGTTATTTATTTCCATGTCTGTGTTTCCTATTAGCCTGTGACTTCCTTAAGGGAGGACGCCAGATCTTCTTGTGGGGAAGAATTGACTAATTACAGATTTCAGCTGAGTGAGGTTAATTGGTAAGGGTAGAAGGTAAAGAGATCAGTGACGGCAGCAAGCAGCACCGAGAAGAAAGGACCTGATACAACAGTAAAAAGCGTTGCAAAGTTGATGTTCAATGGTGCCCACTAGAGCTGTGCATACATAGTCTGTGTAAATATACACTGATTCCTACACTTGAATCCATTAATGAGAATTTATTGAATGCCTGCTGTGTAACCAACACTGTGTTAGGCACTGACGCGCAATAAAGAAGTATCAGACACAAGTCTTCCTCCTTCAAGAGCCTTCCATCTAGCTGGAGAAAAGAGATGGGAGCATGAGGCACAACGGTACAGAATTAAATCAATTTACATGGCATTGACCGTGTCTTGGTAGAGAAAAAAATTGAGACTAATAAGGAAGGGCTTCATGCAGAAGGTGCACTTGAGAAGGACCTCGAAAATGGGTAAAATCCAGTGGAAAAGGAGACTGAAAAGGAAATAAACACCTACATTCTAGAATATGTTCACAAGATATTCAAGAGACTGGCCTGACCGCAGGAGAGGGTTCCTGAGGTGGGACAGTGGGAACAAGGCAGGGCAGGGAAAAGATGGAACATAGGCAGCGTGAACGTGCAAAGCGTTCACGGGTCACTCGTCTGAGCAAATTTGAATATAATTTGACCCTATACACTACTCAAGGTTGCTATTTGGCTCAGTTGAATTTCCTTAAGTCTTCTTACCCAAGAAGTGCCAGGACATGGATCCAGCTGCCTGCCAAAGTAAAGGCAGGGGGAGAGCGTGCCTGATGTCACTCAAAGGAAACACACACCAGCTGATTAAGGAGGGGCATTATTTCACTT
This sequence comes from Herpailurus yagouaroundi, assembly GCF_014898765.1. Lineage (NCBI taxonomy): Eukaryota > Metazoa > Chordata > Mammalia > Carnivora > Felidae > Herpailurus > Herpailurus yagouaroundi. Next base: position 30,546,323 of record NW_024412429.1, on the reverse strand, counting down.
TAAAAGGAGGCTCTTGCTTCCTCTGTTCGCTTCAATAGGAAAGGCAACATCAAAAGGAATTGAGCAGTGGGCAAACCAGAATTAGAACTGCACAGCAGAACATCAATTACAGCGTCTACCAATATGTGTTTAACTACAGAAAGAGCCCTTAGAGCCTGATCCAAAGAAGGATCTTTGTGCATGAGTGTGATGGATGAAAACAGAAGATATCAGTTAAAGAAAGGACAAGAAAGGAAATGCAAAAGATGTGTGAGGTTTGTCAACCTTTTCCCTAAGTACCCTTCCCATTCTCGGCGAGTGCAGTATACCACCCAGCATGACAGAAAACTCATCGTGAAACTCGAACCAGTAGCCGAGCAGAATGAGCAATTTCATAGAATAACAACGGACATGAGGTCTGCAACAGAACTACAAAAGGAAGAAAAGTTAACTGTTAAACCTCCAACAGTTATGTTCTGCCTGGTTTAGGAACAACAAAATTCAGAGGCCCGGTAGTCTTAACTCTCTCTAATCCCCAGATTAGATGTAAATGTTTTCCTTTTCTAAACTTGCTTAGAAGCTGAACATGCTAAGACTCTAAGAGACTTTTTTTCTGCGATTTGTTGTGCATTATCAGCTATTTACATAATTACACTAATTAAGCTAGTTACAGCAGTTCCTGTAAATATGTGAAAGATCACTGAAACATGTAATTATGTCCTTATATCATTAATTAAACTATATCAGCTGAGAAAATTACTGTAACTATGTCTGGAGGTGTTATTAGTCTGTGTAATGGAGACATAGAATTCTTTATTGAACTACAATAACGTGTTCTGCACTAATAATCCATTTAAAACACCACTCGTGAATTTTCAGAGTTAAACATAGCAGGCACAAAAGAAAACCGTATCTTTTATACCCAGAATAGTTTGAAAAATTGATACAGGTTTGAGATTTCCTTTACTGCCGACTTGGGTAGAAGGCAACTTGACAGGAGGGCTCCGTTCCCCAGTGGTCGTACCTGGTATTGCAGTGGGGGTGGGCAGCTTCTGAGGCGTGTATGGTCTTTTCCTGGAAGAGGCCCAGCAGAGGCCCAGCCAAAACCCCTGACCCCCAGGCTGTCTCCCACACTGGACTGGGCCCCCAATTGTTCCTTCTGGGATTCTCATGAACCTACCCACCAACCTCTTTCCTTAGTGTTTATGTATAAATAGCTGTCCCAATGCCCCAAGCCCAAATATTTGATTAGTAATAGTAGGATACCCAGGTAAGACTGTATTTTAAAGGACATAAACAGGAGCGCCTGGGTGACTCAGTGGGTGAAGCTTCTGACTTTGGCTCGGGTCATGATCTGGGGGTTCCTGGGTTCTAGCCCCGCATCGGGAGCCTGGAGCCTGCTTCGGATTCTGTGTCTCCTTTTCTCTCTGCCCCTCCCCCATCTCTCTCTCTCTCAAAAATAAATAAAACATTAAAAATAAACAAAGAAAGAAAGGACACAAACATCAGAAGACTGAAAATCTCAACTCTCAAGGTAAAACTTCAGACATTGTGTGCATCAACTATGAAGCTGAGAATCCAGCCTTTTTTTTTTTTTTTTTTTTTTTTAATTCCTTCAAATCAGACAGCTTCTGCCTCCTCCTCAAGCAGCCCCTGCAGTCAGTAAGCCCTACACCAGGGAGACAGTACCCTTCTTCGGTGAAGAAACAAATGCAGATAGCTCTGCCAGCGGGTTGGCAAATGGTGGTCACAGGAGCCCTTCTTGGTTCAAAGGATGCTTGCTGTAAAGGAAAATGCAGCCAGGACTAAAACGATGAGGGGATCCCCAGAGCTTCAGAAAGACACACAGGAAACCCCCTCCCTCAGAAAATAACAAACAGAGAAAGCTTTCAGTTCTTCAAGTGCAAAAAATAAAAGCTTATGACTAGAATTCTGATTCTCTTTAGTTTAATGTTTATTTCTGGGGAGAGGAAAAGGTTAACTTTGTTCTTATACCAAAATGTTATGCGAGTTTTCATCTTTTTTGGAAATTCAAAAAGGTCTAATTCTTTGAAAAAGAAGCTTCTAAGTTTTGGAAGAAAGCACATGATTTTATTTTGAATGATTATAGAAATGATACTTCAGGGGCACCTGGGTGGCTCAGTCAGTTAAGCATCTGACTCTTGATTTTGGCTCAGGTCATGATCCCAGGATCATGAGATCTGCCCCACAGAGGGGCTGAGCTGAGGGTGGAGACTGCTTGGGATTCTCTCTCTCTGTCCCTCTACCCCTCTCCCCAGCTTGCTCTCTCTCTCTATCTAAAAATACACAAAAACAAAAAACCCACAAACTTCAATTTGTCTCTATTCTTTGTGTGTGGCAGATAACATACTTGACCATACTTCCGTCAAACTCACACTTATGGACTGAAGAGTTATTTAAAAACTAGATTTGGATTTGGATTTCTGCCTGTTTTCAATTTCATACCCTGAGACAGAATTAAATTCACTCTGTAAAGTGGCACATAATAACATACCTCACTTTTGGGTCTACCAATGACTTCATGAATCAAATGACTGCAGAAATTCTCCCCTTAAAAAATGAAATGAATATATTCATTATAATTTACATGTAGTGTAAAGTGTCCCCTAAAGCCTACCCCCAGACGCAGGTTGGGAACCCCTAAAGTAGACTTTGAAGCTTTAGTATTTATTGGATTGGGAGTGTTCTCTGTTAGGAACTTTGGAGTAAACAGAAAAATCAACCAAAAACCTTTAATGAAAGAAAATCATGACCGATAACAATGTGTAATGCAGATTTTAATATACTTTTATAAACACTGGTCAGGAAATTAGATCAACTTTTAGTACACACACATTACAAATACCACTAGTCGCACTCCCTGATCCCTCCTCTGATAAATTTTCATATAGGCTTGGAATACTTTATGCAGATAAACTATTTTCCACCATATTCCTAAGGTAACATTGTCTTTCCCATCATGCACTGTTGTCATGTCTGGACCCCAAAGAGAAGCAGCCTCCACAGGTTTCTCAGTTGGCTCCAGGTTGACAGCTTCTGTCTTTACCTCAGGATTCACCTACCTTCAGATCAATCTGGTTTTCTCAAGGGGAAGCATGGCCCTGAAGGCAGCTTCCTTTCCAAATAAACCCCAGTCAAAAGACTGGGGGTGGAGAATGTGAAGAGAAAAGAGCACAGGTGAGATCTTACTAGTTTTCTGGACCCCTAGGAGCACCGTCCCCAAAGCAGTAACTTGCGAAAATACTGTACCAACCCCAGAGATGAGACCGGGGTCTCCTGGGGATATTTCTCTGTCACTTGGTGATAGGCGCGTCATGATCTCATGTTGAAGCCCTCAGTTAAGCTGTGCAACTTCAAAATCAAGGGGTTTCTTTTAGGGCTATACTGATATGGAGAAGCAATGTGAAAATGGCATTTTTCATACTGACCCAAAGTTTTACTCCTTCTGGCAAGTAATTTCAGAAGCTAATCTCTTGGTCAGCCAGAGTAAATAAGCCTCCTGGATCACATGGCTGGCCATGGAGTTCATCCCAGGATACTGGACTACACACGGACGCCCTGATACCATCAATGGATTAACTCACCTCACTTAGGTAAGTAGTTGCTCTCACACAGTAGCTCAGGTGGCATCAGCATGACCTCACATAAAGGAAAACAAGAATCTAATACGTAATTTGAAAGATTTCAATGATATCCAAAAAAAAAAACCCCATATGTCTTTGAAGAAAATGTTTTTTAAAACATTTTACAACATGCTGAATGTTATGTGTACCTTCTGGGTGCTGCATTTATTAGAGGCAGAGTAGCACCTAAGCAAACCTGAAAAAGTCAGGTTACCTCTAGGTTTCTTCCCAAGTCCACTGAGTGGGATGTGCTCCCTAGGATTTCTCTCCTACTGGGTGAGGTTTTTCACTCCAGTGTCTCATCTGGGTCTATTCACCAAACCCCCAACTCAAAAATGAAAGCACACTAACTCATAGTTATAAATGGATCAGTATGATCATTGAATTCAAGTCAATTGTTTGAACAGGAGTCTGATATCAACAAGTGCCAGGTGGACAGGGAAGGCATCTGGACAGGTCAGTCTACTGAAAACACAACAGACTGGGCTATACAGGGCCAGTCTTCTCCAACAACTTCTCTGGTTGTTCCGGAACTATGGATAACCTAAGCTCTTTCCCAGGAACTGAACGCACATGGTATGGCAATTACTACACGCTGGCCTCCCCTCACTGAGCTCTCTCAGGGCAGAAACTCATCGCATTCATCTTCGTCGCCAATGCTGAAGGACTTGTTGGTGGCCGCACTGGTCTTCAGCTGTGTCACTCGGCTGCTGCTGCTGCTGCTGTTCCTGCTGACACTGAGGAAGGTGTTCAAGGCCTTCCAGCTGTACTGCCCCCTTGGCTGCCTAGAGAACATGCTGAGGAGGGGCCCTGGCCAGCCAGGCAGCCAGGAGTTGGAGCTAGTAGCCAAGGCAATGGAGAGACTCTCTTCCGAGGAGGTGATTGATAGGGTGACCCCATCTCCTGTGACCATCACAGAGTAAGCCCTGACTGAATGCTTGTTGGCCTCCAAAGAGGTGATGGGATGCTCTATTTATGTGAAAATGGCATGGCTAGCTCTATGACACTATGCTCACTGGGAAACTTGAAAATTTTTGTCTAAATGCCAGAAGAAAAAACAGACAAATACAATTTATATCTGCTCTACAAAAGCCACATACGTTTTGTTAGCCATATTACTAGGGCTGTCTTATTGCCTTTAGGATATAGATAGGGGATCAAGAGGGTATCTAAATATTCCTGGTGTTTGGAAGTAGCTGGCTTCAGCAAACCTCTGATGGTTTGAGTGTTTACTGTTGATTCCCTTTCTTCTCTGAACATCAAGTTACGTTTTCCATAAAAAGACAACGCTTTTAGAGTTACAGGAAACCGGACTGCAATACGACTGAAGACCGGTTGTTTTCTTTAATGAGCACATGCCTAATCACTGCCAACTAATTCCTATGGCTCCAGGCTTGGCTCAGAGCCAGAAATGCCGGTAATTACCAACCTCGGAAGGTCATGTACTCCTTCTCTGGGAAATTATCTAGAGTGAATCCTTATTCACAAATCTCTGTGGAGTTATGCTTCGTTCTCTTTGCTACAATGGGTTAACCTTCATAGAGGCCTAGAATTCCATTTTGAGAATTCCTTCTCAAAATGAGTTATAGTCTCAGCTCACTCATAATTTCCAAAAATCATAATTGGATTATCTTATTCCATTAACTGAAAAGAAATTTAGGAACTTCAGCTTTTTTTATTGGGGGTAGGGGGGAGGAGGGTGGTGGGGGTAAAGTTTCTAGGAAAGCCCATAGGCTTTGGGATCAAAAAGGCCTGTGTTAAAATTCTAGCTCTGCACTTTAAAGGTCACGTAACTTTGCACGTGTACTTAAACTCTCATTGGCTCTGTTTCCTTCCCAGTCAAATGGAGAGCGTTATCACCTACCTGGCAAAGATGCTCTGAGAATTACGAGTTAGTCCGCAAAGTGCCTGCCATACCGCAAATGCTCAATAAATGGTAGTTCTTAGTTTAGTGTTTCAATTTAATAGTTGTAAACCATATTTGTGTTCTTACAATAAGTTATCCACAGTTTATGAAATACTTTGAAATATATTATCCACTCGATTCTCACTTTGGCTCTGTAAAATCATGCATAAAATAGGTACCATCTCTGTTACACAGATGTGGATACAGGCTTAAACATTAAGCATATCGCCTGAAGTTGCACAGTCTGTTTGGGAGTGTTGGGACAACTCAGGGTCTCTGACTCTACATCAGATATATATTTCTGCCCTCCTGCTACCCTGCCTACTATCACCGACCCAGTCCAACTGTTCATTCACTCAAGGTAACATGTTGACTATTTATGTAAAATTCAAATGTTGAAAAATTAAATGGAACCTATTGGGGAAAATGTTCTTATTTTCATTATTCAAAATTCTGCAAATCTGACCCTGAATGAAAATGATGAGGGTGAGTATGAGTATCTTGAAGATAGCTCATTGATAAGTAGCTGACCTCGAACAATGTCATATTGTGTACCTACACTGACTACTACAGTAGGCCATCAGCTACATGTGGCCATTGAGTAATTGAACTGTGGCCTGTGTTGGGGCGCCTGGGTGGTGCAGTAGGTTGGGCGTCCGACTTCAGCCAGGTCACGATCTCGCTGTCCGTGAGTTCGAGCCCTGCGTCGGGCTCTGGGCTGATGGCTCGGAGCCTGGAGCCTGTTTCCGATTCTGTGTCTCCCTCTCTCTCTGCCCCTCCCCCGTTCATGCTCTGTCTCTCTCTGTCCCAAAAATAAATAAATGTTCAAAAAAAAAGAAAATTTAAAAAAAATAAAATAAAATAAAAATAAAGAAACTGTGGTCTGTGTGACCAACGAACTGAATTTTATATTTTAGTTGTTTTTTAATTAATTTAATATTAAATTCAGTTACTAAAAAACCTTTAAGTATGTTTGAAACAGCTTAGATACATAAGTTTACTTTTTCAATAGTACATTTTATGAATTCTGCACACAGAACAAATATTTCTGATGAGAATGTAGCATCTGAGTTGAGATGTGCTGTAAGCATAATATGCAAACCAGATTTCAAAGACTTAGTGTCAAAACAGAAGGCAAAATATCTTTTTAATAATTTCTAATACAGATTATGCATTGAAATGATAATATTTTGGATATATTAGGTTAGATGAGATACATTATTACAATTAGGAATATCAGTTTCTGTTTACTTTTTTAAAACATGGCCGGGGCGCCTGGGTGGCTCGGTGGGTTAAAGCGTCCGACTTCGGCTCAGGTCATGATCTCACGGTCTGTGAGTTTGAGCCCCGCGTCGGGCTCTGTGCTGACAGCTCAGAGCCTGGAGCCTGTTTCTGATTCTGTGTCTCCCTCTCTCTCTGCCCCTCCCCTGTTCACACTCTGTCTCTCTCTGTCTCAAAAATAAATAAACGTTAAAAAAAAAAATTAAAAAAAAAAAAAAAACATGGCCACAAAAAATTTTTAAGGTCGATATATGACTGGCATTAGATTTCATTTGGAGGCACTGTTCTACAGGAAACCCAATTATCTGTGTAACTGGGGAAAATCACAGATAAATATCACATTTCATTTTACTGACAAATTTTAACTTTTGGCTGGCCTGCATCTCTGTTTCTTCACTGTTAAGATCTTTCAGGATGTTACTTTCTCTGAGACAGCCAGACAGAAGGCGAGAATGGTTTGTTTTTGGTAGAGAGGCAAGCACAGGCCTAAAACATCCTGAAATTGACATAACTATTGAATTACAAGCCGTGTTCACTCTAAATCAGGGCCTCACACACTTATGGAATATCTGTGAAATGAAAAGGGCTTGTTACACGATGGTTAATAGAACCCAAAATTCTGGTGTCTCGGGCGCTTCATCGTAAACCATCGTAAACCAAGCATCACCTGATTCTGTCTATTAAAAATGCGGATTCCTGGATCCCAGCGAGGCCTATGGAGTTAGACTCTGGACAATGGTGACTTAGAAGTCTGCGTATCGAATGGCATTCTTATCCCTCTCAAATATGAGAGCCACTGTTCTGGGGAGCGGGACAGACAGGAAGCGAGTTTGGACATAGTGGATGCACTCGGCTAGAGGCACTGGGACATCCGCAGTGTGCCACGGAAGATTCTCTCAAGCAGAAGGCGTCTAAACTGGGGCTAGAATGACAAGCAGGAATTAGTCACTAAAGAAGGAAACAGGGAGAGCAGCAAGGAGAGGACCAGAATGAGCAAAAGGAACTTGAGAACAGAGCCTCATGGCACGTGTGGTAGCATCTGAGCCGTGGACTCCTATTAGGGCTGAAACATGTAGGAGGCTCCCAAGAGTCTCAAAGGCAATGCTAAGGGTTTGGTTTGGTTTTGTTTTGTTTTGTTTTCAATATATGAAATTTATTGTCAAATTGGTTTCCATACAACACCCAGTGCTCATCCCAACAGGTGCCCTCCTCAATACCCATCCCCCACCCTCCCCTCCCTCCCACCCCCCATCAACCCTCAGTTTGTTCTCAGTTTTTGTTTTTTTTTTAATTTTTTTTTTCAACGTTTATTTATTTTTGGGACAGAGAGAGACAGAGCATGAACGGGGGAGGGGCAGAGAGAGAGGGAGACACAGAATCGGAAACAGGCTCCAGGCTCTGAGCCATCAGCCCAGAGCCCGACGCGGGGCTCGAACTCCTGGACCGCGAGATTGTGACCTGGCTGAAGTCGGACGCTTAACCGACTGCGCCACCCAGGCGCCCCTGTTCTCAGTTTTTAAGAGTCTCCTATGCTTTGGCTCTCTCCCACTCTAACCTCTTTTTTTTTTTTTCCTTCCCCTCCCCCATGGGTTTCTGTTAAGTTTCTCAAGATCCACATAAGACTGAAAACATACGGTATCTGTCTTTCTCTGTATGGCTTATTTCACTTAGCATCACACTCTCCAGTTCCATCCACGTTGCTACAAAGGGCCATATTTTGTTCTTTCTCATTGCCACGTAGTACTCCATTGTGTATATAAACCACAATTTCTTTATCCATTCATCAGTTGATGGACATTTAGGCTCTTTCCATAATTTGACTATTGTTGAGAGTGCTGCTATAAACATTGGGGTACAAGTGGCCCTATAATGCTAAGGGTTTTGATTATTAACCTGGAGGTAGGTTGTTTTTAGGGTAAAGGAGACATCAGCAGAGGCTGTAGGGGAGGCATTGTGTAGTCTGAAAACAGATTGCAGATGACCCTCATAGTCTGGTCCAGAGCCGCTGCTCAAAGCAGGATCTTAAGCCAAGGATCACGATGGCCGGGTCTGCGTTTACAAAGTTTTCTGCCTGACAACTGGGAGGAGAATGGCTTTGAAGGAAGTTCACTCAACATCAGGGAGTTGACAAATGTCTGAACTGAAGTGGCGGTAGAAGGGATTAAAAAAGAGAAATTATTTGGATAAATATCAAAGAGTAAACTTAGCAGCACAAACTCAAAATTGTTTGATTGTATCTCGGGGCACAGGAAATTTAAGGTGACTTCCAAATCCCTGGTTTGACCCGCTGAAAGGACAGCTCTGCCATTCACTGAGAGAGAACACCACCCATCCGAACTTGTCTAATTTCAAAACTTTGCCTGGCATGCTCTTCTGAATGAGTCAGTCTATGCAAAACCTGTTGACAGGCTTCAAAAGGATCCAATAAATCCATAACATGGCACAAGACTGTATACACCAGCACACGGGAACCGTATCGGGTTTGGGGATCAATAAAAATCTGTTCCCATGTTACATTTTCAAAGAAACCTATTGACTGAAATGCTTTGGGGATTTGAATGCACATTATCATCACCAAAGTTCTGCTATTCACATACCTAAAGGCATCTCTAAGAACATTGCAATGAGATTTTTTAAACATTTTAAACCTTAGTAACACCTACTTCTTATATATTCATATACCACATTGCTAATTAGAATGTATAATAATCTAAAGATAAAAAAGCATCTTCGTTCTCAAAGCAGTTTGCATATGTATTGCCTTTTAATTGTTCTATTAGGATATCATTAACTCTCTGTTATTTAACAGAAAGAAAAAGCACCAACAGGGTTTTCAGAAATGAAACTGTATGTAATCTAGACTAAAAACAAATTAAAACTTTTATGGGAGAACTTTGACGTACCTGATATTTTTCAAACCAAATGCTGCTTTTCAGTTACAAAAGTTCTCTTAGTCAGGCTGTACCCTAGAACAGGACCAGATAGGTCTCCCGGGGCTCCCACAGAACTATCACTTTGAAGGTTTTTAAAAATTATTTTTTAATGTTTATTTTATTTTTGAGGCAGAGGGGCAGACAGAGAGGGGGAGACAGAATCTGATGCAGACTCCAGGCTCTGAGCTGTCAGCACAGACCCTGACGTGGGGCTCGAACCCATGAACCTTGAGATTATGACCTGAGCTGAAGTTGGACTCTCAACTGACTGAACCACCCAGTTTTTCAAAATTTTAATCCAAAGGATTATAAATAATTTGACATAGTTTTTCTAAAGGATCTTTTCTTTACAAAAAAGTAAAATGTTTTGCTTAATGCAAATATTTAAACCAAATTAAAATAATTCTGGGAACTGATTTTTTCATAAGTCAATTAACTATTTTTGTTTGCTTCCTAGAACTATTACTAACACTGAAAAGTAAATGAAATTTGTAATCTTTATAGATGTCACAACATTGTCATACTGGCTTTACACTTTTACAAACTTTTTTATATTTCTACCAATACATTTAAATGGAAAGAGAAGAGTCGCGGTATATTTCATCCTAACAGGTGGACATTTTAAATTATGTAGTTCACTTGCTGTGAAGGGCCAAAGAAAAGTAATAACTACCCTAAAGCTATTTCTTTCTTCCTGCTCTGGTAGAGCTAAGAACTTCATTTCCTTAGAATGCGGGTTCAGATGATAGAGAGAGAGAAAGACAGGGAGGGAGAGAAAGAAGAAAGAAAGAAAGAAAGAAAGAAAGAAAGAAAGAAAGAAAGAAAGAAAGAAAGAAAGAAAGAA
>NW_024412429.1:30526912-30535726 GCF_014898765.1 Herpailurus yagouaroundi | reverse complement strand
GAAAGAAAGAAAGAAAGAAAGAAAGAAAGAAAGAAAGAAAGAAAGAAGGAAGGAAGGAAAAGAGGGAGGGAAGAAGGAAGGAAGGAAGGAAGGAAGGAAGGAAGGAAGGAAGGAAGGAAGGAAAGAAAGAAAGAAAGGAAGAGGGAGGGGGAAGAAAGGAAGAGAGAGAGGGAGGGAGGAAGTAAAGGGAGAAAGAAATAGGAAAGATATACCAGTGATTAGAAAAGATGTCAGTTCTTACCAAATGGTTTTTACAAAGATTAAGAAAGCTTTTCATATTTGCTGGAATTGAGCTCTCATTCATTTTATGACTAGTTTCAAAATGGATGGCTACTTGAGGTAAAGAAGTAGAATTTAATATTGTAAAAAAATTATTTAAAGTAAATAAATAGAGATAAACTTACAATGATAGAGCAGGAGAAGAAGGAACAAGATCCAGAAAAATGATATATGGGAAAAAAAAAGAAAAACAGACTTTGAAAAAAAACAGCCCCAAAGGCAAGTTGCCAAAAGGACAATAATGTTCACAAATATTAGAAATAAAGCACTACTAGGGCTCCTGGGTGGCTCAGTCGGTTAAGCGTCCGACTCCAGCTCAGATCATGATATCATGGCTCATGGGTTCGAGCCCCGCGTGGGGCTCTGTGCTGATAGCTCAGAGCCTGGAGCCTGCTTCAGATTCTGTGTCTCCCTCTCTCTCTGCCCCTCCCCTGCTCATACTTTGTCTATCTGTCTCTCTCAAAAATAAACATTAAAAAAAATTAAAAGAAGAAATAAAGCACTACCATTAAGATTAGAATGTTGGTGTTGATATAATTTGTAAGGTTATCAACCTTTGCCTGAGGACAGAATTGAATCCATGTGAGGGATTTGCAACTTGAGAAAACTTACAAGAACATCAAAGTGTAAGAATGAAAAGTCAGAGGCTACCATAGAGCTGGGGAAAGCACTCAGGATTTGGAATAAAAATCTGGGTTTAAACAATCCCAGCTCTTCAATGTATTATCTGTGTGGCCTTGGGTCAATCACCTCACCTCTCTCAACTTCAGCTACCCTCACCCAAAACTGGAAAAAAATGATATCTAGGGGGGAAAAACCCAAAAAAACACATGCAGAAAGACAAGAACTGCTATAAGAAATAAATGAGGTAATGTATGGCAAAGCTTGTTACAAACTCTAAAACCCAAATGCAAGGCATTAAGTATATTTTAGACACACACACACACACACACACACACACCAGCTCCTACTAATTCCTCATCAATTGTTATGAGCATCGCAAACATTTATATGCATACATGTGCTCAAGACCCTGCTGTAGGAACTGAACATGTAGAAAGATAGAAGGTACTGTCTCTCCCCTCTGGTCTTGTTTATAATCAAGACTCAAGATGAGATGAGTCACATTATAGAAATTAAAGACAGATAAATAAAGCAAATAAATAACAAAGGAAGGTAATATAGGCCATATGCTCAATACAAGGCAGGAAAGGTGGGCATCAACACAACTCACAGGTGGGAGCAGTGATTGTGGAGCAGAGAAGCCTAGGAGAAGTTCAGAAGGAAGGCCGGGCTTCAGCGGGGCCTGAAGGATGGGGGGCACTTAAGTAAGCAAAGAGGAGGAAGGAAAGCGTTGCAGTCAGGAGGCATGGTGTAAGCAAAGGCCCTGAGATTGCCAATGGCTTTTTGGGGAGGAAGCAGAGTGAACAGAGAGCATGGTAGAAGATAAGGCTAGAAGGTAGCTTGTGTTGTAAAGCAGAAAGACATTCAGCCAGTGTGCCCCAGTCAAGCTATACAGGTTGCCTGTGGCTACGAGCATTGTGACTGGTTGGTCTGTGAGCCATCCCAATTATTAAACACCATCAGCCCTGGGGGTGAGGCTGTGTAGGCACAGAAGCCAAAGCAAGCTCAAGACAGAAAATGCCAAGTTAAGGAGTTCAGATCTTATCTTTCCAACATCGGGGGCCAGTGAAGGATTTTTAAATATATGACTAAATCGCCAAAAGGGGTTACAGTGAGCTTGTGGGGAGTGAGGTGAGAGTAGGTCTGTTGGGGAGAAGGAGCTCAGAGAGGAGAACATTAGTGAAGGGGTGTCTGTGCTAGTTTATGCTGAAGTCATGATAATCTAGAAGGGGGTGGTGACAACCAGCATGGAAATGAGGCCCTGAACGTGCAAGATTTCTTGAGCAAAGGCCCTCTTCTGTCTGCAAGCCCATGCCTAGCACAGCGCCCAACACTGAGTAAATACTCTCCATGTGTTTACCAAAAGAAAAGAAAAGAACTGGGGTAACGCTGTAAAGTATACAGAGGTAAAATGGGAGGCCCAAGTATTTTAGGGAGAAACAGAGTATTAAGGACTGGAAGTACTTTTTTTTTAATTTCAGAGACAGAAAGAGCGTGAGCTGGGGAGAGGGGCAGAGGGAGAGATAAAATATTAAGCAGGTTCCACACTCAGCGCAGAGCCCACTTGGGGACCGACCCCGCCACCCTCGGATCATGACCGGAGCTGAAATCAAGAGTCCGGTGGTTCAACCAACTAAGCCGCCCAGGCGCCCCTGGAAATAGTTTCAAGCTTGCTACTTCAATCTCCACATTTGGCAAGTTTGAAATAGGAGGCCCAGAAAGGTTGTGTGCTGCCTGTACATCCAATGAACCTGGCTTGGATACATTGTTACTTAGTTACTCCAGTAAGCCTGTAGGTGTTACACTGTTTTGTTGGTGTTTTTGTTAAGATTTCTATTAATAAAAGCTTGCTATTTTGTTGACTGACTTTGAAATCTGCTGTTTTACTTTTATAACATATGTGGGGGAAGTGTAGAGAAGGAGGAGGAATTGGCTAAAACAGTTGTGAGAAGATACGAGAGAAAAATGACTTCTTTAAACTGGTTTTTAGGACTTTTCCTCAAAGCTTGGAACAGATAGGACTATCACTTGGGAAAAAAGTTACCAATTTCCTAAAGCAGAAGGAGGTAAGGCCTTCATCCCTCTCATCCGCATTTTTCAAACTCAGGTTCACTTCCCATAAGCAGGGCACAAAAACAAGGCAGGGTCCATGACCAAAATGTATTTAGAATTGGATAGGATGGGATGGGATGAGATGGAATAGAATAGAATAGAATAGAATAGAATAGAATAGAATAGAATAGAATAGAATAGATCAGATTGCATGGTTGGTAGAATGAGGTGAATATTGTTTTAGGAAACTTTTTTCATTCTAAGTGGCAACGCTTGTGTGTGTGTGTGTGTGTGTGTGTGTGTGTGTGTGTGTTGGGATGTTAAATGGGTTTCTGTGAGTCGAAGTCAAAAATGTTGGAAAGCCACTGCCCAATAAATATTTTTTCTCAAAGTAAACGAAAACCTTCTATAATCGGTTGACGAAATACAGAATTCTATCAAAAGAAGAAAAGACAAAAACATTTATTGATGCATGTCTAAAAATAAGGAATTTTCCAACAGGTCTCTGCATCTAGTCCCCTACACTCAGTCTCAACCTCATTTTTTAACTTCTCCAAAGACTTTCCCTTGGCCATCTCTCTATACAAATTCACATGAGCAAATCCATGATACAGTGCAACTATTGCCTTCATGCAGATAGCTCTTAAATATAGGATGTATCCAGTGTCGCCCTGGTAAATGTTTAACAACAGGTTTTCTGGGGGTTGAGGAGCCCTTACTTGTAGCATTTTCTTTTTGTGGTATAAATACTCCAACCATAGCCAATGCCAGCTCCCATGTGACTTTGCTGAACACAAAATTGGGAAGATATGCACATTAGTATACGTTACATAGTATTTCCATCCTGCATACATAATAGAGAAACTAACCTCCAGAGCATACACGCTAGTGAATGTAGGAAAATAATTAGGAGATTATGAGTTTTGAATATTTATTACCTTTTGAAATACAATATATTCATGGGCACCTGGGTGGCTCAGTCGGTGAAGCATCCAGTTCTTGATTTTGGCTCAGTTCATGATCTCACAGTTTGTGGGTTCTAGCCCTGCATCAGGCTCTGCACTGACAGCGTGGATCCTCCTTGGGATTTTCTCTCTCTCTCTCTCTCTCTCTCTCTCTCTCTCTCTCTCTCCTCTTTTCCTTCTCATGCTTTCTCTCTCTCTCTCTCTCTCTCTCTCTCTCTCTCTCTCTCTCTTTCAAAATGAATACATAAAAATTAAAAAAGAAATACAGTATATTTAATTGTAGGTTTATAAAATTTAATTAGTAATCATGTCTGTGTCTAAGAGCTGGCTCACAGAATTTTGCCTGAGCTCGCCGGCAGGCCCTGGTCCCACACTCTCTGCCACCTGCTGAACAATTATAGCTGAATCTCTTCCATGAGAAACCTCAAACTTAACATACTGAAATCTAAACTCACTTTCCTCTTTGAATCTCCATAATGCACACTTCTCTTCCCCTCTCGACTTCCCTATTTCTGTGAATGCTGCCTCCAATAGCCACCCAATCAGTTGCTAAGTTTTGAAGGTTCTGCCTGTGCAATGATCTTCTCATCTGCCCCCTCCTTTTCTTTCCAGTTAGGGTTCCTGTCCTGGTCCGGACCAATTAACTGAACTCTTCCCCTTCATCTTCTTCTGACTACAGTCTATCTGATTATAGTACTAGATTAATCCTCCAATGACACAGCTCTGAAAATGTAGCTCTTCTATTCAAAGCATGCATACTCTAATCTGACCTTCAAAGCTCTCGGTGCCCCTGGTGATCTGGACAGCTCCTTGTTCCCTGTACTTGGAATATGCCTTGTGATTCCTGATTGTGTGCTTTCGCTCACAGTTTTCTCTTCCTCTGGAATGCCCTTCCCTCATCATCGAAAAGCTTGTGTCTTTTATTCAAGACTCAGTTCAGATGGCAATGAAAGTACACAGGTTGTTTGTCAGAGGAATATATAAGTTTATGAGAATCTGGAGGGTGGAAACACCCAGGGAAGTGCCAAACCCAGAAATCATTTAAAGATAAAAGTGTATTTGGGCACTATTTAATATAGATGCCCTATGAAACAAATTGCACTAAAGCAGCACCCCCCTGTTGTTATTACGCGAAGCTTTGCTGTGAGCAGACGTGAGGTTTTTTTCTCAAACCTATGGATTTCAATTATACATGCTGCAGCTGTCATTCATTAAGTGAAACGATCAAGAATTGTCTGCATTTTAACCATTTGGTGTTTGCTGTAATTATTTCCCTCTTAGTGCTCTAAAGGAAAACGTGTTGAGACCGTGAGGAAAGGGGGGAGGTGGAGACATGGAGCCCCAGAAGCCTGGTCTGTCACCACCGTTGATAAGCCTCATTCCTCTTTGGGACACTGACCACAGCTGCTAAAGATCCACCACAGGCTCAGGATTTCTCAGCAGTCAGAAGCAAAAAAAAAAAAAAAAAAAAAAAAAAAAAGCTGAAATGTATACCTATTACCCATCTTTCTTCCTTCAGCCATTCCCAGATGTTTAGTGTAAAACAAAATGCTTTAAATGCTTGCTTTCTCGAGGAGGAGAATCCTAATGATGGTCAGCAAGTGATAAATGATTCTTTCAAGTTTCAGATCTGAAGCTGAAGTTTAGCAGTAAAGAAAGAAAGAATAGGCTGCCACAGCCCTGTGGTCACTGGCACCAACTTTCTCATGGACTTAAATTATTCTGGATTAGAGAGGGACTGAATCCTTAGCCCAGGAGAGGTGAAAGAGAATGAGGTGGAAGAAGGTGGTGAGAAACATCAGGCAAAGGTAAAGGCGTATTGAACCTCCTGTCCTCTCTCTTGATTTTGATCCAAGACTGTCAATAAGTAGTCTAGAAACCACTTCTGGGGGTGCTGGGTGGCTCAGTCCATTAAGCGTCAGACTTCAGCTCAGATCATGATCTCACGGTTTGTGAGTTTGGGCCCCAAATCAGCTGTCATCCCAGAGCCTGCTTCGGATCCTCTGTCCCCTTCTCTCTCTGTCCCTCCCCTGCTTGTTCTCTCTCTCTCTCTCTCTCTCTCTCTCAAAAATAAAGAAACATTAAAAATTAAAAAAAAAAAAAAAAGAAAGAAACCACTCTTATGAAAACCACTTGGGTTTCATAACCACTTGGGTACTTGTTTAAAGTGCAGATTCCTAGGCCCTCCCTCAGACCTAGCCTCTAGGGGCACTGCCTAGGACTGAATATTTTTCATGGGAACACTGAGTGTTTCTAATACACACTAAAGATTAAAGATCACGGTTCTAGTGTTGGCCAAGTATGGCCTGCAGGCTGGATATGGCCTTCAAGCTAAACACGATTTGACATTTTCAAAAAATTGTAAAAGAAAGAGGAGGAGGAAGAAGAGGAGGAGGGGGAAAGAAAAGAAGAACACACAACATAGCCCACAAAGTCTAAAATATTTACTTTCTGGTCTTTTGCAGAAAAGTTTGCTGAGCTCGGTCTAACGCAATGCAAATACAAGGCTGTAAATGAATTTAGCCCTATCCCAGCTCAGCCACAGCTAAAACAACTGATGTAGCAGATCTTAAAAAAAAAAAAAAAAAAAAAAAAAATTAAGAGTGATGAAATATATAAAGTTCTCATCTAAAACTGCATTTGTAATCATTATAAGTAGAGGGAAGAAATGTATACTTGTAATGAACATTCCATAATGGCTCTGAAAATATATTTTCATCTATATGAGAGTTTATGATAACTCTATTTGACTCTAGCCTTCCATATACTTACCAGGTGGCAATATATGCCAAATTAGCCTATTAAGAATCACTGCAGGTATACTCTTTACTGGCCTACGCTTGTCTTATGGTACACCCATGAGTAAAAAAATGTACGTCCCCAAATGTCTAGGAAATGAAAATATAATAAACTCTCAAAACACATAGAAAAATGATGCACAGGGGCGCCTGGGTGGCTCAGTTGGTTAAGTGTCCCACTTGGGGTCAGGTCACGATCTCACAGTTCCTGGGTTCGAGCCCCACCCCCTCCTTTCTGGCTCTGTGCTGACAACTCAGAGCCTGGAGCCTGCTTTGGATTCTGCGGCTTCCTCCCTCTGCCCCTCCCCAGCTCATGCTCTGTCTTTCTCTGTCTCTCGAAAAGAAGTAAATGTTAAAATAAATAAATAAATACATAAATAAAAATTTTTTGAAAAGGAAAATGATGCACAAAGTGAACAAACGGAATAAAATTGAATTTGATACCTTTCTCCTAAAAGGAGTTTAAGAATCACAGAGCAATTGCACCTCCTCAGAATCTTGGGAAACAGGTTATGAACTCATTTGGAGAAGTGTTCTTTTACTCTGTGCCAAAGAGGCTCAGCTTTTGGGAATCAGATTCATAAAGTAATCCCAAAGACACAATGCTATTCCTTTCCGAATGATTTCCATATGTTTGTTCTAATTTTTTATTTTTATTTTTGATGTGTAGAAAGAAACTTTACTATAAAATCTACAAATAAATATTCGCTTTAAAAATATATGAACTTGCACCTGACTTGTCTTTCAGAATTGTGAGCTATCTCACAATAATATTGTTTCATTGTTATTTATTTTTCTCACGAAGAAAGTAATGTTAAAACCTTGCTAGGAACTAACATTTTCTGATAAGGATTTAAACTATATTACAATTTTTAAGAAACAAAGTTTAAAACACCAGATAAAGTATTGAAACCTAGCATGCTTCACCATTTAATAAAATTATGACTCATTTCTGTAAAAAACTGCTTTTTTAGTAAGAAAAATGCTTTCTGAGCTAAGTTTAAACTGCCGGGGCACATGGGACACCCACAAACCCAGTCAGCAGAAGTCTCAAACTTCTATAAGATTAAAGGAAAAATAAATTAGTGTGTACAGAGAATGAAAAAAAAAAAAATCCCCAATGGTACGAGTCTATAAACGGAAGTAAAACTAAAACTCCCCTAAAATCCCCCAACCATCAATCCTTATAAATTCAGCACTCATCTTCTCCCTTGATTTCTTCAGGAGTCCCTAGTGAAATGCACACAAAAGTCCTCAGTGATTTTGATCTCGGAAAACAGAGTCCCCAAACTACGCTAAGCATGGCTGCCGACCTCCGTGTCCCAAACCGCTTAACTTTTAAAACCACGCAAGCACACGTGGGGCTTCCTGAGTTCTGCTAGGGTTGGGCGGTTTGGAACCCCGTGGATTTTGCAGGTGTGTAATCCAGGGCGCGCTGTACAGGTGGTGCGGGGGGGGGGGGTGCGGGCAGAGGTGTGTGGTGGGCGCCGCCGGGGCCGGGCAGGGTGGGTGGGGCCGGGCGTGTGCCCGGGTGAGAGTGAAGTGCTAGTGACAATACGGAGGTGGCGTGTGGGCTCCAGAGCTGGGAAAGAAGTAAAAGCTCCGCCCGGATGCCCCATATGGAGGGGTGATAGCCGCAGCCCCGCTCGTATTTAAGTGTCCTTTGTCACTAACAAGTTAAATTAGAGATGTTATCTTAAAAACCACACACACGCACACAGCCAAACGTCCTATGAAAATACATGCTCGTGTCCCCTACTACGCCCCCCCCCCGTTCCCCCATCTGCAAAGAACTGAGTTTTACACCCTGCCCCAAATCCAATCCCGAATGCGGGAGCGTCTCCCTCCCCCCGGCCCTCGCCGCCCCCACGGCAGTGAGTCAGAGCCCGGCGAGCTCGGGCGCTGGCGCCCGAAGCACGCCGAGTGGGGCGACGGTGGCGCGGCAGCCGAGGAGGGAAGGCGGCAGGAGCGCGACGTAGCTCGGGCCCGCGCGGCCGGGGCCCGGGAGCGGGGTTTGCGCAAGAAAAGGCGCCTCGGCGGCCCCCGGCCGCCCCTCCCCGGCCCCGGGCTCCCCGCCCGCGCGCCTCCCCAGCCTC
>NW_024412429.1:30462166-30526512 GCF_014898765.1 Herpailurus yagouaroundi | reverse complement strand
CGCGGCGCGCCAGGCACAGCGCGACGGCGCGAGAGCCGAGGGGAAGCGGCAGCCCCGCCGGCCCAGCAGCCCAGCGGGCGGCAGCCAAGGCGACCGCGGAGGCGGCGGGCAGGGCGCGTGCGCACTGCAGGGGCGCCAGATTTGGCGGGAGGGGGAGTGTCCAAAGCTCTTTGTTTGATGGCATCTCTGTTTACAGAGTTTACATTTTAATATCAACCTGTTTCCTCCTCCTCCTTCTCCTCCTCCTCCTCCGCGACCTCCTCCTCCTCCTCCTCTCTCTCCTGAGAAACTTCGCCCCGGCGGTGCGGAACGCCGCTGCGCAGCCGGGGAGGGACGCAGGCAGGCGGCGGGCAGCGGGAGGCGGCAGCCCCGTGCGGTTCCCGCGGCTCCCAGCTGCGCCCCGCGCCCGCCGCGCCATGGCCCGGAGACCCCGACACAGGTAACGGGGAGCCCGGGCGGGCGGCCGCGGGCGGGGGCGCGCGGCGCACCGGGTGCTCGGAGAGCAGGTGGGAATGAGTTCCCGGATCTCCTGCGGGGCTGTCAGATCCTGCGAGGACCTAGAACCTCTGCCTCGGCAGAAGCCGCTCGTGCAACTGATGAATGGGAGAACCTATTCGGGAAGTATGTCAGGGCGTCAGGAAGCATGCCCTGAGGCTCATTTTGCAAGTTGCACGGGGACCCATTTCTCTCTAGGGGGCAAAAAAGCAGCACGTTCCAGCCTGGGGCAGAGCGGTGTCCACCCAACCCCGGGGAGCCCACTAGGTCCCTGGCTTGATGCCGCGGGCGTCGGCAACGGAGTCGCTGCGTAATTGCTTGATGCACTGCGTTATGTTTGGACTTGGAAGTGCAGAGCATATGGCAGATATAGGGAAGATGCCGGATTGTTTAGTAGCTGCAGGTAGTTCCTTTAAATTTCATTCATTCTTTATGGAGGCGAAGCAGAGCGGCAGCTGACAGGCGGCTGGAAAGATTTTGGGGAGGAAAAGGGTCGCTACATTTGCAAACTGCTTTAAGCCAAGGTTTTGAAGGCTCTGATCATTGTACTCTGGCAGGCTTTTACTTCTTCATATGCAAACACTTTACACGCACACGCGTCCGCGCCGCACATGTTCCCGCACTTGGGGAGGCTCGCCGGGACGATGGGTGAAGTCCGCTAACAGTGCGGCCGCGCGGAGGGGAAGAGGGAGAGGAGGAGGAGGAGGAGGAGGAGGAGGAGGGAAATACTCGTCCGAACTGTCAGTCGCCGGCACTCCCGCTTCCCCTGGTCTCTAGGGGGACTGGACGCGCCGGAGCTCCCTGCGAGCCGCCTGGTGCGCGGACAAGCTCAACGGCCGTCGCGGTTGCCACTCAACGGGGAAGGACGGAGGCGGGCAGCACCCAAGGCCGCTGCCGCGCAACCGGGACGCAATCCCCGCGGCCTCTTCGCTGGGGCTAGAGGTCCGGGCGCGGCGCGCACACGTGGACGGCGCTGAGGTTGCCGCGCCTCCCCACGCCCTGCTCCCGCCGTCTTAGGTCTCCGGGGCAGAAGAGGGGTGATGGGCCGACCCTCGCTCTCAGCTTCTTGGTGTTAGCCCCTGGGGGCAAAGCAAATCCAACCCATTTTCCTTCGGGTTGTTTGTTTTTCTGGTACTTATTTGTTTTTGAACCGGCTGTCGCTCGTCCCCGCGCAGCGCTGGGAAGTTGCAAACAGCGTGGGTGTGGGCCCTGCCCCAGCACCCTCGGGTCGAGTCTGGCCAGGCGGGAAGCAGCGCCTAGGCATGGCTGGGCGCGGGAGAAAATGGGAGGCCACCTGGAGGGCCCCTGGGCTCCCTACGCCTCGCCTAAGGCCCCGCCACGCGGGGCGGGGGTGCTGCCCTTGAAGTGGTTTCACCTTCGCCTTTGGGACTTAACAGCAGAACAGCCAAGGCACCTATATTTTTTCTTTTCTTTTTTTCTTTCTGAGAGCAGAAACTAGGAGTAGGAGAAGAAGGAAGCTGGGAAGGGGTGTTGGGAGGAGGCGCGGTGGAGGCTCCGCGCCCCGCGATCTCGGCTGGGCGGGTGGGGCGGGGCCGCGCAGGTTCCTTGCAGCTCCCAGGTAGCGGAGAAGGGTGGCGGCCTGGAGGGGCGGGAGCCTTGAACCTGCCTGAGGGGGAAGAGAAACCCGGCTGCGGGCTCGAAGCCGTTTCTTGCAGGGCGAGCGTCAACTCGGCAGGGATTATTAACCAGGTCAGCGAAATGAGTCTGAACCCCTTTTCTAGAATCACAGTAGCGGCCACAAGGCACTTCCTCCCACTCCCCTCCCTCTTCCCAACCCCCAACACCTCTTTTCTTTTTCGTTTCTTTGCACGGTTTGTTTCCTTGACAGAATGTAATATTCATAGTTGTACTCTTGTAACCACACCAGGTCTAGCAGGTGGGGAGTCAAGTGCATCAAGCCTGAAATCAGCCTTTGAAAGTCCTCTGACTGTTGGGTCTGAGCAGATAAAGGAAAAGTTATTTCAAGTCCTTAGTAGAAATTAACCGTGCTACTTAGCCTACCAGGACAATTTAGAGCAAGGACATCGCATGCAGAGCTTAAAAGCCAGCCGGGGTTCCCAACCTGCTGATGGACCCAGGAGCGGACTGTGGGCCGCCCTGGGTTCTCCCTGCTGCCCTTGTGGCCTCTTCAGGACCTACGGAAGTTCCACACCACATTTCCCCCCAGGACTTCGGTTTTGCACATCTCTGCCTCTGTGCTGAATTTGTAAGAAGCAGGGAATATCTGAAATCATCATTTATTAGCACTGGAAAGTACCTTCCTAATAGAATCCAAGTCCTTAGGTATAGGCGAGGAACTGAGGTCCTGAGAGAGAGGAAGTGATTTGTCCGAGTCATGCAGGGAGGTGGAGGCAGAACTGGGACTGGCACCGTTGCCTCCAGACCCCTGGTCCTTTTTGATGCCTACCCGCTCTCACCTGACATTGGCTGCCCCCTATGGGCGGCGGTATTTGTTGCTTGTTCCCGAGAGGTGAGCTGTTTCCAAGAGAAAGATGCCCAATTACTAGTTTGGAAAATGTAGTTCTCACCTCTGAAAATGTGATCTCCAGATTTAACCAAACCTAACACTTTAAAGTAGATGGAATCTGTGACTCCTTGTTCAGACTACCCTGGTTTTCCTGGTATTCCTGATATTTTATAAGGGGGCCACCTCATTTGGGGGCTTTTCAAGGAGTTCCCTATGACCCTTTTGAAAGATGCTGACCTACAGCTCTGGGAAAATATTTTTTTTTTCATCTTCTGCTGGTGGGATTTTTTAAAGGGACACTATTGCATTTATTAATCAGAGACTGTTTAGAGCCTCTTGTTGACAGTGGGGAACAGGAGTAGACTCTTGTTTAAAAGAATAGACACTAAATAAAAATTGACTATAGATTATAAACACAGCTCTCTTTTGTAGTGGCATTTGGAGTTTGGATCACAGCCTACTTGTCACCATGCATCCTAGACTTTCAGATTGTTTCTCAAAATGATAGTTTTAAATTATGAGAACCTCACATTCAGGATTTTTGGAAAGCACTTTTGCTTGACTTGTAAGGTCTTGTAAGGGTATATATATTTGGGTATATAAGGGTATATATATTTGGGTATATATATATATATATATATATATATATAAGGGTATATATATTTGGGTATATATTTGGGTATATATACCCTTGTAAGGGTATATATATTTTGCTTGACTTGTAAGGACTTGTAAGGGTATATATATTTGTATATATTATATACCTGTATTCTATATGTATGAATTATACATATTGTGTATATATCGTGCACTTGTATTATATCTATACTTGTAAGTTGGTTTGCGAAGACAAAACCTGATATAAATATAAATTTCCTTTTTAAAAATAATAATTTGCATCATGATGCTACTTTATATCAGCATTTTTATTGTTCTCAGTTTGGTGGATTTCTCAATATTACAATGGAAAATTTTACTGAAGTTTCTAGTATAGTATAATTTAAGATATTTGGGATATGTTTGTATTACATTAATTTCTTGAGTAAGATACAATTTAAGATGGCATGTCATACATTGTATAAGTAAAATTATAGGTAAAAGTAAACTAACTTTTACTGGCTGTAACATTACTGCCATCTATTTAGTATATGATTAATAAACCTGAAGTGTAGAATTATTTCAAAAGTCATCAAAATTCATAATTTTGTCTACTAGGTAAAAGAAAAGTGCTCTTCAAAACACTAATGCATTCTTTTTAAAGCCATCTGGGGGAATCCCTCAGTTTTGAATCAGGTACATCTTAAGAGGTTTCAAATACCGTTCAGTCAGAAATAGAAAAAAACAAAACAAAACAAAAAAGTCAGTAAGAGTCTGACTACCAAGTGGCCTAATTATTCATTTAGTTACTTAGGAAACAGTATGGTAATCACGGCCACAGGTTGGATCAACTGTGCTGGAGTTTGGGGCTGTTGGATATTTTAATGCTTTTTGGATATTTTAATATTTTAATGGATATTTTAATTTTATGAAACCGTCTGATCACTTGATGGCCTTATCCTTCCTCAGGTTTTTTACATCCTTTCCTCTTACATTCTCTTAATCTTCTAATCTTTAAGGGATGACTATAATTGTATTGTTGGGTGTATTACTTCTTGAATTTTTTTTTCTCCCAATAAAACACCAGTACCACTGGAGTAGCATGATTGAGTTGTTTATTTTATTGGAGAAATATTATTTAAGTGATGTGGTGCATGCCAAAGATTTTGAGTGTGTACTTATGTGAAGGACATAGGCTCTTGTTTCTTTGATTGTCCTTAACATTAAGTTTTAAACTTAAACCTCCATTGGTTGGAAGGTTGCCAAATGTGTAACTTGTCACTGGGCTGACAGTCACAGCAGGTTTAAACATGCAGAGCAATAAGAAAGTTCCAGGTCCTTTGCCGTATCTGTGGATACCAATAACAGCAGAACCAGTTTACAATACTAGAGCAACAGAATGAAGAAAGCAATCTTGTTGTGCGAGTTTTCAAACTTTTATCTTGTAACCTTTGAAAAGATTGAGTTTTCGTGTAAGGTTTGTAATCCAATAGTTTTAAGTCTTCTGGTTTCAGTCCCCGTCTGCCCATTTCTTATTTCTGCAGCATATACAGCAGTGACGAGGATGACGAAGACATTGAGATGTGTGATCATGACTATGATGGACTGCTTCCCAAGTCTGGAAAGCGTCACTTGGGGAAAACTAGGTGGACCAGGGAAGAGGTAAATAATCATGTTATCAAAACATGGGATAAACCTAGAGTGTGTCAATTTATGAAGAAAATGTTACAGCTAAACTACAGGTGCTCAAACTCATTAGCATGAGCCTATGCACCATGCTGAACTCGCAGCACTCCCCCCACGCGTGCGCCATACAATCCTCTTCCAAACTCTTTGTAGTTCTTTGAATTTCCCGTCCTCAGTGTGTGTTTCATCTGTGTTTCTCTCTACCTTTTCTGCTCTTGCCCTTCTGCACAACTCCTTACTCCTTCTTCATCATCTGTGAAGACATCACCTCTTCAGTGAGGCCATCCCTGGCTTCCCCAGGCAGGTTAGAGGCATCCGCCAGGCATTGGCTACACATTCGTCCTCACTGCTGCTGTAACGTGTGCCTCCCCCAGTAGGCTGACTACAAACCTACCGAGGGCAGGGCTAAACGTCTGTTCGTTTCCGTGTTCCCTGAGCCCAGAATTGCTTGATACAAAGTGGGATGGTAGTAAGTATTCTCTGTACAAGTGAATGAATTGCTATGTCCAAAAACAAAAGTATGAAACATAATACTCCTATCTTGTCATAATGGAGTACACATGAATGTCTGTTCTAACAGTGTGCAATGATGGATGGAGATGTGTCTTCTTTCCACCTTTCTCTTTCCGCTAGCTTATCAAAAGCTTGATCTTTGTAGAAATGGGAAAATACTTAAGGAGCAAAATTATTAATGTATGGGGAAAGTTACTTTTTCTTTAAAGTTTTCAAAAACTTTTGCGACTGATTGCAGAGGATTTTATGTTAGATTAAATGGTATTGATTCTTCTTCAGTTTCATTCCACCCCACTTCACTCACCAGAGCCCCAGTTGAGAGGCTCTGGCAGGACTGCTAGGGAGGTCCCTAGGAAATGCATAGTTTACCTATGGAGGTTGTGCTCTCAGATGATCCTGAGAGCTATAGAAGTTCTGTTGTTAACACTGGTTTCCTAATCCCTGTGTCTGTGTCCTTCTCGGGACTCACAGTGTGTGTGAAAGTTACCTTTGCAGAAAGGTGGGGGTTCTTTTTTACTTGAAGGAACATGCTTAGGAAGACACTTGTGAACTGAAAGATTTCTCCCTGACGTGTGGTGTCTTCTGTGTTCTAATAAGTTTGGCCTCATTTAAATTATGACTATGTTGATACAAAAATGCAATTACTTTCTTACATTATAAATACCTTCAAATGTAATTAAAAAGTGATCTTCTGTTGTTTGCGTGAAAGAGGTTGAACTAAGGAGATGTTAAAATAGAAATTGAACTGGTTCTTACTCAAGATCCTATTTGTTGCCATAGTTGAATATCTATTGACTCTAACATTTGGGTTCATAACTTTTTCCTATCAAGTAAAACTTTGAACAGTTATCATATACTAGACATTCAGTGAGCCAGGCATGGTACTAAATGTTTCACGTAGCTACTTCACGTAATCCCCAAATAACTACCTCGACATCAGCATTGCTACTGCATAGACGACAGTATTGAGGCCCAAAAAAAGTCAAATGATATCCCCAAGTGTACGTAACTAGTCAGTAGCTTAAAGTCAAGTTTTAAACTTTGGTCTGTTTGACTCTAAATAAATCTATGCTCTAAACCAGTATATTAGATTAATATCTGTTGTATTTGGATATTTTTGAGTTGTTTTTTTTTTTTTTTTCCTGGATTGGATTATTGGATTGGTTCCCTTTTACTCTAATTAGAGCAAAGTTATACAGTAAATGAATGATATCCTAGGATTAACTTTAAATGTCTTAGGATGAAAAACTGAAGAAGCTGGTGGAACAGAATGGAACGGATGACTGGAAAGTTATTGCCAATTATCTCCCGGTGAGTTCGTAATTTTTTCTTCTATGAAAGGAAATCTTCTCCCCGTGATTTAAATAAGGTATTCGGAGAGAGGGTATTAAGACATTACACATTTGCTCATATACAAGAATCAGGGGGAGAACTGCCTCAACCATGACTTATGGTTTATATTTTAATCTTTTTATTTATTTGGGTGATATAATTTAGCATTTTGATGACTTGTGTACATTAGGATGACTGAACTCATGGTATTTCCAAGTTAGCTTTTTTGAATTTCCTGTTTATTTCAGTAGCCATACTTTTGGTACCCTGGCTGAAAATTTTGGACTCCATTTTGATTTATTCCACTTCCCATCCCCTACGTCTAAGCAGTGACTGAGGAATCTGAAATTCCTTTGTCAGTCAGTCCCTTGTCTCCATTCTCCTTGTTGCTCTACAGAATTGCCCCCTTCCCTCTTCTCTGGACAATTATGGTGGCTTCCTAACTGGCTTTTCTATTTGTAGCTTTCCACTTTTATCATCCACCCCAACCACTGTTGGCAGATGGAGCCTCCTAAGATGCAGCTGTATCCTTTCAAAATCAACAGCAGTAACATATATAGTCTCACAAATTAAGTACACTGCCTAGACCTGGCACATAGGGACCCTTCCACACGGCTCCAGCATACAGCTCCGGTTCACTTTCCTACTTCCTCTCTGTCAGCAGGTTTGGTTGAATTAATTTCTGCTTTACCTCCTTTGGGCTTTTGTCCTTGGTGATGCCACCTCCTAGAATGTTCCATCCATCCTTCAAAGTCCCTATCAAGAGCTTTTGCAGACACCTCCTAAGGAAACATAATTTCTGCTCCTGAGGAAAAGCTTCTGCTCTCAGCCCAATATAATTTTGCTTTGGTTTCTTCTTGCATATGAATCAAATTCTGCCTTCTATTAGTTAGTTACATATCTTTTTTGTTTCTTATAAGATTATACTCTCTTATAAGATTATACTCTCTCATCCTATCTTTATTGATTTTTGTTCTGCAGTATTAATACTTGAGGCCCTAAACTGAAGTGCATCTCTTAGGTTGAATGGGAGGCAAACTTTAATCATTTAGAGTAGGTTTCCATGGAAGCCCAACCTTCATGTGGAATCGCTAGCAAGTCTTAGTTCATAGAGGCACTTCCACATGTGAAGTTAAGGTTGAGGTAAATCGACAGCCATGTGTACAATATGATGGTCCTTCAGTTCGCATGGCAGGATTATTTCACTTAACAGGTAGAGCTTCTAATTTTAGATCCAATTTTGATATATTCTTTGTATGTTTGTTAGCTGTAAGCCATGAGGGATAGGTAGGCTCTCCAAACATGCCCTAAACTGTTCCTGAACGTGTTTCCTGTATATCGTCTGTGTATGATTCGTATAATAACCAAGTCTTCATGTGTTTATCGCATCATATCTATATGACAGTGCATACTTTATTATTTGTCTAGAATCGAACAGATGTGCAGTGCCAGCACCGATGGCAGAAAGTACTAAACCCTGAGCTCATCAAGGGGCCTTGGACCAAAGAAGAAGATCAGAGAGTAAGTTCTTTCCTCATTGGTGTGCGAATCACAGTTAAGAATATTCCCCAGACATCTTAATTAAATGTTTCCCAACTTGAAGAAACAGGTAAAGTGTACAAACAGGAAGCAGAGGACTCTATTCCCGTATTTCCAATGAATGAAAGCAGAGTTTTAGACCCTTTCTAAAGATCTTGTAACACTGAAGAATGATTACACTGAGTCATTACATAACATTAAAACATAGGTTATTTTTGTGTGTTTATCTGAAGGTGATAGAGCTTGTACAGAAATACGGTCCGAAACGTTGGTCTGTTATTGCCAAGCACTTAAAAGGGAGAATTGGAAAACAATGTAGGGAGAGGTGGCATAACCATTTGAATCCAGAAGTTAAGAAAACCTCCTGGACAGAAGAGGAAGACAGAATTATTTACCAGGCACACAAGAGACTGGGGAACAGATGGGCAGAAATCGCAAAGCTACTGCCTGGACGGTAATAATATGTCAAAAAATATATTGATTGGGAAGAATGAGGGAGTGGGTATTGAACATTTTGTTTTAAATGTATAGCGAGTGAATTACATTCCCATGATTGTAAGTGTTTCATTAGATATGCCAGATCCATAGGTTTTAAAACTGGAGGAGCTCTTAGAGTTTATCTGGTTGGGGACTTCCAGAATCCATCCAACAGTGAACTTTGGGCCGAGTCATTGAACTCTCCTCAGCTTCAGTTGCCCCATTTGCAAAATAAATAATAGCCTACTTCACAGGGCCAATGTTTGTATCGAATAAAATGATTGTCAAAGCACTTTGTAAACTATAGAACTCTAAACACAGAGAAGCAAACTGAGGGTAGACATTTTGTCTCTGGTCTGAGTTCATACAGCTGGTTAAGTGACCAGAAGGATCTCAGCTATCATTTTCCTGATACCAGCATTCATTTCATTATACCACTTGGTTTAGTTTTTTTCTTTTAAAGAAAGAAATAAGAGTATTTCTAGAATTATCCTACTGCTTCCAGGTTTTTAAATAATGTCAGTGTTATGCTTTCTTTTAATGAACAAGGCACAAAAAATGACCTCATCGTGAAGGATATCTCTAGAAGCTCATTTTTGTCGCACTCTCCCCACTTGAACAGTTTATGACACATTTTCTTTAATTTGGAAGATACTCTTCATTATAAATCTTATATAAACAATGTAAGAAAATATTTAATAAATTATATTCTTACGCAGCAGAATTGGAGAAAGGGACCTTCAAAGAAGGCCATGGCTCTGATGGTTTATGTAGCATTCTTGGGTGATGGTCCAGAGCACCGCCTCCCTCATGGTTCCCTATCAGCTTACAGGATCCAAGATATTGAGGAAAGAAGGTCTTTTCTCCCATCTGGCCTGAGAATATGCTGTTGATTCTTGTAAAAATTTAAGGGGCAACTGAACTTCCTCTTTCTTTAGCATACATGCCCCCACCCCCATCAAAATAGTAAAAGGGAGGCCTAAAACGTTTTGTGTTTTTTTTTTTTGAATTGAGAAACTTTTCCTGAGAACTGTAAGACTTTAGTGAAAATGCTTTTCAGTTTGAACTGATATGGGGACGTAGCATCTTTCCCCTTCTGGATCCCATTTTCCATTGTCACCTCTGGTTATAGAACAATTTGAGATGGCCGTCAAAAGGTGGGAGTTTCTTTTTTTCTTTTTCCCTTTTTTTTTTTTTTTTTTTTTACTCAAAATTTCTGGCTAGTGCTATTCGAGACAAAGAGTGGACAGTGAGGCAGTGGCAACATCATTATCATTCACCAAACTTTACTGTGTGCCTGTTGGGGTGTGTAGGCCCTACTAAGCCGGTAATTTTCCAGAATAGTTGGATCTTTAAGTTGTATTAGAGTCTTGTACCGTGAACACTCAGAATAAACAGGAAGGGTTTGTATCGAAAATTCTCTTTTATCAAGGAAACAAAACAGTTACAAAATTTAAAGATTTCTCGAAAGCCACATTTATTCCATCTTGTGTAATGAAGGAAAATCTATGGATTTTCAGTTAGATAATAGAGGCAGCATGACTTTCAGAGGTCGGGAAGACTAAAACAATTTAAAAGAAAACACAAAAAACAAAAGACCCAAAGAAGAGGTCTCTGTGGGAAACAGTTTTCTGTCAATTAACTCTAATCTGAATTAAAATGTTTTTTTGTAAAATTCTTACATGATATATTTCTGTGCAGAACTGATAATGCTATCAAGAACCACTGGAATTCTACAATGCGTCGGAAGGTCGAGCAGGAAGGTTATCTGCAAGAGTCTTCTAAAGCCAGCCCGCCAACAGTGGCCACAAGTTTTCAGAAGAACAGTCATTTGATGGGTTTTGCTCATGCCCCACCTTCAGCTCATCTCCCTCCAGCTGGCCAGACTTCAGTTAACAATGATTATTCCTATTACCACATTTCTGAAGCGCAAAACGTAAGCCATTTCTGAGAATTTAGTTTACTGAAAGAGATGGTTATGTTAGCCCCAGGTAACAGTAATACCTCGCAGACGCTGACTTTTCAAAGACCTTCCACAAAGGTGATCACCCCGCTTCAGAGCCTCGAGGTAGATAGGGGGAGGTATCGTTACCCCTGGTGTATGCTGGGAAGCCAGGATGTTAAGTAATCTGCAGAGGTGCACAGCTCGTAGGGCAGACTGCAGTCCAGGCTTTTGGATTCCAACTGAAGTGCTTCAGATCAGATTAGCTTTTGAATGTAAATCCACTTAACAAGTTCCTGCCGGAGAAGAATGGGGTCATGAAGATGCATTTGTGGGCTTTTGTTTTTCTCTTCCAAAATGAAAAGTGAATGTCATATTAAATTTAAAGCAGAGATCCTTTGACACTGAAATGCAGCAATTTGATTCTGTAAAGTTTGATTCTGGTAGTGATCTATCTAGCAGAAAAGTCTTAATTTGCTCCTTCCACGTGTGTTTACCTTCTCACTCCGAGTCAGGTGCAGTTCTGTGACACCACTCTCTGATGTCTTCTTTTGTCCTTCTTTGGATCAGTGTGATGCCTTCCTGATTGCCAGACATTTATATTTAGGGAAAGAAATGTCCAGAATGGGTGGGGAAAGAAAAATACGAAGCATAAAGAATAAAATCAGTGAACTTGAATCTTACAACTAACGGTAATAGATGGTGAAACTTAGCCAAGAACATGGAGCCCGTGTGCAAGTTATATTCAAATCATATTCCTGAATAGTTTTTATTCTTCTCTGTCTGTTCTATCATTCATTTGACTACAGACTTTCCAGAAAAGTCTCAGATGAGTGAACCATCATAGGCAGTTCTGTGCTCTTTACTATAACTAATAGTTATTCCAAGAAAAATATTTCTATTATAAACAACTAAATCATCAGTTTTTCCCATTACAGCTTCTTTCATACATTCATGAATATATTTTAGGTTATATTTTTCATTGTGTTATTCTCTAATTAAGGGATACTTTTTGTCAAGATCAACGAGCACTCCAAATCTCTTTACGTTGCTTAAGCTATTTATTTGGCTATTTTTAAAGGCCCGGCTAAAATTTCAAACTAGAGGGTTTTTTGTTGTGTTTCTTTTTTCCTCTGTGCATGTGTGAATTTTATTAGTATTTTTTTTCTCAATCCTAGAGGAAGCCAATTCCCCTAGAGCGTATGTGACCATGAATGACTCGGCCTTTGTTCGTCTGCCTTTTTGATCTAGGTCTCCAGTCATGTCCCATATCCTGTAGCGTTACATGTAAATATAGTCAACGTCCCTCAGCCAGCTGCTGCAGCCATTCAGGTAAGATCATGTGAAGACCATTTCGTAAAGAAACCCTTTGGCTGTTCAAAGCAACTTTTTCAAGACATGCTTTATTTCTTTCATGTAAATACTTATTTTCGCTTGACTGACTGATGTAAAAAAAAAAAAAAAGGGAGTAGCAGAGGGGTGGGTAGAGTTCTGGCCAGCAAGCTACCAATCTTCGCTTCTAGAGTTAAACCTGCTCAGGAATTCTCTGATTGATTCTCTGATGTCATAAGTTGAACCAGCTCATCAGTCAGCACCCACTTGAGCCTCAGATTTCACATCCCTCCCTTAGGTGTGGAATGACACTCACAGAGCTTTGTGCCACATTTCGTTGGTGCCAGTCTCACGCTGAGGCTCATTGGGCTGTATGGCCCCTCATGACTGCGGGCCACAGCCGTTGTATCTGCAGTAGCTTCAATCAGGCCCTTCTCTGTTTTTCTTCCTTTACTTTTAATTTCAGAGACACTATAATGATGAAGACCCTGAGAAAGAAAAGCGAATAAAGGAATTAGAATTGCTCCTAATGTCGACTGAGAATGAGCTCAAAGGACAGCAGGCGCTACCGGTAAGAATGCAACCAGGTGCTTGAATGTGGGGAGAACTTCACCCCAGTGCCCTCCTGTCTCTTTTCCCTTCTCTTCTGAGTGTTGCACTAATCAAGACTGTACATCCATTAATAGTGTTTCAAAAAAAATTGTTAATGTTTATTTATTTTTGAGAGAGAGACAGAGAGTGAGTGGAGGAGGGGCAGGGAGAAAGAAAGAGACACAGAACCTGAAGCAGGCTCCAGGTTCTGAGTTGTCAACACAGAACCCAACATGGGGCTGGAACTCACGAACCACTAGATCATGACCTGAGCTGAAGTCAGAGGCTTAACCCACTGAGCTGCCTAGATGCCCATTCATTAACACTGTTTGAACAGAAGTTGCTTGTAATAAAATGCAGTCGGTATCACCATGTGTGTTGACTAAATTAAAAGTAGCCCTTTTAATTGAGTGGCAATAGAAACACAATATCCACTTGTGATTGTCACCATCAATCTTCCTGTTTTTCCAGGACTGTTACTAATTCAAAGACCGACTAACAGATATAAATGAATGAAAATCTGCTTTTATTTACAAAGTTATGTACCTGAATGATACCTACTCATTTGATTTTTTTCTTTTATTATTTTTCTTAGCCTACATTTTCATACTCTCTAATTTCCCATATGATTTGAAGCATGTTCAGTATATACCTGTGAAAAAGATACACATCCTCTCTCTGTCAATAACACGGCTGCTCTCTTCTGTTTGCATGCATGAAAGCCGTGTGGACCATTACTGAATTTTGACATCTTTTTGGTGATTGGCCGCAAACTGAGAAATCAGCGTGTACTTTGTGACAGATTTAGTTCAGCAACAAAGAGAATAAAAGAGATGTGATACCCAGTGGGTATTCTTAGGAATACATGTCTTTGGGGTTAAATCATAAGATGATTCTGTGCCTATGTTAGTTCGACCACTTTTTGACTCTAGTTCGTGTTTTGCAATTTCTCTTGTTGCATGGTCATGCCGAAAGGAGACTTCTGTTAATTTGCCCTTCTGCTTTCCTAACCACGTTGATGTGACAGCCCTTCACTGCATCAGTGCAATCCGTAACATTAAAAAGGGATAGAAGCAATGAGAACATATGCAGAGAAAAGCAACTCTAACTCTCGAGTCCTCTGACCTTTTTGTAGGTTAGAATGAGAACAGGACAATTCTTAGTTCACAGCAACCATGCGTGGTCCTTTTGGAGATGATGTTAAAGTAGACTTTTAAGATGGACCATGGGAGAGTGGCACTTGAGGACACAGTCTCTCTGTTGGCAGTTTTAGCAAAATGATGACAGTGAGGGTGTTCATATAGGTGACAGACTATGCCACTATTAAAAAGCAGGGTCTTGCATCGATAAAAGGAAACATCTTGACGACTGTTTCATAGGCGCAAGTTTTGGATGATGCAACTACTTTTATCTTTCCTCCAACAGCATCTGATACCTTGTGCAACTTCATTGCTAAGTTCCTTCTCCCTTTCTTCTCCCTACTCTTTCTTTATACCACCCCCCCCCCTCCTTAGACGCAGAACCACACATGCAGCTACCCCGGGTGGCACAGCACCACCATCGCTGACCACACCAGACCTCATGGAGACAGTGCACCTGTTTCCTGTTTGGAAGAACACCACTCCACTCCCTCTCTGCCTGTGGATCCTGGCTCCCTACCTGAAGAAAGTGCCTCTCCAGCAAGGTGCATGATCGTCCACCAAGGCACCATTCTGGATAATGTTAAGAACCTCTTAGAATTTGCAGAAACACTTCAATTTATAGATTCTGTAAGTAGAATTGTTAAGGCAAGTGAATGTTTTTGATGGTGAATTAGGAAACCCAGTTCTCAAATTATTACCATTTTCTATGGCAAATAACATGTTATTAGCATGTATGAATGTAAAAGTATGATTTTAGCCTTTGTGTCTGGTTTTTCAAAGATCTGATTTCATAGGCTATGCAGATAAAAGGTGGCTTTTCACGCATTTCCTTCAAAATGCATACTTTTTAAAATAGTAAAGTTGATGACCTATAAGTAGATCTCGGGTTATGGAGTACTGTTTGAGTTATTTTTAACGTATTTACTTTGTTACTTTTTTGCGTTTCTTTAGAATTGTGCTTTGCTTTTGTTTTTAAGTTTTGTTTTCTAATTTTTTGAAGTTGATTTGTTTATTTTGAGAGAGAGAGAGAGAGAGAGAGCAGGGGAGGGGCAGAGAGAGAGAGGAAGAGAGAGAGTGAGTGGTAGCGAGTTCATTGCTGGTACATGGCTCTCTTCACAAAACATTGATGATTGATTACCAGCCCCAACTGGTTCACAAAGGTGAACAAACGTGAGGTTGGCACCTAAAAAGCAAATGTTCAGTTCATTTCCTTTGTTGCCCAGTTGGTTAAAAAGCACTTACCTGCATGTCCATCAAACGGGATGAACGTTGCCAAAATGTGCCATCTAGAAGAGGTTTTCTCTTTGCTTCGGATTGCATGCAAATGAGAGAATACCTGGAGGTCCCCGCAGCACACACGTAGGACCAGCCTGGAGGCCGCATGGTAGACCTGCCGTGCGGTGTGCTGGAACGGTTGTTAATCCTGACGCTATTTCTCAAGAGGGCCAGGTGTTTTCTCTGCATTCGATGTTCTTTCTCAGTGCTGTGTTTCAGGTGATGGCACATATCATGCACACACCATCTCAGAGTTCTGTGCCTCCCACATTGTTTCAGGATTCTTCAGCATGGTGTGATCTCAGCAGTTTTGAATTCTTTGAAGAAGCAGAGTTTTCACCTAGCCAACATCATGCAGGCAGAGCCCTAAAGCTTCAGCAAAGAGAGG
The DNA here is from genome assembly GCF_014898765.1 of Herpailurus yagouaroundi. Lineage (NCBI taxonomy): Eukaryota > Metazoa > Chordata > Mammalia > Carnivora > Felidae > Herpailurus > Herpailurus yagouaroundi. The sequence goes on along the minus strand of NW_024412429.1, from coordinate 30,510,715 downwards.
GCAGTCTGAATAGACCTGCAGGAGAGCCTAGCACAAGGGTGAACGCTCTCAAGTTGAGTGAGGGTTCACTTGACCCGCTCAAGCCCTTACCTCCTTCGAGGCACGGCACAGTTCCACTGGTCATCCTTCGAAAAAAGCGCGGCCAGGCAAGCCCCTTAGCCACTGGAGGCTCTAGCTCCTTCCTATTTGCTGGCGTCAGCAGCTCAACTCCCAAGCGTTCCCCTGTCAAAAGCCTACCCTTCTCCCCTTCACAGGTAGAGCATGATTTCTACACAGCTATTACTAATTTTCAACAGATACTCAAGCCTTCATAATCTAGAAACTAATCCTTTGGAACAAATGACTAATTACTGTTGCCCTCACTGATCTCGTTCCATCGTTGAATCTAGCTGTTGCTAAGTCATACTGCTTCCCAAAGTTTGAGCTGTCTGTAGTCTGACTGATCATTTTGTCATAATTCTCGCTCTTTCTTTTGGTGGTTTGAAACATGGTTAGCTGCATGGGACGTGTTTTTATTTCATTCAGCCCTAGAGTTTAACATTTCGGTCCCTTCCTTTTCTCCCCTCCCTTCCCTCTCCTTAAAAACTTTAGTAGATTTTCTTCCTATTTGTTCACCTATTCCTTTGTGATTCACTGACCCAGGGGAGGAGGGAACCAAACTATATTTGGAGAGCATTTGTTTGAGTCGCAACCCGAAACTTTAAAGGTTCCAATCCATCCTTATGTGGAAAAGTTTTGGAAAAGCATAAGGAACAAATGCTTAAGGAAAGCAACTTCCGTTTTAATTTTAATTTCTCAACGCTGGCTTTTTGAGTTGTGCCATAATATGTTATCAACCCAGTATTTGCCATAAATATCCTTTCATAGAATTTTTTTTAAGGCATGGAAATTATAATTCTTATCAGAGACTTGTATTCCTTAATTATGAGAATAATTGAAGTTAATGGTTAATTTGCACTTTCAAACATTTTTCCAGTTATGTCTGTTGAATTTATTTTAAGGAGAGCTCTAAATATGAACAAATGAAGCACCCACCAAAATAATTATCTTGCTTTTTGCTTGTATCTTCCAAATTGTGTTCTGAAGAGTATTAGTTCTACAAGACTTTAATAGATGGTCCAGAAAAAATTGAAATATAGAAGTTTGGGAAACACTAAGTCAGAGTTAAAATTGGTCTCTTTACTACAGGACCTCTCAGAATTTTTAATGAATTGGTGTGCATTATGAATTTCAGGAGGAGATTATGATATATGTATGTATCCCAAATCTATTGTATCTTGGAACTTTTTGAGGAACACCTGCTATTTTCCCAGAATGATGGTGTTCTGAGAAACACAGCTTACTATCCAAGAATTTTCCACATAATGCAAATCTTCTATCATAATTCATGGATCATTAAAGAGAAAAAATAGCATGAAAGAAAAACAAGAATTACTTTCCAAAAAATCACCTTAATGCTTACAATCTTAATAAAGAGTGCATCTCATTCTCTTTAATGGCAAGTGGCACTTACTGAAAATTTTTTCTTAGGATTTTGCAAGTTTTTCAGCAATGACCCTAGATTTTATTTCTTGGAAATTTCATTCTGAACCTCGGGTGCTCAAATGAAATAAAACAGTACCCTGTCCAATGCTATGTGCTTGTTAACATCTTTATTATTTTACATAGTGGGTCAGTAAAACATACTTGCTAGTTTTCATGGTGTGGTTTTTAAGTTGGGCTGAATGAAGAATCACTGTTTAATCTAAGTAATTTTTTTTCCCTTTCTTCCCATATTTAGTTCTTAAACACTTCTGGTAACCATGAAAACTTAGACTTGGAAATGCCTTCTTTAACTTCTACCCCTCTCAATGGTCACAAATTGACTGTTACAACACCATTTCATAGAGACCAGACTGTGAAAACTCAAAAGGAAAATACTATGTAAGTCCTTGGTTCAAGAATAAAATTATTTCCCCTTATTTACCTATATTTAATTAATGGAATACAGTCCCCAATGTCTGATCCATTTGCATGTACATAATTTTACTGATCTACCTGTAATGTACATAATCATGTATATTCCCACATTGAATATATCTGTCTTGCACATGTTACAACTACCTAGAGGTGGCGAGTCAGAGGATAAACTAGATTACTTTTTGTAGCTCACTTCAAAATGTTCTATACATACAGAGGTAGCCCTTATAATTTTTCTGTTCAGTTTTGCTGTTTGCTCAGTAAGGCTTTTCTTTCTTCACCGAAGACAAGATTTTCAACCTCCTTTGCTCTCTGATTACAAAATTCAGAATAACAGTGGTATGGTTCTGTACTTAGTTCATATTTTTTTAATCTTATGTTTCCTTTTTGAAATTTATCTGTCGGTAGGACTGCTTCTAAAATCCCCAGGGATATTATATGATCAGAAGCCAAGGAGTGATGCCTCCCACATATTCAATAAAGGGCTTAACCAATTCAAAGAAATGACAGAGAACATCAATAAAAAAATTCAGTCTTACTATTTCCTGTTACAATAAGTACATTTTAAAAGGTGGTTTTCTATGTCTTCTGTGATGAGCCTGTTTTAATGAATAGATAAAATTTATTTGTAAATGACATCAAACCTTTACCATGTTTATGGCCATTAGAAAGACCTAGAGGCGCTCTGTGTATCTTCAGAACCACTAAAGAAAGATGAAGAATATTTTAATGCTCTTAGTCTTGGGAATATAATACTTTTAAATATTTGGAAATATGTGATGTATATGCTATCTTTTTGTTAACAGTACACATACGATTAATTCACATATCCAATTGCATATCAATTATAGGGCTTATTCAGTATAAAAATATTATATTCAATAGGTAGAATGATGTAAAAGGGCTTATGTTCTTTCATATTGAACCAACCCTTGTTTTCCCTTTAAAGTTTTAGAACTCCAGCTATCAAAAGGTCAATCCTAGAAAGCTCTCCAAGAACTCCTACACCGTTCAAACATGCACTTGCAGCTCAAGAAATTAAATATGGTCCTCTGAAGATGCTAGTAAGTTTTAGCCAAGTTCTTGAGGTTAGCTGGTGTATTAATTACAGACAGAAATTTGCCTCTGATGCAAACATACCCGCTCTTCCTTGCAGCCTCAGACACCATCTCATCTAGTAGAAGACCTACAGGATGTGATCAAGCAGGAATCTGATGAATCTGGAATTGTTGCTGAGTTTCAAGAAAATGGGCCACCTTTACTGAAGAAGATCAAACAAGAGGTAAACATGAGATCCTTGGGATCAAGAAGGAACAAGATGTGAATCCTGCTCCCTCTGTTCCTTGTGGGCACGGAACGTTCCTTTATACGTCTGGCATCAGTACTGGGTAGCAGCACTGCTTTTCATACAAGGTTTACCTGCAAGATGCGGTTAAGAGGTACTGCTAGACTGTGGGCACGTAACCTTTCATTTGGGAAGCCAAGCCACTTCTATCTACTTCATGTGTGAGCAGAAAACATGTTAGAGAGGATAAAGGAGAGAGAGGGAAGCAGCTTTTTACTGTACTGTTTTATCACTGATACACAGATGGATAGATAAATAATACACCGACTTTTAATTTTCAGATGTCATGGAGAATTGAAATTTATATTAAAACAATAGTATCTAACTTCCAGCATAAAAGAAAAACGCTGTAACTTGCAGGGATCCAAGTCTTAGCTTGGTGGCAAGAAGCATTTCCAGCAGGTAGATACCGTGCCTCTTGAATTTATTTTCATATTAGGATTAATATTTAAGAGACTGGCCAGAAATTTACTCTTTTTTTTTTAGCTTTATTGAGATATAATTGACAAAATTGTAAGACATTTAAAGTATACAACATGATGATTTGATATATGTATACATTGTGGAAGGATCACTGAGTCAATGGACATATCCATCACCTCACATGTTTATCTTTAACTTCTGCTCTCTTAGCAAATTTCAATTCTACGGTACAATATTAGCCATGACAGTTCCCATGTTACACATTAGATCCTCAGATATTGCTCATCTTACAGAAATTTACCAACGAGTGCCAATGTTCCATGGAAAGTTCTAGTTCTATAAACAACAAAGCACTTCCTGTTTGCTTTCAGGTGGAATCTCCAACGGATAAAGCAGGAAACTTCTTCTGCTCCAACCACTGGGAAGGGGAGAGTCTGAACACTCAGCTGTTCACACAGGCATCGCCTGTGGTGGATGTGCCAGTAAGTACACGCCCACGTTATGAGATGTTGGTGCCTCGCAGAATTCTCCATGTGGCATGTGAGGCTACTGTGGTTTTAGCACTATTTAATGCATCATATTTCTGAACATTCTCCATTACATGTTTATTTCCTTATGATTCCTCATGATCATTAATGTTGAATGTAGAAATTTTGTTTCTGTGTTGGAAATTCTTTTTCATCGCAGATTGTTTTCATTATTTATTTTCTTATGATTTGAGAGTCTTTGCCACTTAAAAAAATCCTTGGCATGAAAATATGTATTTCCGTGAAAACAGAATGTTAATCTTTGCATTTTCTTCTCCTTTGTTTATCTGTCTCCCAAATGTAGTATTTTCTCCTTGCTACATAGTCTCCTGTTTGGTTTTGTGCAGCATCTAACATAATGCCCGTCAGCATCTATAGTAGATGCCCTTTATTGTTCCTATTATTGCATTACTTTGGTTGCCACCATTTTTTAAGATAAACTTTATTTTTTAGAGCAGTTTTGGGTTCATGGCAAAGTTGAGCAGAAGATAGAGATTTTCCACATACCCCTGTCCCCACATGTGCATAACCTTCTCCATTATCAACATTCTTCGCTAGAGTGGTACGTTTGTTACACTTGATGAACCAGCACTGCTGACCCTTTATCTCCCAAAGTTCATAGTTTATATTAGGGTTTGCTGTTGGTACTGTTCATTCTGTGGGTTCGGACAAATTTATGCCATGTATCCACCATTATAGTTTCGTACAGAGTAGCTTCACTGTCCTAAAATTTCTCTGTGGTCCACATATTCATCCCTCCATCACTCCCCCACTCCCTCGACAACCCCTGGAAGCCACTGATCTTTTTACTATCTCTATAGTCTTGCCTTTTCCAAGACTTCATATAGTTAAAATCAAACAGTGTGGAGCCTTTTCACATTGGCTTCTTTCATTTAGTAATACGCAGTTTCCTCCATGTCTTGTCGTGGCTTGAGAGCTCCTTTCTTTTTAGCACTTAGTTACCACTAAGTAATTTTTTTTAAGTGTTAAACTTTTTAAAAATTTTTAAATAATGCACGGCTGTCCTTCATGGAGAATCAGAGCTAATAACAATTGCTGATATTTATTCAGAATATACTAAGTGGTAGGTACTCTTCTAAACGCTTTAGATGCAATACTTCATTTAAACCCCACAACAGGGGCGCCTGGGTGGCGCAGTCGGTTAAGCGTCCGACTTCAGCCAGGTCACGATCTCGCGGTCCGTGAGTTCGAGCCCCGCGTCGGGCTCTGGGCTGATGGCTCAGAGCCTAGAGCCTATTTCTGATTCTGTGTCTCCCTCTCTCTCTGCCCCTCCCCCGTTCATGCTCTGTCTCTCTCTGTCCCAAAAAAATAAATAAACGTTAAAAAAAAATTTTTTATAAAAAAAAATAAACCCCACAACAGCCCTGCAAGGTTGGTAACGTTATCATTACCATTATACCAACTGGGAAACAGGCACGAGAAGGCTTAGTCACTTACTTAAGACTACATAGCTAATAAGTGATGGTTCAGAGTTAGAACTCAGAAAGTCTAGTTCTAAATTGCATAGTTTAAAAAAAATTATTTGAAAAAAAGAGAGCAGGTGCATGAGTGGGGGAGGGGAAGAGAGGGGGAGAGAGGATCCAATGTAGGCCATGCACTGCCAAGGAGGAGCCGAATGCAGGGGTAAAACTCACAAACTGTGAGATTGTGACCCAACCTGAAACCAAGAGTCAGATGCTTAACCAACTGAGCCACCCAGGCGCCCCTAAACTCCACACTTTTAACCATCATACTATACTGCCATTAATTGATAACTCTAAAATATTTCCATACCAATGTATAAAATAAATAGCTCTCTAACTAGAGCTTAGTAGATCTTTCATTTTCAAAAGTATGGATTTACCGATTCCTTTAGTAGGTATTTTCTGAGTGCCCATCTCCCACCTAGAACTATATTAGGACCCAAAGCTTTTTGTTGTAGTGGTGTTTGCCACAATGGGATTAGGGTGAGTACTAGCTAAGGCCTTCTCGGAGCTCGGTGAGAAGAGAATTTCTGGGAGATCCCTGCCTTTGTTCCTGCTCATACGTATCACTTCATAATAATCTCCTGTCTATGGTGTCAGAATGTGTCGGCTCTCATATTCTCCACTCTCATTTAAATTTCAAATTGTTCTTTCCCTTTAGAATATTCTTACAAGTTCCGTTTTAATGACGCCAGTATCAGAAGACGAAGACAATGTTCTCAAAGCATTTACAGTACCTAAAAACAGGTCCCTGGCGAGTCCCTTGCAGGTAATTACTATTCCAACATTGGTGTCTTAAAAGCCATTCACTGAAACACTGTCATCTTGAGGGTTTTTTTTTTTTTAAGACTTTAGATACAGATATAGATATAGCTTTTAAACAACTCTTGATGTCTAAAAATCTCCTAAAATTCCCTGTTGCCACTCATCTGAGACATACTAGAACATTTTATTAGAGCAGGTTTCCAAAGCATGATGAAGTGACACATTTCTTACTGTGACTGAGGGCAAGATCATGGGTTACATGTCTGTCAATATTTCTTTCTTCTCTCTTAAATAGTTTATACAAAGTTTATTGGTATAGTTTTCTTTTTATTTCCAACTTTTTATTTTTTACACTCAATTATTAAGCCATCAAAACTCAGGCACTGTTCGAATTTTGAATGAAGTTTGAAATTAGCTGGTTGGAAAAGAATTACAATGTATTTGACTATCAGAATAAGAAAGTCAGCTGCCAATGTTGTGTGGCTAATCTGCAGTTGACCATCTGCTGCTGGGTTTTAATATCAAAAGAGATTTCCCTTGTAACTCTGAAGTACGTGTATGTTGATGAAATACAGCAAATTCCAGATTAATCCTGAGCCAAATGTAAATAAGAATGCAAATTTACTCCCCTAAATTATTTAAAGCGGTTCCCAACATTAAATAGCCCGATAGCCAGCCACCTGCAGAGCTCACCTCCCCCACCACCCCTTTGAGCTACACCCAGAGAAACTTCATAAACCCTGGAGCATAAAGAGAACCTGGAGTCTGAAGGGAAAAGTGCTGTTTGTACTAAGAGTTAAAGGCACTGAACTAGGTTGGCTTGCTTTGAGAACTGCTCTGTTTTCTTTTCTTTTTTTTTCTTTTTCTTTTCTCTTTTAAGGGCTTCCCCATCATTGTGGTAGGCTTTCTCTCTGCAAATTGTGAGAATCTTAAAACTTCCCCATTTTAAGTATTTTTGATATCTGGCATTATAGTTTTTAACTAATGCAAATGTAGCTGGAAGGGCTATAGGCAGGCACATCTTGTTTCTTAATTCAATGAGGTTGCTTTCCTGTTGCTTCTCTCTGGTCCAGCTACTTTGTGAGAGGTGATGGTTGACTGGAGTGTAGGACACAGAAGAGGGAAAGCCAGTGCCTGGGGTGGGGGATTCTGGAGTGTTCCTGAGTTAGTCAGGGTTGGGTAGGCCACCTGTGGAAAGACTCAGAGTATCACCAAGAATTGGGACAGGAGGAAGAGAACGAATTCCACCAAGGCCGAAGGGAGACACAGAAAGCAGATGAGAAGCATGTCAAGGCAAGGGTCAGCTCCTTCAAAATTTTACCTTGCATTGATCCTGCCTCCAAAAAGGCCATGCTTTCTTTGTTTTTCTTTCCTTCTTCCTTTCCTAAAAACTTGGCCCTTCGTTTCCAGAACACAGAATTTGATTATTGCTGTTAGTACAGTAAGCTAGAGTAAACCTTACATATATTTTATAACCTAGTTTGGGATTCAACCTATGTAAGTTGTCTAATTTTTTATCTTAAAGTTTTTAGTGCTATTGCATTTCATAAAAATGATCAGTATGGAACTTTATTCTCAGCATATTTATATATTACTTAATGGAAATAGTAGTTATCTTTGAAACTCAAAATTAAGTAGTAGCCCTGTTTTATTAATCTATATTTTCTACCATATAAAGGAGTCATATTTGGTACTCTACAGATTCTAATATCTGTATATTGGGATTAAGCCATTCATATACATCATGCTGTGAAGGCAATACTCGTCAATTCCATTAAATGGAGTAATTGAGATCCAAAAATTAATTTTAGAGTCAGTGCTTCTGTCTGTACTATAGGGCTTATTGATTTACACTGCTTAGATATATCTTACTATTCTGCTACAATAGATAACTAATTCATTTTAAGAAATCCTCATTAAATGAATTAATAGTACACACACACCACATATTTCCATTGTTTTGTGTCATGGAGATCTAGCTTCTTAGGTCATAGAAGTATGTGATTTCTAAAATGTTTTAAATTCTGTGATAAATATTGGAAAATTGATCAAGTGAATCTAAATATTTAAACAGATGCTGTTTATATTTCATATAATCCTGATTCAACAATATTTACATAGGTGTTTATGTGATTTGTTAATTTTGTTTAGAAGTTTTGCTTTATCATATATTTCCATTGGTAATTCGATTTGACCTAATCAGGCAGATTTCTCATTTCTCATGAAATTTCTCATACTCTCATGAACAGTATTATTGAACAGATGCATTTCTTACATGATCTGGCTATTCAACTTAAGAGTACTTAAGTAACCTATCACTTTTGTACTTCATACTTAAATGTTGAATGGGATTTTAGCCATTCCAGATATTTTTATCATAGTGCTTTTAATTAAAACAACTAAATATAATTCATAAAATATTTTTAAATTTTGATACTTTTTTTTTTAATGTTTATTTATTTATTTATTTATTTATTTATTTATTTAGAGAGTAGGGGAGGGGCAGAGAGAGAGAGAGAGAAAGAGAGATAGAGAGAGAGAGAAAACCCCAAGCAGGCTCTGCGCTGTCAGCACAGAGCCCAACCTGGGGCTCAAACTCATGAACTATGAGATTATGACCTGAGCTGAAATCAGGAGTTGAACACTTAACTGACTGAGCCACCCAGGTGCCCCCAAATTTTGATACTTCTAAAATATAAAATACCTGCCACTTGTATAGGGCAGTTGGATTGTCTATCCATCCAATAGTCTAAATAACTTAGGTATAAGAACAGTTTATTGAAGACTAGTAATTCTGTGTTCTGTCATTTCAGTGTTAATCATCCCTGGCTTAATTATGACAATCACGCTTTAGACAGAGCAGTTACTATTTTTGAGGCCAATATACTGGAGCTGCACAATTCTAGCTTCTGACGTACATAGAAATGCACATGCTTATACATAAATATGTGTAAATTACATTTAATATTTTAAAACTACAAATGCAAGAAGCTATGAATTGGCATTTTATTTTGACAAATTTCAAACATACATAGAAGTATAGAAAATATTCTGTGATTTAGATTTAACAATTATTTACATTTTGCCATATTTACTTCATCTATTTTTATGAGGCATGTTAAAATTCCAGACAGTATGACATTTATTCACATATGTACTTCCAGATGTATCTCCAAAAATAAAGTTGTTTTCATATATAACTGTCATCACACATTGTTATTTATAATAATTCTTTAATATTCTAATTCTCAGTCTGTATTTAAGTTTCCCCATTAATTCAAAAAAGAATCCTTTTATTATCTGGTCAGATTGAAACAATTTCACATATTGCATTTTTTAAAAATGTCTATTTATTCTGGGGGGAGAGAGGGCAGAGCGAGAGAGGAAGAGAGAATCCCAAGCAGACTGCATGCTGTCAGCTCAGTCTCACAAACCGTGAGATCATGACCTGAGCCAAAATCAAGACTTGGACACTTAATAACTGACCCCACCCAGGCGCCCCATTCACATTGCTTTTTGTCTCTTAAATCTCTTTTAACCTCAGACCAGTGCTGTCCAATAGAACTTCTGCAGTGATTTAAATGCCCAGTATGCTCCTGTCCAATGTGATAGCCAGAATTTTCAGTTTTATTTAATTTATTCTGTTTTTACTTAATAGGCACATTTCCTTCCTCTTTTCCTGGAATTAACCATTTCCCCAAAGAGTTCTGATCCTTTCTGTGGGAAACGGTACATAGAGACCAAAATCAGGGTGCTAAATACATCCATGTGTTATGTGGGTTTTCTTTGAGAAATAATGAATTTTAGTAACTCAGAACTCTGAGTTACAGTTAAATTATAAGGCTTATGTAGAGGCTATATTAGCATTATGCACAAATAATGTTCTATTTGTTTTTAAAATGATTTATGCTAATCTCTTTCCAAAAGGAATTTGTAGCAGCTGCACAATCTTATAATTGTTGGATGTCTTCTTCTTGTTTCAAAGGTGCTTTAATTTTAAATTGTAACAGTAAACAGGGATTCTTATAATAAAAATGTTCTGAGACATTTTTGATATTTGTGTCTTTCATGTAGCTCAAAATATGTTGAGATTTTCACATTGGGCCATTGTACCATTTTTCCTATGTTGTGTAGGGGTAGAGGATGGAGTCTAGAAAATTATCAGATTATCAAGTTTAGGGAAATAAAATCCAGCTTAGAAAACTTGCAGTTTGGGACAGGAAAGAGATTCATGGTGGAACAGGATTCTCAAGTTACCCTGAGAGAGCCTGAGGCAGACGCACACATCCACACACACACACACAAAGCTCCCTCTTCTGCAAGGAGAAAAGTGCTGCCTATTTTCTTCAGCATGCTTTCCATTTGCTTTCCATTTTGAAATAAATACATTATGCTAATAAACATTTCTTGAGGTAGACATTTTCATTGGCAGATTCGAAACTGTACTTAAGTTATAAGCCTACCGAACTTCTGTATTTTTCTCTTAAATTGTAATTTCCTTTTATTCCTATTTAAGACCCAAGTGTAAAAGATGTATTCATATGCTCTCTTTACTCACTCACTTTCCTCTTTTTTGTAACCACAGAATGACAGCCTTAAATTTTAATTTCCTGGCTTGGCTTGTCATGGCCTTACTTTTGTAGAACAGTGAGTTTAACTTAAGTGAATTTCTTAAGCTATTATCATTTAAACACATTTGCACAACATCAAAGAATCTTAAAATATTATTGCAAGCAAACGAAACTCACTTTTTCAATTCCATGTGGTTTTGATTGCTCCTATCTTTATGTGAATTGTTAATGAAAAAAATTTTTTAAATAGGGCAAACCCTTTTGGTATGATCAGCATTGCTGAAGAGCACAATAAACTGACACGCAGGCAAGAGAAATCTGGGTTCTACTCTAGAGTCCACCATTTTCAGATTGCATGATCTTAATTCATTAACCTCTTCAGGACAACATGTTCTCATCTATAAATTGAGGATTGTAGTATAGTGTGTCCTCCTCTCATCATACAAGGCTGGTAGGAAGCGGAAATGGATATAATATTGGTTTCAAAATGGCAGCACAGTTGTCCATGTACATTGGTGGTATCTATTATTAGGCAAAAGCTGTGTGCAGTCTCTCAGAAAGGAGGCCTCATCTTTGGCCAAGTCTTCTTGCCCTGTGGTGTGCTATTTCCTCTAGCACGTTCTTTCTCATTCCTTGTTCCACTCTCACAGAAGTGTGTCAGTGGGTCACCCGAAGAGATAGCTGACTCAACTGATGCCCGAAATAAAGGTAGTCAGATCTCTGATGGAGATGAAACATCTGGTTGATTGGTTTTCTCTATTTTTCTGCTACTTGTGTTGGCATGTCAACAGACATGGAAACCATCTGTCTACATGTGACATCTGTCTTTCTGGGCATTTCTTAATGTAGTGTGCTGTTGTTGACCTGCTTTCCTGGATGCCCCTGGACTCATTTGGTTCTCCCTTTGGGCCACTTTTTTCCACCTGCCCCAGCAAGAATTCACGTAGCCGTTGGTAGTATTTCAGCGACCTGCTTTCAATATATGTTATAAATTAAGCAAGTTTGCTGTGTACAGCTTTTGGGTCGTAATAGGAAAGGCCGAATGAGGGAAGAAAATATATCAAGGTCAAATTCAGAGTGCCCTGCCCCAGACATTACAAGATGTAGATTTTTTGTTTGGTTCGCCTTGGAAAATGCTATGATACTGACTCTTCCATGGGACAGCAAAGATAGAATTGCTTTAGAGAAATTTGGCACTCGTCTTAATCTTAATAGTCTGAACTAATGTATCACTAAGGAAAGAACTATTTTCTCCAAAAATTGTGACACCCTAGGTTATGCGACATAAACTGTGTGTAAAGTCTGTAAACATGTGAGATGAAGAGACCCTCGGAGACATCTAGGACAAACTCCGGACTGGGGAAAAGTCTGTCCACATTAGCAATAGTTAATTTAGGCTTGGGTGGGAGGTAGAGGCACTGGTGGATAGGGTAACCTCCAATCACCGTCTGGACCTTTACTTCTCTAGTTTTTAAGGCTCTTTTCTATGACAAGTTGAAAATCCCGAAATTGGGGGCATTCCACTGTTTTGTGCAGACATAGGGAAGCAGTCGTGCATGAGAAAAGTTGGGTAGCCATAGACCTTGCCTTACATTTCTTCTCAGGTTTATCTCTGACTTTTAAGATACAGCAGCTTTCAAGATTTTTGCATTATCTCTTATAATTGATACATCTTTAGAAGATGCTCTTTGGGGAATGACTTCTGACTTTTAGAATTTTAGTCCAGAGTAAGCATTTTCTTCAGGTGAGTTAAACAGAATAATCAGATAATTTTTATCCTTATTCTTTAGGACACCATTCGTATCTGTTTATTATTTAAAAACAGACCAAAAGAAAAATCCAATGCCATCTCACGAGTTGCTTTGGTTTTACAAAATCATTTTTTATGACTTATGCAAATTTTTTATTAGGTCTGCAAATTGTAAAACGCATACCTTGCCAAGGTTTTTGACATGAGCAGCTATTGTGTGAAGCTGCAATATAATATAATAATAACAGCAGTTGTTCAGCATGATAAAAAAAAAAAAAACTATATTCCAAATGAAAACGTGAAGATAATCTAATTCTGACAGAACACCACCTGTGGACATGGTCTTGACTCATTTTATTTCTTCTGTTTTCCACAAAGGATCCCAGTATTTGTTTAAAGTGCCCTAGCAGGATATCCCCTTTAAAGCTTTGACAGTCTGTTTGCAGTTCACTTCTGCCCGGGAGCAATTAAAGGCACATTACAGGATAAACAAGGTGACTGTCAGGTGAGAGGAGGAGAATGTTCCCTAGGATTATTAATGTTGAAATGAATTAGGGTAGAGTGACAGGTCTGCATTCACATAAGAATTCATGGACAGAAATCCGTAATTCTTATCAGTTCTTTAGTGTAAATGAAACTAAAATTTAGGAAGGAATAGAGAGGCACAAAGATAACAGATGACAGTATTAAAAAATATTCTTCTAGCACAAAGACATTTAATCCCCCTTTGTCAAAACTATTCTGTCTGCTTGAAAAGTTGGCCAATGGCCCCAGGGTTTCAAGGTAAGGAGAGAGAAGGAAATAGCAAAAGAGGAGGCCACTGTCATTTCAGCTGTTGGACCTGAACACTTCTTTTCATACCTGAGTCCTTGACCTTCTGCTCTGCCTCAACTCTCACCCTATAGGTCTGTGTCTGTTCTGACTGGATTTTTCTTCATTGTTGCAAGGAGTACTCACAGAGTGCAGAAAAGGAGCTGGCACACAATGACTACTGGGTCCTGGCATTTGTCCACGCTGGGAGGTTCAGGTCTTCCAAGGGGCTTGCCCTCCTGAGACTCTGAGCTCCAAGGCTCATATGCCCCCGGGATGGTCCATTTTCTGGAATTCGATGTGTTTCTTGGAAAAATCCATTCTTGGCTGAGGAAAAGTTGACTGTTTGAAAAGTTTCCTCAAAAGACTAATTAAAAATGTATGATTTAAAAAAAAATACTGATCTTGTGTTGAATATCTGGCCCTGGAGAAAGAGGCAAACATGAATAAAGTGGTGGGCCATGTGGGCCATCCAGTAAGAACACGGTCAAATTTCAAGTTGAGAATATATGAAACTGATAATACTCAGTATTCGGTTCTCCTGAACAGATTCTGGGAATCCTGCATTAACTTAAGTACTGTATGGCCAAGGATCAGAATTTGACTTTTACCAAGAGACGTGGTATTGTATTCACGCGAGATTGTTTTCACATAGTATTTTAAGATACTTGATTTACACATTTCGAAAATTAAGTTTGCACTAATTGAAGCACCACTAAAGTAGAAGAATTCTTAACCAGAGGAAAATAGAAACGTTTGTCCTTTCTTCTCATTTTTTTCTCCAACCTCAACTTACATTCTCCTTTCCACTCCATTCATTCGCATGTGTTCTCTCAAAATATGTATTTTTGGGTTTTGTATGTATCTTTATGTAATTTGGATTTGCATATAAGATATTAGTATATGAAGATACTTCCTTCTGCTGTTTCTTTACTTGTTTTTTAATTAATTTATTTTTTTACTTGAGGTGGGGGGGTAGGGGCAGAGGGAGAGAGAGAATCCCAAGCAGGCTCCACGCTCAGTACGGGGCCCAACACAGAGCTTGATCTCACAACCCTGGGATCATGACCCGAGCTGAAATCAAGAGTTGGATGCTCAACCGACTGAGCCACCCAGGCGCCCCTTTACTCACCTGTTTTTTTAGATCCATGCACTTTGTTCTGTGTGCATCATCGGTTCTGAGCACTGCACAGTACTTCATGTAGACATCTGCCATATTTACCTGTTCACTCTTGAGTAGTGATATGTCACAGTGCTACAGGGACTCCAGATGCAAGCTCAGTAATTGAAACGGTAGCATCAGCTTTTTCCTTTTTTTAATTGGGTGTCATGTGTCAATTCGGTGTTTCAGTGCTGCACCGAAAATTTAGCAAAAACACGTAGGCAGCCAACTCAACTGAAGTATGAACTCTGTATGGGCAGATATACACTAGAGAAATATGTACCTTTAGTCCACTTGCTTGAACCTAGAGAAACATCATTTATTCAGAACTATTTCAAAGACCCTGGTGATTTTGTCTAGGAAAAGATTAAATGTGACCCAGTGGCAGAAGTCTGCTCCAAAAAAAACACCTGTCATCTTTGTGATACACAGCTCCAGGAAAATATTATAATAATCCATCTTGCTATGTAGTATTTCAAGTTATGTGTTGAACCTCTGAGGCTTCAGAGCAAACATATGTAAACTTGGGCAACTTTGCCTTGGTGGTGAGACAGCATGGCAGACTGGGCAGAAGCCGGGAAAGCCGGTTTGCGTCCTCTGAAAGCTCACAATTTAGAAACGTGGCACCGTAAGCCTTATGTCACTGCAACTTTGTTCCAGCCACTAGGCTGGGAAACCCCATCACCAGACAAATACCACATTCATTCAGAATTACTCCTGTTTGCTACAAAGTCTGATGACTTCGACTCCCCCTGCCCATCTAAATGCTTCTTCCTGCAATCCCAAGTCCACTGAGCCGCCCCCACTGTTTTCCACTGTGGAGGATGCTCATGGAAGCAGCATCTTACCCTCAGTAGGGACTTGCTTCATCACTTCTTAGCTGGGTGTCCTTGAGGATGTTGCCTAAATTCTCTCTTCCTTTAAAATTGGCCGGTGTGTAGAACAGGTGCGCTGACTCCCACCTGTGCCCCAGGTATTTTGTGTAAGAATTAAATGAGATAAAACCTGTGAGACTGGGCAGCATGGGTGGCACTTGCTAAATGTTGCACTTGACCCACTGTATCTCTTTCTGTCTCGCGGTCCCTCCCACAAGCAATGTATAAATTGCAGCTTCCTGGTTCTTTTGTGCTCTCTCTCCACCCAGGTACACTCCTTCTTTCTCACTGGTCCATATAAATCTGCCTTTTCTCGGGGCGCCTGGGTGACTCAGTCGGTTAAGCATCCAACTCTTGATCTGAGCTCAGGTCGTGATCTCACGGTTCCTGGGATCGAGCCCCACGTCGGGCTCTGTGCTGACAGCACGGAGCCTGCTTGGGATTCTCTCTTTCCCTCTCTCTCTGTCCCTCCCCAGCTGGCGTTCTCTCTCTCGCTCGCTCAAAATAAATAAATAAACTTTAAAACATGAATAAATGAATCTGCCTTTTCTTGCCATTTCCCAGGCAATTCCTCGTGGTGCCACCCTCTCTTCACCTGGGCAGGGCACCACCAACCTCTTACCCCGCCCATTACTACTCCTCGTGTTCCACACCTGTTCACTCTGTCCCCTATAGGACACTCTAGAGAGCAGAGAGGCCTTTCCTGTCTTCTTTTGTCCCATGGAAGAATCGCTCTTAGATGTCAATTCCAGGAATAGTTGCGCTTTGACTAAACCGCTGGTTTAGTTTTGAGCTTAGGGACCCCAAATCTTACATCTGCTTGAGTTTCTGTTTACCTCTGCGTTGACGGCTGGACAGCTCAGAGACCAGCTTGAGGCTTACACCCAGCTGGTGCGCTGTACTTCATGACAAGTGTTTTACGTACAAATCTCACCCAGATCATCATGTTATTTATTTTTTCCCCGTTTCCCTGTGACCCTGCCTTGCCCACTGTTTAAACCCTGTTATCTTATATTTTTATTGTAATTATTCTAAATCCTTTTGGGAACTACGTAGAGCATAAATAGCACATATTTCGGTGGGAAGCATAATGGAGGGAAGGCAAGAGCCAGGGCTGTGCAGAAGACAAACCTGGGTGCAGAGCCTCTCCACTCCTCACCCTCAGTGAGGCTTTGGAGGGTTATCTCCACCCTGGGTTTCCATTTCCTGCCTGACTGAAGACAGAACGTACCTCCCCCTCAGGGGGGTGGTGCTGTGTAAATGAGATCATGACCGTGAAGTGCCAAACACTGGCTGCCTATTAGATACTAGTTCCATCTGTATCTTCCAGTGTGTCTATCCTGGTGAACAGATATTTCTAAATCAATTGATACTTAATTGGTATCTACAAAATAGATACCATGTTTAGTAGGTGTTAATTGATTCCAGCACCTCCAGGAGCTTCTTCACTCAGAGGACTGAAGCACTCACCAGTTTGCTTCATGAGACACATTAGGTACCTGGGGGAATTATGCTCCTTTCTGTCTCCAGCGTTGTAAACTCACCCAAGAGACAAAAGTGGGAAGTGTGCAGCCGTAGCTTATGGTATCGTTTGAAGTGGGGTTTTCTCTTAGCAATAAATGATTTCTGGCCCTTAATAGCACGTCCGAATGCTGGGGGGCAGAGAGTTAAGATTTTATCTGACAAAGGCTCCCTGGTAACTGCTCTTGCCATCCTGAGGTCAGAATTCTCTACGCTGGTTCTGCTGGGATCGGGAATCCTTTGTGGGCTCAAGTATGGGCTTCCTGTCTGACCTTGCCATTGCCCCCTTTTCCCCCCATTAGCCTTGTAGCGGTGCCTGGGAGACCGCATCCTGTGGAAAGACAGAAGATCAGATGACAGCTTCTGGTCAAGCTCGTAAATATGTGAATGCCTTCTCAACCCGGACTCTGGTCATGTGAGACGTTTCCAGACAAGCATTATGGTTTTCAGAACACTTCAAGAGTTGACTTGGGATGATATATCATTCCTTCACATGAAACTTTTCATGAATGGGAGAAGAACCTATTTTTGTTGTGGTACAACAGTTGAGAGCAGCACCAAGTGCATTTAGGTGGATGAAATCTTATGGGATTTCACCCAACTAAAAGGATTTTTTTAAATAAATAAGTAAATAAATAAATAAATAAATAACAGTCTTACCTAAATTATTAGGTAATGAATTGTAGTCAGTTGTTAATATCTTAATGCAGATTTTTTTAAACATAAAGTGATTTATCTGTATTTTAGAGGATCCCACAGACCAGTATTTTTTTCCTGTGATGGGGTTTTTGAAATTTTTACACAAAAAAAAAGGTACTCCAATATTTCACTTTTCTCAATCACTAAACACAATGCATTACTATAAATGTTGACTTAATACCATGGGATTATTAATCAAGATTGTAAATGCTCATTTATGGTTAATAACATTGGAGGTACATTTATTGTACTAAACCATTTTATGAGTTTTTGTTGTTGTTGTTGTCAGCTTGCTTTAAAAATTATTACTGTGTGAAATAGTTTTATAAAAAATTATATTTTTATTCCGTAATTTAATTTTGTAAATGCCAAATGAAAAATGTGTTTTGCTGCTATGGTCTTAGCCTGTAGACGTGCTGCTAGTATCAGAGGGGCAGTAGAGCTTTGGACGGAAAGAAAAGAAACCTGGTGTTAGGTAATTGACTATGCACTAGTATTTCAGACTTGTTAATTTTTTATATATATGTATGTACTTTTTTTTCCTTTTGTAATACCTTGGAAAACTGGTTTGGGAGATTTTGCATTTGTTGATGTCATTGGTTGTTTTTTTTTTTGTTTTGTTTTTTTTTAATTTTTTTTTTTTTGGTTATTGTTGGTTTAGAAGAACTCGCATTGCACTTCTTTACTTCTTTTTTGGGAGATCTGTGTTGTTGATGTTCTGTGTCTTGTTTTGAGTTCAGCCTAACTGTTCTTTAATTCAGGGGTTATGTGTTTGATCAGCGTCCCCCATGGTTTCCAAGTGTAAGGTCTCAGAACTGCCGCACAGAACCTGTGTTCGCAGCTGGGGTCGAGAGCCTGGGGTCTATAGCCAGTTGCTGCCTTAAGAACATTTGGTGCAAGATGGCCGGCACTGAACTTTGATATGACAGTGTACTTACTGCCTTGTAGAGAAATAAAGCTGTGCCCTTATTTTACTTACTTCTGGCTTCTCTCTTGTGATTGTGGACGATAGTTATACTTTTAAGGAAATGGAGTGAACCCGAAGCACTTTCTTAGGTTAATAATTTGTGCACCATCTGAACCTCAAGTGAGGAAGCCAAGAAAGAAGAACAAGCAAACCAAGTTCAGTAGTTTAGAAAATCATCACGTGCAGAGTGACAGCTGGGAGGAATCTTGCAGAATGTATTAGTCAGGGTTCCAGCAGCATGTGCACTGGGATAATGAGGACTGATACCACAGATGTGGGTGGGGATAGGAGGACCATGGGGTTGGTGCATGCACCTGGCTGGGTAGAGGCCTGAAGGACACTGTCACCTGGAGAGGGGCAGTCACGGAAAGCAGGAGCCCTAGAGAAGAGTCATGACCTTTGAAGACCTCACAGGGAGAGTGCCGAGGGCAATGCTTGACTTTACTTCCACCCCTTCCATCTCTGTCAAGGGTCCTCGTCCACAGAACCAACCAGAAGCTAGAAGGCAAGGGAGAACTTGGATTTAAGGTCAGTCAGCCTCTGAGGACAGAGCCCGAGAACATTGACCTGCTGGGGCAAGGGTAGGGCATTCCAGACGAGTCACCCATTCGTTTCACCTCCCTGTGTTACAGATGAACCTCTGCTGGCCTCCCTCTCTGCTCACCCTTCTTTTTCCTGTGCTACAATAGCCCTCTCACCTGGACGTCTTACAATTTCCTCTAGTCACTCTTGTCCAACTTAGACTTTGCATTCTCACCTGCACGATGCACTTGGTGTTCTAGAGCCAAGGATTTATTATCCCAATACCAGTCATTAGGACTATTTAGGAAAAAAAAGAAAGAGTAAAAAGACTGTTTAGTATTCTCCAATTGTCTTTTTTTTAATGTTTACTTTTTGGGAAGGCGCCTGGGTGGCTCAGTGGAACGTCCGACTTCGGCTCAGGTCATGATCTTGTGGTCCATGAGTTCAAGTCCTGCATCAGGCTCTGTGCTGCTTCAGATTCTGGGGAGCCTGCTTCAGATTCTGTATTTCTCTCTTTCTCTGCCCCTCCCCTATGCGCGCAAAAACGAATAAACATTTTTTAATTTAAAAAATTTAAAAAAATATTTTTGAGAGAAAGGGCATGCAAGTGGGGGAGGGGCAGAGAGCGAGGGACAGAGGAGCCAAAGTGGGCTCTGCACTGACAGCAGCAAGCCGGACGCGGGGCTCGAACTCAAGAACATGAATTCCTGACCTGACTTGAAATCAGGTGCTTAGGCTTAACTGACTGAGCCAGCCAGGCACCCCCTTTGTCTTTCCGAGAGGTAATAACACATCATCCCTAACACAGTGTTTTTATATTCATGAACTCTCCGAGTATGTTCCAAGTGCTACTCTGCCCCTTACTGGCAGTTCAAAGTTGGACAGGTCACTGACCTTTCTGAGACTCTTTTATTCACCTGTGAGATGAGTTCATTCCTACAATGAAGTCTTGTTGAGTAACACGCTATACAAATATTTGTTGTTACATATGCTTTCTGTAATTAAGTAATGCATGCCATCTAGTGTGTCAAATGTTCATCTGACTGGTGATGTGCATTGCTGATTACAGAGTTAAATGCAGAGGTCATATTGTAACTATTAAATTAATGGCAAGAGTGAATTCAGCATTATGCAGAACTGAAACAAATATTTACCATTCTGAGGGGCACCTGGGTAGCTCAGTCGGTTCAACCTTGGCTCAGGTCCTGATCTCATGATTCGTGGGTTCGAGCCCTGTGTCGAGCTCTGTGCTGACAGCTCAGAGCCTGGAGCCTGTTTCAGGCTCCATCTCCCTCTCTCTCTCTGCCCCTCCCCTGCTTGTGCTCCGTCTCTCTGTCTCTAAAATAAATAAACATTAAAAGAAAAAAGAAAAAAATTTTACCTTTCCGACAAGTACATGACCTAGTAACTAGAAACTTAAAACTTGAACTAACGAAAAATAGTGCAGATTTAGGTTTTATGTACAAATACTCACACTCGTATAACACCCATTTCATCAGCATCTCTAAGACATTTATTTGTCCGGGCTTTTTGTTTTTAATCATCCTCCTTTCTAAAGCAGAGATTCAGGCAGTAAAATATATGGAAATAACATTTCTTACTTCTCAAAGGAAAGGTTGTTCTTTTGAGTTCCTGTGTGTAAAGCTTGTGTCCACATGCGTACATCTGGAGAACAGGAGAGATGCTGAGAAAATTCTGATTTGTCTCCCAGCTGATAATGGGATTAATCGTTCAAGATGAGCCAGAAGTGCAGGGAAAATTTTCTTTGTTTCTTTAGAAATTATAAAATGCTAGAACTGGAAGGGACCTTAGACATCTTAAGGGGCTTCCCCTGTTTGTCACACTTCGAGGCCAACCAACTGATCTGAATTGAATTCAGACTCTGCCTTTTACCAGCTCTATGACTTTATGTAAGTTTTACTTTATCACCCCAAGCTTCATATTATTCATTGTATGTTTTACTTATATAGGACTTTCTTGTGTTAATAATTAGTGCACCAGCTGATACATCTCAATGTTGTTAGGTATTACGAAGATTATTGCATGACAGAGTAAATGCGTTCTTGCATCTTTGTAAAATGTTGCAGTGCCTAATGATTGGGTAAGTCACTGTAATGACTTATGATCAAACAGAGAAAAAACATGTCGATTACCTAGCAATGGAGAAGGGAAAACCACTGAGGCCCATGTCTCTGATTGTGTTAAATCTAGTCTTCATATTAAAACTAACTTTAAATCTAAGTTATACCCTCTCAAAATATTCCTAACCGTTCTGAGATGCCACTAAAAATATGTTTCCCCTTCCTGTACAAATGTTTGTGGGAAATATGGGGGCATATTTTTCCTCAAACTTGTTCGTTTCTAATCTGAAAAAGAAAACCAATAGATAAAATATGATGCACAGGTCTCTTACACTGCACTTAAAATACACGTTTGTTGCTTGTTGTTTTTTTTTTTTTCTCTAACCTTTGCCATTATAATTTTTTTCCCCCTTATTGTCCATTTTTTTAGAGAGCGGAGTTAAAAGGAAGTCAACTAAATGCAAAGCTCTTTTTAGGGGCACCTGGCTGGCTCAGTCAGTAGAGCATGCAACTCTTGATCTCAGGGTTGTGAGTTCAAGCCCCATGTTGGGTATATGGATTACTTAAAAATAAAGGCATTTTTTCAAAATTTTTTAATGTTTATTTATTTTTGAGAGACAGAGAGAGACTGAGCATGAGCTGGGGAGGGACAGAGAGAGAGAGAGAGGGAGAGACAGAATATGAAGCAGGCTCCAGGCTCCGAGCTGTCAGCACAGAGCCCAATACAGGGCTCTAACTCATGAGCCGTGAGATCATGACCCGAGCTGAAGTCAGACGCTTAACTGACTGAACCACCCAGGCGCCCCCAAAATAAAATCTTTAAAAAAAGTAAAATGCAAATCCCTTTTTAAAAATAAAGTTGCCTTATACATAATTATATGTAGTAACTTTGGGAACTGCAGCAAGATGAAACTGAACTATACATTTTAAGGAAACTGTATTTTGGTAATAAATAGGCAAGAATTCTTTTTAATTGACATTTAATGTAAATATTCTTGCTGCTGACGTGGAAATTGGGGAGATTGATATTTGCCGTATAGACCATATTTATTCAGTTACTACCTATTGCGTATTTGAGTTGGGGTTAGAGTTCAGAACATAGCTGAAAATCCCTGGACAATGGGAGCTTACATTCTGGAGGGAGACAGGAGTCAGTGGATAATTATGGTGGGGTTGTAACAAGAGTAAAAGAGACAAGAGAGCACTAAATCTAGACTTGGAGGAGCAGCACAGCTTCCCACAGAACTGGCATCGAGCAGGACTGATAACACCAAGATAAAGCTGGGTAGGAATTGGAGGCGGCGTCAAGGTGAAGGTAGCATCTGAAATTTCCTGGAGGAAAAAGACCCAAATAAAATGACTTGTCTTTAAATTCATGATGGCAAACTGCAAAAGGGGACTCAGGCAATTCTACTACCTGAGGATATTCTCTGGAAAAGTCTTTTTCTCAGCTCAGAACATCAGTGAGAAAAGAGAAGCATCCCATCTCCCCACATCAAAGCCGTCCACAGACCAGCACATGCCAAAGTCCTTTCCTTCCGCCTTAACGTGGATGAGCACTCCCAGCTGCAATCAGGGGCCAGCCCTTCCATTTGGCCTCTGCAAGCTTGTATTCTTGTACTCTGTACCCTCCAGGGCCTCATCCTGCAGATAGGATCTTTCTCCTATATCATAATGTCTTCCTCTCTCCTGAATCACTCTTATCACATTAACATGGTCTACATCTCCCAGCAGTAATATCACCATGATACAGCCCCATTTATCTGTTCTTCATCTCAGCAAAACTACTTAAAGGATCTTCTATGGTCATGGGCACCACTTCCTCATGTTGTCTTCTCCAGTGGTCCACACGGTATGAACTTTCATTGCCCCTATTCCACCATGTTTGCCCTTGTCAGTGTCAGCAATGGCCTCCATGTTTCCAAATCCTTTGGTCACTTACAGGCCTCATTTCACTTCAGCTATTGGCAGCCTTCTACAGAATTGACACTCCCACTTTCTTGAGCCACTTTCCTTTCTTGGCTCTAGGGTACCACTCTCCCGGTTTCCCTCCTTCCTCACTGGTTTCCTCTAGTTAAAGACCAAAAAGTCAACTAAGTTTAAAAATCTAATTGGCTTTATTCAAACAAACAGAAGGGAGCTCCAAGGAGTTGTGGAAAGTAGAAAGCTTCTACTAGAAAGCTTCTATAGGCAGAAATGGGTGCAGGGGGCAGGGCAGGTTGAGGGGCGGCAGCTGCCAGACAAGTTATTAGCAAATGTTTCAGGCAAGGTCATCTTCCCTCAGGGGGAGAGGCAGGAGGTCTCCTCAGACAGATAATGCAGATGACGTTACTGGTGTTGATCAAGAAATCCCAGACTGAATGGTTTAAAATTCCACTCCTGGGAGAGGTTGAACCGGCAATTAGGTTATTAAGTCTTGATCGGGCTTAGCCTAAGTGACTCATTTTAGGCCTATTGTTTCTTTTCTTTCCTTTTCTTTTCTTTTTTTTTTTTTTTAATTTTTGAGAGAGAGACAGAGAGACCGAGCACAAGCAGGGGAGCAGCAGAGAGAGAGGGAGACACAGAATGTGAGGCAGGCTTCGGGCTCTGAGCTGTCAGTACAGAGCCTGAGGACACAAGGCTCGAGCTCACAAAGAGTGAGATCATGACCTGAGCCGAAGTCGGATGCTTAACCAACTGAGCCACCCAGGCGCCCCGAGCCCGTTTCTTTTTAACACAGTTTGATACTTTCCTCCTCTTGGCCTCCAAGTGGTCCTTTCCTCCTTCCTCTCCATCATTCTTCCCAAGGGACTTTGTTACCGCTGTTGCTCTAAGTATCATCTTTATCTTTAGCCCTGACCCCCTTCCCGAATTCCAGATTCCTGTATTCTATTCCATATTAACATCCTCCCCACATAAACTTCTTAAATTTAGTATGAACAAAATGAAGCTCATAATCACTCATTGCTTCTATTTTTCTCATTTGAAATCATTCTCATTTGTAGTAATTAGTCCTCATTTCTTCCATTTCTCAAGCCAAAAAAACGTTTTTAAATGTTTATTTTTTTTTTTGAGAGACAGAGAGCAAGAGAGAATGCAAGCAGGGGAGGGGCCGAGAAAGAAAATCCCAAGCAGGCTCCACCTTGCAAGGCCCAACATGGGGCTCAAACTCACAAACCGTGAGATCATAACCTGGGCCAAAATCAAGAGTTGGACGCTTAACCGACTAAGCCATCCAGGCACGCCTCGGGCTAAAAATTTGAGCGTCATCCTTGATTTCTCCCTTTACCTTATCACCCCTCCTTACACCCAATTGCTCACAGTGACCTGAGTTCTATACCTTGAAATTATGCCACCTTAAATGTGCCACATTTCTTCATTGTCAGTAATGACATTGTTAGTAATGCCACATGCATATTAAGTGCTCACGGTAGAAGGGAGAGGGAGGGAAGGGTCCTAGCAGAGGGAAAAATAGTGACGTCTGAGAGGTCAGAGTGAGGAAAAAATGAAAGGGAAACCTGGGGGACCAGGAAAGATATGTGGCCAGAGAGAGAAGCCTATAACCACTCTTCACGAGTTTGAGTTGTGTCCTTAGAGATAAAGGGAATCATTGCGTGTTGAGTGGCTTTAGACAGGGAAATAAGATGATTAATTTATACCTGACTTACATAAATAATTCTGTTCAAATCCCTTTTTTACAGATAGGATAAAATGAAACTTCAGTTTAGCAGAGCCAAATGATTGCAGGGACTAAATTTTATACTCAGCCAGTTGGGTTTTACATAGTACATTTCCTACTGTGTCTTAATTTCAAAGGAATGTGCTTTAATCCCAGAAAATCCTATTGAGAAATACCTTTTGCTCTGAAGTTAACAAAGACTAATTTCTTTTTTTTTTTTTATTTTCATAAAGGCTATTTTCACATTTTATAGTATATAAGGAAACTAGTACAGGAAAATTTACATAAAACACTTTTTTTCCTTTAAGAGCAGTATCTTTTCAACCAATGATCAATAATTTATCTAAATTATTGTCATTTTCCTTGTCATCTTCAAAAGCCAAATCTTCCATTGAATTTTTAACATATGGTGTAATTCTTGCCCAGTAAGGAACCCTGACAATATTTGTTCTGGAAGGTGTTCTCGGCTTACTTTATATTTATTGTATTTTACTCTGTAATGTAGAATACATTCATGTAGTCCAGTGATTTTCACACTTTTTTGGGCATCAGAAACACACTGTGAACTAGTGTGATTCTTGACCTTACTCTTGGGGATTCTGATTCATAAGTCAGGTGTTGACCGAGGAATATTTTCACAAGCTTCCAGGTAATTCTTTTTTTTTTTTTTTTTTTTTTAATTTTTTTTTTCAACGTTTATTTATTTTTGGGACAGAGAGAGACAGAGCATGAACAGGGGAGGGGCAGAGAGAGGGGGAGACACAGAATCGGAAACAGGCTCCAGGCTCTGAGCCATCAGCCCAGAGCCCGACGCGGGGCTCGAACTCCCGGACCGCGAGATCGTGACCTGGCTGAAGTCGGACGCTTAACCGACTGCGCCACCCAGGCGCCCCCTTCCAGGTAATTCTAATGCAGGTGGTCTGAGGGGACCACACTAGAAACCCTGTCTTAGGACAAACTTTTTTAGTCTCCCAAACCCTGTGCCTTCTTTATTACAATCCCCATGGATTTCATTTCCTGTGGAGCACATAATTCTTCATTAAAATGTACATTGGTCTATAGAATATTAGAAAAATATTAAGCCCATAACTATAAATAGAGTTTCTTAAATCCAGGGAATCATTCTATTACAGATATTGGTAATTAAGGCTGAACTTGGCTGTCAGATCCATCTTTTGTTTAAGTTTTACAATATGTGGCAAAGCATAATTTTACTCACAGTATGTCCAAATCTCTTTAAACATATGGCTCTATTGCATATGACCTATCAAAAGGGAATTAATAGCTCAAAAAGTTTAGTTCATTTACAAAATACAAAAATACCATTTCCATCCAGAAGTCCCTTGTTCTAAACCAGTCTTTAATCAACTTGCCAAATGCTTGTTCAAGTCACTTTACACCTCTCTACTTTGGAATTTCTATTTAAATGGAGGAAGTGTTTAATCTTGTATATAGTTACAAAGCACACAGAGGTTCTCAGATCAAAGACCAATAAAATTCAAAGAAAGCTTCAGTAGCTCAAAGACATTGAAATCCTAAGGACAGAATAGTGAGGTTTTCCTGCTGGAAAGCATCCTCTGAAATGAATTTGTAAATTGACAAGTTATCCTTGACTGTGTTTGGGGGCAGATGTAAAGGACAGAGCTGGTGTTGGTTTTCAGTCACTTCGCTAAAGAATGTAAATCCATCCACCTATAATTTAGTGGTCCCAGATACCTAATGATGGACAGACTCCTCACCTTCCCTCCTTTGGTTAGTTTCCAAGTCAGTGAAGCAGTGACCAAGTGTATAGCCTGCCACACACTGGGATGGTACACGTTGGCTTGGGCAGTAGCCACATGACTTCACTTGGATCATACCAGATCCATTCCCCTCCCCAGTTGCAAATCTGCCCAAATGAGAAGACATTAGAAACATGTATCCTGGTGGGGCGCCTGGGTGGCGCAGTCGGTTAAGCGTCCGACTTCAGCCAGGTCACGATCTCACGGTTCGTGAGTTCGAGCCCCGCGTCGGGCTCTGGACTGATGGCTCAGAGCCTGGAGCCTGTTTCCAATTCTGTGTCTCCCTCCCTCTCTGCCCCTCCCCCATTCATGCTCTGTCTCTCTCTGTCCCAAAAATAAATAAACGTTGAAAAAAAATTTTTTTAAAAAAGAAACATGTATCCTGGTTAAACGTAGTGCATGGAGGACATGAATTAATGCCACTCCATCGGGAAATTGTACCAAATGACAATGAAGGGGGAAGTAAGGAGCACAAATATAAAAGTCAAAGAGAATAGAAAAGACCAGGTACTATTACTTTTTGGCAAGAACCTAGATTATTCACGTATTCTACAAATATTTATTGAGCACTTCCCATGCCAGGCAGAATTCAAAATTCTACAAATCTGATATATGTAATTTTCAAATTACAGAGCAATATTGTGTTGGATGCCCCCCAAAAGTACCAAGAGAATGGTCTGTTTCAGATTTCCTATTTTATTAGCCATATTTCTTTAAGACTAAATGTCTTTATTCATGTTTTAACATTTCTGACATCAGGTGTGTCTTTAACATAATTTGATTTTTCTTTCTTTGAAAATTGGTATTAAGTCCATAGAGCCCTGTACTTGATGACACCATAAAATAAAGGAAGAGCTTGAAACTTAAAATCAGAAATATCTGAAAAGACTCCCTAATGTTTTAGGGGCACTTGGCTGCTTCAATCAGTGGAGCATGTGACTTTTGATCCTGTGGGTCGTGAATTCAAGCACCATGTTGGACATAGAGCTTACTTTTAAAAAAAAAAAAAGACTCCCTAACTTTTTACTTATGAATTTTTTCTGAAACCCACAGGGGTTCAGCCTTCACAAATTTTGACCACTTTTCCCAGGCAGATCAGAGCCACATGCTTAACCGTGGCTCATGGGTTGATGCATGTCTAAACCATTCCGGGGTGGGAATGTTCTTTTACTTTCAGTCTCTAACCCAATACAACAATGTGTGGAAGGTGCTTAATACATATTTGGAAAGTCCATGAAATAATATGAGTTAGCATCCCTGCATCATTATTCATGACCTACCTGTGACAGTGATCAAACACTTCATCTCTCTAGGTCTGTGTTTGCTTAGCTATAAAGTGAGTTTGGATGGGGTGCCCAGGTGGCTCTGTTGGTTAAACATCCGACTCTTGATTTCAGCTCCTGTCATGATCTCAGGATTGTGGGATCGAGCCCCACATTGGGCTCCACACTCAGTGTGGAGCCTGTTTAAGATTCTTTCTCTCTCTCACTCTCGCTCTCTCCCTCTCTCGCTCTCTCTCTCCCATTACCCCCTCCCCCAACTTACACACACTCTGTCTCTAAAATAAAATTTTTAAAAAGCTTAAAAAAATAAAATGAGTTTGGATGAGCTCAGCTATGGACAGATTCCTTCCTGCTCTAGCCATCTCCAAGTAAGTGAGGTCATTAAGCTGCTGCACATGGGAAACTACAGTGGTTTTAGAGGATTTATTTGACAAGTGTATTGTTCATGAAAGCAATGTACTTGATAACTGCTGTCTGGATTATGTCTCCTCCTAACGCATATGTTGAAGTCCTAACCCTCAGCGCTTCAGAATGTGACTATATGTGGAATAAGGACCTATAAATGGGGGCATAAGGTAAAAATGGGGGTAATAAGGTAAAAATGGGGTCATATATATAACTGTGATGTCCTTGTATCCTTCTAAGAAAGGGAGATTAGGACACAGATGCACAGGGTGACCATGTGAAGACATAGGAAGAAGATGGCCATCTACAAATCAAGGACAGAGGTCTTAAAAGAAACAAATGCTGCCAACAGCTGGATCTCAGGCTTCTAGCCTCCAAAATTATGAGAAAATAAATTGCTGTTGGTTAAGACACCCAGTATGGTACTTTGATATGATAGCCTTAGCAAACTGTACAATAACATTGGCTAATCACCAGTAGTACAAGAAGAGAAAAAAGTTTCTACAGTTTGGGGCTTCTCCCATCTCTGTTCCCAAACCTCCCAACTTCTGCTTAAATGGGAGTCCTTCTATTCCAAGGAACTCAGCAATGCTCTGTTGTGTCACCTAAAAGCCTTTTGATACAGGGAAGCCCTATGTGTGTTTTATAGCTAATTTGTATAACTTTACTAGAGTCAGCTAACCAGCTGTATCATCATGCAAAAATCTTAAGTCTACTCTCTAGCACTCTTACTAAAAATGCATATCATAGAGCAGGGGGTGGCAAATTATGACCCCTGGCCAAATCTGGCCCACTGCCTGTTTTAATACATACAAGAACATAGCCACGCCTTTTCGTTTGCACATTGTGGCTGATTTCCCACTACCGTGGCAGAGTTGAACAGTTGCAAGAGAGGCCACATGGCCTGCAAAATCTAAAATATTTATTATCAGGCCCTTTACAGGAAAAGTCTGTGACCCTAGTCCTTGAGGAAAAGTAACCGAAAGTCACAATAGCAGTTCTATTTCTAGTGGTGAAGATAATGGATTGTGCTTTAGTTAGACTGAGTTTCTGATTTCTCCATTTCCTGGGCCCTTTTGTTGGCTACATGCCACGACTGCTTTTGTTTGGGAGTTGAGAACATCTAGTAGGTTAAACCGTATACAACTGCCAACATTTGACAGACTTTGACCTACAAATATGGCAGCTTCATGTGACTCAGCCCAAGACTTCAGCCTCCTTCAGCATTCTCACTTTCCATTCCCCATTCCCTTTGTAGACTTCCAACTCCCTCAATGGTTCTCAACCTTGGCTACATACTCGATTCACCTGGAGAGCTTTTAAAACATTAATGCCTGGGCCATACACCGAACCAGTTGAAGCAGACTCTGGGGGAGGAGCCCAGCATTGGGTATTTTGGATGTGCCCCAGGTGATTCTAATGAGCAGTCAGGCTTGAGCATCCCTGAGCTACAAAGAGCTTTTGACAATATCTCAGTGCTGGGTGTCATGGACTCCTTCTACCTAGACAGAAGAATGTGGGCAATTGTAATAAATGATTGGCATAGCCACTACTGCAAACCTAAGTCTGCATCAGTCAGCTGAAGAGCTTGTGAAATCCCAGATGGAAGGGCTCACCTTGAGAGTTTCTGATTCTGTAGGCCTGGGATAGGGTCCAAGAATTTGCATTTCTAACAAGGTCCCAGTTGATGTTGATGATACTGGCTCAGTATTTGCACTTTGAGAACCATTGTTCTATTAGTATCTTCCATGGGCACAGTGCCTCACTCAGAGTAAGGCTTTCATGAATGTTTGTTGAACAGAAGTGAGAGAATTGTTGCAAAAGGGAAACCTAGTGACTTCTTTTTGCTAGAAGCTAACCGTATGGTAGTGAATGAGATAAGCAGCCTCTGTCTTCATGGAACTTATGTTCTAGGGAAAAACACAACACTTCAGGGATGACAAAAAATACGAAAACAGTAATTTGAAAAGATATATGCAACCCTATGTTTATTGCAGTGTTATTTACAATAGCCAAATTGTGGAAGCAACTCAAGTGTCCATCGACAGATGAATGGCTAAAGATGTTGTTATATGTACAATGGAATATTACTTAGCCATATAAAGAATGAAATCTTGCCATTTGCAACAACATGGAGGGATCTAGAGAGTATAATGCTAACCAAAATAAGTCAGTCAGAGAAAGACAAATACCATATATAGTATTATTCACTTATATGTGGAATTTAAGAAACAAAACAAATGAACAAAGAAAAAAAAAGATACAAATGAAACAAACAGACTCTTAAATATAGAGAACAAATTGATGGTTACCAGAGGGGAGGTGGGTGTGGGATGAATGAAATAGGTGGGAAAAAAATGCCTGAAAAAAAAAACCCACAACAAAACAGCTTCAAGGGTAAATATAACTATTACAAAAGAAAAACATAGAATACTATTACAGCACATAGAACTCCCCTATTCTCATGGTTCCTGATCCTCTGAGAAGCCCCTTTTAAATTCGATGTTGCTAAATTTTATCATCACTAGGTTATCTGGAATCTAAGAATAGAATACTCATTTTGGATAATACATAGATGATGAGGGGAGAGAGAGAGGGAGGCAGGGAGGGAGAGAAAGAGAAGGGTGAAGGAAAAGGCGGAGAGAGACAGGGAAGGGGAGGGGAGGGAGGGAGGGAGAGACAGAGACAGAGAGATAGAAAAAGAATTAGAATAGAAGAAAACTGGTTGATAGATAGAAAAGCAAAAAGTGTGTTTGACCAGAAGTCAGAACTGTGTTCCTACTTTGGCCGTATTACCACCTGTATTAGTCAGCTTGGGCTTCCATAACAAAATACCACCTAACAGAACTTTATTTTCTCACAGTCTGGAGATGAGAAGTCTGAGATTAAGGTGACACCTTGGTCAGGCGCTAATGAATGTTCTCTTCCTAGCCTGTAAATGGCCACCTTCTCACTGTGTCCTTACATGGCCTTTCTGTGGTGGCAAGAAATTCATCTACCTCTGCCTCTTCTCATAAGGCCACCAATTCTGTCAGATTAGGACCCCATCCTTATGACCTCATTGAACCTTCATTACCTCCTAAAAACCCTGTCTCCAAATACAGTCACACTGGGGGTTAGGGCTTCAATACAAGAAATTTGAGGGGACATAATCCAGTTCATAGAAACCACTGCTTATAAACGTAGGCTTACTTAATCAACTAAAAATTACATTGCCGCTAATATATCTAAGATCCTAACATTCACTAGCAGGAAGGACACGGAGGAGTGATTGAAGATTTTGTGGCTCATTCTTCTCCCCTCACACGCATATAGCTTTTGGAATGCTGGGACACCTCAGAATGAGGGCAGGTCTCTATTTTCAGTGACTTGAGCTGTGAAGGCTGCAAACACCAAGGGCGCATCTAGATTCGGGCCTCGTGGAAGACCAGACATCTGTCTGGAATATCATGGCAGTTGCGATGGCCCAACTTCTCCAAGTAGTTTTCCATCCCAATGGCTCAGTTGCTATTCTCCTCCAGCTACTCTGGTTCTACAGTGCTTCCCACAACATGGGTTCCCCGCAAGCCCCTTGTTCACCTCTCCTACCATGGTTATAGCCTTATATCATCTCCATACCCAGTTAGGATGACACGAGTGTTTTCATCCTGGGCTTAATGTTTTAATCCTTTCCTACATCTACAATCCTTTTTTCTTTTCTTTTCTTTTCTTTTTTTTTCTTTTTTTTTTTTTTTTTTGCTTAGAATAATTACTTCAAGTTTTATTTAATAAAACAAATCAGTCCAAAAGTTCCAAGATACAAAATTAACCAGTTATGAATGAAAACAGCACACAAGTCAATCCTTCCTCAGGGGAACAGTCTCCTCCCTGGTGCCCTCATTGGTCGCAGTGCAGATTCTGAGTGCATCCCCAGTGTACATGTCATGCTCCACATTCTGCATGTTCTTTAAACCAACCTGGTTGTCAAGCGGGGGCTGTAGCAAGGCCTCCAGCCTTGAAGGAGTCCCTCTGGTAGAACCCTACTGGGTCAAAGCTGTACACAGCTCCCTTCCCATCTTCATCCAGTCCCCCGATGATGTTGTAAACATAATATGGAAAGAAGTGACTTGAACAGAGGATTGTAGACAGCATTGCAGCAATCGCCCCTGTAGTCATGGTCTTGTTATTGGAATGCTTATACATCTTTAGTCTTACTTCAGTAATCTTTGTAAGACAAAATCTTTGTAAGACAGTCTCCATGAAATCTGCTGCATCCAATGACTGTTTTCTCTGTTAATCTGTAACACTTGGAGCTGCCCCGCATTTTTCAAGCTGCGTTTTTAACGAAATCCATGAATAATGAACTACACCAGTGCGCCTGGCTCTTGATTTCGGGTTTGTGACTTTGAGCCCCACATGGGGGGTAGAGTTTACTTTTAAAAAATAATGTGCTACACCAATAAGAGACTTGGGTGGAGCAGAATTTTTCCTTGCTCTTCATACAGCAAGACAATTGCCTAAATTCCTCCAAAATTCTCTCTTTCCGCGCCTCTAATTTCTCCCCTTTTACTGCTCTCTGGGTAAGTGGTAACATAGCGTAAACATCTGCTAATCCCCAAACACAGTGGTTGTGGTTTTAGCAATGAGAGGAAGAGTCACTGGGGTTTTACTTACTGGAGAAACTCCCAGCAGCCAGTCAAGCAGCCATAGAATTTCCCCCACCCAATTTACGAAAGCTAACAGTGTACATTGGAGTTCGTGGGGTTCCCAACACCATGAATTCCCAATCCATTGACAAGAATGTTTTCCTTTGGTTCAATACTTGTATCAAGTGAGTGGAACAAGGTATGAAGTACTATGTTCCCGGGGGACAGAAAATCAGCTATTGGCCTACGTGGACATTGTGGTTTTAAAACAATAGAAGAGTATTTCCAGGGCCTCTTTTCCAGTCCTCCAAAGCTCATATTGACTTCTCTTACTCCTAATATCTAGCTGTATCACTCTTTTGGAGTTGCCTTGTCTCTTCCTTCCATCACTGTACATATTTTTCAGTTTTCTATGCTCAAGGGGCTTTACCCTTCATCTTGGACATCTGGGCTCTTTGGCAGAGGCACAAGGTGGTCTCCTGTCCTTCTATATCCCATGATTCCATGATTCCTTTCCATGTCTTTTATTTTTGTTTATATCACTGTTGAGAGGGAAGTCTCAGGAGGAAAAAAAATAAAGAAAGAAGGCTCAAAATATGACTCAGAATTAGAGCTGTAGTAAAGGAACATTCTCTGGGCCAGCAGGCAGGAGTTGCATTCTTGCCAAACCTTCCTATCAGCAGGCAAGCAATGCCTCCATTCAGACCGTGTGAGTCACTCTGAAACTAATTGCAGTTGGTGCTTTTATTGGCATCCTTCCTTTGAAGTTGACTTTCAGATCATCAGTGGTTTTGTCTGTAGACCCTGGTGCCAAGGTGAAGTGACAAACTTTGCTCACAAAGTAATATTCTTAACAGCATTTTACTCTGGGCTACCAAACTGTCCTGTTAAAAGTGAACACAGAAGAATTGATTGTGGATGGATAGGCATAGGGAGATGGATATGATAGAGCAAGTATTATGAATTATAGAATCTGGGCAGCAAGTGTATGGGTATTACTTTAAAGCTCTTTCAACTTTCCTGGCCATTTCAATAGTCACAAATAAAATGTTTGGGGGAAAGGAATACAACAACATCAGCAGTGAGGTTAGTAGTAGATTATAGACACTTGAAACCTGAGCTTGCAAGTAAGACTGTAGATCTTTGTATACTTTTTTTTAATTAAATGACTTATTGATAGTTAATTATTCCGTCCTCAATATTTTTCAAATTAAAGACATAGATATCATACAAGAAAGAAGGGATTAACACTTTGAATACCTTACATGTAACATGCTATCAAATTCCAAACCACTAATCATATATTAAGCCATGGATAAAAGCAAGGGTTTTGATGTCAGATGATAATGGGAACATACATTACACCAAATTATTTAATCTCTTTGAGCCTTAGTTTTCTCAAGTATAAAATGGACCAGGGGTGGTGGTGGTGGTGAGGATATACACATCTTAAAGTTACAAGGTTCAAATGTTCTGTAAAGAATTAACTGCTCTGTAAAGGATAAAGTACCCTGTAAATGCTACTTATAAAAAGAAACCAACTATGAGAATTAAGACAGAATATGTTATCCCAATGTTTCAGACAAGCCCCCCCACCCCAAATTTGGCCAATGTTATGGGAATAGTACCACTGGAGCATTTTGAAAGGTTGGAGGTCCAGGAGACTCTCAATTAAACTCACCATTCTTCTTCTGAAGCACCTGAAACTCAGACTTTTCACTCTTAGAGGGGGAAAAAAATGGAAATAAAATATTGTGACCTTTACCTGTAGTTCTTAAGCAAATTACACAAAATCTGTATGTACCTGCCACAGAGACATAATTTGCACATTATCGAAACAAATGAAATGTCATGCTTGCAAAATCCCTATGAGAAATCCTTGTCCCAGGTCACTGTTTATGTTGCTACCAAAGATCAGAGTGGGACCGGCCCTTCCAACCTGCCTCAGAGAGAAATGGAACTAGGATAATACGACAAAGCAACACGAAACTCAGTATCTTAAAGTAACAGCCGTAAATTATTTGTGAACCTACACTTCTGCTGATCTCAGCTGGGTTTCCTCAAGCACCTGAA
This sequence comes from Herpailurus yagouaroundi, assembly GCF_014898765.1. NCBI lineage: Eukaryota > Metazoa > Chordata > Mammalia > Carnivora > Felidae > Herpailurus > Herpailurus yagouaroundi. The sequence continues at coordinate 30,475,429 of NW_024412429.1, read as the reverse complement.
ATCCAGCTCTGCTTCTGGATTTGGCCCCACGGGCTGCTGGGCTTGTTCACATGGTGGCTCAGCAGAGTCCCAAAAGAGCCTGTAGGTGGGCACAGCCTCTGGAGACCAGGGCTCAGAACAGGCATGATGTCACCTCTTTCACATTCTGTTGGTCAAAGCAAGTTACAAGCTCAGCCTAGAGTCAAAGGGAAGGGAAATAGGCTCCGCCTCTTGATGGGAAGAGCTACAAAGTCACATTGCAAAAAGAGAGGAATGATTGTAGCCATGTCTGAGAACAGTCTATCAAAGCAATCACGGCCTGGATCACTTTTACTCTGGAAGATGCTACTAAAAGGGTCAGTACATCTTCCCCTTTAAAGCAGATGTGTAGTTGTGGACCAACTCCTCTGTTTCAGGAATGCCCATTAAAAGGTGAGAGGCCAGAAACAAAGAGGTCCTGTGAGCTGTGAAAACAAATGCAATACTATCTGAATATTTTATAATTTTATTTTGGACAGAGGATAAAATAGCAATAATCTGTTGGTTAGTCTCTGAGTCTCTTGATGTCATGGTTTATCTTTAATCAAAAATAGATCTAGCTCAGAAAACAGTTATGCCTCCATTAACACGAAAGCATTTTCTACCGTTTCTGTGCACGTTAACATGCAGGGTATAGAGGGCACTCCAAGAGAATCCGGATAAAAGGCTTTTCTCTAGGTGAAAGTGTGAAAGCCCTGGGATAGTTGGTCTCCACAGGCTTACCTCCTGAGCTGCATTCCCATCGAATGTTCCAGATTCCTTAGCTGGAAATCAGATTTCTCCCCTCTGACCACACAAAGCATTCTATTTTTATCTCTCTTTTGACACCTATAAATGTCTTAACATTACATTACATACATAGCTCATCTTCCTCACAAGATTGTTTTGTGTGTCACACCTTACTTTTATAGTCATTTTTGTGTCTCCGTTAGCATGTTATAAAGTCCCTCATGGTTGGTGTCCATTCTGATTGCTTAGTAGCTATGCTGTGTCACTGGTAAACACACACAAGAATCTGTGGACACTGAATCCATTATTATAGGGGATTATATACTCTGAAATATTCTCCTATTGTAACTCGGTTTTATATATATTTCAAAACATGCTTCTCTAGAGTTTATGTATTTTGAGAAAGAGAGTGTGAGCAAGGGAGAGGCAGAGAGAGGAAGAGAAAGAATCCCAGTCTCTATCAGCGCAGAGCCTGATGTGGGGCTTGAACTCACAAGCAGCAGCAGATCATGACCTGAGCCAAAATCAAAAGTCAGACACTTAACTGACTGACCCATACAGGCGCCCCTCAAAATATACTTTTTAAAGACTGTTTTAGGGGCGCCTGGGTGGCGCAGTCGGTTAAGCGCCCGACTTCAGCCAGGTCACGATCTCGCGGTCCGTGAGTTCAAGCCCCGCGTCAGGCTCTGGGCTGATGGCTCGGAGCCTGGAGCCTGTTTCCGATTCTGTGTCTCCCTCTCTCTCTGCCCCTCTCCCGTTCATGCTCTGTCTCTCTCTCTGTCCCAAAAATAAATAAAAAACGTTGAAAAAAAAAAACTTTTAAATAAAGACTGTTTTAGCCTCGCAAAGAAGTAGAAGAAACCCCCATGCCCCCACCTCAACTCAAGGAAGACAACGAGGAAGCATAGCAGATGAAATCCAAACAATAAACAGCAAATAATTCCAAAAGTTGAAGTTGTCCTAGCAAAAATACTCATATCGGCTGTAACATGCGGAGGCTTCCACATTAATCCAAGGCCCCCCGAAGGGGACTCAAGTGCTTCTAACCTGGTAGTCGTGAAGGGCAGAACTCGAAAGATGGCCCCCACCCCCAAGATTACTGTGCCCTGGGTATTCAATCAATCACTAATGTAAGTGCTGCCATGAAAGAATTTTCCAGATGTAAGTAAAGTCCCGAGTCAGTGGGCTTAATAAATATTCTACTGCAGGCTTCACCCGGGTAGATACACCCTTTAAAAGCAGAGAAGCTTCTCCAAAAAGTAGCAGAAGAGGGAGTCAGAGAGATTCAAAGTGTGAGACGGATTCAGACCATTGGTGGCTTTGAAAATGCAGGGGGGGCGGGGGGGCTCACACAAGGACCAGAGAGAAGCCTCTAGAAGCTGAGAATCTTCCCCATCTGACAACCAACAAAGAAATGAGGACCTCAGTCCTAACCAGTTATAAGGATCTGAATTCTACCTACAGCTTAGGTGAGCTTGAAAGCAGATTATTCCCCAGACTCTCCGGGTAAAGGCTCAGTCCAGCCGACAACTTGACTTCAGCTTGCCGAGCCCTAAGCAAAGAATGCCGTCAGGCCCTCCTGGACTCCTGGCTGCCTACCTGTGAGCTAATAAATGGGAGTTGTTTGAAGTTTCCATGTTTGTGGTAGTGTGTTATACAGCAGCATTAAGACTATGCAGTTTTAAAGGTGTGATGTTTTAAAGAAGGGAGGAAATATAAGCAATCTATTCTTGAGAACTGGCTAGAAGGAAAACTGTCATCAGGCAAAATTGAGTTTCAAATTAAGGCATTAACTGAAATGGAGGCAGCATTCAAGTTTATCATGTGCCTGTCAAAATGAGAAGATGATAGGAATAATAGAAAGATCCTGACAAATACCAGGGGCTATTACAAATACCCAGGCAGGGGCTATTTCTCTTCCTTCTTTCCTTTTCTTCCTTCCCTTCCTTCCTTCCTTCCTTCCTTCCCTTTCCTTCCTTCTTTCCTTTCCTTTTCTTCCTTCCTTTCTTCCTTTCCTTCTCTTTCTTTCAGAAAATCAAAGGATATGCAAATATGTTTACATTTCATAAAGACAGCTTTTCACAAAGCAAAAGATAACAACACAGGGGGAGGTAAAGCTTCCTAGGCCCCCAAAAGTTCCTCAAAGGCCAAACGGCTACAACATGGAAGCTACTGCCATCTTGGAGCAAGGATGCTGCCAGATGTGAAGAACTCCTCTGTTCCCTCCTGGCACTCTCTCCTGCTTGACACTGGAAACCCCGCCTTCCTGCTTGTTTACCAGGGGCAAGGAACTGGTGCGACACAGTCCCAGAACATTCTGGAGTGTTTGCTGTGAGAAGAAGGGATGTGAAGGCCATGTCCCATAAGCACCTCTCAGCGGTGGCCCGAGGCCCACACAGACACAGGGGTAACTCGATGGTGGGGGGGGGGGGGTGTCAGAGGGCTCAGAGAAAAGTGGACACATCTAGGACTAAAGCAATAAATGTGGGCTCTGTACATGGTGCTGCCAATATGGGTCTGGTGGGATTAGACCACTTCATCTTTTTGACATAATGTACTGTGTGTAGGGAGGACAGTGTATGTGCAGGACAGTGAGAAGTCAGAAACTCCCACGGGGGGCCTGAGAGGAATTTTTTTTTTTTCATTTGGACACACATTTAGTCAGAAGAGGACTAAAAAATACATAAAATCAGGTAGCTGAGTTGTGGAACCTACGTCACGATTCTATTGCTCCTGCGACAGTATAAATATTTTTCCCTAGTCAAGGAAATACTACCATCACTTAGGTATTTCTCACGGTAAGTTGGTAGCTGAATGATACCATCTTGCCCGGTGCCATCTGCTTGTTTTCCTGAACTTTCTGTCCATGCGGACATTTGCACAGCTCCGAGTATGTACCCTGCTTGGCACATATTTTTTTTTTACTTCCTTATTTATTGACTTGATCAGCTGTGATTTCTATATTGGTACCTGTGTTTATCTGGTGGAAAAAGTCCAAAACAAAAGTCCTAGCTACTGTTTTTCTCAAATATTACGCAGAGATTACTCAGCGAGGCCCACACTCTTGCCAGGAAGAGTAGTAGACAGCCTGTGAACGTGTCCTCCTCGTACAATCAGAAGTGTATGAATAGATTATATCTAGCATAGAAACCGTAAAGGATCCCTGAATGTGAACCTCTGAAATTAAGCACAAAGTTTTGAGTAACGGTGCTGTTTTCCATGGAGAGGGTGTTCAGTGCTTGAGAAAGCTCCTGTCTCAGCAATATTCGTTGGGAGTTGTTTGGATGCAAATGACGGGAACTGAATTTAACTATCAGAACCCACATTTTGTATCTCCCGCACACCTTGTGGGGGTCCTGACAGCCGGAGGTAGGAACGCAACACTTTGGGTGGTCTCTTCAGCTTTCTGGTGCGTCAGCTGCATTCTCTCCGGCCAACGACAGCTGCAGAGTCAGCTTTTTTTTTTTTTTTTTTAATTTATTTAGTGAGAGAGAGAGAGAGAGAGAGAGAGAGTTGGGGAGGGGCAGGGAGGGAGAGGGAGAGAGAGAGAGAGAGAATCCCAAGCACGCTCAGCGCTGTCAGGGCAGAACCCGATGTGGGGCCCGAACCCAGGAACCGCGAGATCAGGACCCAACCTGAAATCAAGAAAAACACCAGGAGGAAGAACTAAGAGTTTGGTTATGCATCAATGGCCATATAATGTTTCTTTTCTGATTTATTATTGTTCAAATTTCAGAGAACATTCGTAAACAAAATATATTTCAACTCATCGCAATGTTGGAATAAAGATAGATTTATGGGGAACTGATCTGGCATCTTATTATCTGTTATCTTCACCTACATTTCAGAAAATAGACTTTACCTGAAATTTGTTATTTTTTAAATTTATTTTTATTAACATTTTTTGATGTTTATTTATTTTGAGAGAGAGACAGAGTGTGAGCAGGGGAGCAGTAAAGAGAGAGGGAGACACAGAATCCATAGAAGGTTCGAGGCTGTGAACTCTCAGCACAGAGTCTGACACAGGGCTTGAACTCACAAACCGTGAGATCATGACCTGAGCTGAAGTCGAAAGCTCAGCACACTGAGCCACCCATGCGCCCCTACCTGAAATTTCTTATTGGAAGTATCTTATTTCCTGAAAAATGGTGCTTATAGTTAGAGAATCACGGGTCTTTCTGATTAAAAAAAATTTTAGGGATTCCTGGGTGGCTCAGTTGGTTAAGTGTCTGGCTCTTGATTTCAGCTCAGGTCATGATCTCATGGTCCATGAGATCAAGCCCTGCATCAGGCTCCATGCTGAGCATGGGGTCTGCTTAAAATTCTCTCTCTCTGTCTCTCTCTCTCTCTCTCTCTGCCTCTTTCCCCCACTTGTGCTTTCTCTCTAAAAGAAAAAATAAATTTAAAAAATGTTTTTAAGTTGGAAAATAGTTAAAGGTAAATATTATGACTTATAGTTGATTCCACGAATACACATTTCCAAAACAAAACACTGCAGGATATCACAAAGTAAATGTTTCCTCAGCTTATTCAAAAATCTGTAATGAGGCAATTGTGATGCAATCTGACAATTTGTGGCCAATTCCTGCACAACACATCAGACACTATGCAAATCCAACAGATGCTTGGATGTCATTGACACAGTTTTCACAGGATTATAAAAGCCTTTTTCTAGTTTATAAAATTCACGGCCAGACACAGATGACCCTGCTAACATAAAGGAAAATTCAATGCATTTATAGAAAACCAAGAGGTTGGTTATCCATCAGTGGCCATATAATGATTTCTTTTCTGCTTTATTATTGCTTTCCTGGATTCTAGATTTCTTTTCTTTTCTTTTTTTAATGTTTATTTATTTGAGAGAGAGAGAGAGAGAGAGAGAGAGAGAGAGTGGGGGTGGGACAGAGGGGGGCACCGAGGATCTGAAGTGGGCTCTGTGCTGACAGCAGACAGCCCAACTCAGGGCTCAAACTCATGAAACGTGAGATCATGACCTGAGCCAAAGTCAGACTCCACTGATTGAGCCCCCCAGGCGCTCTGGTTCTTGATGTCTCAATATCCTTTCTGTCTTTCAAGACTAACTCTCTCCCTTTGGACCTGATTGTTGACATTTCCCCCAAATATGAATCTGGAATCCTTTCCTTGGCTATAATTTATGCTGGCAGGCTGTTCTGAGAAAAAGTCATGTAACCCAGTTCAGCTCCAGACAACTGTTGCTAAAATATCCCAGTCACCATATGTCATCTTATCCCAAGTAATAAAAGAAATAATTTCTCCAGTTTAAAGAAATACCGTCAAATCCCAACATGATGTATTTAAACCTGATAATACCATTTTAAATTTTATTTCAAAGAAGGAATAAGTAAAAAAATATCAAGGAATATTTGGGAGAGGAAAAAAAGTAGGAAGGAGAGCCAGCAATAATCCTGTAGCACTGGGTTGGGATAGCCTCATAGTGATAAGAACTTAATCTATCACAAAGGAGGTCTCATAAAATGACCAGGAAGGAAAGGGACAGTGGTTAGTGGTTAGAGATTGGTGCAGAAAATCCATCTATACCTGTGTCACACACTAGATAATATAATTTAAAAAACTAAATATTTTATAGAGTAAGAATTGAATATCCAATATCTAAAATCTGGATTGTTTTATTAACCTTAGAAGTAAAGGATTGGCTCACAAAACCAAAAGTCAACAGATTTAGGTAAAGAGACTTTGAAAACATTTACATCTGCAAAAGAAAAAAAAAGAAAGAAAAAGTCTTCTTCAACTAAAGTAGAAACGTATACAAAGGCTGTGAAAAGATGTATACAGCAAATATGATAAATACAGCAAATTCTTTTTTTTTTTTTTTTTAAGCAGTCTTCACATCCAATATGGGGCCCAAACTCACAACCCTGAGATCAAGAGTCGCATGCTCTACTGACTGAGCCAACCAGGTGCCCCAAATATTGCAAATTTTTTATTTTTTAAAGAATTCATTAAAAAATGCAGTAGATAAATGAATTAGCTGAATAACAGGAAACATAGTTAACAAAAATTTAAAATTAGCAACCTTGCTAAAAATAAAAAATACATAAAAATAGCAACAAGGATGTTTTTGGCAATTCAGACATCCCTCACACTGTTAGAAAAGGTTTAGGGGATTGGATGTACTCCTATACCCTCGCTGACAGTGTGAATGGCTGCAACTATTTTGGAAAACAAATTAGCATCACATATAAAGAATAATAAAAGCATTGTTTGCCTTGAGACGGTAATCCCACATCGGATAACTTGGTCAAAAAAAAAAAAAGCCAAAAGAAATAAGAAGCCATAGGATTTATGATAAGAAAGGAAAGAAAGAAGGTGAGTAGGAAGTTAAGAAATTGGAATGAAGAAAGGAAGGAAGAAAAAATAAGGCATTAATTAAATTATGGCACAATGCAGCCATTTGAAACAAAGTGTACCCTACAAAAAGCAAGGAAAACACTTGCTATGTAACTAGTGTTCAGTAAAAGAAAGCAGGACGTGTCCTTTTGCACACAGTGGGTTACCAAGCAAAAATGAGCATGTACACCATTAGGATTAGAAGAGAAATTTCAAAAGGGAAAATAGTTGGGATTTAGTTTCCATCTTCCACATGCTCCTACTGTCCTTAACACTAATAATAAAGCATAGCTAATGCTCAGGAGACACATGATGCTTTCAGTCATGAATGCGCCCAGGCTGGCAGGTAGCCACATTCTTCATTGTTCATACAGAGGAGAGAGCAGCTTTGAATTGACCCTGGAAGTTTCTGGAATAGGAATAACAAAGAAAAGAATAGGAGAAAGTGAACTAAACTGCTTTATTTGCTTATTTATTTTAAGCCAGGGGATACCCAAGAGCATCCACTTTCCATATACACACGAGGAAAGACTCTTCAGGTAAATGATTGTTCGTATTTTCACGCAAGCTTCAAAAGAAGCACTTGATACAATCTCCGGAACTGGGTTTGAGTATTGAGTTACTTATTGGCACTTTGTTGTATTAATCACCACCATCAAATAATAAACTATTTATTGGTCACTCCATTGAACCTTCTGCTCCACTAGCCTCTATCTGTTAGGGGTGTACTCCTCCCTAGTTACAAAGATACTTTTTCTAAGAAAATGGAAAGATCTGGCCTTTGGACTGGCTTTCTCCCCCTTCACATCCATCTTACACTTGTCTGATTGCTTTGGTTCCTGGGTTTGGTCAGAGGGGAGGGAAGCGAAAGGATTGACTCCCGGCTGCTGGTTTTTCCTACGAGTGTCAGGGAACAGGTTTTCCTTTTTAATGATTAATAACAACATGGTGGAATTTTTCTATTGTTCAGTTGTCATTTGTAGGCTTTCCATTGCTGTCATCCTAGCAGCCAAAAAAACCCCTCCAACAACCCAAGAAACCACTGCTCTGCCCTGGGATCAATGGGCAGCAGTGTTTCTGAGCTGACACCTTCAGGCGGAAGAGATGTCAGATTTACAACCATGCCCGCTTTGGCCTCCTCAGCTGTGAAAAGCTACAAGTGCCTGTTTCCTTTCAATACTTAAGCCTCAAACTACAACAAAAGAAAAAGATTTCTATTTCCTGCCTCCTACTCCTATAGTTACAAAACTGTCTTTTTGACAGGTTATTAAAATTTTTAACGTTGAGATGGGGGGGTTGGGTTTTTTTTTTAAGCACTCACGTTGATGGTTTTAGAGTATCTTGAAAGGCGAGGTGTGATTTAGCTTTCTGGGGTCAGCATTCGATTGCCTTAGCTCAGCCTTGGTCTCCCAGAACGCAATGCCACCGGCCCTGGAAAGGAGCCCTGGAGAAAGCAGTGGTTGTTGGTTAGCAAGGCGTTACTACAATAAGAATGTTATATGCATAACTAACTATGGGCCTTAAAAATACTTTTAGTGCAGGGGCGCCTGGGCGGCTCAGTCGGTTAAGCGTCCAGCTTCCGCTCAGGTCATGATCTCGTCCTCCGTGAGTTCAGGCCCCCCACCCCGTGAGTTTGGGCCCCGCATCAGGCTCTGTGCTGACAGCTCAGAGCCTAGATAGAGCCTGTTTCAGATTCTGTCTCCCTCTCTCTCTGCCCCTCCCCCACTCATGCTCTGTCTCTGAAAAATGAATAAACCTTAAACAAAAATTTAAAAATACTTTTAGTGCAGATCTGGCTCATTTGCTATTCTATATTGTATATTGTATAGCTATTCTATGTTGTATAGCTGATGTGATTTGGTTCTTGGTCAAGAATTCACTATCTTACGGAAACTGATAGGAACAATAGACCGGAACAGGGCAAGAATCCTGACTGTCAGGACAGTTTTGTGGCCACGATTGTTTAAAACCCATGTATATAATTAGTCACAAAGATGAGAAATTGTGTTTTATATGTAGAATATTGGATCTAATTCCTTGTCTGCATCACGGAGGCTGTCTCCTGGGTAAAAGTAGGTTTTTTCACTATTTTAGTTGTTTTCCTATCTCACATGTAAACATTTCACAACACACCAGGTACTTCTAGGGGTGACTACAGGATGTGCCGTGACATGATGTGTTGGTAGCTTTTACAGCCAAGGGCTTTTTCAGCCAAGGGCTGATGAATATCCGTCTTCATTGGAATCCTGATGATTGATATTCCGGCTTCACCGGCTCCAAACTCCTGGGCCTGTAGTCACTGTGGCCAAGCTCTCTCCACGAGGGAGAATCAGAGAAGAGGTCATGAACGACAGGAGTCCCCTGGATCTGCTCCACGTTAGGGCCCATCTCTGATGGATTTATTTCCTTGTTGAGAAATAAAGTGTTATTCATTAATAATATATGATAATTAAACTAATGTTCTTATTTCATTGAGCTAGTTCTCAAAAGTAAACAGAGGTTACTTTGAGTTTGTGTTCCCTCAACTTTTGTGTGGGACCCACTTGCAGGCAGAGTTCTATTTTGGTGACTGTGGGAAATCACCAAAAATGTGGAAAAACTGACCCCTGCACACGGAGTGACTCATGTAAATTTAAAAGGGTGGGGACTTTCAAGAGATCTTTTTGTCCAGGTTCCCTATTTCTAGGTATGTGTATAGTTGTGTTAATAAATAAGCAATAATAGGGGCACCTGGGTGGCTCAGTGGGTTAACCGTCTGACCTCAGCTCAGGTCATCATCTCAGGGTTCGAGCCCTGCGTGGGGCTCTGCACTGACAGCCTAGAGCCTGGAGCCGCTTCGGATTCTGTCTCTCCCTCTCTCTCTGCCTCTCCCCCGCTCACCTCTGTCTCTCTCTGTCTCTCAAAAATTAATAAATGTTAAAACAATTACAAAAAGCAGCTCAGTTTGCTTATGTCTGTGGATTGGGGATGCTAGTGTCCTAGAGCGAATGAAGAGTGTGCGTGCGTGCGTGTGCGCACGCGCGCACACGGCGTGTATAGCACTTGACCGTGGGTCTATATAACTTGCATCACATTTCGCAAAGGACCTTATCCTACCTTTCTCGCCTCTGGCATTAGAATTACCTGTGTGCACTTTAGGGAATTAAAGGTATGTTTTTTAATGTTTGACACATGTGGAGAAATGTGTCAGCAGAAAGGATTTGGTCTCCTGGGGAGCTCCTTAGTGGGCCCGGTGGGGTGGACACTCCCAGCACACGAGCGAGGCCTCCGAGGCCTCCCGTAATGAAAAGTGACAGTGTTCCCAGTGGTGGGAGGCCACCGGGGAGAGGGCCAAGAGAGTGCTGGTGGTTCTGGAAGGATTTGCATAATTACATTCACCTGAGGGACTCCATTTACCCAACAATGGGCCCCATTGTGGTAAAGCCAGCTGCTGGCCATACTGTGAGAACAATGTGAGCTGTGGCCTTGTTCTCCTGAAACAAATGCTCCGGACCCTGAAAAATGACAATTAGCATTTTGAGTGCTCGTTATTAATAGTACAAATGTTAGCATGTTGTGTCACACTCGTATAACGAGGCGTGTGTTTATGTGTAATACGTGTATTACTTCCCACTGGGGCAGAAGGATGAGATACGATTGACAACACCCCATTTACAGACGCCCAACCTATCCTGTACAGAGCTTCATATCATGAAGTGAGATGATCCTTTACGTACAGGTTTTCTGCTGATGTTTGGAAAAGAATGATGTACCAAAAGCTGCTCCTGGGTAAACGCACTTACTGTTTTGAGTTCCGGTACAGCGTCTTTTGTTCTTGGACTCTGCAAGCTTAACAATGGGTTCGAGAGATGCTAATCAGAATTTACAGAGGAGGCGCTTCGGTGGAAGAGGCCGCAGCGCTGACACGTGGCCACGCTCTGTGGCTGGGGGCGTGTTTACCTAAGACTCCAAACAGACAGAGTGGAGATACCCGGACAGCACAAACACAGTGCCCGGCTAGGTTCCTGGTATTGCCCACATTTACATTCAAAAGGGAGGTGCACGGGGTGGGGGCTGCATGGCTCTAGAAGACGGTTCCTTGTATTGTGCTCATTAATTGTTACATTCTGTCCCTTAAATTTAGAGCACAAGACACATTTTTAAGGGGAGAAAACCCCCTAAAGGAGGGTACCTAGTATTCTCAGCTTTAACTAAGTACACATTTCTAATGTCATTGTGTTAGCACAGCAGCATCCCCAATTGTTTTCTGCATTTTACTGGAAAGTGGGGAAACACTGGAGCGTGTTCCCGGGGAAGGAGCCAGGCTCTTCTTTTGAAACTCGAGCTGGGCCTAGCCTAATGCAAAAACGGGGTGTTTGCTTTAGCAATTTCCTGGCTTTCTGATAAGATATAAAAGCTAGCAGCTAGCAGGATTCCAAAGACGGTAGTCAAATACTAGGTCCACGTGGCCTTGGCTCTGTCCCTGTCTTCCGGGGTGGTGGGGGGTGGGGCGCGCAGGCTAATGAAAGACAAACATGCTGGTTTTTGTTTTCCTTCGACAGCAATCAACGGGAATTACAAATGAAAGACACTCTGCTGTCAAGGAGAGGGCTCCCTCTAAGAAAGTGGTAACACAAAATGACCGGACGCATGACAGGTGCCCTGAGAGCCTGTGTGCCCCAGGAGGCCTGGGGAAGGTCCAGAGTCAGGTGATCGCAGTTCTCCTGATAGAACCAAGCTTTGCCCCACCGTCCCACCATCACAGGGGCAACCAAGATGAGTTTTCTAAAGCAAACCCACCTCCTTGAAACTCTGCTGGCCTCCACAGCCAATGGCAGTGGCCCCGGGGGCCTTAGTGACCCATCAGAGCCATCCGGGCACCTAACCCTACCACAAACCTTGGGAATCAGAATTCTCTAGAGCAGACAGACACAGAAAGGAAATCGGTATTTATATTTCACTTTTCTTTTTTTTTTTAATTTTTTTTAACGTTTATTTATTTATTTTTGAGACATAGAGAGACAGAGCATGAACGGGGGAGGGTCAGAGAGAGAGGGAGACACAGAATCTGAAACAGGCTCCAGGCTCTGAGCTGTCAGCACAGAGCCCGACGCGGGGCTCAAACTCACAGACCTCGAGATCATGACCTGAGCCGAAGTCGGCCGCTCAACCCACTGAGCCACCCAGGTGCCCCTATATTTCACTTTTCAAGTCCTCCAGCTTTTTGGATTCAGAGAAAGAACTACAACCACATGAAAGGACTCCAACTTTCATGATATATTATTATATATTATTTCCAAATAATATATTATTATTTAATATAATAATAGGAGGAATTTAATTTCCCTCCTAAATGCCTCTGAGGGTTCCTGGGTTGAAGGGAAGGAGATTCTGAGATTTTACTTTTTTTTTTTTTTTCCTTTTCTCATTACCTCAACTCAGAGCTCCTGCCTTCAACCTTTCCCTCCAACTGTTTGGTGTCTCCCTATCCCTTCTTTGTTCCGACTGACCCTCCTCCTCCTCCTTTTCCCAGGGCCTCACCACCACCAGCTGATGCTTCATTAGCGGTTAATAAACCTTAACTAACAGCAAGACTAATGACAGTGCAAAATACGAAACGAAGTAGTGTTTAATATCAGACAGCATTGCTCCCCAAATGACGTGGCCTTTCTCATTATTAGAGAAGTAACTGGATGGTTATCACTGTCCTTATTCCCTGACCTTTCCCATGTCCTGCCCCAGAGGGCCTTCTTCCCGTCTTCTCTGGCTTTCTCTTCCTCGGTTTCAAGCTCCTTCCTGTTATCAACGGGATGTTTGTGTTTTCCCTCAAATTCTTACGTTGAAGCCCTAACCCCTAATATGGTGAATATATATTTGGAGGTAAAATCTTGGGAGCTGATTAGGTTTAGATGAGGTCAGGAGAATGAAGCCTCATGGTGGGATTAGTCCCTTACAAGGGCCATGTGAGGACACAGCAAGAAGGCTGCTATCTACACACAGGAAGCAGGCCCTTGCCAGGAACTGAATCCACCAGTACCTTAATCTTAGACTTACCAACCTCCAGAACTGTGAGAGAGAAATGTTTGTTGTTTAAGCCCCCCACTCTGTGCTGATTTGTTGTTTTTTTTTTTTTCAACGTTTATTTATTTTTGGGACAGAGAGAGACAG
>NW_024412429.1:30451508-30462066 GCF_014898765.1 Herpailurus yagouaroundi | reverse complement strand
CGGGGCTCGAACTCACGGACCGCGAGATCGTGACCTGGCTGAAGTCGGACGCTTAACCGACTGCGCCACCCAGGCGCCCCATGTGCTGATTTGTTATAGCAGCCCAAGCTGATAAGACATTTCCCTCCTCTCCAACTCTCCAAAATCATCTTCTATTGAAGATCTTCCTCTGGGCACAATCCAGAAGGTGCAAAAATTGAAGGTGCCTTCCTCTGCACCCCCTTTCATCTTGCAGGGCAGCTTAGCCCTTTTGCATTAGTCTCTTCCTCCAGCTAAGCTCCCGGGCCTTATACTTCAAAAACAATATTAGTGAATGTCCCCAAAAGAAAGAGTGCTATTCCCCCAGGATAAATTCTGTAATTTTCCTGACACCGTCAGATTTTTTAAGTTGCAAAGATTCACCTTGTTGGGACCCTAAAAAGCTTTACAGATGGTTCTGATGGAGCCAATTTCCTGGCTGTATCTGGCAACCGTAGGCTTCCCTTCAGTGGAAGATCCTTCTAGGAAGCCTGTCCCTCTTGGAGATTCCTGCTTACCCCAGAAAAGTCTCTGCAGTTTGTCCCCTGAAGCTTTCTGTAACCCCACCCAAAGGAGCTTTTATTTTTGTCACACTGCTATACTTTGTACCTATCGGCATGGAAGCATTCATCTTGCGGTAGTGGGATTTGGGGGTTGTCACTTCAGACTTCCATAGTGGTCCAAGAGTATATATTTTTTTAATTTTTAATGTTTATTTTTGACAGAGAGAGAGAGAGACAGAGCATGAGTAGGGGAGGGGCCGAAAGAGAGGGAGACGCAGAATCCAAAGCAGGCTCCAGGCTCTGAGCTGTCAGCACAGAGCCCGACGCGGGTCTCGAACTCACGGACCACGAGATCATGACCTGACCTGAAGTCGGCCGCTTAACAGATTGAGCCACCCGGGTGCCCCTGGTCCAAGAGTATCTTGAGAGCAAGTCTTGCTCATTATGGTGTCTCTGACATCCAATGTACTTGTCATTTTGTGGAGTGTTGTGTGCTTACTGAGTGAGGTAAGATGTGGAATGACAAACATTGGTTGGATTTGGCAATTAGGAGGTAATTGGTGATCATGGTCACTCCAGAGGAAATACTCATTAGGGACAGGCTGCCTTTGGGGCTTCTCCTATAAATGGGCAGACTGGGACCTGCACACAAGTGCTTGACTGATGAGGGTGGCACAGTGGGATCTTACCCACAGTCCATCATCCTGGCCATGCCTTCTGGCATGTGTACCTCAGCCTACTGGAAGGATACCATGTACTTACTGATCTACCCAGAGGGCCACATGTTTCAGTGTGTCAGCTAGAAGAGGCCCTTTGTGAATTACCTCAGAGGCACTGAGTGTGCTAGAAGAGTCCCTGCTGCTGTATAGCTCCCACCTCCTGGACTGGAGTCTTGCTTGGAACCCTACTGAGTCATTTCATTCGTTTCTCTCTGTGAAAGGGGAAAACCTATCACAGAGTTAAATGAAGTACTTCAGGAGGGCCATCATTGCCACGTATTTGGAAAATGTTCAAAAAGCCCAAGATGTTTCCACAGGCCCCTCAAACTCAACGTGTGCAAAACTGAAGCCATCACCTCTCCTGGGCAGGCCTGCCTCCCTGTGTTTCTTTCCATGGGTACATCTGACTGCCCAGCTAAAAGCCCTCCTGCCCTGTCATGCCTTCAGTCTACCCACAGGTCCTACTGGGTTCACCTCAAAGAGCTAATTCCCATCCTCTCCCCTCTGTTCTCTGGCCACTGCCCTGCCTCAGACCATCACCCCTTCTGACTAGATTATGTCAATTGCTTTTTTAAAAAAAATTTTAAGTTAATTTATTTGTTTTGAGAGAGAGAGAGAGATAAAGAGAGAGAGAGAGAGAGAGAGATGCAGAGATGCAGAGAGAGAATCCCAAGCAGGCTCCTTCTGTCAGCCCAGAACCCGAGTCGGAGGACTTCATCTCATGACCCACGAGATCATGACCTGAGCTGAGATCAAGAGTCAGACGCTTAATCAGCTGAGCCACCCAGGTGCCCCATGTCAACTGCTTCTTGTGACTTCCTATTACAGTTGGTCTTCCCTCACAAATTCATCCTCCAGATGCTCTCCAGACATCTTTCTAAAGACAGGATCCAGTCTCCTGCTTAAAACCCTTACAACATTCCCCCTTTACTCTCAGCCCATTGGTTGAGTCCACACTAGCTTGGTATACAAGTCCATTCACTTTGGTGCCAACCTACCATTCTGCCCTTTTCCAGCTGCTCCACACTGTGCATTAGCCTGTTTCCTGAGTGCCATGCTCCTTCAAGCTTCCTTGACTTTGCACATGCTCTTCCCTAAGCCTGGGCCTTCCCCCCTTATCTGTCACTTTTATCTCCAGAATATTCTGAATCCCCCTCCAAGTTCTCTGTTCATTTTCTGTATGACTGTCCACTCCTCTGTTGTAGCACATCGTGTTGACATACAGTCATTTGTTTAATTTCCCCTATAGGTCCTTGACTTTCACATCGAATGTGAGGTGTTGTTCATTTTTCTCTCTCCAGAATTTATTGAAGGGTCTGGCATTTATTTTGTGCCAAGTAAATATTGAATTGAAAGTCTTTCCACAAAAACATCAACAGCTCTACAATGGAATAACGTCAACTACTAAGAAGAATGAGTTAGACCCACATGATTATAACCTCAGAGTGATATGTATCTATTTTTTTGAAAAAGGTAGAGAAAATAACTCTTTACATTTGTTTTTGTCTAAATATAGCCAAGTGGATGGAAGAGATCCTAAATTCAATCTTCTGTTAAGCCGTGAGCAAGATTGGAGGAAGGAGGGAAGAGTGATTTTCTTTAAAACTTATAACTTATATAACTCTATTGTTGGACTTGTCAAAAAGAGCTTCTATTGTTTTTGTAAAATCAATTAAGAAAAATGAAGTAAGTGGTTGGTGAATGAGTAAATAGGCTTCAGCAAAGAATTGCTCAGAAAGAAGGAATATTGTTACCGTGGTGCAAACCCTAAGAAAATCTGAAGAAGAAAGTCAAAATCCCCAGAACATATAATTAGGGTATTATTATTCACTTTGTAAAGGATTTTTCTCTCCTCTGAAAGAATCTCCACAGGCTTCTTTTTAAAAAGGCAACTCCATTCAAGCTCTTATGTATTTGTTAACAGATGATTAACTACGTATTTGATGGGGGGTAGGCAGGGCCAAGAGAGAGAAAGTTTCAGGAGTCCATGCCAATTGAAGAGCTATCAGAAACAAAGATAAGCTCCATTAATATTATAATGTAATTATCAGGGAAATTATTGCACTGAAAAAATTCAAAGTTCACACAGTTTTTCTGGAGAAAGGGCACCCGGTATTTCTGGGAGAAGGGGAAGGTGCCTGCCTTCCTGGGGTTTGCGGAAGAGGTGCCAGGCCATCAACCTGAGAACACTGCACCCACCGGGCAGATACTGTACCCAGGTCCTAGATCTTACTGAGAAAGCAAATCCTTTTCAGGTGTCTGAAAGTAAAGCGGAGAGGTGGGTGGTAGTGAGTAGATAAGAAATCTCTTTTTTTGTGTGTTTATTTTTTGAAAGAAAAGAATAAAAGTTAGGGAGAGCAGATTTGACAGTCACCTTGAAAACAGAAGAAATACTAAGAACCTTGCATCATGGCAACGACATGGGCCTACCTTATATTTTAGTCATTAAAGCAGAGGATGATGAGAACTACTAACTCATTTTTAGTATTTGATGAAAGGAAAAAAAATCACTCAGGCTTGCATTATTTGACGTACCATGTGCTTGTCACTAGGGGATAATTTAAGAAAGAAATTTTCTACCAAAAGAAAGGAAATCAATCCATAGGCCTCTTGGGTTCCCACCCACAACTTGTATGTGATAAAAATCGAGTGAAAAACAACAAGCATTGCCTTGAGGCAGAGAGGAAGAAGGCATAGTGTGGCAGTGTCTTGGAATCCTCTGGATTATGTAAAACAGGGGTGACAGACTTTTTCTGTAAAGGGTCAGACAGTAAATATTTTACTCGTTTTTCTGAGCCAAGCGATAAAATCTGGAACATGACGTAGGCTCTCTCATAACAAAAGTGAAGGAATATTTTTCCACAACTTTTTAAATTAACCAAGTTCAACACTTCGGACTAAAATTTGAATTTCATGTCATTTTCATGAGCAATGACATTTCTTTTATGAAGTTTCTCAACCATTTGGAAATGTAAAAAGTGTTCTCACTCAGTTCATGGGTCGTACAAAAACAGGTGGTGTACTGGACTTGACCCGTGGGCTTTAGTTTGGTGACTCTGGATGTGGATAGAACATTTCCAGGTCAAGACAAATGTCCTTGATCAGTCAAGGCGCTACCAGCTCAAGCTGAGGTTGGCCATCACTTGAGAATTCTTCTCAACACAGGAGCGCTGCCAGTGACAACCATAAGAAGTGACAAAGGACAGCCTGGCCTGCGATGTGTGGCATCTCTGTAGGGACTACTCAAAGGACATTTAACTCAGATGACAACTGGGTTGTACCTGCCCTTTCAGATCTGGTGCAACTGGCTGAGCCTCCATCCCCAGCTTTAGAAAGTCAGACTCCAAGGTTTCAGTTATTTCCCAAGGAGCTTGCCTGCTTGTGTCCAGGAGCAATTGTTTCTGCTGCATTAGGTCAGTTTATAAATTCACCTGTCCTTGTTTTCATGATTGCTTCAACCAGAATGGGGGAATTTGGTTGTTTTAGTATTTTTTAACCAACTCACAGACTTGCAATTGAAGATTTAGGGAGATAATGTCAATTTACATGGCAGCAGTAATGGCATTTGCTCACCATTGTTTATGTCATCACCATAGCCAACATTTCCAGACAACTGGTTTGTTTTGTCAGATGCTTTTCATATATTATCTTATTTAATCTTTTAGTAGTCATTGGAAATAGATTTAAAAAATTGTTACCACATTTTATATTTAAAAAAAAAAAGAAATGAAATGAAAGAGATTGAGGAATTTTCCAGTCACAGAGCTAGTTGGTGGTCAAGTTGAATTTGGAGAACTGTCAGCAACCCAAGAAGCCGGTGCTCCTAAAAGCCACCCAATCTCCATCTGTGGTGCTTTAATTGAACACTAGACTTTTTTGTTTTTGAAAGTCCTTTCCCACCTTCCTTTCCCATTCTCACTGGCCAGACCACCTTCCAAAGTGTCCTGGCTTCTCACTATTTTCCTGGTGCTCTCCTCACCTGTGTCTTTCTTACTTCTCCCAGATTGCTCCCATGAACTCCTAGTACCTTGATACAATTATCCAGAGTAGCTCTTATCAGCTCATATTCCCACACTAAGCTCTACAAGAAGTCTTCTTTCAGAAATAATGTCATGTTATAGGAATAAAACCTTGATTGGCCAGGTGAATGTAGAATGATAGGACAAAATCTATATGGAGAGGATGGAAGAAATAAAGTGTTTTACAACATTAGAAAAATGAAAAATTTCCCTTTCTTTCTTGGGGGGATGCAGCAAATAGACAAGAAAGGATGAAATCAGTGATTACTGAGCAGCATGGCAGAGAGGATATAGGACTTTTTTTTAAGACTTTGCTTTGTGGGGCACTTGGGTAGCTCAATCAGTTAAGTGTTCAACTTCAGCTCAGGCCATGGTCTCATGGTTCCTGAGTTGGAGCCCCACATTGGGATTCTCCCTCTCTCTGCCCCCACCCCCCGATTTGCTTTCTCTCACCAAAATAAATAAACTTTAAAAAAGAGTTTGCTTTGCATGTAAGTGTTCAGTAATATTTTCTATGCATAAAAAGCTTTGTGAGAATATATGAATGTATGAAATCAAGAAATGAAGAATTCAATGGAGACAGAAAGTAAGAAATTAATGTAAGTTCCCTGAGAATCTAAAGAAATTCTATAGACTTTCCATATTGGATTTTTGACATTGGACTTCCCACAAGATGTGCTGATGTTACCTAAATCTTTAGCAACAGGGTGAATCTACATGGTAAAGTGTGAGCCCACAGGGAGGAGAACAATTCTATGTGGGTAGGGAGTAGAGAATGCAGAAAAAGAAATATATAAAGAGGGTAAATTGAAGGTCAAATGAAAACCATATTAGAGAGGGTGGGGTGGTTAAGAAGGGGACCTGAATAAGGGCAGAATGGTGGGGCTGGAAAGGATGGGATGAATCTCAGAGAGGTGATGGCATCAGTTGGGTTCCAGGCACAGGAAACAGCAGCCTTTCTAGGTATTTTAACCAGAAAGGATCATGATGTAGGGAATTGGGTTCTTTCTAATATTTCTGGAAAGGCAGAAGAAGTAGACTCCAGGCTTGGGATGAACAACATTGCAAAACTGCCCACCTGGGAGTTGGACCCCGCCTCTTGATAAGAAAAGGGGGTAATTAGGAGGGCATGTTCAGCACTGTCAATTTCAGGAAGAGCCTACCCTCGCTATAAGAGGAGCTGCCATCACAAGTAGGGGCTCTAGAGCTACGCTGTGCCCGCTCCATCTGCAACAGCAAAACATTCATGCCTCAGTCCATACCTTGCAGACTTTATTGCAACAGGTGCCTGGGTGTTAGAGCACAGTTGTGCTTGCCAACAGAAACCAGCATAGAAAGATCTCTCCCATCTCATTTCTGCTCTCCAGATTTCATATCAGTGCATCTTATTGGTGGAACCGAATTACATTAAGAAGCTAGTGACATGCCAAGCTATATTGGAGCCAAAGAAAAAAGGAACATTAAAATGTTGTAATACATAATGCAATACTGCATTACATTTTAATTTTTTAAAAATATTGCATTAGCATTCATTGTCTGGATTCTTGAGTTTTTGATGTCCCCTTAAATTTTGTGCCTGAGGTGCCTTACCTCCCTCCTCCTAGCCCAAGCCCTGTTGGGAACTCTAGTTGCAGGGGAGTCTTAGAAATATATTTTATAGCTTTCCATCCATTGCAGTAATGAGGGTACACTGGAGGATGTTAGGATGGAGGTAGAGAGGCATCTGTGACAGTTCATTTTATGTCTGGGCTATGGCTTGGGCTTGGCTGGGCTATGGAGCCAATGTTTGGTCAAACACCAGTTTAGATGTTGCTGTGGAAGTACTTTTTAGATGTGATTGACATTTAAATCTTTGACTAAAGCAGATTACCCTCCACGATGTGGAGGATGGCCTCATTCAATCAGTAGGAGGCTTTAAGAGAAAAGACTGAGGTCCCCAGTGAAGGGGGTCAAAATTACAAACTTCCAGTTATAAGATAAGTAAGTCCTGGGAATGTAAGGCACACAACACAATCATTATAGTTAACATTGCTGTGTGATATATTTGTAAGTGGCTGTGAAAGTAAATCCCCAAAGTTCTTAAGGAAAACACTTTTCCTTCTTTTTCTTTTCTTTCTTTTTTTTCTTTTCTTTTCTTTTCTTTTCTTGTTTTCTTTCTTTCTTTCTTTCTTTCTTTCTTTCTTTCTTTCTTTCACTTTCTTATCTATATGAAGCGATATATGTTAACTAAACTTATTGTGGTGATAATTTCACAATATATGTAAGTCGATTAATTATGCTGTATGCCTTAAACTTATACAGTGCTACATGCCAGTTATATGTCAATAAAACTGGGGGTGGTGGTGGTGGTGACCTCTTTAGGTATTTCAACTAGAAAGGGACATAATGTAGGGAATTGGGTTCTCTCAAACTTCTTGGGCGGGCAAGAGAAGCAGGCTCACTTATATACATATACATCCTATTGACCTTATTAGTTTTGTTTCTCTGGAGAACCTTGGCTAAGGTTAACCTTATCCAAAGGGATGACAATAGAGAGGCAGTTTGCCAGGGTCTATTGACTGAGTAGAAGAAACAGTACTGGTTTATAGTTTCAAGGTAGAGGGAGGCAAAAAGAAAAGGAGGGGACTAGGCTGATTCCCAGGCTCCTAGTGTGGATATCCAGCTGGTGCCTCTGGTCTCAATAAGGAAGACAAATACAGTGCCAGATATGCCCATGAGAAAACAGAGCACACGTTCATCATCCTTAGAAGACAGCTAACATCTCTCAAGTGCAGCCATGTTTCAGTGCATGAAAGCCACCCTCTATGTGTCACAGGTTGCCTAGAATAGGCAGTTTGCTTGTTCCCTCACTCATCCATTAAATAAATGGTTGTTAAGTGCCTATGAGTCACGTACTGTTCAATGGCTTTGGACGTCCAATGGTGAATGAAAGATCAATTCACTTCCTCCATGTTTTTATTCTTATTTAGGAAGATATAACAAACACACACACATGCATGCACACACAGATAAAATAATTCCAGATAGTAATATGTGCAGTGAGGACCATGAAATTGGGCAACGTGATAAAGAGTGACAGGTAGTGGGGGCTACCCTGGACATGGTTCTTCAACTCAAATATACCTAGAACCCATAAGAATGTGGGAACCGACCGGATGGCCATGGGGTGAGGGGCCGGCTGAGTTGCTGTGTGTGTGAACAAGCTGGAATCAAAGTAATGAAATCCAGGCTTATGTGAATTATGAAAGGGAACCCAAGCACAATAGGAGCATTTGTAATGCACCCCTTGGTTCCCCATACTGAAGGCGAGTAGGTGGGAATTGAATGGGCCTCCATGGGGCAATGCAGATGGCAAACTGTACGGCAAGGCCCTGGCCCAGGGCTGAGTCTAAGAGCAGCGTGGGGATCCCGGTGCGATGGAGGCTCTCTGAGGTGCAGGCGATGCCTGGGGCTGTTAAATCTCCAGAGTGACACAGTGCTTGGCACACGCTGGTTTCTCTCGAAATGTCAGTTGACAAATTAAGAAATCCCCTG
The DNA here is from genome assembly GCF_014898765.1 of Herpailurus yagouaroundi. Classification (NCBI taxonomy): domain Eukaryota; kingdom Metazoa; phylum Chordata; class Mammalia; order Carnivora; family Felidae; genus Herpailurus; species Herpailurus yagouaroundi. Next base: position 30,453,273 of record NW_024412429.1, on the reverse strand, counting down.
CCTGAAGATGGAAGGAGCAGCCACAACAGAACCAGGGAGCCTTTGCATTCTGTGTGATTTCTTCACACTTGGGGAAGCATTTGCTTCCCTCTATGAAACAAGCCCCCACAGCTTTCCAGGTGGGGATGGGGAGCTGGCCCCATGGCTCCAATTCTGTTTCCTTGATAGCAGCAGTTGCTGTCCTCTTGCGGGGGGGGGGGGGGGGGAGACTAGGATTTGCTTTTAACACTTCTGCCATAGTGTGGCTCCAAATCCTTTCCTTAGGTTTGTCCCCTTAGCAGCTGAGACAGCCTGGAATTCTAGAAGACTTCATTAAATGCTAAGGAAGTAAAAAAGACTAGTATGCCAAAGAGTTCAAGAAGGGTAATCTATCAGATTTACGTTGTATGGTTTTCTGATCTTTTTAGACCTGCAGGCTCTGGTACCACATTCCATGTAGAGAAATTGTTCAGGTCTAACCCCAAAAGATGGGTCATCAGTTTCACAGATGACATGACTCAGCTCTAGGCCCATCACCACGAACAGGGAACAAATCTTCCTTTCTACAACGAAGCTTGTGTCTGCCATTAAGATCTCATGGCCAGATCTAGCAAATAAAAATACAGGACACCCAGTTAAATTTGGATTTCAGATACATAACAAAGACTTTTTTAGTGTAAGTATATCCCAAATATCGCATGTTCCAAATGTTGCATGAGGTATATTTATAACTAAAACCAGCCTGTTGTTTATCTAAAATTCAGATTTGACTGGGAGGCTCCAATTTTACCTGGCAGTTGTACTTAAGATCAAGAAAGAGATTTTAACTCGTCACCTGCACCTGGCCTTTTCACCTAATCCTCATTCTGGGTTCCAGTGCTGGGTCTCCACACCTCCCTCAGGGGTGGGTAGAGCTATTACAGCTGTCCCAGTTGTAAGTTGTGACTTCTTCCTTTATTTAAGACCCTACCTACTTCCATTTCTATACAACAGGGGTTCTTGCCTGTTTGGACAGAATCATAATATCTGAACATGAAATGAGCATATTATCCACACAACAGAAAGTATGCATCTGTCATCGTTTTATGCAGTCAGTACACAACAACTTTGTGTTTTCCTTTGGGAATAACTAAACTCAGTCCCCTAGTGACCGTGCTCAAAAATCTTGAGGACAGTAAAGCTTCTTGGACAGTTGGTAGATATTCAGTCTAGAACATTTCCATTGCTCTTACATATCAGAGGATTAAAATAGTCAGCCAACCATATGACATGCCTAGGAGCTATTTTCAGCTCTGTTTTAACCTGTTGAACTCCGGATAGCAACTTCTGTATTTTTATCTTATGTTATGCTTCCTTTGAGGCAATAAGTATGGGGCAGTCAGGTTAGAAAGAAATAACTAACAACTTTCAAGAAAACAATCTAAAATAAGCCAACTGTGTAGCGAACATAAAAATATACAGATTTCCTTTGCTTCTACTGGTAATGCCGAAGTCCACGTACTTAGGATGTCTGCACGTACCGTGCATTTAGCCGCGTGGTTCTTTTGCACTGAACCTTTTAGATCAGATGGGTTAGACTTTCTCCCTCCCCCACTGCACGATTAGTGTGAGACCTCTTGCCTCCTCAGGTTGAAGCAGAGTGGTAATACTGTTTCACTCTTAATTCAAACATAAAGTGTAACGGCCACATGAGCCATAACAATATCTGTCTAAATATTAGCTGGAATTCCTAGTCCTGGTTCTTTTACCGACCCCGGCTGTCTAGGCAATGTTTAAAAGTGCCTGT
>NW_024412429.1:30051914-30451408 GCF_014898765.1 Herpailurus yagouaroundi | reverse complement strand
GCCTGGAGCCTGTTTCCGATTCTGTGTCTCCCTCTCTCTCTGCCCCTCCCCCATTCATGCTCTGTCTCTCTCTGTCCCAAAAATAAACGTTGAAAAAAAAATTTAAAAAAAAAAAAAGTGCCTGTAGTCACCTCCCTTTTTCCTTTGCTTATGTGGGCATGAGACTGTGCGTTCTTCAACAGGTTGGAAGCCTGTCTTGTTCACTGCTGTCATGGCCGACTCAGGCTGCCATAACAAAACACCACTGATGGGGACAGCGGTGGCTTAAACAACAGGTATTTATTTTCTCACAGTTCTGGAGACTGGATATTCAGCAGATTTGGTTTCTTCTGAGGCCTTTCTCCTTGGCTTATAGACAGCTGCCTTCTTGCTGTGGCCCCCTTGGTCTTTCCTCCGTGCATGGACCCTTGGTGCTTCTTTGTGAGTTCAAATTTCTTCTTCTTATGAAGACACTAGTCAGACTGGATGAGCACTCACCCGAATAGCCTCATTGTAATTGCATTACCTCTTTGAAGGTCCTATTTCCAAATACAGTCACATTCCAATGTATTAGGGATTAGGAATTAAACACATGAATTTTGGGGAGACACAGTTCAGCCCATAAGCACCACTGTCCAATAACTAATTCTGTGCCTGGCACCTGGTATGCAATAAATGCTGAATACAAGAACTTTGATAACGTCATTGGTGAGACAAGCCACTGAGTTTCTTGCAGTAGCTCATCCAGAGTGTGTGATTTTTAAGCTTTTCTACCTACACATGTTATTTGCCATTGATTGTGTGACAGCAAGTAATCTGACAGGATATTAGATTTGGACACCCTGCTTCCACAGAGATTAGGCCGCATGTATGTCGGAGCATCCTTCCCGCCCCCAGGCACAGAGCCTGTCACTTCCACGGCGTCTCCACCGGCTCCCCATCAGGCTCCTGATGGCGGCTGACGGGAAATGCAGTGGCAATAATGAGGTTCCCCAGCTGTCTGTCAACTCTAGCCCTCCTTTCAACAGATGCTTGACCTCACCCTGTGGAGGCATGCATCTCCCAGTTTCCGTTATTTCCTTCACACTGGGAAGAGAAGTCCTAACCCACGAAGAGATCTCCTGCTACTTTTCTGGGGGAGAATGGGCATCTCGACAACATACCCATTGTCTGAGCTGCGCTTTGCTCGACTAGTCTTTCAGGGCAAGGGAGGAAAAAAAAAAAAGCCCCAAAACTTTGATCCCTGGGGAGGCGAAGCGGAAGTTGATCTTCACCATTAAATTTTTTTATAGATAGCAAAGTCCATGCTTCCACCTGCATCCAAAGCACAGAGGCAGCTGGCAGAACAAAGCACCAGAGAAAAATAGCTGACCAGAATCTCTTAAATTGCCCATGTACAGGTGCAGCTTGTTTTTCATCTCGGTGGCAGTCACTAGTGATTGACAATGTTTTACTCAGAGGACTTAACCCTTTTTTCTCCTACATGAACCAGAGTCAAGGACCATGGGTTAGAAAATAACTCCTACCCCGCCGTCCGTTCGAAAGAAATCCAACCGAAATGGATGGCAACGTTACTTCAAACCAGTGTTCCCTTCAGGGAAGGAAGGAACTAAACACTTTTAGACAAAAGTGTTGGAAAACTATCGCTAGGCCTCTCCAGCTTTGTTGCCAGGGCTGAGGTACTCCTTTTGTGCTGACAGACACCCAGACAGAGGTGGATGCTTTTCCGGAATGGGAGTGATGTCATGCGTCGGATTCTCTAGGTGTGTCATATGTCTTGTACCTGACCTAGAGAACCAATTCCTGTTTGCCCTCAACTTTTTTCCTTCACCATCAAACGAGCTGTCTTAGAGGGTAAGCGGCAGAGAGGAGACACGGGCATGCAGCCTAGTTTTCAAACTTCCCAAGATGGCGAAGGGGACAGCCTTGCCTCGCTGGTGTTGAGCTGGTTTGTTTCTTTCCCCCATGACAACTCCCACTGCATCTCACATGGGGTTACTTTTCATAGTTGTGCACAAGGACGTTAGCCATTTGGGGAGTCCCCTTGGAGGAGCTGAATTTGTGTAGAGTCCAGACAGATAGGTCATCTGCATAATGGCAGTCTTCGGAGCTTTCGTGGGGGATGAATTGAGGGATCACAGAGGGACGAGGGCAATTTTTAACAAACGCATGAACAAACATTGTGAGGGTGGCATGAATAGCTCTCAGAACCTTCACAAGAGTTGAACATTTGGAACAAGGCCAAGTGCAACGGAGGAATTATCTCCTAAATCGTGAGCCCTCCTAGTGAGAGGAAAAGTTTGTTACTGCTGATTACAAGTTCTCCTGAGCTCCCACCCGGGAGCAGAGTCCCGAGCCAAGCATGTTAATGAAGAGACAGTACTGTGGGTCAGAGGGCTTCACGTTCTGGTAGGTGTATTATAAATCAGTTCCTCTCAGCACCAGAGACGTCACAGATGAACATTTTTAAATAATTTAAATGCCCGGAATGCACCATGGTATGAGCACAGAGCATGACCTCCTTAACCCTCACAGCCATGGAGCGATGGTTTGACTTCTGAATGGAAAAAATGACATGCAGATAACTCTGACACTTCAAGAGTCTTAGCAAATTTCCAGCTGTCACACATGCCCAAGAGGCTTCCTAGTCTGGGTCTTTGGCCTCGACATGGGCTTGGAAATGAGTCCATGCTAGGTTCAGGGCATCTGTCCAGATGTTCAGGTCTCCACACTCAAACCAGTTAATCTGGAAGTAAAATAATCAAAGGAACTCTGTGGCCTGGAAACCAATCTCCCTCATTCATATATCAAAACTTTTGTATGAGTCTTGGTATGGTCATGTGGCCAAAAGCTATTGAATTGTAAAATTCTGAATTTCCAATAATTGTTTTGATCTTAAACATGGATAGCAGCTGCTAGTGATTGTGCATGAAATAAAATACCAAGATTATGCAGAAATTACAGCCTCAGCACCATGGTGATAATCTAATGAGGCAAAAGCTTGGATGTATGTCAACTTAATCAGAACAATAGGTGCTGTCAACCAGACAGAGATACTGTAGGAAGTAATGTCTCAGAAATAACACGGTCTGGAGTTCGGCGGCAAAACTCTTCTCCCTGGGAGTTTCTAGCAGGCGTCTGGAATATGTTTTTCCTTCAGCCCAATTCACAAAATCTTCTGTGGGAGCGGTGAGAACAAATCCTAAATTCTGCTTCAATATTTACCCCTTGTATTTGGACTTATGTCACCACGAGAGTGGAAGCAGAAAACTCACAGGCCCGGATCGACCCATGGGGCAGCTGAGCGCCCAGGATTTTCTTGTGGTTTTGGTCTCTCCATGAGGGAGATACTCTTTAATCACCATACTCATTCTAACAGATTTTCGAACCAGGGGTTATATAGAATGCTCTAGACTTTGGATATTCTTGGCCTTGGGAAAATGATTTTTTTTTTTTTTTAAGTTTGTAAAGGTAATTACCATTATTTACAGTTCTGAGGGCAAAGCCCCACCCTGGGCTTTGGGCCAGGGGATCTCAGGCTGGAGTGTGGTGAGGTGAGCCAACTCTGAGACAAAAGCACAATTATGCTCACATAAAAACCAACACTGGTGGTAGTGGGATGAAGGAAACACCCACGCAAGGGGGAGGGGTGTGTAGGGAGGGGCTTCCTTTGAAGTTTTGCATAAATCTTGTAAAGTTTTCCCCCCCATCGTGCTGGGAATGAAGAGCCCAAGTCTTTATCCTGGGTCTCTTATTAAGCTGTGCCATAAGGAAACGGACTTCCTTCTTATTTGATTTGCCAATTTTTAAAACTGAACTTTAAATAAAAGAATTTTAGAAGAATTAAGAAAACGGGAAGTGTTGTGTAAGGTGTTATGGAGTTTCTTCATTTCTTGGCAGAAAGGAACTCAACTAAAACACCCAAAGTGGACAGCTTTCTTTTTTAAGCCCACTTCACACTGCAGGTAGTTCACTGACCCTCCTTTCTGATTCACATCCATTTTCCACTTAGGAAACTTTTAAAGCTGTGGGGTTAGAAAAAATGTTGCCACGGTATGTCTGGTTCTCCTAGTCAGAAAATAATTAGCTAATACATAACTACTTGCACACGTTACCTTCTTGTTAACTATGCCATCCGCAACTTTTTCTTCCTGCCAGGTGAATATTGGTGCTAATGTTACGAACTCGTGGCCAGAAAGTTGTAATGGAAGTGTTGACGCGCCCTGAGATCCATGGGGGCTACAGGGTAACTAACCATGAGCAGTGAGTGGCAGGGAGAATCAGAACCCAACGAGCAGGCACCCCCAACCTGGCCGAGAGTGGATGAGTGCCCTGGTTCCCAAAGGGCTGGCCCCATGGATTGTCCATGGCGCAGTTCACGAGAAAAACCATAGGAAGTTGGATTTTCCCTTTCAGTCCCGAAGGAAAATACCCTTTGGGAACCGGTGTTAGACACATGAAGTCCTCTGGCTGTGACCTCGGTGAAGCCAAGGCTGAACGTATTTCGGGAAATCAGCCTGCCCCTCGCTGCTGCACACCTGACAGAACCCGAGCGATCAGTTCTGGGCACCCAGCTCTTTACTGCCCCGAAGCAAAGACGAAAGGGGAATTACAGGCGGGCCGGACTTGAAACACTGCTGACACCCCACCTGAATTTTCAGGTGCCCCGGGGAGTCCTTTCAACCACCTGGAATGGAGGCTGGTTCAAGGTACAGATGCAATATGTTTGTCTTGCTTTTGTTTGCACCTGAATACAAGTACCAGCTGGAAGCCAGAAGGTGTGGAGTATTGCAAACAATTTTGACTGTAAATAAGGAGAATGTAAGAGTTTAAAAAGACATTGCTGTGAGCTGCGTCCTAGAGGAGGGGGGGGAGAGAGAGAGAGAGAGAGAAAGAGAGAGAGAGGGAGAAAGAGGGAGAGAAAGAAGGGGGAGGTAGAGAGAGGGGAGCAGAGAGGAGGAAAGGGAAAATAAATACATTTGCTAAAGGAAATAGAAAAATCCAGAGGAATTTGTAATGGTGTGACAGTGCTGCATATTTTCTATGATATGGTAATATCCCTACCTACAATTTGTCCTCAAATTACCGATGTATAGAAAATAAGACTTTGGACCTGTGATCTGCCTTGCTCAGTACTGAATGTGTCTACTATGTGCCTGGCCCTGAGGTAAAGCCCTGGAATCACTGATGAAAAGATAGTTCATGCTACACTCAGACAGCAAGTTCACACGTACAGTGAGAGTGCTGCGTGACAGAGACGTCCCAGGGACCATGAGAACGGAATGGGCCATCCGTGGCTCCCTAGGATAGTGAAGGGAGACTGGAGAGGGGATGCATCGAGAAGGGATATCATACACAAACCTCTTCTTTAACCAAAAGACACAATTCCCACAAGGGTGTGAAATGTATTGGTGGTAGTCTTTTATCAGTCATTCCTTTTGGACTAGGATAATGTCTGTAGCATATGGAATTTGGAAATACAGCATTTTACTTAAATGCTAAAAGTTGACGTGAGTATCTCCAGGGCAATATGCAACACCGAGACTCTTGTTGACCAACCCATTTTGTTGAAGATTGTTCTGCAAAAGGCATTAGAAATTTGGAAATTATTAAATGTTTAACTTTCTTATCTAATCCTTATACCCTAGTTTACAAGCTGTGTGATCTGAGATACACAGCTTTACCTTTCTGAGCTGTAGGGTTTTTGTTCTGTTTTAAATGGGAGTAATAATATCTACCTTTTAAGTTTATTTTTTTGAATTGAGATAATGCATACAAGGAATCCTGTGCCGAGCCTGTGCTCAACAAATGGTAACTATAGTTAAAATTAGTCTGTAATAGTGAATAATTATAATAAACTTTTCCTTTTCCTGCTAAATTATGATTGTGCATAGGACAGAGTGAATAGGAATAATTACAATTATTTTGTGAAATTAGTGGCTACAGCCTACTAAAATGGTTAAATTTTTCAGTGAAATAATCCAGTAGTGCTGATGAGTAATTTATTTAATAGGATAAATGTCAAAATCACATTTCCCTGGCTGTGTAGACAGAGCGAGTGTCACAGCGAGGTTACCCACAATGGCTCACATTCTCAAGAAGCTGACCAGACTCTTGTTTATACTCAGGAGCAGTTACACTAATCCTAAGGAGAATTAGAAGATCAAAAGTTAAAAGCACATCAAGACTAAAAGTTAAAGGTGTTCAACAGCATCTTTAACATCAGTCACCTAGAAATCTGAGTGCACAGTGTCATGACCATAAGCAGACCTGCCTTAGCTGGACCCATGCCAAAGGATGTGGCGCCCCAGCCCCCTGCCCCAGTCAGCCAGGTCTGCGTTTGACTTGTGCACCTGTGCCTCAGGGTCTCCATGCAGCTCCTGAGACTTTTTAGGTAAACACTGCCGGGCTGGATACTGGGCTTACTTGTTGAACAAAGACTTTGTGAAGCTTTCAGGATTTTTTTTTTTTTTTTTTAGATGATAAAAACATGGGTGATGAAAATGACTGGATTCACTTATAGGCATGAAAATAGATAACATGAAGCCATGAGTTCTTACGAGGAGTTGCTCAGACTCAGCAACAATCATAGTGTGGACTTTGGTCTATGAGTCTAGGAATCATTTCTCTCAGAAAACTACTGAAATTTTAAGAAAAGAGTGATCGAGGCATTGGATTCACAGGCAACAGGCTCAGATACACAAATTTTAGAAGACTTTTGAAGTTTTTTTCCCCCTCAGATGAATGGGAATGCAAAATATTATGCAAACCAGTTTTAATCTTCTGTATACTTTGCCTCAGTAAGAAAAATTAAAGACAAAAAAGGGAGGGGTCCCATCCACATTTTAAGATTGTGTTTTTATGTAAATACAGCATTGCTCAGAATGCACATGTGGCTTGAGTAGAACTCACCTTCTGGACAGGTCCTCCATCTTGGATTCCCTGGCTTCGGAGGCAGACTTAGATGTGATCAGTCATGGTTTTAAGGTTTAATGTTGAATTCAGTGAATGCTACTGGCTGATGTTAGGCAGGGAAGAAGAAAAGGGGAGAGTGTGAGAAAGCAGAGAGAGAAGGAGAAAAGACGAAACGCTGCTATGACCACAGAAAGGTATTACAGAAAGACTAATGACATTTTCGTAGATTCCTTCCATAAATTCCCTATCCCCGCTGGGTATTTAGAATTATTACAAAGATTATATTCCATTTGGGGACATCCTGTGATATTGAGCGTAAGCACAGATTTGTAAGAATTATCTCAGTCACACAAGAAATGGGAGAGAATACATTGACCAATAGATTACATATTAATGTTAACTAATACCTTGATTGATAGACTGTCAGTTTCGATGTCGGCTGTTAAGTCTCTTGGTAGACATTATTTTTAGGACGCTATGAGAGCACAGTGAGGAGGTCACTAACCCATTGTTAGTAATTGGGAAAGGGATCTTAGTGCATACATTTGAGATGAAACCGGAAGGGCAATATTTAGCAAAGGCATGGTGTGGAAGAGTGTTTTCAGGTTGACAGCACAACCCAAGGGCTTGAAACAGCAATCGTGCTTTGTAGGAAGTACTGGGGTCTTGCCATAATGTGAACAGAGGACATCCATGTGAATCACAAAACGGGATGAGGCAGCAGGGGACAGGTCATGGAGGTCTTTGCTGTCCTCAGCTGCTTGGTCTTTTGAATACCAACCGTTTCTTACTTTTGCTGTCAACTTTGGAAGTCACTGACTTTCCTTTGGGTTTGCTGTGATCAGAGCACAGGACTTGATTTATAGGAATTATTCTAAGCAAACAGGAAAAGCTGAATGGATTTAGTGACAGCGGATGGGGACACCAGTGGAGTTTTAAGCAGGGTGTGACATGCCAGGTTTGCATTTTATAAAAATACTCTGTGGTGCCTCCAAGTTGCTCAGTTGATCTAATGAAGTTCTAGATCAAATGGGGAGTTACTGTCTTTTAACAGAAAGTGTATTTGGTAACTTGAACAATAAGCATTTGGCTTATAAGTCCAATGCATGAAATGATTCTGTTTTACTTAGTTTATGAAAAGGTTTTGGAAAAGGACCCTGGCATTTTCTGTACATTTTCCTCCTCTTTTGACTATAAAACACAATTAAAAAGTATTTTACATGTTTTGGACTGTTATAACTTCATTTTTTAAATGTTTATGTTGAGAGAGACAGAGAGAGACGGAGAGAGCGAGCATGGGAGGAGCAGAGAGAGGTAGAGAGAATCCCAAGCAGGCTCCACACTGTCAGCTATCAGGGCAGAGCCACTGCAGGCCCTGAGCTCCCGAACCAGGAGACCATGACCTGAGCTGAAACCAAGAGCCAGATGCCTAACTGACTGATCCACCCGGGCACCCCTATAACTTCATTTTTAAGTGCTTGCATTTAAAATATATAAGTACTGGATGGCAGCAAAAACAAACATCTTACAGCTGACTTCAGAAGGAGATCATTCAGTTCCAAAAGACACATCTAAATGAGTCTTATTAATTTATAGGTGCCTCTTCTATAGAAAACATTTCCTGGCTTTCCACATAATTTATTTCCACATATTTCAGATGTCAGTGAGGAGTTTTCCTAGTTGGAAAGAACACAACATTGGAAGAAGGAGAGCTGGACTCTCATCAACAGTTGTTGGGCAAGTCATTTACCTCCCTTGTAATTGGTGTGAAAAATGGAAGAGTCCTGCCTTTTCTGTGTAATGAAGGTTGTTACACAATGAAGCTCAAATTCGGTGATGTTTGTGGAGGTCCTCTGAAAACCACTGTAGGGTGACAACAGTAATAAACACATGACATTTTCAAGGTGAGACACAGAGAAGAGTTGAGGCTCCTGGTTCAATTGTCCATCCAGCTCCTGTCCAATGCTTGACAACCAGACATTCAATCACGTGCTGTCGAATAACTGAATGTGTGTGTGTGTGTGTGTGTGCACATACACACACACTTTTAAAAAAATATTAAAAGCGTTAAAACTATTGATGATCCTGAGTTATAAAAATATATTTAGGAAGGTAGTTAATAATCCCAGCTTTTTAATTTTTTAAAATTTTATTTTAGAGAGTGAGTGAGTGAGCGCGAGCTGGGGAGAGAGGCAAAGAGAGAGGGGTAGTGAGAATCTCAAGCAGTGTGGAGCCTGATGCAGGGACTTGATCCCACAATCCTGGGATCACAACCTGATCTGAAATCAAGAGTCACATGCTCAACTGATTAAGCCACCCAGGCATCCCATCCAGCGTTTGATATATATAAACAGAATTAGTTCTTCTCTGTATCCAGTTGTCAAGATAGAAAACACACACACACACACACACAAAACCTCTCTTCTCATACATGCATAAAAATGTCACTTCTCCACTCTCTCTTACCTATTTCCAACTCTCACTCATTCTAATTCATCACTGTAATAACCTAGTTTTAAGGGAAAGTTATCTGAATGTAGACCATGCTCTACGTGGGATGGTCACTTTCAGCTGCGGATGAGGTTGAGAAGATTTAGGGCACTTTCAGAATTAGGATTTAGTCATTCAGCTTTAAGTGAAGTAAGAATGTTACCAAGTAGGCAGCAGTAGGAGGAGGGGAATCAGCAGGAGGCAGGGTACTGCCCTTGGTTTCTGTGATTCTGGACAAGTTACCTAACAGGGGTGTGTAAAAGAAGGGTCTTTGTTTTATTTTTTGGACACAAACATACTGTCCATCCCATTTCCAAAATTTTACATAGTAGAGCTCTGAAGGGAGCTTTTCAGGGGTTGGGGGGGGGGCAGAAGGGTGCAAAAGCTTTCCTACATTCCCTCTTGTTCACCTTCCGTCAGATTATTCTGTTTGGGGGAATGCATGGTTTGTTGTTGTTTTTAAACTTAAGCCCAAGCAACAAACTTCTCAGGTCCTCTGAGATAGGATCCATTTTCAGTAGTAAGGACCAAGAGAAAGGCAAGAAGTAGAGAAAATACAAGGAGCATAATGTTTGGTGACTGGGCTGGAACCACTACCTTTGCCTGGCTTCTCACCTGTTTCCCTTGAGCAGCTTCCATTTTACCTTCTACCACCTGGGACCTATCACCTCTGAGATTTCCAGATTCAAGGAAGACCTCCCTGGGACCTCTTGTTTGTGATCGGAGGAACTCTGACCTTGTAAAAAACATGGACGAGGAAGGTTGTGGACATGGAATCAATGTAGATTTATTTTTTAGACGTGGTGTCTCTCTACTCCTCCAGTCAGGAGGAGCCTTATTTACTAAGACCCACTCTTAACATCAACCACTATAACACCTTTATCAAATGACACATCAAGTAAAGACAGATCGTTCTTTCACACTGATAGGAACTGCCAAACAACTCGGTGCTTTTTAAAAGATTTTATATATAATTTTTATTACCTTTTTAAAAAGTAAACTCTACACCCAATGGGGGGCTTGAACTCACGACCCTGAGATCAAGAGTCACATGCTCTGATTGAGCCAGCCAGGCAATCCCAGAACTCACTGTTTTATAGGAAAATCTATTTTGGCAAAAGCCCCCACAAAACCATTATTACATTATTTTCTCTCTCTGGATTGGAGGGGGGATTGGAGCAGGAATAATGTCTGAATTTATCCGTGCTCTAAGTTTACAAAATGGCGGGATTGTGGCTTTCAGAAAAGGAGGACACCCAAATGGAAGAAGTGGTCTTGTGTCTTCTTTTCAGGAAGAGGATGCGTCCCAGAGACTACCAAGAGGGAAGGGACCTTCAAACCTCCCAGGAGAGAAACCCATCATAACCAGCAGCAGGCACCCATGCACGGGAAGGGCTGACCAGACTGTACAGTCTCCTACCCAGGGCCATTCATCTTCAGGAAAAAGACCACAAAATGCAGAGAACAGACTAAACTCATTATCTCAGCCCAGGATCTGTTCTATATTCTAGATGTTCTTCTATTTTGAAATTCAAAATTGACAAGTCTGTCCTTGGCTATAGGGCATCCTGAATACAATAGTACTATATTCATATTTGAAAGAAAAATCTACCTTCACTTTATGTGGCTGCAGGATCTCCAACAACTATGGTATAACAGTCTGTCGCAAGTGTATTGGATGTTTCAGTTTGCCAGACCTGTCATGATAAATTAATTACAGGATGTTGCAGAAATGGCAAAGCTCCAGCAGCATCTTGCATGGTTTAATATAGCCCCATTTCCCCATTTCAATGTATTTGTGGTTAGATAAATCCTCAGAAATTTACAGCTGCTATAGACGAGTTTATGATGTACTCTGCCTGCACACATGATAAGTATAATAAGAATTTGATGTTCTTAAAGTACATAGATTTTACTGACATTTCTTTACCACCATGGAAATATTTAGTTGCTAAAAGTAGCATCTGCGGATACTTCTGAACATTAACTTCAGCAGAACAGGCAGGGATGGTTAAAAACATTACTATGCTTAACCAAACCTTCCATTTACTTTAAATTGAAGAACTGCAGCTCAGAAAAAATTACATGGGGCATTTATATAAAATGGCCCTGTGAGCAAATTTAATAGAAAAAAAATCAACTACTGATTGTCAGTTGAAAACACTTTAAAAACTGAACTGAAGCTACCACACTTTTCTCCAGGGAACCTTCCTTTTGTCTCATGACTGCTTTTCTCAAGCTTCAGTTCGTTTTTGCTCTGGCCGCAGTTATTTTCCTCACCTTCTTGCTCTTTCCTCCTTTTGTACTTTATCTTTTCCTCATCTTCAACTGAGCAAATCATTTCCATTCTATTCGAAGCGATTTTAAATGATTGACAATACAAAAGTTTACTTATATAAACACTGTTCAAGCAAACCATTCCTACATTTTCTTCCACCATATTCTTTCACAATTCTTGACAAGGATCAAATGATGAATGAAGGAAAACTGAACTGGAAGGAGTTAAATTAGATTGTTCACTCAATACTTGTAGAAATGACACTGCAGTGTATATATTTGGGCCATTTTGACATCGGTGACAGAGGTGGGACGTGTATTGTGGTTATATATGCACTTATGACCCTCCCTCCACTTTTTCGATTGAAAACAGGAATTAAAATTGTAGATTCTTAGCAGTCTTAGCCTCCCTCGTAGAGATAACAAAAATAATTCGTCCATAATCAGAATGAGTTTCAGGTGTCAGAAGAGCAACTTTAGAAAACAGTGTGCTGAGAACATATGCTTGATGTAGATTTGAAGAAGATCATTAGAAAAAAAGCATTCTTTGTGTTTACAAAACAAATGTTTTTATGCTATCCAGTTCCCGCCTTAACTTAAAGTATTTCCTATTCACTTTAATAATTGGAGCAGAAGGGTATGATGAATGAAGCGCCTCATTACGAAGTCTGCTTTCTGGGTCTCTACAGAGAGTAGCTGTCTGCTTCTGCCTAGTTGGTCCATTGTTAACCCTAAATGATGCTGACATCAATTCTCCTGCAGATAATTGGGTCCATCCATAGATTGAGTTCTCCAGTCAACAGAGCCTTTTGATTGACGTGACTCTTGATGTTTTTATTATCTTTTATATGACTGGAATGGAGCCTTTCTGTTTCTTGAATAATATCTTACTGTACATGTATTAGTTTGATTCCACAGAATCTTTCTTAAGAAAATATAAGAATTATAGTATGGAGTAAAGATTTATCAAAATAATTATGGGATAAACAAAGTTATCAGCTCAAACATTTTTTGTTAACTCAGACATATTTCTTTTTTTTTTTTTTTTTGGGTGTCTGTTGCATTAAAGACATATTAGATGCTTCTAGTCTGAGTGTGGTTGTGGGTACATCCAAACTGCTTCTTTCTTCTAGCTTGTGCTGGAGTCTCCAACAATAAGCATTTACTGGCATTTACTCTATACAGCAACTGAGATCCAGCCCTTCGGAGACCTCCCAGTAGAGTCTGGCAATCTCCATTTACAACTTGTGGTGACGTCACTGGTCACGTGCACTTGGACAAATTACTTAACCTTCAAAATCTTGGTTTCCTTATTTGTAGGGCAGGTAATAGTCTACCTACCTCATAGGTTTGATGTGAAGAGTAAATGAGATCATATACATAAGGTGAAGATTTGGGGAATATTTTCTGTTCCTGAGTTCAATGAAGCAGAAATCAACAAATACATAGCTTAAAAAAGTCAGACTGTTGAAAAATGTTCTCATAATTTACTTAACAGATACGGCTCTTTGATGGAAATAATTTAAATACATGTACAAGTGTAAAGTCTTGGGGCACCTGGCTGGCTCAGTCGGTAGAGCATGTGACTCTTGACCTTGGAGTTGTAAGTTGGAGCCCCATGTTGGATGTAGAGATTGTTTAAAAATAAAATCCGTAAAAAACAAGTTGAAGGTCTTGAATTTAAAGGTCCTAGAACTCTAACTCTCAAAAATACTTGTGAATTAAATATACAATTAAAGTGACATGTCATATAAAGCTATGAAATGGTAAATTATTTCCCAGATACACTCTTGTTGAGCTTCCTACAGTGAAAACGTCTTTTTGCAATAAAACTTCCCTGTAACTTAAAACTAAAATGAAGGTCAAGTATTTGCTTTTCTGGAAAGAAGCCTTACATAAGGTTTTAAAAGTACCAAGTATTAGTCACTTAAAAACACTGATTTCATTTAAAATGTGCATTTTAAACATTTATTTGCATCATGGTGTAAAATATTTCATGTCTTAAACCTTTAAAAACTTGATTGTTGTACTAGCTTTGCAAATCTTATCCACTATATAGTTTTGATACTGAAGAAAGTTTAATGTTCAAGATAGAGTAGAATCAATTGGGAAATAAATTTGTAAGAATGGCTTAAAAATATTATTTAGATCTAGAGAAAGATAGTGTCAAAATGTTACTTGTTTGGAGAAAAGAGACTTCATAAAATGGGACACAATTCAATGATTTCAGAATGAAGATAAACAAAGAAAACTCATTTGTTACTAAGAAAATGTGCAGTATTAGAATCTTCAAATAGATTCTTGTGTCCGATTCCTTTACTTGACTATAATTTGGACTTCTATTTGGAGGGCACTTTTATGATCGCCCCCACCCCATCTCATGTTTGAGAGAATGGTAAAGATGTTTTATTAATCTATTTGTGGACATAACTGGAGTCTCATTTGTCAACAGGACAAAAGAGAGAAGGACTGGGCTTTGAGTAAAACCAACTTTTCCTGGTTTTGCCTCAATTGTTATTTTTGTCTTCAGTAGTTGCGATATAAAAATAACCCTTTATTTTTCATATGAACATTGAGATCTCAGCAGATGTTTAGCTCCCTTGACATATTTCATCTGTCTTGATTTAAAATCTTTCTGCAACTTGTTGAAATTCTTTGTGATTAAAACTGAAATCAGAGAATCAGTACGCATCTCAAAACAATGCGCTGAAACTGCAGAGATGCGTATTTTTATTTTTTAATTATCAAGTGCATTCACAAGACAGAAAGAACAAGCTTCTACAAGGGTGACTCAAGCTGCTTGGGCCGGGCTGTACGTGAAGGCACAGATGTGTGCACTCAGGACACTGGGGGCTCTGTGCCACCCGAACAGACTTCTGTGCTGATCGCTGAGGGCTTTGGCTGCCATTGATGCCACTCACCACCTTCAAAAATGCTCCCCCCTTTTAAGTTCTACACAGCAGGGGAATGTTTACCAATTTTCATGCCTCAACAACATGTGCAGGGATAAGAGCCACATACATTTTTACTAGAAGATATTTTATATTGGGTATACATCTGGGCAAAATTTACACCTCAATGCTCAACACTGTTTTTCTCACTTCTTACTTTAATGGAATCAATTGTCTAATTTGGTAAAGAAGTTTTCTGGGTTTTATTAGTTTTGACCTGTGTGGGATTACATATTTATTGACAGACTTATAATCACATAGTTGAGAAAGGAGAAGAGTCAAGAAAAAAAAAACCCAAAGAAATGAACTTTTCTAACATCACACTTTAAAATATATAGTCACACACACACAAAATATATATATATATATATATATATATATAGTCACATGGTAATGATACCATTGTTCTGGAACTCAAGAAATAAATAATGCAATGTAATAATTTAAGAATAAATGTTAAGACTAAAATAAATATTAAACAATGTTAAGTCTACAAATTACTTATATGCTTAAATATGAAGTGCTCTTTTTAAAAAGTAATTTGAAACACTGCTGCCAAAAGCCATTTTTAGTTTGTATGTATCAAGTTACATATATGATTCATTCAAAACTAACAAATTTGTTCCCTTTTAATGTCTTTCTTACTGGGACCATTTTGAATACACATTCTGAAGCTGCTTCCCTCTTAAATAAAGTTAAATTTCAAAAGCATGTATTTCATATTCTGAACAGAACATCACACATACAATCACAATACAGATGTAAGAATATTAAATGACTGCTTAATGGACATCCTGACAGTGCAAACACTTTTCCTTCATCTCGGCTGAGTGGCAATTATGTTTTTTTCTTTATTGGTTTTCCAACGGTGGTAATGTAATTCTGATGCAATAACTAATACACATAAGGACCAATACTCGGATCAACAACAATCACAATGGTTTAAAATAATTAAGGTCAAAAGGCCCCATTTATTTTTCTACTCATACCTCGCTTCTGATTTTTCTAGATTCTTTCAGAAGGACAAGGAGTAGTGGGGCTTTACTTTCTTCCTTAGTATCTGGAAGTTCTTCACTCTGAAGAGAAATTCCGTTTGGTTTAATTTGTCATTTCATTTCTGTGTATTTGGTTGTCTCTTCATTCTTCAACTCTTTACTAGGAGAAAAGTACACAAAATGTACTAAATGAACTTAGACAATGTCTTTTGGCCACAACCAAATCTCAGTGTGCCCTGGCAACAACGTGGGTAATAAGCACATGGCGTAACACACACACACACACACACACACACACACACACACACATACCCAAGAAAGACCAAAGTACTAATCACCTATCTCCTAATGTGCTTCTTGAACACACTGTTAACACTTTTGGCACCGTTAGTGGTTGCGTAAGGCCTGCTCCAGCACTGAGAAGTGAAAAAGAAATACACTTCTCAAATACAGACCCTAAGCACTCCAAACCTGGAGTAACTTCCAGAAATTAAGAGCAGGCAATCAGAATTCGGAAAGCTCTTCATTCATTGGAGGAAAAAATGTCATGGATGATGCTCCAAGGTTAGTAAACGGGAAGGATATAGACCATCTTATTAAATAGCATTCTTTCATTTAGTCAATGATTATGTCTATTTTCACAAAGTGGGTTAACTATTACATTTTTCGCATAAAACCAAAAAATGGTGTGGGTCATTTTTAACAAAGGTAGTGATGGTTAATTATGCATTTAGATGCAGCTTTGAAATAAATCAAATTATGTCACTAATGAAAATCAAGAATCAATACGTGGATGAAACAAGGACCTTCTTAAAGAACATGCACGAAGGACACAAAAACTAGGGGGAGATAAGCTAGTCGTGTTGAACCGGACACCCTTTACTGCAATTATTCATGTGCCAGTGGTGAGTATCTAAAAGTAGATAAACACGTTGCTGTCCTTCCTCTGAACAGAAAGGGCTTCATGCTTGATTGCTCTCAGAAGGCAGATGCCGCCTGAGAGTGATGGCAATGTGGCTAAGGTGGCAATCAATTCTACCAAGCGCTCCTGGGAAAAGTAGAGGCTAGGGCATCGTGGCACGAAAGGGCAGGGTAACCATTTCCTAAGCCCCTTCCCTGGTAGCACAGGAGGCTTAGGCAACATCTGTGCTTTTAGGGGCAGGCTCAATCTTAAATAAATAGTTAAACTATCTTTTTTGCTATCTTTTTTTGATGAAAGACATTTATACACGAGGGGAAAGAAAATCCTCTGTCAGTCCGTTTCCGGACTTCAAATCTGTTCAGCAGAGCTAGCACAGATAAGGTGGCATTAAATGTACAAGTCCAAAAATGTTCCAAGTGAGGCTCACGAAAGCAACTGAAGTAGAGTGTAAAAGGGTACAGAGGTGGTGTGCCAAGGTACAATCTCACTTGGGGCCAGAAAAGGGTGTCATTCATTCTGTCCCTGTGTGTATACATGGGAAGCACACAAAACTTGTCCCAAATTAGGGCCCAGGGCCCAATAAAAATGGAAAAGAAAGTAGTAAAGGCTCAAATGGATGCTGGGCACCAGGGCCTGAGAAACCCTATAAACATCTGCAAGGGGCCATGAGGAAGGTAAAAGGATCTTAGAAGAATAACGAGGCAAAACAGAGTCAGAAGAGGAGTTTATAAAAGTGGTAACAAAAACAAAGAAGAAAAACAGAAAAGGGAAGGGAGAGAAGAGCAGCTGGAAGTGAGTGGGCTGCATCCTGCACGTGCAGAGGATGTAGGACAAGTGACATTCATCAGGTGGAGATGGCACTATGAGAAGTAAACAGAGAAGCCAGAGGACCCTCCGGAGAGGGAACCCTCCAGAGACACAGTGAAGCAGGCCGTGTAGATAACATCTTTAAGAGAAGTGAACCAGGCTAAGTGGGGTGCAATGCATCTTAACTCATTTATTCCTCATAATAATCCTTGAGGTAGGTATTATCCCTGCTTACAGATGAGAAAACTGAAGAACAAAGAGCGAAAGAAGCTTGCCTAAAGTCATGTACAGCAAAAGTATCCAAACAGGACATGAAGCCAGGTAATATGGTTCCAAACTCAAGCGTTCTTCATCCCGAGTTGTCAGCACAGTGCCCGAAGCAGGGCTCGAACTCACAAACTGCGAGATCATGACCTAAGGCAAAGTCAGACGCTTAACTGACTGAGCCACCCAGGCGTCCCTGTGTGAAAATCTAATTAACTGTCGTCGTCGTCATCATCATCATCATCATCATCATCATCGCTTAAGTATTCACTGTGTAGAACATTATGTGCAACACTTGTATGGAAGTGGACAGACTATATAGGCAGTGCTATGTAATAAAATTAATAATGTGTTAGTTTTATTCCTGTTTAAAACTTTGTTTTCAAACAATTATATTACAGTACAGCATGCTTCTCTCTCTCTCCTAATAAGAGAAACTGCGTATCAGCCTTTCATCACACGAGTTGTTTTTTAAAAAATGTAACAGTGTTTCCAACTGGTATAAGGAAGAGAACTACAGTACTGTAGGCCATAACAATTCATTCATTACTGTATAGGCCAGGTGACTGTGAAGCAATTACAATGATTACACTAGGCTACCATAAAGTAATCATATTGCTGCATCTGTTATCAATGCATGAATGTTATACGTTTAAATAAATATGGATTTTTACATTACCTTTTCATTTTTGATGTCAGTGTTAGTAATACATATGACACCTACAGTGTTTTATATCATATAAGACAATAATGATGTAGGTACAGACAGATGATTCATCTTGTAAACACGATGTGAACTTACGATATTGATTAGTACAGTAATATAAATGTATTTTCTCTTCTGTATGATTTTCTTAGTAACGTTTTTGTTTCTCCAGCTTACTTTATTATAAGAGAACACTATGTGATACATATAACGTACAAAATATGTGTTAAGTGACTATTTATGTTATCAGTATTCTGGTCAACAGTAGGCTGTTATTGTTTGGGGGAACCAAAGTTATACACGGATTTTGACTGCATAAAGCAGGGACTGGTGCTCCTAACCCCTGCGTTGTTCAAGAGTCAACTGAGTATGTTGTATACAAACTACTTCATAACTGTCTTTCTTCTACTTAAACATCTTTCCATGTCTATGAAAATACTTCAATAATGTAACAAATAGTATCACATGGTATTCCCTTATAGAAATGTTTTGTAATTTAATCAACTCTATATTCATAGAAATTTAATTCTTTCTTCCTATTTTTAAAACACTGCTTGAAGGAACAGCCTTTTAACTGATTCTGCCCATGTATACTTGACCATTTTCCTATAATAGATTCCTAGAACTAAAACTGTCAAATCAAAGGACATGAACAGTTTGACAAGTTTTAAAAAAAAAAAGAAGTATCACCAAGCTATCCCCCACAGGGAATGGATGAATCTTATACAATTACCAGCAGTGTATGAGGAAACTCAGTGCCCCCATCGGTATTAGAAGTTTGAAACTTGTTGCCATTTTGTGAGGGGAAAAATACTGTATCATTTACTAATTTTTGTTATTTGATCACTGGAAGGTAGACACTTTTCATATATTCATTTTCTTTAAGAATGTCCTCTGAAGGCCCTTTGCCAATTTTTCTTTTCTTTGTTGATTTTTAAGAGTTTTTTAAAAATATGTTAAGGGTATTAATTCTTTATCTGTCACATATCTTGTGAAGTTCTTCCTCATCCTGGGTTATTATATGTTTCTAGATTTTGCTTTAAATCATTTTGAAGTTCTTATTATTAAAATTTGTTTTAAAATGTTTTCTGATTCTGTTATCAAGGATAAAAAGTCATTTCTTAACCCATGATTGTATAACTACTCATCTATATGCTTTTGGTATAAGGAGATTTAAGTTTTTTATAATTAAAATCTAAAAATACTTATGAAAATTCTGAATCTGGTTTCCTTTAAGTGACAACTTCACAAAAGTGGACACATTTCACGTTTAGCAGACAAATGTCACCACTGCCTAACCGAGAAAACAGAGGCCTCTTCTTCAGAAAGGTCTTCCTGACCTTCCTACATTCCATCCCCCACAAGGAAACACCATCATTCAAACACACTTGTCTCACTGGCCTATCTCAGTACAAAAGTGACCCTGCCTTGTTTCAAATTCTAATCTGTGTATTTCCTCTGGTCTCCAGGGATTATTCACCTGTCCTTTATCTTGAATGGCTCCTCCCCTGGGGCTCTTTCCTTTCAGTTTGTAACTCTTCTCCTCATTCCCCTCTCTACAAAGATCTCTAAATCCCGTGTTTTCTACTGGTTATTGCCCAGCCTTTTCTTTCCTTTGAAGTACAGCTTCTTGGAAAAGCAGTCTCTTCTGATTATTTTTTCCCTCTGCCCTGGAGACGGTCTGATTCAAGGACTCTCATCAAAACTATCTTCTTGGAGGTCATAAATGGCCTCTTGACAGGAAATCCTGAAAGGGCACTTTTAAGTCCTTATTTTACTTCTCCTCCCTTTGGCATTCGTGTTTATTTATTTTTAATAGCAGTATAATTAACATAAAATATTGTATTAGTTTCAGGTGTACAACACATTGATTCAACAACGCTGTCGGTTATTCAATGATCGTAAGTGTAGTCGCCACCTGTTACCAAAAATGGTATCACAATATTATGGACTCTATTTCCTATCCTGTACTTTTCATCTCCATGACTTATTTGGCATTTGTGATGGCGGACCAGGCCTTCCCTAAATCTTTCCCTGCTGACTCCACGCTACAACTTTCTCCTGGTTTTCCTCTTACCTCTATTAGGGTGACCTTTTGACTGGTTTGGTCAGTCTTCTTCCCCTGCATATCCATTGTGTGCCCTCGGTCCTCACGGCTCTGCGCTTTGCCCACTTCAGAACTACGGGAGGGAAAGATGAGAAACAGGAGCCCGTAAGAAGACTGCTGCCATAGCCCACATGAGGCTCTGATCTAGGGCAGTAGCAGTGGGAACAGAAAGGGGAGATCAATGGATGGATCTGAGAGAAAAACATTAGGGAGATGCTCAAAATAATGTAGAGACATGAATCTTTAGCTGGTAGGGTTCCTTCTCTATTATGATGAAGGGACAGAATAAAATAAATTTAACTTCTCTTAGAAAAATATTAGATGCCCAGGAAAAGCCAGAATATTTTCTTATCAAACTAGATGGAAAAAACATGTGTGTATGTGTAAAAATAACATGAGATTCCTTAATGACAAAGAAAGGGGTGAAGGAAATTTATGCATAAGAAAGCTGTGATATGATCCAAGAATTCCACTACTGGGAATTTACCCAAAGAAAGCGAAAACATTAATTTGAAGAGATATATACCTCTTATTTACATTATTTACAATAGCCAAGATATTGAAGCCACCCAAGTGTCCACTGACAGATGAATGGATAAAGAGGATGTGGTGTATCTACCCAATGGAACATTATTCAGCAATAAAAAAGAACATGGTATTTTTATTTGTGACAACATGGATGGACCTAGAGGGCATTATGCTAATTAAAATAAGTCAGACAAAGACAGATGATTTCACTTACATGTGGAATATAAAAAAACCAAACAAGTGAATAAACAAACAAAAAGCTGAATCAGACCTACAAATACAGAGAACTGATGGTTGACAGAGTGGATGGGAGTGGGGGATGGGCAAAATGGTGAAGGCGAGTGGGAGATCCAGGTTTCCAGTTATGGAATGAAGAGTCGGGAGCATAAAGGGTACAGCACAGGGAATACAGTCAATGAGACTATAATAGTGTTGTGTGGCGAGAGATGGGAGCTACCTTGTGGTAAGCACAGTATAATGAAAAGACTTCCTGAATCACTAAGTTGTACACCTGGAACTAATGAAGCACTGCGTGTCAACTACACTAAAAACAAACAAACAAACAAACAAACAAACAAACAAACAAGCAAAAAAACCAACAATTTGATATTCTGATCTGTGGGATGTGGAATGCAGCTTTTCAAACGGTTCAACAGTAAGAGTAAAATATAAAACAAATACTTTGTGAATGCGTGCAGAGTAAATAGTGTTAGGAGAAAAGAAAATACAAAAACAATGAAAAAAGGGAAATTTAAAAAGTGGAAGACAGTGTCTCCTTTCTACCATGTCTGGGAATGGTGGAAGAGTTTGATCCAGATGCAAGAATTTCAAAATCAAGTAAATAAATAGGATTGAATAGAGACTACTACAAACTAAACCATGTTCTCTCAGAATCACAGGCTGAAGGGGTGCCTGGGTGGCTTAGTCGGTTAAATGTCCAACTCTGGCTCAGGTCATGATCTCACAGTTTGTGAGTTTGAGCCCCATGTCGGCCTCTGTGCTGACAGTTCAGAGCCTGAAGCCTACTTCAGATTCTGTGTCTTCCTTTCTCTCTGCCCCTCCCCTGCTCACGCTCTGTCTCAAATATAAATAAACATTAGAAAAATTTAAAAAAAAATCACAGGCTGAAGTCCTAATTCCAAAATGGAAGCAAGGATCTTTAAGGAGGTTAATTAAGATTAAATGAGGTCATAAGAGTGAGACTCTAATCTACAGACCAGAATTGGTAGTCCTTATTAGAAGAGGAAGAGACACCACAGAGCTCTTTCCAACACATGCATAGAGGAAAGGCCATGTAAGGACACAGCAAGAAGGTGGCCACCTGCAAGCTGGGAAGAGAGGTTTCACCAAAAATTGACCCTGCTGCAACCTTGATTTTGAACTTCCAGCCTCTAGTACTGTGAAAAAAAATTTGTTGCTTAAGCGACCCAGTATGTAAGCACTGATAATTTTTGCAATCTCTCTCCAGGGAACCTATTCTCGGGCATTAAAGTAGAAACTCAGGTGTCTGTGGAGGCTATGATGGGTAATGTGGTGAATGAGAGAAGCAAGCTAGGGGTAATACAGTAAACTGGCGAACTGGAGAGTGGATGACCCACACAGGAGAGGCAATCTGCTTCCTCAGCTCACCTCATGGAACTGTGGTCCAGAACATCAGATTAATTTCAAGAGAAGTACAAAGTCTGCATTTATGTGAATTTTTTTTTTTTTGCATTTAGTCACTGAAAATTACACACACATACATACACATACACAGTGGATCCAACCAAAGATACTAGGACTGCATCTTGCTGGCAGGCCCTAGTTTTTGACCTCTGCTCTGGCCACAGAGTATCTCCTGGCCTCAGGGTACCCCAGGCACTTTCACACTTTAGCTCCCAATGTCCTGATTTCTAGGTCCTTCTCTTTTTTTTCACCCTGCCTCAATATGGTCTTTAGGACTTACATACTATCTTATATCTTTGGCTTTTACTGACCACTGTAGGAAAATCAGACTGTGTGATCCTCTTCACTTTTTCTCTCATAATCTATATACAATGTAACAGAAAATTACCTTGAAAATGGATACAACATCTGGACTTTTGTTTGCAGCCAAGATGGGGAGGCAGGGACTGGATATACTGCTTGCCTAAAACCACCATCACCAAAAAACCCCACAATAAACTGGATAAAATATATGAAACAATAGTTTTCAAGACAATGAATCACTGGCAACAAAGGACACTGATACCCAAGAGACAGAGAACAAATGAGATGAGCCCTGTGGTCACCCAGCTCACCGCCTTAAGAGTTTCCAGGGTACGGCACAGGGAGATGAGGCCTGCATGAGTCCTGGTGGACTCCCTGACAGCTGAGGGCCTGAGGAGACGGAGATGGCTAGAGTTCACAGAGTGTCAGAGAGGAGAAAGCTTCTCAGTGACAGAATGTGAACATCTGCAAAGGGTTCCCTTCAAGTATTCAGAAGAGCTGGTGAACTCATGCATCTGAGGACATTTCCTGAGGTCAGAACAGTGCCTGTGCCTACCAGCCAGGCTGGAAGACCTCACAACTCAGAAGGGGCTGCACAGAGTACCCAGAGGGATTTGTGTCCATAGTGAGGAATAATGAATGGCTCTGGTCCCCCCTAACAAACCTTAAAAGCAAGACCTGAGAAGATCAAACTGTTCTGAAGTAGCTTAACTATATTCTAGGACAGAGCTTAAGAATATTTATAGAAATACAGAAATATCTAGTAACCAAAAGGTAAAGATTTCAATGTGTGGCATCCAATAAAAGTGTATTGGGGGGTGGGCAAGGAAATAGAAAAATACAACCCATGATGATGATCAAAAAACTGAAACTGACTTAGAACTGACTCAGATGTTAGAATTCTCATTAAAACAATGTTAGAAAAAACATCAAAACAGTTATTATAACTATATTCCACTTGCTCAAAAGGTTAAGTAGACCCAAGGATGATATCTGTAAGACCCACTGTGAATTTCTAGAGATGAAAACTAAAAGGCCTGAGGTGAGAAATATACTGGAAGGGATTAAAGTCAGATGAGACACGGCAGAGAAAAGATCAGATAACTTGAAGACGCAGCAACAGAAACTATTAATAGAAATTAAATAGAAGCCACAGCAGTAGAAAAGGTGAAACACATTGAAAAAAAAAAAAAAAAAAACAACTAAAAAAAAAGGCATCAGGGAGCATGGGACACCTTCATGTGGCCTAATGTATGTGTAATTGGAATCCTCAAAGATGAGAGAAACAGATGGAGGCAGGAAACAACAAAAACAAAACTAAGAAGAAAAAATGGCCCAAATGTTCCAAATTTGATGAAAACATAAACCTAAAAGATCCAACTAACCTCCAGCACAAGAAACGTAAAGAAAATTACAAGGCACATCATAATCAAATTGCTCAAAACCAGTGATAGAGAGAAATCTCACAAGTAGCCAACATAGGGGAAACCATGCTCTGTACGGAGGAACACAGAGAAGCATGAGTCTATTTCCTGTTGGAAAAAACTGCCAGGTGAGAAGGCAATGGAGCTGAATTTTTTTTCTTTTGATATGAAATTTATTGTCAAATTGTTTTCCATACAACACCCAGTGCTCATCCCAACAGGTGCCCTCCTCAATGCCCATCACCCACTTTCCCCTCCATCCCACCCACCATCAACCCTCAGTTTATTCTCAGTTTTTAAGAGTCGCTTATGGTTTGGCTCCAATGGAGCAGTATTTTTAAAGTGCCAGAAAAAAAGTGCCGATCTTTCAACACAGAATTGTATGCCAAATGAAAACAGCTTTCCAAATAAAAGATGAACTAGTCCTTTTCAGACATGTGAAAAGTAAAGGCACTCATTTTTAGCTAACCAACATTACAAGAGATGTTGAAGGGAGTCCTCTGGGTGTAAAGGAAAACGGTACCAGGTGAAAATACAGATCTACACAAAGGAATTAAAAAATACTGAAAAATGAAAACAAAATAGGCAAATATTAAGGTTTTCTTATTCAATCTCTTCCAAAGATGACAGTTCACAAAATTAATAACATAATGAAGGGGTTATAACTAATATAAATAAAGTGTGTGGCTACAGAAGCATGAAGGTCAGGAAGGAAGAAATGGAAAAACACCATTTTAAGGCGCTAAACCCTAAAAAAAAAATCACTAAAAGAGGAAAGCACAGCATTATGGGTAATAAGCTAACAAAGAAAGATAAAATAGATAAAACATAATTTAAAAGAAAGCTGAAAAAGTTGAAAAATGAGAGAAGAATTGAGACAAATAGAAAACAAAAAACAGTATAATAGACTAAAACTTCTCCATGTTAATAATCATATTAAATATAAATGTTTGCTTAATTATCCTAATTAATAGGCAGAAATGGTCATATTGGGTAAAAAGAGCATGAACTCAGCTGTATGCTGCCTATAAGAAGCATACTTTAATTCTCAACCTATTTGCATTTTTATATTTAAAGTATAAAAACACATATATCATTCCAACACTATTAAGAGAAGGCTGGAGTGACTTTTCTAATATTAATTGAAGTAGATTTCAGAACAAAGAATAGGACCAGAAATAAAGTCATTTACCTCCAAAAAAACATAACAATCCTAAACATATGGGCACCTAATACAGAGCTTCAAAATACATGACACAAAACCTAACAGAGCTACAAGAATTAAAAAACAAGCCCACAATATTAGTTGAAGACTTCCAATACCCAACTCTCAATAATTAATAGGATAGAAAATCAGTAAGGCTATCCCAGACATAAACAACACTTATTACCCCATGTGATCGAATTTATTTATAAAAGAACACTTCAGGTAGACAAGTGCATGATACTCAGTCTTTTCTTTTTTTCTTTTCTTTTTTTTAGTATAATTTATTGTCAAGTTGGCTAACATACAATGTATACAGTGTGCTCTTGGTTTTGGGGGTGACTCATCGCTTTTATACAACACCCAGTGCTCATCCCAACAAGTGCCCTCCTCAATGCCCAGCGCCCATTTTCCCCTCTCCCTCACCCACCCCCGCACCATCAGCCCTTAGTTTGTTCTCTGTATTTAAGAATCTCTTATGGTTTGCCACCCTCCCTCTCTGGAACTATTTTTTTCCCCTTCCCTTCCCCTATGGGTTTCTGTTAAGTTTTTCAAGTTCCATGAGTGAAAACATGATATCCATCTTTCTCTGTCTTATTTCAGTTAGCATAATACCCTCCAGTTCCATCCACATTGCTGCAAATGGCAGGATTTCATTCTTTTTCATTGCCAAGTAGTATTCCATTGTATATATAAACCACATGTCCTTTAACCATTCAGCAGTTGATGGACATTTAGGCTCTTTCCATAATTTGGCTATTGTTGAAAGCATTGCTATAAACATTGGGGTACATGTGCCCCTATGAATCAGCACTCTGTATCCTTTGGATAAATGCCTAGTAGTGCTGTTGCTGGGTCATAGGGTAGTTCTATTTTTAATTTTTTGAGGAACCTCCACACTGTTTTCCAGAGCAGCTGCACCAGTTTGCATTCCCACCAACAGTGCAAGAGGGTTCCCATTTCTCCACATCCTCGCCAGCTTCTGTTGTTTCCTGAGTTAATTTTAGTCACTCTGACTGGTGTGAGGTGGTATCTTAACATGGTTTTGACTTGTATTTCCCTGATGATGAGTGATGTTGAGCATCTTCCCATGTGTCTGTTGGCCATCTGGATGTCTTCTTTGGAAAAGTGTCTATTCATGTCTTCTGCCCATTTCTTCACTGGATTATTTGTTTTCTAGGTGTTGAGTTTGGTAAGTTCTTTATAGATTTTGGATACTAACCCTTTATCTGATATCTCATTTGCAAATATCTTTTCCCATTCCGTTGGTTGCCTTTCAGTTTTGTTGATTGTTTCCTTCACCATGCAGAAGCTTTTTATCTTGATGAGGTCCCAATAGTTCATTTTTGCTTTTATTTCCCTTGCCTTCAGAGACGTGTCAAGCAAGAAATTGCTGTGGCAGAGGTCAAAGAGGTTGTTGCCTGTATTCTCCTCTAGGTTTTGATGGTTTCCTGTCTCACATTTAGGTCTTTCATCCATTTTGAGTTTATTTTCGTGTATGGTGTAAGAAAGTGGTCCAGTTTCATTCTTCTGCATGTTGCTGTCCAGTTATCCCAGCATCATTTGCTAAAGAGACTGTCTTTTTTCTATTGGATACTCTTGCCTGCTTTGACAAAGATTAGATGGCCATAACATTTGTGGGTCCAATTCTGGGTTCTCTATTCTATTCCATTGGTCTATGTGTCTGTTTTTGTGCTAATACCATACTGTCTTGATGATTACAACTTTGGAGTAGAGGCTATGGTCTGGGATTCTGATGCCTCCTGCTTTGGCTTTCTTTTTCAACATTATTTTGGCTATTCAGGGTCTTTTATGGTTCCATATAAATTTTAGGATTGTTTGTTCCAGCTTTGAGAAGAATGCTGGTGCAATTTTGATACGGATTTCACTGAATGTGTAGATTGCTTTGGGTAGTACTGACATTTTCACAGTATTTGTTCTTCCAATCCATGAGCATGGAATATTTTTCCATTTCTTTGTGTCTTCAATTTCCTTTGTAAGTTTTCTATAGTTTTCAGCATACAGATCTTTTACAGCTTTGGTTAGGTTTACTCCTAGGTATTTTATGGTTTTTTGTGCAATTGTAAATGGGATCGATTTCTTGATTTCTCTTTCTGCTGCTTCATTACTGGTGTACAGAAATGCAACCGATTTCTGTACACTGATTTTGTATCCTGTGACTTTGCTGAATTCATGCGTTAGTTCTAGCAGATCTTTGGTGGAGTCTTTCAGGTTTTCCATGTATAGTATCATGTCATCTGTGAAAAGTGAAATTTTGACTTCTTCTTTGCTAATTTAAATGCCTTTTATTTCATTTTGCTGTCTGATTGCTGAGGCTAGGACATCCAACACTATGTTCAACAACAGTGGTGAGAGTGGGCATCCTTGTCATGTTCCTGATTTCAGGGGGAAGATCTCAGTTTTTCCCCATTTAGGATGATATTAGTCATGGGTTTTACATATTTGGCTTTTATGATGTTAAGGTATGTTCCTTCTATCCGGGCTTTCTTGAGGGTTTTTATTAAGAAAAGATGCTGTATTTTGTCAAGTGCTTCTTCTACATCTATTGACTACACATTTTTTTCAAAGGCACTAAAAACTTTTACCAAGAGAGACCATATTAAGAATCACAAAATAATTCTCAATGAATTTAGAAAGATTTGGATCATTCAGAATATGTTCTTTGACCACAATGGAATTAGAAATCAATAACAGAATGATATCTGGGAAACTCCGTAAATATTGGGAATGAAATGACCCACTTCCAAGTAACCCAGGATCAAAGAATAAATCTGAAGAAAAATTAAAAAAGTGTTTTTGAAAGAAATGAAAATGAAACCACAATATATCAAAATTTGTGGAATGCCATTCAAGCAGTGCTTAGTGGGAAATTTATGGCACTAAATGTTTATATTAGGAGAGAAGAAAGGTATTAAATCGATGTCCACAGTTTCCACTTTAAAAGTTGTGAAAAAGGACAAATTAAACCCCAAATAAGCCAAATAAAGACCAGAGTAGATACCAATGAAAGAGAAAATAGAGAAACAATAAGGAGAAATCAATGAAACAAAAATTTGATTCTTTGAGATCAAAATTGATAAACCATTATTAGCAAGGCTGATTGAAAAAAAAGAAATTATTTAGGCTGAGATTGCTCGCTGCCTTAAAAAAATAAATTAACAACAGCAGGGATTAGGGGGCTGCAACACTACTACAGATCCTATTACTACTGAAAAGATGAGGGAATATTATGAACAACATTATATCAACCAATTAAATCACTTGAGTGAAATGGACAAATTCCTTGAAAGAAACAAACTATCAAGGTTTACATAAGAAGAAACACATAACCTTGAGAGCTCTAATTCTACTAAATAAATAGAATTTGTAGTTAAAAATCTTCCAAAAAAGAATATTCCAGGGCCAGACAGCTTTACCTGTGAATTTATCCAACACTTGAAGAAGAAATAAAATGATGGCCATGAAAGTGGTGGAGCTAAGGACTTGTGAATATTCTCTTCTCCAAATAAGCTAAGAGAAAACTGGCAAAAATGGTCAGAATCAGCATTTTCAGATTTCTAGAAATTAGTCAAAAGCTTGTGGCAACTGGGGAATGTTTATTCAAGAAAAATGGTTGAACCTTGGTAAAAGCAGAGAGCTCTGTGGCATTTTAACTTGACCTAGTCCCATACCCCACTGTAGCTCTGTGGTGGCCTTGAAGAATAGCCTGCAATTTAGGGCAAAAGCCAGCAGCCCGGCAGCTACTGGAAGGAACAGAACAGGGATGGAGCTCTTTCAAAGCCTCATTTCTAAAGAACTATTTTACTTCATCTGTCTGGTGGTTCCTTGGAAGATACCACTTATAAGGCTGTCAGTACTTGACCTATCTCAGAGCTGGCCTTTTCCCTGGGAGGCACTTGTTAAAACAATTACAGTTAGCTTCATGGCTGCCTGAGTGATGGATAATAGAAGCTAAACAACAGACTAACTAAAAAAGGTGAAAAGGAAAAGTTGGGGGAGTAAGATTTCCACACGAGTTTTCCCAAGTTCTGACACTATTCGGAGAGTCTAGAAGGTCTCACACATGTACGGTTGTGAGCATGTACAGCAGAGACCTAAGAAGGCTTTATGCCTTCACTTCTGGCTGATCTTAATGCTCTGTGCTAATAGGAAGCAAAAGCTAACACAGAGTTGTCAACTGCTTGGCTAAATATCGAAGGTGTGCTCAATACCCCAAGAGACCCCTTAGCAAAACTGAGAGACTTACTGGTTCCAGGTGTTCAAGGAAATCTTTGTCCAATTAGCTGATCACTAGTCTAACCAAGCAGAGACTTCAGTGGCCAAACATTGTAATTATAGAGTTGTAGAAATTTGTTCAGAGAAGTTATTTAACAAATAACAACTATAATAAGTAGCATCAACAACAAACCCCAGGGAAGGGAAGAATCCAATTCTTAGAGTTGTCACATTATAGTCTTTAAAATGTCCAGTTTTCAACAAAAGATTACAAAGACATACAAAAAAACCAAGAAAGGATGGCCCATACAAAGGGAAAAAAATAATCAGCAGAAACTGTCCCTTAGGAAGTCTATACATTGGACTTTCTAGACGAAGACTTGAAATCTATTATTGTAAATATGTTCAAAGAACTAAAGGAAATTATGTCACTAAACAGAGAGTATCAATGAAGAAATGAAAATTACAAAAGAAAAAATACCAAATCTACAGACTCTTCCGGAGAACAGAAGAACTAGAAATTCTTCTTAACTCATTCTATGAAGCCAGCTTACCCTAATACCAAACCAGACTAAAACATTACAAGAAAACCAAAGACCCATATTTTTAATGAACAAAATGCGAAAAATTCTAAATTAAATTTTAGAAAATCAAGTTCACCAATTTATAAAAATGATAACATACCATGACTAAATAGGGTTTATCCTAAGAATGAATCGTTAGTTTAATATTTGAAAATCAATGTAATCTACCATATGAACACATTAATAAAGAAAAATCATGATTATCTGAATAGACACAGAAAGAGCATTTGACAAAAATCCAACATCCATTACTAACACAAACTCTCAGCAAACCAGGAAATGAAGGAATCTACCTGATAAAGGACATTTATTAAAAAAACCTATGATAATATCATATTTAATGGTGAAAGACTGAATGCTTTCCCACTCATTACCCATAAAATCATGAAGAAGATAACGCTATCTACTTTCATCATTTCTATTCAACATTGTAACATTATACTGGAGGTTTAGCCTTTGCAATAAGGCAAAAAAAAAAAAAAAGGCATCTGGTTTGGAAAGGAAGGAATTAAACTGGTTTTTATTTGTTTGATTGTCTATGTAGAGAATCTAGTAAAATATACGAAAAAGCTACTAAAACTCAAAAGACATTTTAGTAAGATGGCATAATGCAAGTTCAACATCCGACAGTCAGTAGTATTTCCATAAATGAGCAAAAAACAATTATAAATATCATTTACATACGGATAAATGGGTCAGGAATAAATGGGTCAAACATCTGTAGGACTTACACCCTGAAAACTAAAAAAACAGTGCTGAGAGAAATTAACGAAGACCTAAATAAATAAAGAAATTGTTAATGAGTCAGGTTACTGAATATTGTTAACCTGTCAATTCTCTCCAAACTGGTCTGTGGATTCAAGGCAATGCCAATTGGAATCCAGTAGGCTCTACTGTAGAAGAAGCTTATTCTAAAAATCATGTGCATATAAAAAAGACCTTGAATAACTAAATTGACATTGAAAAAGGACAAAGTTGGAGGACCAATAATACCTACTTCCAAGACTTCCAGTTTTATTATAAATCTCTAGTAATCAAGACAGTGTATTACTGATTAAAGACAAAAAACCAGATCAATGGATCAGAACTGAGTCCAGGAACAAATGCACACAGATACTGAGAATCGATTTTCACAAAAATGCAAAAAGGCCATTCATCTGAGGCAGGATTGTTTTTTCAACAAATGGGGCTGGAACAACTAGAATATGCAAATGCAAACAAACCAAAATAGATGATCTGATCCAAACCTCATACCATATATAAAATTTAACACAAAACAGATCATACACTTAAATATAAAACCTGAAAATATAAAACTTTCACAGGAAGACATAGGAGAAAACTTCTGTGACTTTAGGCAAAGGATGCTTAGACAGTATAAAGCATGATTCATAAAAGAAAAAACTGATAAACGTCATCAAAATAAAGCTTGTTCTTTGAAAGCCACTGTTAAAAGAGAATGAAAAGGGAAAACAGAGGCTGGGAGAGAATATCTGCAAATTATGTATCTGCAGAAGAACATATTTAAAATATATAAAGAACATTCTGATGTCACACACCTCACAATGGCTGGGTCTGATTTCACAAAGTGGAGGTCGGGGTGGGGGGGTGGTGGTAAAAAAAAAAAAAAAGGCTGAAAAGTGGACAAAGCAAGAACTAAAAAACAAAAAAGGTTGCAAGCAACAGGTATTTTAAGGAAAAAAGGTAAACCACTTCCTTCTCGTGAAAAGGAAACTGGAGTCTGGAACAGGATTATTATAAAACTGGAATAAATATATAGTGGAAGAGTGACAGGATACTTAGAATTAACTCTTAAAGCCTTCATTATATTAAGAAGAGATTTCATTCATTCAGTTCCCATCTGAGTGTTCATAAATAAAGGACTTTAATATTACTATCTGAATTAACTTTTCTCTGATCAAAGCTGTTAATGAAATAAAACATTCTATCTTTAAAAAAAAAAACCCCAACAAACTCAAAATAAAACAGATTAATGACTAGGGAATACCGGATACTACTTATTAAGAATTGTCACATATTAATAGAACTTCATTACCAACTCTCAGGCAGTAGATAATAACATCATGGGGGCATGAAGTACAAAAGGTGTAAGTTTCAGACTTTTAAGAAAATGCTTTGGTTAAATTAACCTCTTGGGGTTTTTTCTTGATACCTTAAGAAGGGAGTACAGCTTTACTAAAATGTGTAAACGTTACTTGCACAGAAGTGATTGACATTTCTAAAAAAAATAAAAATAAGAAAGAATAAAGAAGATAAGAAATTCAAGTGGAAGTAGTAAGAGGTAGTCCTATGTAGCTTATTTATATATTCTGGTCAACCAACTAAATAAGTTGCAAACTGAATGGCAAGACTGAAACAAACAAAACAATTAGCCTTCAGGGGCGTCTGGGTGGCTCAGTC
Organism: Herpailurus yagouaroundi; assembly: GCF_014898765.1. Classification (NCBI taxonomy): domain Eukaryota; kingdom Metazoa; phylum Chordata; class Mammalia; order Carnivora; family Felidae; genus Herpailurus; species Herpailurus yagouaroundi. Next base: position 30,418,630 of record NW_024412429.1, on the reverse strand, counting down.
GATTAAATGTCCAACTCTTGATTCTGGCTCAGGTCATGATCACGAGATCGTGTGAGATCAAGCCCTGTGTCAGCCTCCATGCTAAGCATGGAGCCTGCTTAAGATTCTCTCTCTCTGCTTCCCTCCCCAACTTGTGCTCTCTCTCTCTAAAATAATAATAATAATAATAATAATAATAATAAATTAGCGTCCGTCCATTTACTTGGGTACAATGGACTCATTTAGGTAAATTAAAGAAATAAAGAAATGACTTTGTACATACGGGGCTATAATATTTCCACCTTCCACTTGCCTACAGTTTTCAGGTCATTAGAAATGTATCTTAATTCATCCCTACTTCTAAGAAATTACTAGTATAGGGAAAGCCCAAAAAGCTGCAGATGAACTTGAGCATTTAGACATATCTGAACTTCTCATGAAAATTTATTTTCAGAAGCTTTGTAAGTGTTCTATGCTCAAAAGGAGAAGTCAAGCTACCCTGACAGTCTTTAGGAGCTGGGACATTTTGTGAGGTTTTTTAAAAATTCTAACCTGGAGAGCATGGTGTGGATCTGTGTATCACTGGAGAATAGGCATCCAAAGCAGTCAGTTGACTACATACTCTCATTTGCATATTAGATACAAGTTTGAAAATTTTTTATAAAACATGTTCAAAAACACCAAGAGTACTGTTGCCATAATGTATTAAATATGGTATTTTAAAATTTTTTTATTTTTATTTTTGAGAGAGACAGAGAGAGAGACACACACACAGAATCTGAAGCAGGTTCAGGCTCTGTCAGCCCAGAGCCTGATGTGGGGCTCAAACTCACGAACCACTAGATCATGACCTGAGCCGAAGCTGGATGCTTAACTGACTGGGCCACCCAGGTGCCCCTAAATATTATGGTATTTTTTGGTTGTTGAAACAGTTTGTCCTTACTGTTTGTGTATTTTTTATATGTGTGATCTGTCATTGAGTATAAACTCTTTAGGGCCAATGACTGTATCATCAACTATTATATAAAATTCCAGTGTTTTAGAGAATGGAACTGAAAACTTTCCTGGCAGATGTAACAAGAATGAAGATCAGAAAGACCTGGGATGTGTGTTTCATACGGGAGGCAGCAGGAAAGCCTGGAAAGAAAAGCAGATTAGGAAACAGAGAACCTGTGTTCTGGTCCTGGGTCTGACATTTAGTAACAGTGACTTGAGACAAGTCACAGCCTCTAAGATCTAAGACAGGGGTCAGGATACTGGTCTGCAGGGAGATAGTGAGAACCAAATGTGATCCATGTGAGTGGCTGTGCTCTGAAGTGATACAGGGCTATATATAGTTATATCATCATCAGATTTTCTCTTTAAAAGATTTTAAAGCTTCCAACAAAATGGCATTTTACTGGGAAGCCTGACAACACTAAATATAATTTAAAACAAACAGACAAACAAACAGCCCAGCAGTCTGGGGATCTTGGCTCCTGGTCTGTGCACTGACACAGAAGTGCCCTGGGAAATTTATGCAAGGCCTTTCCCCTTAGTTTTCTTGACTAGAAAACAGAGGGGATAGAGAATTTCTAAGGAATCTTCTAGGTCATGATTCTGTGACTCTTTAAAACACCATTTAAATTATGTTTGTCTTTCATCTGTAGAATAAAACATTATCTTGTGAAATAATGCATGGTTTTATTTGATAATTCCTATAAATTAGACTGTCATCTCCTTCAGAATTTTTGAAGTGAAACAGCCATATTATTCTCCAAAATGTCAACATCAGTAACCTGAACAAACATCTTCCTGAAGGAAATTCAGCTGGGATCATCCGGGTGCGTGTGTGTGTAGGCATGTACTCATATGCGTATGTGGGTATGGTTGGTGGATGAACAGGAGGGCATGACAGATTATCTAGGCTGTTTGAGGCTGTTACCCTCTTGGGATAGTTTGCTAGTGATTGTGTGAATATGAAGTTTGGGCTGAAAGTTAGGTACAAAATGATCTGCAGGGATAAAAAAAATGAGAAATAGGTAGATTTTTGATATAAGTTTTTTGAGGTAAAAGGGATTTTCATTTATGTATTAAATGATGCAGCAAGTACCAAATGAAACTACAAAAACTTCCTAGTGATCTTTTATAACAAATACCTCGAAACAAATTGCTTAAATATATTACGCATTTGGAGAAAATATACAATGATAATGTTCTGGGTATTACTTTCTTTTCTTTAATGTCTCAAAATAGGTATTTCATAATTTTTTTTAAACCACACATCATCTACGTGTTTTCAGTTAATGTCATTTTAAAATGTTACTCAAACAAAAATAAATGACAAAATGGTCCCCAAAAACAAAAATTTAGTATGATATTTTAATTTTATTTAATATTATTTCTTATAACTTAGTTATAATACATTCTCAAAGTCCAACCATTAAGATATTCTTACGGGCGCCTGGGTGGCTCAGTCGGTTTAGTGTCCGACTTCGGCTCAGGTCGTGATCTTGCATGAGTTCAAGCCCCATGTCAGGCTCTGTGCTGACAGCTCAGAGCCTGGAGCCTGCTTTGGATTCTGTGTCTCCCTCTCTCTCTGCCCCTTCCCTGCTCTCTCTCTCTCTCAAAAGTAAATAAACACTAAAAAAATCAAAATAAAATATTCTCAAGCTAGCTCAACTCTTAAAAATCAATTATCTAAAATTTAAGTTTCTTTTTTTAAAGTTTGAGATTTTTTTTTTTTTGAGAGACGAAGAGAGGGAGAAGAGAGAGAGAATCTTTTCCTTTTTTTTTTTTTTTTGTTTATTTATTTTGAGAGGGGGTGCAGAGAGAGTTTGAAAGAGAGAGGGAGACAGAGATTTCCAGACAGGCTCTGCATTGTCAGTGTGGAGCCCGATGTGGAATTTGAACCCACAAACCATGAGATCATGACCCAAGCTGAAACCAAGAACGGGACACTTAATTGACTTAGCCACCCAGGCACCCCAGGGAGAGAGAGAATCTTAAGCAGGCTCCACGTTCAGCACAGAGCCCAACACGGCGTTCCATCCCACAAACCTGGGATCATGACTGGAGCCAAAATCAAGAGTTGAATGTTCAACCGACTGAGCCATCCAGGGGCCCCTGAAATTTAACTTTTGGTGTAATGTCATAAAAAGAGAAATGGAGAAATTGTCCTTAAAAAAACAAACAATACTTGTTTAGCGCTGCAAGTATTTAGAAGGAAAAGTTGCTTACTGTGTCACAGACTCTGAGCCCAGCCTGAAATCTTGGGACTTGTCCTTAATGACTGACCGCTGCAAAAGAAGAACAACAAACGGTAAGTACAAACTCAGCACAATGCAGGTAATAGTAGCAACTTGCTGAATGAGGAGAGAGCATGCTTGTTCTGAACATAAATGTCTACCAGCATAATGTTTTCACTCCTACGGACAACCAAGGAGAAAGTTCTCCAGATCATCTGAGCACTCTGTACGCATGTCAGTTTTCAGGTATGTGGCAAAAAAAAGGTCAGATACGAATCAGTGTAAACTAATCTAGAAACACCATATGGCATATCACTTAGGTTCTAAATGTATCTTTCAGCATCGCATCCTTCGTTCCTCATCCTTTTGGTATACTTTATATTTTCATAGTGAGGACACTCATGGAATTCTATCTAAAATTTTGGCTCTGAAAACCCAACCTTCTACAAAATTTGTTCGGTACATATTTTATTAACGGCACCTTTGTGAAGAAAACAAATTAAAAGTGCTTTCAGTGGCGCCAGATTATATTGTTATGTTTGATGGTTCCTCCAGAATTCCAGCATTAAGTCCAAATGAAAGTATACTGTGGGAAAATGGAGTTTGATATGACACAGTATTTTATAAATCTACCCAACGTTGCTATAAAATTGACTACAAATATTTTTTCAAAGAGGTAATTACATGTTATGGAAAGAATCCATTTAAAATTCACATAGTGGGGCACCTGGGTGGCGCAGTCGGTTAAGCGTCCGACTTCAGCCAGGTCACGATCTCGCGGTCCGTGAGTTCGAGCCCCGCGTCAGGCTCTGGGCTGATGGCTCAAAGCCTGGAGCCTGTTTCCGGTTCTGTGTCTCCCTCTCTCTCTGCCCCTCGCCTGTTCATGCTCTGTCTCTCTCTGTCCCAAAAATAAATAAACGTTGAAAAAAAGAAAAATTAAAAAAAAATAAAATAAAATTCACATAGAAAATATACAGTTACTAAGTTTTGAGCCATATACAAATCAAAGATATACTATAGCCACCTAATTATTTAATTAAAAAAAAAACTGCAGAAAACAAAAACCAAGATGAAATCAAAGAAAAGGAGCACAGTCCTTAAGTTGTTTCAGTCTTAAGTTGTTTGAGTAACTACTGTTTTCCCAGTCTTATCTTTCCTGAAGATTGTTTTGCTTTTTATTTTTTTTTTTTAATTTTTTTTTTCCAACGTTTATTTATTTTTGGGACAGAGAGAGACAGAGCATGAATGGGGGAGGGGCAGAGAGAGAGGGAGACACAGAATCGGAAACAGGCTCCAGGCTCTGAGCCATCAGCCCAGAGCCTGACGCGGGGCTCGAACCCACGGACCGCGAGATCGTGACCTGGCTGAAGTCGGACGCTTAACCGACTGCGCCACCCAGGCGCCCCTGTTTTGCTTTTTAGATTTTGTCCCTCACAATCAGATTCTGCAAGATCATTCTTTAGCAAGATTTGGCACTTGAGTATCTTAAAACAAGTATTCTTTTTTTCTTTTTAATTAATAATGTTTATTTTTCAATTTACATCCAAATTAGTTAGCATGTAGTGCAACAGTGATTTCAGGAGTAGATTCCTTAGTGCCCCTTACCCATTTAGCAACCCCCCCACAACTCCTCCAGTAACCCTCTGTTTGTTCTCTATATTTAAGAGTCTCTTATGTTTTGTCCCCCTCCCTGTTTTTAGATTATTTTTGCCTCCCTTCCCTAATGTTCATCTGTTTTGTATCCTAAAGTCCTCATATGAGTGAAGTCATTGGATATTTTAAAACAAGTATTATTAATCATAAAGATTTCAAGACGATATTGTATTATGCAGTATTATTGGTATCTGCATAGCTTCAAATCAAGCATATAATAAAAACATAAAAGAACAAGAAGACTTAGTGGTGAAAGGTGGATCTTGTAGCAAGTGACTCAATTTCACAGAACAACCAAAGCACCAAGAACACCCTGATTTTTCCCTACTAGTGAAGATGATCTGACTTACTTAAAATGTGTTGGGGACAAAAAGTACAATCACATGAAAAATTCAAATTCACGGACTAATTCAGATTACAGAACAGTCTACCTGCCCTGAACCCAATAGCGCAAGAAGCAAAGAAAACCATCAAAATCTAAACTCAGAAAGTATCAATTATAACTGAATATATTTAGTTTTTCTCCCAGTCTTATGAAATAAATTCCAAAGACAGCAATCAAATTGATTTTATTTTTTACTTGGTCTATCTCTTTGCTCATGGCAAGCCCAGCATTTTACCATATGTATACGTATGTATGTATATATATATAATGTGTGTATGTATTATATATATATATAATGTATGCAACTTTGTAAAAGTCTGGATTAAAAAAACCCCTCAATGTAACAGCTCTGATCAGAATTTGAACCTACTTCAGAGGTTGAGGGAAGAGAAATAAGACTGAATTGTATATCACTGTTAAGTCAATGTTATTTTTAGTTATTTATCATGACCCTGACATACGAGTAACAACATATTGTCATGTGTAGGTCTTACCAAACCTGCTTTTAATAGTCTGTTCATCATGTGAAATGGATGCAGAAGGTTTGTCTTAAGTAGATTTAACACTGTCCCTGCCATCTTTCCTGCTGTGTTACTGTATTACAGTAACTGGCACATTTAAGTCCTTCTTCATATCGCAAAGGTGGCTTAAATTGTGTTCAAATCTTATGAATCCCAAGTTAATAGAGTATCCACATTACAAAGTTTTAACACTTATTAAAGGACACTTATTTAATTAGGACCAATATTCCACCTCTAAACACCTTTACTCACTCATTCCTTGGTCTCAGCAGCAGCGCGCCATATGGGTAGTTACTCATGGAGGCAAGAAGGAGGAGGAAGAAGGTATCTCTGTGAGCTGTTTTGTTTCATTTCCTTGTTTAACAAAAAAGCCCCCACGGCTGTGATACCACCAGCCCACAGCACCCCCATCATCCACAAGGCCAGGGGGCACGACTGCCCTTCTCTCCCTCCTGTCCACACACACCTCTCAAGTTGTTTTGTGACTTCGTCTCCTCTTCACGGTACCCTTGATTTGGAGAGGAGGGGATGAGGAGAGGAAGATGAGCAAAGCAAAGGAGATGAATGAAAAGACCAGAAGCCAGGGGCTCCTGCTTCCCAAACCCTCACAGCTTCTTAGTGAGGCTTTTAAAATTAGATGCAGTGAGACTTAAACATGAAAGGAATGATTCACGAAATGATTTTAAGTGCCTCCACTGCACTGATCAAACGGGAGATTTACCAAGAAGAAAACAACTCATAAATAGCTTTGTAAGAGAAATGGGCCATGCAAACAACTCATCCAAGTATTTCTGTAAACTTGAAGAATGAATGTAAAATTAGGTAAATGTTCAATCAATGTCTGTTGTAGGTAGCACACAGGTGAGCTTTAAATAAGGCAAATTTATGGTATCGTACAGCTCTATATTTATGTGTTTATAATACCTTCTGATATCTTCTTTTTCATATAATTAATATCTATTGTTTATTTATACCCACTTGGTAGAAATTTTTTAAAAAGAGAGAGGAAAACAACAACTAGAGCTGGTGGCTAAATTGTAGTCGTGGCTCTGTCATTAGCTTTCCATGTGGCCTGAGTACAAGCCATTTCCCTTCTCTTGGGGTCTGTTTTTTACCTGAAAATGAACAGAAGGGGCTCCGAATAAAAGCGTGATCTATCACAGCACCATTCGCATATTTTACAGATGAGGAAATGGAGGCCCAGACTTGCCAAGGCTACAGAAGTCGCCCAAAGGCTACAATTCTGGTTTTTCAAACTGATTTAACAACAAGACTATTTTTCAAGGACAGTTTTGCTTGGACCCCTCATATAGAGACACTTAAACGTGGAATTAGTCTAGGTGAAGTTAGGTTTGGTGGCCTGGAAAACCCTGTCTTCCCAGCTCTACTCCCCAGAACCCTAAAGAACAGGGTTCTACAGAGGAGAGTTTATAGACCACAGGACTAAACAAGCTCTTCCAGATTTCCTCTGTTGCTAAAATTCTGTTTCCAGGAGCACAATTTTACGATTTTATATATTCCCTTGATTCTTTGATTTTAGAATTTATTATTAGTTATGTGAATTGTATTTGATGCTGAATTATAATGCTTTTCCTTGAGGACAAAATAGTCCCGTGCATTAAGATGCGGTTTCTGGAAGTATATAAAAACACAAAGGGAAGGTTTTCATTTTGGTTCGTGATTTGTAGTTTTGGGTACTAACTGTGCCAGTTAGAAACAACAACAGGTATTTATGAAACCCCACTCTGAGCCAGGCACTGTGCTAGATGTCCTGGGGGTACAAAGCTGAGGAGGCTATAGGAATTCATGACCTAATGGGGAAAGCTTTACATACAACCAACAAGGCAGAGAGGAATAAACATTACGATGATGATAAAAAGGAAATGTGCAGAAATAAAGGAACAGAAGCCTTGAATCGTAACTGGAAGTTTTTGAGAGGGATTCACAGAGGAAGGAGCATTTAGCTAGACCTTAAGAGATCTCAGGAGATCCGCTATTTCACAGCAACATCCTTCCCATGCTCTTTCTTAAGTTCACTCTTGACCAAAACTGGCATCCTTTAACCTTCTACCCTTTGTCCTTTCTATTCTTTACAAAATCTCTGATCTCACGGACTTAACCAGTATGTTTAGCAAATGACTTCCAAATCAATACCATTAAACCAGATCCAGATCTTAAGTTTTCTCCAAAATGACTTGGCAATAGCTAGTTTTCAGCCAATTTTGTAAACACAGCAGTTTTTTTCCGAAAACACACTTGGATCTGTAAATTTTCATCAGAACTACCTGCAAGTCTGAGTTTTCAGCAAATCTCTCCTGAGTTCCATAGATGTCTGCAAGATATCTGTAAGTGACTGTTGCATAGATGCTGCCAATTTCATTGAGTCTCAGATTGAAGTTCTTCTACTCTTATACACTGGGATGTTCAAACTAGAAACCCAGGTTTCTCCTTAACCTTCACATGGATTTAGTTCACCAAATCCTAGTTTCTCATTGTATTTGGCGTGGATTATTGCAACAGCTTCTCCCGGTCATAGTTCCTTCAGTATTGCTTTTTTTCCATTTTTTTCAGAGCTTCTAGAATGCACTTTTGAAACAATTAGATAATCCTTTGGTGACTCCCTACTACCTCCAGGATAAGATGCAGCTTTTTTTCCTTTTTTTTTTAAGTTTATTTATTTATTTTGAAAGACACAGCATGAGCAGGGGGATGGGCAGAAAAAGAGGCAGAGAGAGAGAATCCCAAGTAGGCTACACACTGTCAGTGAGAACCCGATGCGGGGCTCAAACTCATGAACCATGAGATCATGGCCTGAGCCAAAATCAAGAGTCAGGCACTTAACGGACTGAGCCACCTGGGCATCCCTAAACTGCAGCTTCTTAACATGCCATAGGGACCTTCTTAAATCCTGTCTCCTTGTTCAGATTCAGCTCTTTTTTTAAAATATATTTAAAAGTTTTTTTTGATGTTTATTTTTGAGAGACAGAGAGACAGAGAGAGAGAGAGAGAGACAGCGCAAGCGAGCATGAGTGGGGGAAGGGCAGAGGGAGAAAGAGGGAGACACAGAATCTGAAGCAGGCACCAAGCTCTGAACTGTCAGCACAGAACCCTGTGTGGGGCTCAAACCCACGAACTGCGAGATCATGACCTGAGCCAAAGTCGGACACTTGACCAACTGAGCCACCTAGGTGCCCCAGCTCTTTCTGTTTTTAACTTTGCATCCCAACCTCTAGACCTGATGAAATACCTGTGTGGCCCAAGTGTACCAGGCCTTAGTATATATCTGTTCAGTCTGCCAGGAATGCCTTGCTTCCATGAAACTCAATTTAGAAATCAATTCCTCTGGAAAGCTTTTCCTGACCTCACGAAGCTTAAGTCAGGAACCATTTCTACTTGTACTTCTTGCATTTTGTATTGCAGTCTACTGAACTCTTGTGCAGCAAAACTCCCAAATGTCTGACATCTGCCAGCTCTTTCAAGAGGGAACTCCCTGAAGGTGAGGGCAGATGATGGGCATGACCAAAGATTCCAGAATGATATCTATATAAAAACTTCTAGGAGGCAGTTAGAAATATACCTGGGGGATTCAGGATAGGAGCCAGGGTTACAGATGTAGAGTTTGGTACATCTGAGAATACCAAAGTGATATCCAAAACTATGGGGCTAGAAGTGATAACCTAGACAAAAATATGTTAGAGAAAAATAAAAAACAACAACAAAAAAGATGCAGCAGTGTACGTCTCAGAGAAGGCTTGAAATATAGTGGCTGGTGAAGCCACATGAAAAAGGAGTAGTAAGTTCAGTGCTGAAAGGAAAGAGAGAAACAGCAGAGAGACGGTAGTGTTAATGACCCAGGACATTGCGGGTATGGAGTATTTCTTTACATGGTCTGTTAATTGCTGGGTTTGGTCCTTCCTTCCACTCTGCGTTTCATTCCTTGTCCTTTCCCCCTGTGACCAGCTAGCTGGCTTTAAAATTTTTCTGTTGAGTATTTCTAGCCACTTCAGGGCTTTTGCACATGTGGTTGCCAGTGCCTCAAATGTATCCTCCCGCCTACCTGGCCCTCTTTTTATTTTTATTTTTTTTTAATATTTATTTTTGAGGGGCGCCTGGGTGACTCAGTCGGTTAAGCGTCCGACTTCAGCTCAGGTCACGATCTCACGGTCTGTGAGTTCGAGCCCCGTGTCAGGCTCTGTGCTGACAGTTCAGAGCCTGGAGCCTGGCTTCCGGTTCTGTGTCTCCCTCTCTCTCTGCCCTTCCCCCGTTCATGCTCTCTCTCAAAAATAAATAAACGTTAAAAAAATTTTAAAAAAATATTTATTTTTGAGGGAGAGAGACAGAGCATGTGCAGGAGAGGGGCAGAGACAGAGAGAGGGAGACACAGAATCCGAAGCAGGCTCCAGGCCCTGAGCTGTCAGCACAGAGCCCGATGTGGGGTTTGCACCCACAAACCTTGAGATCATGACCTGAGCTGAAGCCAGACGCTTAACCGGCTGAGCCACCCAGGTGCCCCTAGACTATAACTCCTATAAAAGCTGGAAGGGCAATTTCTGTCTAATTTGCCATTATGCTATCCAGACAACATCCCACTGCAGTGCCTGGAAAAACAGCAGGCATTCAATATGCATGTGTTAAATGAGTGACTAATAAGATGCCACAGGAGTGATGGAGCAAGGAAGGGGCTCACGAATGCAGTAGGAGCTAGAAGAATGCGGAAGGGAAATGACCAAAACCACCAGTGGAGGCGTCAGCTGTAGAAAGAAGGGGGCTTCCTTTTTTATCTGAAAGCAGCTGGAGAGGGAAGGTGAAATTACAGAAATACAGAGTCCATAGAGATGAGAAGTAGAGAAAATTCATGTTGGAGGACTTCTCTTCAAAGTCAGCTTGGAGTAAGAGGATGGGGCTGGAGGGATGTGAACGTCTCTGTGACACAGCACAGACAGAACGGGGCAGGGAGTCAGTCAGGAAGAATGAAAAAGATGATCGAGACCATGGGCCTCACTGAGGCTGGGAATCACAACCATGACGCAGAGACAAGCAAGACAATTACGTGACTTTCCTCAGCGGTGCTAAAATGAACAGTTAGTTTACCCCCAGACCTAGGGACCGGTAAGAGTAGTAATGCTAAGTCACACACTCCAAGTACTGTATGTATCTGGCATTCAACTGCTAAATAATTGTGCCTTCCAGGCCTTTATTTCTGGCTGGTCTAGAGTAACCTGATTTGGGGAGAATGAAAAACGACTGCAGGTGACCGGGGAGGCAGGAAACATCAGAAGGCCACCCTCTCTCTCTCTCTATTTTTTTATTTTTTATTTTTTTCAACGTTTATTTATTTTTGGGACAGAGAGAGACAGAGCATGAACAGGGGAGGGGCAGAGAGAGAGAGGGAGACACAGACTCGGAAACAGGCTCCAGGCTCTGAGCCATCAGCCCAGAGCCCGACACGGGGCTCGAACTCACGGACCGCGAGATCGTGACCTGGCTGAAGTCGGACGCTTAACCGACTGCGCCACCCAGGCGCCCCTCTCTCTCTCTTTTTAAATTCCTGCAAACTAAAGAATCATTTGGGTCATCCCCCTCCTCCTCTGGGACTGAACTATTCGCTAGAGATGGGAGATTAAGGAAGGAAATTGGAGAGACTCATGGAGACCTAACTGTTTGATGAAGTCCATCGCACCCAGCCCTCTATCCACTGCTGAACATCTGCTGTGTGAGCACCATCACTGCGGTCTCCGACGGGGGTCAGGTCGGACGTGGAAGATTCACAAACATCTCAACACAGGTGCTTCTATTTGTCTGTCTGACCTTTCCATCACTCAGTAAACATTCACTGGATACCTGCTTTGTATTACATGCTGGGGATTCAATTCTGAACATAGCCCCTGCCTTCAAGGAACATTTGGACTTTTTATTTCCATCCAGAGAGGAAGAAAGAAATAGAAGAAAAAAGTCAGACACATGAGTCATGCTAGAAGTAGCAGGTTGTATTTTTTTTTCTTTTAAACCAGCTTTCTTTGCCTGACCTTCTTCTTCATCTTCATTATAAAGACTTAATGGGTTTTAATGGAACAACTATGTACTTTTAGGAGAGTTTCAACACACAACTGATCATTATTTATGGATTGCCTATTTGCGAATTCACCTCCTCACTTCAGTTCACTTGTAATCCCAGATCAATACCAGCAGTGCTTTTATAGTCATTTGAATACATGTGCACGTGCAGGGTGGTGAAAAATTTGAGCTGCCTGATGCACACAATCCCACTTGGGGCTGAAACACTAGAAACTTCTAACGCTTTGGCATGTTTCAAATGTTCTGTCTTATTTCAGCTCTCATACTGTAAACGAGCATCCTTTTTGTGGTCTGTTTACTGCTATGTTTTCCACATTTTTGTGTTTGGCTTGGTCATTCTGCTGTTTAAAATGATCCCTAAGCAGCCTGGGCTGATGGCTCAGAGCCTGGAGCCTGTTTCCGATTCTGTGTCTCCCTCTCTCTCTGCCCCTCCCCCGTTCATGCTCTGTCTCTCTCTGTCCCAAAAATAAATAAATAAAAAACGTTGAAAAAAAAAAAATTTTAAAATGATCCCTAAGCAGCATGTTGAAATGTTGTCTAGTATGACTAAATGCAAGAAGGCTGATGTGCCTTAGACGAAATACATATGTCAGATGATCTGTGCTCAGGCACAAGCTATAGTACTGTTGGATAGGAGTCCAATTTTAATGAATCAACAATATATATATTAAATAAGGTGTCTTTACACAGAAACACACATAAAACTAGGTTATGTATTGGTTGGCTGATGAAAATGTGGTGGCCAGAGGCTCACAGGAACCTAATCCGGTATTTTCCCTGGAACACTGGTTCAGTATTCATTCACCAACTCAGTGTTCGTGGTGAATTCAGAGACCATAACTACTATGAACAATGAGAATCCGCTCTATATTTTTTGGTATGGCTTCTGTGTATCTACAAAATTACTATTTTACTGTTCTTTGTTGCTACCTTCTCTTACTCCTGACATATCTATGAAGTTTTTGGGAGTTCTGTCCCAGTCAAATCATAATAATTTATTGAGAATATTCTCTATGTAAAGTACTAAGATGAGGGGCTTTGAAAGGAACAACTGGGAAGTTGATTCCCATTGGTTTCACACAGCTATGTGTAATGCTTTACAGGCTGCTATAATGCGTCAGGTCAACTTGAAGTTTATATATCCAGAGATCAAGGGATCTGAAGCACATATGTTATTCCTCCAATAAGGCTGGAAGAACATTTGCTAGCAAAATTCTGTAACTCTTGTGTCTCCCAGGGAGGCTTTCAGAAATATAAAGGAGTATCTCCCAAAGATTAGCATGTTTAGGGTAGGATCTGGCACCAGGATTTTTACACAAGTGCCCCAGGTGATTCTGAGGCCTAGCACTTTGATAACTATTAATCTGGCATAAATCAAATTGGCAATTTGTTGGGGTAGGAGAGCTAAGGACTAATTTTTGATTTGGTGTCTGAAGCTTAGTGAATATAGCTTAGTAACCAATAAGCATGGATTATGTGATCTCCTCCCTTGTTTTCTTCCCTTCTTCCAGCTTGAATCTCTATTCTTACCAACCCTACCCATCAAGAATTTCAATTGCCCTCCTGATAAACAATATTAAACAGAAACAGTGAGGCTGTGACTCATAATTTAGTAAGGGAAAACGTATGTAGAAATAATTTGGCACTGAGGTAGCAGGTGACAAATGTAGTAAGAGACCAACAATATGCCATGCGATTATGGGGGGAAAAGACTTCTCTGACCAAGTGGAGGTTCTGGCCAGTCTGTCTAAATGAATGATTCCTTATTCTTCTTCATTTCAGTATGTGTACATATGCATATGGATACGTACGTATCTATATTAGTTTGAACAGAATTGTTCAGTGATGTTGCTTTTAACTTTGCTCTTTACATCATTTTAGTAGGTTTATATCCATTATACCCGAGCACAAATCATGCTTTTGTTTTAACAATATTTATAATGTAAAATTTATTAGCTATAACAAATGAAATAATTATACATGGCATTTGTGGTTAATTACAAAAGTTGTGATAAACAATGTGACCCAGGGAAGCCTGAATGGCTCAACTGGTTAAGCGCCTGGCTCTTGGTTTTGGATCAGGTCACCATCTCATGGTTTGTGAGATCAAGCCCAGTATTGGGCTCCACACTGACAGCACGGGGCCTGTCTGGAATTCTCTCTCTGCCCCTCCCCGACTTGTGCGTGCACGTGTGCACACATGCACGTTCTCTCAAAATAAACAAATAAAAACTTTAAAAAAGTAAAAAATTATGACCATACTACAAGATTGCTCAAATGGGGAAGTTCAATATGAAATGTAATTTACACTTATACCTGCCAGTGAGTTTCAGGACAGGACAATAGATAGCCTCATGATCTCGGCCTAGGCATGTTTTCTACTGTAATCTTGGGAATGATACTGCTTTTAGTCAGTCGCTCCAAGATGGCATCACTTGGGCAGAGAACACTTTCTTACAAAGGAAATGTCAACCTTTGGGAGGTCTATCAAGCATTCTGTGTTCTTTGTAAGACACAGAAGTGTGTAACTGAGGTCGCTACTTCAACACATCCACGGTAATGGGGAAGCATAAATAGGGGTAAACAAACAAACAAACAAGGCTCATTAAGCACAAAAAAGTTCTGTAAAAGAGTGATAAAAGAAAAACTGTTTCAGTGTATTGTATTATATGCAGGGTTTGTGCAGATAAAAGAGACTTTTAAATAAAAAAAGTTTCTTTCCTTTGTCTGCCAACTAAAGGAGAACCGTGTTAAAATTAGAGATCATTATGGCATTATTGGGGCTGCTGCGTAATAACAAGAACATGAGCATATAGTTAATTTCTAAGGCAAAGGAAATAAATGGTAGTCAAGAGCTATCTAAATTTAAGTGAGACATTTTATATATACTTTTCATGTTGAGCCTCACCATAGTTGGATACATCTTTATGTGAAGCTATTATTTATAAGTAAGTAGGATAGTCATAACTCCATATAGCGTATATGCGTATAGCTTGCCAAAAATGGAAAAATGAAGGCAAAATTTCCTTAACAGGACCTTACAATAAGAAGAATTGTAATTGAAGGAAAAACACACATATGTATGTCACAATATTATATATATATATTTTTATTACAATAGAGTAGTTCTCAACTGGAGGGGATAATTTTGTGTCTCAGCGGAAATTTGGCAATATCTGGGAGGCATTTTTGATTGTCACAACTGGAGAGATTAGTGTTTATGGCATCTAGTGAATGGGTGGACAGAGGCCAGGGATGCCGCTAAACATCCTACAATACACATTCCCTCAAACAAAGAATTATCTGGCCCCAAATGCCAGTGCCAAGTTTGAGAAACCATGGAGTACTTGACAAAACACAAGAGGACAGCAAAGTCAGAGTATAAGAGAACTTCAGAAAAAAAGGACATGCTTGTTGAGTCAGAAGACAGGGTGACTGATATTAATCAATTCTGTCAGTATCTAAAGGACAATTTATAACCTGGAATGACTGGTGGCAAGTTCTCCCAACAAGATCTTACACATTTTATTAATTTTATTAAAATAAGTATTTATTTATTTATTTTGAGAGAGTGAGAGGGGAGGGGCAGAGAGAAAGAGAGAGAGAGAGAGACAGAGAGAGAGAAAGAGAGAGAGAAAGAGAGACGGACACAGAGAGAATCCCAAGCAGGCTCCACACTGTCAGTGCAGAGCCTGACGTGGGGATCGAACTCACAAACTGTGAGATCATAACCTGAGCTGAAATCAAGACTCTGATGCTTAACTGACTGAGCCACCCAGGCACCCCAACAACTTACATATTTTAGATCGGTGACAGATTATTAGATGGATGTTACTGATACCATCATGAAAAGCAAAAGGAAATACCATATTATTCTATCAAACAATGCTTCCTGTCATAGTAAGAGTGAGTAATGGGCCAAGCAAAACATTGGTTTGACCGAGTACATCACTTATTTTATATTTTTAATGTATACTCATCCATTCAAAGATTGAATGCTACATCTGCCTTCTCAGAGTCATGAGGGAATGTCCTACAAATTCTTACCAATGGCTTCTTGGAACAATTATGAAATCTTTATTGAATTTACATTATTCTCTAAACTGGGTTTTCAATGGAAGCTCTACATAAGAAACCGAAACGTGATAGAGGATGGCCTCAGAGACTCAAATCAGGTGAATCATCAGTGGGTTGCTAAACTGGAAAACAAACTTGCCCTTATGTAATTTTGTGTAAATTTTAAGTAACGGGAGTTAAGAAGACATCAAGGATATGACACATTCCCCAAACTAAGTTTTGGGGTGGAGGCACAGGGGGATTCTCTCACAGCCCCTTTAATTTTGGAACCGCTTGGCAATGATGGAGGTCCCGGACCCAGGCTAGATAAGCTGAGAAGACAGGCTGTCAGCGGTGTTTCACTCTGCCGGGGTTAAGAGACTCCGGGAAACACACAGGGGGACTCTGCCCCAATAGCAAGCAACACAGCTGCTGAGGGGAAGAGACAAGGCAGCAGCCGAGGTACACGTGTCAAACACGCTGGCTGAGGCAAAGGTGTAAAAAGGAGAATGAGTAGAGAAACTGGTCACCAGACCTTTAAGAAGGTCAAGGCCATACGGTTTCCTTTCAGGGTAAGAGAGATTTTGGAGGCTTTTAGAGTTTCTCCGTGTAGAACATTTAGGAACATTACTTTTGAAAGCAGAGTCTGTGGGCGTGAGGTGACTCATACTCCCTTTGCTGTCACATCATCAGGGTCCACTTACTTTCTTTGCAGAACATGTTCTCTCTCTAGGCTAATAGAAAATCTTCAGTTGTAGACAATGGTTTTTGAAGTTAATATTTTTCTCAAAATAGTTATAAGGTATTGAAACAAATTATAAGGAAAAATACACATCTGTATCGTCTGCACTGAGATTCTTCACAGGACACAGATAAGTACTTTGGTTTTAGATTTACTTGTAAGTTAAGATTTTGATTTCATGCTCTTCAGATGAAGGAAGAAAACTAAACATTCCTGAAATTTTAAAACAGATCCAAACACAAATTAATTTTCTATCTACTTAAAATAACAAATTAGAGACAAATCAACTGTATTTTGTTTGATAAACCAAATTACTAAAGTTAAAAAAAGACATAAATTGATACTATTCTTTAGCAACAGGAAGGAGGCAATATTATGATTGTATTTTCAAAGATTTAGCATACATTAATTAACTTCTGGATATCTGAAAAATCTGCTTCAACATACCAAAAGTAACCAGTGCCTATTATAAACATGTTGTTGGATTAAACATAATAAAATCATTATTACTTCTGTGGTTAAAAATAATTCAGACGCACTCCTGGTACAAGGACCAGTAAATGGAAGGTTTTGTTTTCTATAGGAAGTGATTTTTGAAAATAGTGACATATAGCCCAGTTAATTCCGGCTTAATGAACTGTCTTCTTTTGGGATGAAGAGGGTAAATGAAAATTAGAGATTCCGTGGATGAAGACAGACACATGTACACTGAAGGCAGCTAATATACTGCCTACTGTTTTTATAAGAGTTTGACAGAATTATCAATTTAAGATTTTGTGTGCATTGTATGCTTGGCTGGAAGAGGTACTACTATGGAGTTACCTGATGCTTCTGGGTTTTCTGTTTTGCTTTGGACTAGACAAGAAGAGAGCTGTTCCTGAATAAAACTGGAGTATCATGCACTTTGGTTTAGGGGTCAGCACTTTTGAATAAGCCCAGCCTACTCTCACTAATTCTAGATGCTCAGTAAAATACCGAACAGAATTAAAACACTCTTCTCCTCATGGGAGAAGCTGAGCTATAATGGATATTTTTAGAATTACCTTGAAATAGCGAAACTAATAAATATTATTCTTTTAATGAGTTTTTAGAGAAAGACAAAAACATCACAGTAATTTCTTTATACTCACAAAAATAATCTGACATTCCTATACATAATTATTACTATACACCTGGAATTTGCACAAAAACATACTTGGTTGTATCAATGTTGAAACATTCATAAAGTAGAAGATGCTTCTCTGCTTTGGGTTTCATTCTTAGCAAAAAAATAAGCATTTTCTGAAATCTAAAAAAAGGGGGCATTTTAGGAATTAAAAAAAAAAGAAAACTGGGCATTTCAGTACCTTGAAACTTAAAAAAGAATCAGAAGTATCTGTGCTAATAAGGAAAGATGTCCAGGATATACTGATGGGGAAAAAAATCAGAATATTAAGTATGATCCTAGTTTCATTGAAAAGAAGAACAGATATGAATAAAGATATGCATGCTCATATGTGCAGACAACATTTTTAACAGGATATGGAGGAAACTGTTGGAAGGAACACAAATATTAGCCAGACAGAGGGGTTTTATTTTTCATTTACACTATTCTTTATTGGTTAATTTTTTAAAACTATGAGCATATACTACTTTTACAGTCAGACAACTTAAAGTTATTAAAAAAATTTTAAAACAGGAATTTTAACAGCAACTTTTCTCCCCAAATAAATGGATGACATAGGTTAATAATTAGGCTAGTAAAAATAGCCTAAGAAAACAATAAGGTCTAAAATACAAACATAAATAAACCAAGGTTGTCAGCACTATTTTTTTCCCCAAGCTTCTCAGTTTTTTCCTCCCTGATAGCACCAATATTCTTCCTTCTGTTAGATGCACATTCACAGCACATCCCGATAAAAATGTTCTGGAGTGAGCCTGAGGAAAACATTCTCCTCCTCTCGCTCTCCTGTGGTATAGGTAATGGCTGATCTGTCTGGGACTCTCTGGCCTATCATGGAGAGTCACCACCTCAAGCCCTGTGCCCGCCTCCTGCCCTGGGAGAGCCAAATGCTGCCATCACCCACTGACACTGCAGTGAACCAGATGAAATGCTGGAATGTACCCGGGGCTTTCAGCAACAGAACAGGTGTGCTCCACTTGGAAGGACTTACAGGATTCAGCAGCTGCCAAGCTATTAAAAGGTATAATTTTACTTCTTATTCCATAGTTTGAATAGAGATAAGTTCAAGAAGAAAGAAAACTACTGAGGTGGTTTCCTTTTTTCCTTAAAAAGTACAGAGAATACAATTCTAAAAACTTCCACATAGAGATGGGCCCCATGAAGCAAACATAAAACAGGAATGTAAAAACCAATGTGACACGAGACGTGGCTAGCTGTGCAGGTAACAGCTGTCTGTGCTGTTGACTAGGTGGTGGGGACAAAGGGCCACTAGCCTGAGAACATGAAGTCCGAGCTCCTAATTAGGAGTCGTTCTGAACAAAACTCTTACAACCTTTCTGGATCTTGATTTCCTTATCTGTAAAATGAAAGAATTGACTAGAATCACCATGGATGATCTCTAAGGTTTCTTCCATGTCATCAATTCTGTAATTCTATGAACTTAGGACCCTCCCCTCCACAATTCTAAGCACTTATCAGAACTACTTTTCATGTTCTTCTTTTTAAACATATCTTCTATATGACAATAAATATAAAACTTGCACATGAAATTAAACATCTGATAGAATTTGTGGCAGGATCTTGATAAAATCAAACCATATATATTCTGATAAAGGACTCAACTGAAGAAAGGCAACTATGCCAGGTGCTAAGGAAGGCTGGTTACACATTTCTCAAGGGCTGGCTGTCTGCATCATGACTCAAAGTGTACCCAAAGCATTTTGATTACCTGGGACAACATTACTGTTTCTTCTTTTTACATAAGCGTATGTCATTCCTGATACTTTCTCAGAGAGGGAAAGTAAAACACTATCTACCTATACACCTGTTATATTCCTAGGAGAAAAAACATGTAGGACTCTATTCTAACACAAGAATCCAGTCTGAGCAGATAAAATCATGTTCTTCAACCAAAGAAATCTATGCATCTTAAATGTTAAAGGCCATTTGAGTTCCCTCTCAACATGAAGACTCTTCTACTCTCTTGCCCGCATGGAGTCTTATCCTCTGGAAGTCCTTGCTTTACCTATTTTTATGTTTTTAAATGTTTTACTTTGCATGTCTGCAAGGTCCTTGAGGTCTGTTAGAACTAGCATTTGGGCAGTAGTGGGATTAGCCTGAGGCAGACCTCAAGGGTCAAGACGGATATCTGAAGAATTACTCTGCTGAATTATAAATATAAAGGTATACATGAATCATGGACATCAGTCTGTGAAAGGAAGCAGCACACAATATTTTTTGATGAAGTAAGTTACTCTAAGTGGAGAAGTAGGGGCAGAGGTGAGAACTGGGGACTCTGAGAAGCAGGTTAAGAGGTCTGTAGCCGTAGGAACACAGGTGCATCAGGGAGAGGTAAGGGCAATACCAACATCCCAGGCAGCCAGTAAGAGCAGAATTAGTTCAAGGCTACTGCACACAGACGTGGGGGTTGAGTAACCCCAATTTCAAAGGTCAGCATGATGTGGAGTCAGGGATACCAGGAAGTCACTAGAAGTAAAGGTTATGCCTTTCATAGCATCTCTAACAGTTCTTGACAGACTATGAATATTGTGAGCTATTACAATGACTCCCTGTGCTGATGTTATAAATGCTTTTTTGCATTAAATGTCTTTAGGTTGTAAATGCACATTAGTATCTTCCTAAATTCTTAACCCTGGTGCTCATTTACAAACAATGGATAATATTACACATGTAGCATTTGCTCAAATACCTTACCAACCCTTTGAACTGTATCCCCTGTTGTCCCCATACTGTCACAGGTGACCACTGTCATATGTCCTTGCTGTATTTGAAACTGGTACTTTACCTAGAAACATTTTTTTTTCAGTTCTTTGTAGCACAGGCTGTTCATTCTTATATAACCCAACCATGAATTCCAGGTGCCTGGAGTTAACACATGCCCCCTCTTAACTCTCTGTTGTTAATTTTAGGCTATTAATACTTAAAAAAAATTTTTTTTAAACTTTTATTTGTTTTTGAGACAGAGCATGAACGGGGGTGGGTCAGAGAGAGAGGGAGACACAGAATCGGAAGCAGGCTCCAGGCTCCGAGCTGTCAGCAAAGAGCCCGACGTGGGGCTCGAACTCATAAACCATGAGATCGTGACCCGAGCCAAAGTCGGTCGCTCAACCGAATGAGCCACCCAGGCGCCCCAATACTTCTTTTTTAAAGTAATCTCTACATTCAATTTGGGGCTCGAACTCACAGGGTAAGAGTTTTATGCTTTACCAACTGAGGCAGCCATGCGCCCCAAAGGCTTATACCTTTAAAACACTCTTCCTTGGATGCCTTGACACCTGACTACACCACTCCCTATTTGTCTTTGTAGTTGTTGCCTCAGACCTTGTGGTTACTCTAACACAATGGTTCTCAATGTTGGCTGCACATCTAAATAATCTGGAAAGCTTCTGAAATCACCCATGCTGATATCCCATTCCAGAGCAATTAAATCACATTCTGGGTGTGGGGACAGGTATCGATATATATATATATTTTTTAATTTCTTAGGTGATTTCAATGTGAAGCCAAGAGTGAGACATCTGTTCTAATGTAAGAATCAAGGACATCAGCTCTTGGGTCACCAGTGTCCCCTTTATCCCAACTCTTGTAACCATTATAGAATTTTAAAGTCCAAGAGAACAACCTATTCACCACTCTGGGTCCAGTTCCTTGACCAACTCAATTTTTACAATGTGTCCTTCTATTCACTTCAGCTCTTATACGTGCTCTGTGAATTTATTATAACCTCAGTTGCCTGACATCTGAAATATTAAGTAAGCAAAAGAGTCTGTGGGCTTACAGGGCATAGTTCCAACTTTTTTTTTTTAAGATTTTATTTTATTTTATTATTATATATTTTTAATGCTTATTTTTGAGAGAGAGAGGAGAGAGAGAGAGAGAGAGAGAGAGCGAGCGAGCACGCTGCGGAGGAGCAGAGAGAGAGGGAGACACCGTATCCGAAGCAGGCTCCAGGCTGTCAGCACAGAGCCTGATGTGGGGCTCGAACTCGCGGACTGCGAGATCATGACCTGAGCCAAAGTTGGACGCTTAACTGACTGAGCCATCCAGGTGCCCCTTAAAGACTTTATTTTTAAGTAATCTCTATACCCAATGTGGGGCTCAAACTCATAAACCCAAGTCAAGAGTGGCATCCTCCACCAAATGAGCCAGCCAGGCGTCCCCAGCTTGTCACCTCCTTTAGGGTCTGACACTGCCTCCACGTGGGCAGGCATGGCTTAGTGCAACCTTGCAGAGAACCCTGCTTTCTAAGTGGGCCAGTCTTCTCCTGATTCCACATCCTTTTCAATCTGGCAGATCCCCCATGGTGTGTCTGTCACTCTGGTGACTCTCTTAACAACACTATCAAGTCTCTTATCCTCTCGCGCTTTATCACAACTGCCCTGGTTACGTATCGAACCAAATATGCCTTCTCCACTGCTATGGCCCGCATGCTGAACACAACTGAAGGAAAAAATCCAACTACACAGAATTAGGCCACCTACATTTTCAGAGGACACAAACAGCTCTCAGCACCACTCAGGAACCTCTCTAGATGTCTCAGATGAACTCTCGTGCCTGCTCTCTTTACAGGCATTCTAAGGGTCACTATTCTTCCTAACTCCTTTGGCCCTCACTTTTGAAGTGGACCTCTTTTCTGTGGCGGAGAACATAATGCCAACCTTAATTTCTAGAGTTCCACCCTACCAACTTATTTGTATCTTCACTGACATTTACCTGTCTCAGAGGGGCACTGCTCTAAGTTCAGCCTTGCTGACATTTTTGGCCAGATGATCCTTTGGTGGTGGGGGAGTTGTCCTGTACATTCTAGATGTTTAGCAGTATCTATGACAACAGTATCCCCCTCTATGCATGTATTTGTAAAAATATTTCCAGACCAAACACCTGCCAAATGCCTCCCGGGAGGCCAAATCACCCTAGGTTGAGAACCACTGCTCTAAGCCAAGGCTAATCTATCAACCTGTCTTTCTGATAAAAACCTCCTGCTTCCTCCAAGATCTATGTGTGCTTTCTTTATCTATTTGCAACCTAAACCTGCCCATTGCTTTTGTCTCCTTAGTATAGAGTTTGACACGTCACTCCAGTATTTACACAGTCACTCGTGGAAGCGTGTCGCCCTCCAGACACAGTGGGAATTTTTTTTTCCTTTCAGGTGAAGCTCTGGGAATGACCTCTACGAGTTCCCTTGCCGAGGCCCCATTCTACTCTTCAATCCCGGTCATACGAGTTGTCAATCACTGATACTTCTGCACAGGTGCCAGGGCTTCCTGATTACCAAATGCTCCCACTGCCGAACTGACTGGCTGTTTCTGACATTGCTGACCATACCCTCCTTGAACCTTTCTTCTCTCCTGGTTTCCAGGGCACTTCTTTTTTTCTGGTTCCTTCCTTCCACTCGATTATTCTTTCTTAATGTCTCCTCTTTCTCAGATTCTCCCTTAAATACCAGTGTTCATTTGGGATTCTGTCCCTGGCTTTTCTCTCAAAACTCTACAACCTCCCCCGCCCCCCCCCGCCCCCGGGGCTTTCTCCTTCATTACAAGCTTCAACTCTTCTGATAGAATACAATGCATACACTAACTCCTCCCCACGTGATCTGAAGCCCTACCTTCTCTCAAATTCCAATCCTGCATGTCTGACTTCCTAGGGACTATTTCCACCTGGGAGCACTACAGACACCACTAACAAATCAAGATCTCTAAAATTGAACTCATCACAGGCTCCTCGTTACCACTGTCAGTCTCTATGCCCCCAACTATTCCTCATTCTTTTATTATTTCCATGGTACTACCCTCCAATCAGTTGTATAATAAGCCAGGGCCTTGGCACAATCCTAGATTTCCAACTTCCCTAATCATATTCAATCAATCAAAAAATCCTATCAATGATACCTTACATCCTCTCTTGTTTCCCCACTAGTTCAGGCTTTTATATTTTATTTCAGTGGTTTCCTAATGAATTTCCCTGACCCAGGTCTTAGGTACCTCTGATCCAACCACTGTGTTGCCACTAGAATGTATTTGTAACAGACAAATCTGTCCATGTCACTCCCTGGATTACCTCCTCTAAGGGGATCCCCTCTGTCTGATGCATTTACAACGTAAGCATCTTAACAGAGCACAATAAGCTCTCCGTGGCCTGGCTCTTGCATTTCTCCTCTCCTTCTCCCCATTAGACCCCATGTTCCTCAAACATAACCATACCATACCACAGTTTTCTCAAGTTGTTCCCTCTGCTAGATGTTTTTTCTAAGATCATCTAGCTAGCATATACTTTTTCATCGTATAAGCCTCAGCTCAAGAATGATCCTGTCTGAGAACTCTTCCTGGACTCCCAGGGCACATTCAGAGGGTTTCTTCCTGTGTGTTCCCAAGGCACTGTGCACATAGCTTCATGATAGTTCCCATCATTGTCCGCTGGAATTGCCCTACTCCGCTGGTGTCTCACCCACCAGCCTGCAGGCTCCTGACGGGCATATGCTTTGCCTACTCAATCCTGTTTCTGTGAGGACGAATAGAACGCCCAGCAT
This sequence comes from Herpailurus yagouaroundi, assembly GCF_014898765.1. Lineage (NCBI taxonomy): Eukaryota > Metazoa > Chordata > Mammalia > Carnivora > Felidae > Herpailurus > Herpailurus yagouaroundi. The sequence goes on along the minus strand of NW_024412429.1, from coordinate 30,394,283 downwards.
GGAAATAAGCACTCAATAAACACAGGCTGAATGACTAAATGACACATGGACAGGTTCAACTGTCAAAAAACTCTATCAGGAAAAAAAAAAAAACAACCGTATCATGACATGGTATTTGTACAAAAAATATATATGTCAGTTTAAGGAGTCAAGAAGTAAGGTTTTAGGTTTAACAAGTAATATATATGACGGTACACTGCTTGTTAAACTTTTCTATTGAAGTACTACTAACATCAAAAGAACAGACTGATATCCCCGGGGGATCAGATGGCACAGACTAAAAAACATGACATTTCTCTAATATATCCATTTTCTTTTATTTTTCTTTTTTTTAATTTTTTAATTTTTTTTAATATTTATTTATTTCTGAGACAGAGTCAGAGCATGAGCAGGGGAGGGACAGAGAGAGAGGGAGACACAGAATCCGAAGCGGGTTCCAGGCTCTGAGCTGTCAGCACAGAGCCCGACGCGGGGCTCGAACTCACAAACCTTGAGATCATGACCTGAGCCGAAGTCGGTCGCTCAACCGACTGAGCCACCAAGGCGCCCCTATCCATTTTCTTTTTAGCTTAAAACATTCTGAATTCCTAGCAAGTCAAAGGAATGCTCCAGGAAAATAGAACATGTTTATTCTGTGGGCTCTAAGACCTCTAGCCTAACTGTGTATCCTCAGGCGGGTGGGTGACAGGGTCAGCACAGCATCAACACAGAAACAGCATCACACTTAAAGTCACAGGTTCCACTTGGGGTCCTTGCCCCACCACCTGGGCTGTGACCTGGGGTCTATTTTCATCCCTCTGAGCCTCCTCAGTTTCCTTATCTGGAAAATGGCTATTATGGCTACTAATATTATGATAAAAATGATAATAATATTTGCCTTATATATTTCAATAACGTAGGTGCCAATATTAAAAGAAACCATAATGAAAGCAATGAAGTATATAAGCATGAAAAATAAAGTTGTATTTTATCCACAGAGCAAAAACTACAGTTCATATGCAATCCATATTCTTGAAAACATTTACCTTTTGAAGAGCTGAAGAAGGTTTTTCCAGTTTGGTCTTCTCCTTTGTGGTTAAAGGAGGGGATCGCTCCTTTATCTCTGGAGGCAGCTCTTGATACAGTGCTGGAATTGAATGAGGAATTCACGTCACAAATTGAGGAGCACTGACGCCAGGGGTGGGGGAAACAGTGGGGGGGGGGCAGATATGAAACTAAAGGTATTGATAGTCACTTCCTTGGTGTAACAATAAGCTACCTGGCATTTAATATTATAGTCACTTTATAGTTGCACACAGTAGTTATCAAAAGAACATAATTTATGATTGGAAAGTTTTGATCAGCAGGATTTGAAAAACATAGAAGGTGTCATTTTCACTTCTTATGTGGTCATGCAGATGCTTATCTCATTTTCTCTCAACTCACATTTACCAGGAACCTGCTACAGGCAAGGTTACCCGCTAGGTACTGGTAGAGGAGTTGGAAGAGGATCAAAAGACAGCCTTTGCTCTCAAGGAGCCTACAATCTGGTCAGGGACAGACGTGTTCACAATTGTAACATAAAACAGAATATATCATTATTCAAAAGAGAGACAATAAAGACAAGTTCTGATGTGGATGGCAAATGCTCAATGCAAGAAGTGGTAGGTAGGTCAGACTCTGAAGAATAGGTAGGATTTTGCAGGCGGAGGTAAGGAGAAAGAATAATTTGGTAAGATGGTATGAAATAAATGAGCATGGGGCTAGGGCTATAACAATATTGAATCTGTTCACAGTCTGAGTCTAAGGTTCTGATAGTCTAAGATTATAATTTATATAATCTATTTACATACGGTGTTGACTCTGAAAAGCTTATGTGGGAATTTTATTATTTATTATTATTATTTATTTATTTATTATGAAATTTATTGTCAAATTGTTTTCTATACAATACCCAGTGCTCATCCCAACAGGTGCCCTCTTCAATACCTATCACCCACCCTCCCCTCCCTCCCATCCCCCATCAACCCTCAGTTTGTTCTCAGTTTTTAAGAGTCTCTTATGGTTTAGCTCCCTCCCTCTTTTTTTTTTTCCTTCTCCTCCCCCATGGTCTTCTGTTAAGTTTCTCAGGATCAATGTGGGATTTTTAAAGGACTAAACAGAAAACGTGTTTCAGTTAAATGAAAATCCTGGGCAACTCTGAATTGAGAGACATTGGTAAAATATACCTGATTGAAATCCTTAAATTATAAGATATATTAATTGGCTTTGTGTATGGGTTGATTTTATTATTAGGCTTCTTTATCTCTCATTGGAAAGGATGTTAGATGTCATTAAGTGAAGCTGTTCATGTTTTTCTTTCCAGTGGCTTAAGATACAAAAGGAGTAAGTTCTTTATAGTAATGGGGTACTTCTATTGTGTTCTCCTAGAGGACATGGCTTTCAACTGAACGGTTGGTACAGAGTCTGTTCACATATATACACTCCCTTAGAGCATTTGCTTTGCATACTGGGCTTCAGATGAAGATAAAGGACAATTTCTCCTACTATTTTTAGAGTGGGATATGCCGCTGATGGTCTTTATTCTCTAGTGTTAAAACTGAGCAGGTGCGTTTTTGTTAAATTCAGGTATAAAGTAGGATAAAGGGGAAAAGAAGATAAGCCCTGATGAAGTGAGAATTCAATCATTATATTCTCGGGTTTTCTGAGAATTTTTTGTGTGTTCCGGATAAAAGGCTTTTTCAAGAAGCAGTGACTGAGGCCAAAAGCAAATACCAATTACCCTGGGATACAATAAGGAATTATGGCAGTCGAAGGATGGTCGCTCCTTGGAACATGGAATTAATTTCTGCATGCAGCCATCAACCACCACTGCAGTATGCTTCAGAAGTCTCACTTTGGTTATTATGGAACAGAAACCAATTTTAATGGATTTTTAACCCACTGTAGGTCACATACCTATAGCCTCTCAAGATTCATAAGCCTAAGAGGTTATTTCTACAAACTAACTGTTCTAAACAAAATAACTACTCTAAAGTTAAAACATCTAATACCATCCTGCCTGGAAATAAATACATCATCTTTTTATGCTGTCAAGTAAAAAAAAAAAAATAGTTTGAATGTTTCCACTTTGTCTAGAAGAAACAGTGGATTATAATACCTCGTTAAAATTACAGACATACTGCAGAGTGACTGTCATTGGGCCGGCAGCTCTCTTGACTTGAAAATGGGAGTTACTCCTGCCAAACTGGGGCCGTTGATCTAGAGGGAAAGCCATGACTGGGAAAGGGAAGGAAGAACGGGACATCTGAACCGATCTGCAAGTTACAAGTACTGAGCTGATGAAAGTGACTGGGCATTAACCTGTCCCAAAATTTCTTCTTTCCGCACTCTTAATTTTTGTCCACTGTGCATCCTCTTTTGGATATTAAAAGCAGTTTTAAGAGCTATCAATCATTTATTGCTCAGAGAAGAATTACAGCAGTGGCATGGAGGAAATTAAGAATTTGTTATGAGGGAGAGAAGTGGGTAATTTTTGAGACACTTCGCACTTTTGAGGGGAGGACTTTGCTGAAAGCAGCAGATTAGCTGAGGGAAAGAGCTGCAGAGACCAGGAGCTCTGGAGACTGGGGAAGGGGGCCCTGGGAAGTACCAGGGTGCAGACACGGTAATGAGAGGGGGTGAAAGAGAAGTAAATTCATCTGCGCCTAGCCTAGCACCCAGTTCTCATGGAAGAAACGATTCTTCCTCTTTTCCTTCGTCTCTTTTGCTCTCAAAATTCAGAACTTACATTAGGAATCAATAGTATGTTGTTCAGCCAGTTTGGGTTAAATGGGGTTTTGCAGACTAGCCTGAAAGTCAAACTGTTAACTTATAATATTTTCTTTTTTGCAGAAACAAAGGACTTAACAATAATGATTCAAAAAAGTGTGCTCTCAAGGCTGCCTGTACTACATTTTAAACCAGAACTATACAATTTTAGTGTTTCTGGAAGGAAGCTTACAGGTGACGGAGCTGAACTTCCTCATTTTATAGGAGGAAACTGAGGCATATTGATATTAGCTGTCAAGCAAGGATTAAAAGTCAGTTTTCCTGACCCCTGAGTATTGTGCTTTTGCACCAAACCATCCAGTGAACTGCTGATAAGAAGCATTCTTCTCAAGAAGCACTGCTCCACTTCTCTCCTTTCTTCAGTCTTTAAACTGTTTTATCTTCAGGCTCTCTGTATTAGTTCTACTTGTACCTCTCCAATGCCTGCTAGGACATCTACAGCTCTCACAAACTCCTATTTAGAACTTCTTCTTCAGCTCATTTCCTTTGCCTCTCACAAATGGGGATTTAATTCACCCGAGAATGAAACAACCTGATGTGGTTCCGTTCTAGCAGGTACCAGCCAGGACTGAGGTATACAGAGTAAAAAAGAGACTGGTTCTCACAGGGCCTGTCAAGTGAGAAGTCACTGCGGCAAGAGATGAGCTGACATGAGTGTATGAAGTGGGTGGCCGGCACGTAGGGCTGAAGAATGTTGGTAGCTAGAGAGGCAGGTCCCCTGGGCTAAGTCCATGAAGGAAATGTTCCAATCTCGGAATGTAGTAGCTTTCTAGTGCATCAGTGCCACCTTTTTATTTTTTGCATCATGAGAATGAAAAGCAATACCCATTGGCAAACATATGCAAAAGTTACAGAGAGAGTAAAGGGTAGCAGATGATAAAATCTTGGACTATCAGTTATACCATATTAGTAAGCCAGGAAGGGAGCATAAAACTTACTTTCACTAGCCACATGATTAGCTGGGAAATAACCCTCCTGTCCCTTTCCTCTGCTGCCATACCACCAGTCCTCATTATCTTTGAAAAACACTCGGATAATGTCTCCGCGATGGATGCTTAGTTCATCTGATCGATTTGCTGTGTAGTCATAAAGAGCCACTACCTACGAGAGAGATAAGACCACCACAGCTTTATCACAACTGTACCACAGAGAAAACCCCCAACATTCACTTCCTCTTGCAGAAGAGCAGCTGAAACCAAAGCAGTACTTTGGTAAGTCTGAGGCTGTCTCAAGGTTTGCTAATGGGATCAGGGGTGGTGGGAACACAGCAGGAGAAGCAAGATAAAAGACTGCGGGATTGAGAAATGGTTAAGAGCATTCAATACACTAAGATTAGCTTCAAAATAGCAGATGTTAATTTTTTTTTAAGTGAATTACTTGTGAAGCAAATAAAAAGAAGGCTCACACACCATTCACTCTCTTAGAACTGTCTTATACTCCCTTTGGATCCCATGCTCTGTGCTAAGCAGATGTAACTGAAAAAAAATTCCTCAGAACGTCAACAATTTTACAAACAGCAAAAAGTAATGAAACAGCCTGATTACATAACTTCATTGTGATCACTTGATCACTATTAATGTCTCTTTTAAAAATATATTTTCCCATGAACACATGCTTTTTTGGTATTTTATTTCAAACTAAGTCTTTTGATTAAAAATACTCTTAATAAAGTTATTTTCACCAGATACAAATTTAAGAAGAAAAGTCTTTCTACAAGAATACTCTTTCCTATACTGTATGGTAGTCACTGTATTCGATCTTTTTATTTATTTATTTTTTTTTAATTTTTTTTTCAACATTTATTTTTGGGACAGAGAGAGACAGAGCATGAACGGGGGAGGGGCAGAGAGAGAGGGAGACACAGAATCGGAAACAGGCTCCAGGCTCCGAGCCATCAGCCCAGAGCCCGACGCGGGGCTCGAACTCACGGACCGTGAGATGGTGACCTGGCTGAAGTCGGACGCTTAACCGACTGCGCCACCCAGGCGCCCCACGATCTTTTTATTTTTAAAAAACCCAATAAAAATGAATGGCTTGCACAGAAATTTAACAAATCCCTCAGAGCAGTTATAAGGATGAGGCAGAAGACCTCAATCCATTTTATATGTCATGCATTGTAGAACACAGAACATAATATGTATACTAAAGAAGAAACTACTTCTTTTCCTACTTAAATGGCGTCTGAAAATTAACAGGTTATACAACTATATATGTAATGGAAAATTATCATTACAATCCTTTGTGCATTTAGGTTACGTACTGATTCATTCACTTAACAAGTGTTTACTGAAATCCTAATGCGCCTGCTACTAGGCTAGGGGCTAAATATATAATAATAAATAGGACCCTTTCTAGAAGGGCTACCTCATTTTGGCTCTCCAGGAGAATAAAGGATAATCAGGAATTAACCAGGTGAAGAGGCAGAAAGCATGTCTTGGGCAGACTGTATTGCTTGTGTGAGTCCAGGGAAGAGAAACCCAAAATATTCAATATGGTGGGAGCCTGAATTAGCATCAAGAGCCTAACTAGCCAGGTGGGGGAAAGAGGGTACAGGGACAAATAGGGGCTAGATCATGCACGTTGTAGGAGCTCATGCTCATAATAGAGGCCATGGGAAAAGAGAAGGGTTTTTTTTTTTTTTAATTTTTTTTTTTCAACGTTTATTTATTCTTGGGACAGAGAGAGACAGAGCATGAACGGGGGAGGGGCAGAGAGAGAGGGAGACACAGAATCGGAAACAGGCTCCAGGCTCTGAGCCATCAGCCCAGAGCCCGACGCGGGGCTCGAACTCACGGACCGCGAGATCGTGACCTGGCTGAAGTCGGACGCTTAACCGACTGCGCCACCCAGGCGCCCCAAGAGAAGGGTTTTAAGCAGGAGATTCCGTAACAGTTTACAAATCTCTTTGTGGTGCCTTTTAGTTTACAATATTTATTAACACATTAACCAGGATATTTTAATGGATAAATGTGGACTTACCTGCTGTCACTATATGGTATAAGGGCAGTAAAAATAATTTAATTCAAATGGTACAAATGCCATCCCTATTGTACTGCTTAGTACAGTCTGTAATAAACAATATGCTATACAGGATGTAGTTTCAAGTTTACAAATCTTTTATAACTTTTAGTGTACTGATGCCAAACTATTTATGTAAAAGTGGAACTTAAAAAAATTTTTTTTAATGTTTATGTATTTCTGAGAGAGAGAGAGAGAAAGAGAGCAGGGGAGGGGCAGACAGAGAGGGAGACACAGAATCCAAAGCAAGCTCCAGGCTCCGAGCTGTCAGCACAGAGCCCCACGCAGGGCTCGAACTCACAGACCGTGAGATCACGACCTGAGCCGAGGCCAGAAGCTTAACCAACTGAGCCACCCAGGCGTCCTGTAAAAGTGGAACTTTTAACTCTTCCTTCCTTCTGTCTTCTCCAAACCTTTTCTCCTTTATTCTTCTAGCTGGCACTGGCACTGTCACAGAAGAAGAAAGCTAATAAAAATGTTCTGAATGCCTGCCACGGTCTAGGTACAATTCTAGCTGCTTATGTACGTTCTTAGACAATCCTGTGATGGTATGAATTCTCATTTCAATTTTATAACTGAGGGATTTTATGTACCGAGAACTTCAGTAGCTTGTCTAAACTATAAGGAGTTACTTTTTTTTTTTTTTTTTTTTTTTTGTCCAAAACGAAATACATTTATAGGACGTCTTTGTCTGGAATCAAACACACGAGGAAGTAGCAGAGAGAAGAAGGGACGAGAGACAGAGTTCCCCAAACCTCAGGAAAGAGCAGACACTGTTCTGGGCAGCACCATGTAAGTGGCTGGCTCTGCAGAGAGAATCAAGACCTGGGTCACCTGCAGGCCTGCTCTTTCACGACACCTGACTTCCAGCCGCAGAAAACAGTGGGCTCCTCACCCTGGCACTGGTGCACCGACACAGCACAACGTGGGTGAATCTTATGGAAGGATGAGGTTGGTGTGTGCTTATTTATCAGGAGCCAGAGCTGGCTGCTCGGAAGAAGGGCAGGAGCGATTTGGCTCAGGCAAGAGAATCATTTATAAAGTCCCGTATCAGGCACGGGTCCTTGGGTGGATTACTGACAATCTGGAATCCATCAACCTAGAGCCAGAAAACCTTTCCTGAATTCCCCACTATGGTATTTGATAAGAGTCTCTTCAGAGGTACAGGGGTCCAAAAGACCTCTAAGATCCTACATTTCAACTTGCCTGTTAAAGTATCCACCGATTATCCTCCTTACACAAATATTGCACACTATTTTTTTTAATGTTTATTTATCTTGAGAGAGAGAGAGACAGAGACAGAGAGGGAGAGGGTGAGAAAGGGAGAATTCCAAGCAGGTTCTGGCTGTCAGTGCAGAGTCCAACGTGGGGCTTGATCCCATGACTGTGAAATCATGACCTGAGCCTAAATTAAGAGTCTGATGCCCAACCGGCTGAGCCACTCAGGTGCCCCTATAGAACACTAGTGTTACACAGCCCTCCAGTCTTTGTAAGTTATGTTCCACCCTCTTTGACCCTGTTATGGACTGAACTGTATGCCCCCCAAATTCATAGGTTGGAGCCCTAACTACCATGTGACTGTATTTGGAGATAGGGCCTTATGGAGGTAGTTAAGGTTAAATAAAGTCATATGGGTGGGGCCCTAATCCAACAGGACTGCTGTCCTTATAAAAAAAAGAGGAAGAAACAGCAGGAACATGCATGCACAGAGAAAAAGGACATATGAGGACACAGTGAGAAAGCAGCTGTCTGCAAGTCAAGGAGGGAGGTCTCAGGAGAAACCAACCCGGCTGGCTACTTGATTCTGGACTTCCAATTTCTAGAACTGTGAGCAAAAAATTTTTAAGCCCTTAGTTTATTGGTACTTTGTTACAGCAGTCCTGGCAGATTGACCCAGTTCTACAACCTGAATGGTGTCAGATGAATCACTCACTACTACCTGCCATGGCACCGCAAATGGACAACACCTTAATTCTACCCATTTTAGAGCCTTACCAGCTTACAGTACGGTGTTCAACACCATTATTTTATCTCCTGGTGTAGAAACGATGGCCTCGTCACCAAACTCCATCACGAACATCATTAGGGAGGCTACATCCCTCAAAGCAAAGAAACCGTCTTTGGCGCATGTCACCATCATACCCTTACTGACATTTAAGCGAAAAACCGCTATACAGTGAGGAATCCATGTGCTGCACATGCCAACAGTCCACATCCTGGCAGTGGAGTTACGGCCATTCCTTCATCGTATTGAAGGTACGGGACTAAAGCCACACGGCTTATATTCTGCTATCTAATCTATATAGTCTGCTTACACTACAGTGGGTGTTTTTATCCAGTATGTCATCTTCTCATCTGAGGATCACTTACTCTCTTCTGAGCATCTTCGTATACACAAAAAACTTCTCTGCTTTTTAAAATTTGCAGTGGATTCTAGGGGCGCCTGGGTGGCGCAGTCAGTTAAGCGTCCGACTTCAGCCAGGTCACGATCTCGCGGTCCGTGGGTTCGAGCCCCGCGTCAGGCTCTGGGCTGATGGATCACAGCCTGGAGCCTGTTTCCGATTCTGTGTCTCCCTCTCTCTCTGCCCCTCCCCCGTTCATGCTCTGTCTCTCTCTGTCCCAAAAATAAATAAAAGTTGAAAAAAAAATTAAAAAAAAAATAAAATAAAATTTGCAGTGGATTCTGCGTCAATTGTCTCCCCCATCTCCAATTACATTTTGTTATTATCTCGCTATTTTAGGGTAGCGTAAAGCTCCATAAAAAAGTTGAGAGACACAATCCCATCAGGAGGTTTCTTTTAACTTAACACCGTGTCTACTTTCCTCTTTATTTCGGTAGGTCTTGTCATAGGAATTGTCTCGACCATTCTTGTGACGAGTGTCTTCTATAACGCACCACTGCTTAGCACACAGTGCTTGAGCGTGTAGGAACGACACAACACCCTCAGCAGTATCTTTGAGCTGACAGAGCAGTTATGAAATATTTCTGCAAAAGAAGTTTAAAAAATTCATTCATGTGCCCATGTTGGTAATGGCAGGTCTGGGAAATGAGATTTTTTTTTTTTTTTAAACAAAATTCACTCGATCACATTTTGTCTGTAATTCACATACTTGAAACAGAGTTCCTTCTTTTCAAACTGGCCAGACTACTTGGGTGCAGTCATGATGGGAGTGCCAGGGTAAGCTTTTATTTATTTTTTTCCTGACATTCCTTTTTTAGTCTTCAAAGCAGTGCTCGTCAGAGACTATTTCTTGGTAAGCAGGGTCTGCCAGGCTGTTGTAAGACATTGAGGTGAATTCCTCTTCGTATTACCTTCTGAGAAATTTTTATTGTAGTTGTCTCTGAAGAGTTCTCAGTGGCTCTTGAAACCAGTGTACGGAGGGAACGTTAACCAGTATTGCTGAACAGCAGATGTTTCTTGCAACTTCAATTATAATATAATCTAAAAATCAATATTAATAATGGTCCCAAGTCATTCAACAAGCAAAGTTATGTTGAATAAACTCATAAACGTGAGTACTTTCTCCTTTAGGACCGCTTCAGCTGGGTCTACAATCATCGGGAACTTCTTTGTGCCAGGCTGCAGACAAGGTGGACCTGAATCCTACCACATTCCCTCCGCTTTCTCCTTGCTTAACTTGATTTCAGACTCCTGGCCTCTAGAAACAGTAAAAGAATAAACTTTCGTTGTTTTAAGCCACACTGTGTGTGTGGTAATTTGTTACTACAGCCCTAGGGAACTAATACATGTGAATTTTACTTTGGTGAATGCTGGATTTTCTTGTATTCCCTTAAAGAGAATTGGATCTTTTACTGGTGTGTAGTCATTGAGATTAGTTTTGACCCTTTTCAGGTTTGTTAAAACAGATTCATGAGGATTTTGGTCTAGGGCTCAATAACCCCCACTGCTTCCTGCTAATTTTCCTCGATGCCCCACACTTTAGGAGGTTTTGCCATTATGGCTGTCAGGAATGTGAATTGTTCCCATTCTGTTGTGTAGCTAATTTCTGACGGTCCTTTCCTTATGTATGGAGTTTTACCCCAAGCACAGACACATTAGTACTCAGCCAAAGACTTATTTTAAAAAGTTCATTTATTTTGAGAGAGAGAGTGAGAGCGAGTTGGGGAAAGGTAGAGAGAAGGAGAGAAAGAGAATCCCAAACAGGCTCCATACTGTCAGTGCAGAGTCCAATGCAGGGCTTGAACTTACAAACCATGAGATCATGGCCTGAACCAAAGTCAGATGCTTAACCAAATGAGCCACCCAGGCGCCCCTCAGCCAAACACGTATTAAAAGTCCTCCTTATGGTTATTGGCAGGATTATGACCAATTAACATAAAGTGAAACGAAAAGTAACATCTCAGGTTTATTATTTTTTTTTGCCAGAAGCCTTGTTACAATTTAAGGCACATCAACTAAAATGTGTACAGTTTTAGTGCTCAAGGTAAATGCACTTACGACTTTATTACACATTTGGCATTCTTTAAGAAAGTGCATTAAGCTTTAATATAGATATATTCAGGTTACACTTGTGTTTCAAATGATAAAACATTGTTCTTTTTTGATTTTACATATTTTGTCCTCATGTATACAGGAGATGCTTAAAGTGAGCTCTGGCTACGTGGCTGGCCTTGGGTTTATCACTCTGGATATACTGGTACGGCAACTTACATGCAAGAACAATTAACTGGAGCAAAGGGAGAAGATACTTCTTTCTGCAGACTCCATAAGGACTGTGCAGAAATGAGTATGTCTCAGCCAGGCAGTTCCATTTACGTGTAATGTACTGGGTTTTATGTAGTTACAACATGATGGGTCTGTAGCTTTTTAAACTAGCAAACCCCTGAGAGACTGTACCTTCCAGCTGAAATATTTATAATAGATTGTGTTTCAAATGCTGTTTTCTGCTTCTTGGACATTGAGGAAACATTCTTAATTTTGTAGAATTGGAAACAGGGTTCCCCCACCCTCTTCTCTCAAGCTGTAAACTGCTTTTTTTTTTTTTTTTTTTTTACAAGAAGTTATAAGAAGTCTGGGTACAGCTGTAGTATTTCAAATGCTTTCTGAGAGAAAGAAACTGTTTCCTTGGCCAATGAAGAAACTTCTCATGTAATCAAAGAGCAGTTTATATATCCTGATCCTTTTTTTTTTTTTTTCGCACAGTGTTTTTCTCTGGAATTATAATGGCTACAACAGCCTCATCAAACACTGTCTTCAATCCCTTCTGGGTTAAAGTTGAACTTTCCACATGGTGGCCCCTGTCTCTTGCTAGTTTCTGTCTTTGTTCTATATATAAACAAGATTTTCTTTCATATTATTCAGTTTTGCTAAAGTTTTGGGGCTCACCTTGAAGATCAGTCTGAGTTCCTACTAAACGAGGCACATTTAGTGTGTGTTTCCTAAGTTCTGATGCCCACTCCTCTTTCACATTTCGAAATAAGGTCACAGAGAAGCATATAAGGAAGACATCATGCACTGCATAAGATACAGGCCTCAGATGACCATAGTGTTCCTGTCTGATGACTATCTTCCTGTTCTGCTGTATCACAGAGTCTCAGGATGGGGTGCTTGCCCTCCGCCCTGTAGCTGACTGCACTGAAGATGGTGGGCACCACTCCTCCAGGAAGGCGTCGGTGGCACAGCTCATGAGTAGGTATGTCTTGCCAACTGCCATGCCCTTGAGCATCAGCCTCTGGGTGGGCCCCCCTTTCCTGCCATGGCTATGCCCACCCACTGCCCCCAGCAACCATTTAACAAGTAAAATAAGATTTAAGAAAGTCTCATTCCTCAATGATGTCAATTACAGAATATTTGGTCTTTATTACTAAAATAGAAAAAAAGAGCAGATTAAAAAATGCTAGTAGAAAACCAAATTTAACAAAAAATTCTAAATCGCACAGAAATACATCACTGAATATTCCAATGACTACTTTACTAAGTGACACTGGGACTGTATTTTATTTCGTGAGAGGAATAAAAAGCATACAGCCCATTTCGAGCATCATGTGGTAGGAAGATATATGGTCTCTTATGATTATTTCCGTAAGTACTATGTAAGATACCCCACAGATGTTTATAAAAAAAGAAACCAAGGTCCTATTATTTTTAACTGATCTTATCTGGATAATAATAAATTAAGAAAACAGAGATTAAAAAAAGTAAATAATTGCACAAAGTTTATTGTCTCTGTGCCAGACAAACTATCTGTTCCTATCCTGCTATACAATGTTAGTATATGTGAACCTTAAACACTTTATCAAACAAATATTTGAAAGTACTAAATTCCAAATATCTTCTGGTAAAGTAAGTAGGGTAATGGAAAGAATACCAAGCTAGGAATTAACATGTTTAGTTACCAGTCCTGTTTGGGCCTCCAAGGCTGAAATGTACCATAAAACACTCAGACTGGATGGCTGTAAATGAACAGGTCTGGACCAGATGCTATGTGGTATGCCCTTGAGCTTTCAAAATTCTATCATAACATGTACTCAAGAAACTATTCCAAAAAAATAACATTCACAAATTTCAAGGTAAATTCAAAATAGTAATTTGTTGGATAATAGTGTAGCTATATTATTTGTGATCATCCATAAATTGGAAAAGCTTGTTTAACTGCTACAACACCACACCGGAAAAGCCTCCTGTACTGAATAAAGAACAACAACAATACAGCATTTCTTCTGAATTACCATTTAGAAATTACTACTTCTTTGACAAATAGGAATGACTTGACCTTTGGACTTCACACATAAAGCCACTCATTTTATTTGATGATTGGTATCACTTAAAACTTTTCCTGTTAGAAATCGTAATTCACACATTTTGTTACACTGAATCATTAGTGCTTCATTTGAGAAGGAGCTCAGATGTAACCTTTTATTGGTTATCTCCTAAAAAAATCAAGAGAATGATGCAGGCTATTTTATAGACTGGAGTACAGATTTTGTTGTTGTTGTTGTTAGTGAAGAAAAATGGCAGTGTAATTTTTCTTTCTTGGAAGGGATAGCAAAAAGAGAATTATGAATCATTGATTTAAGTTAGGGTTTTTATGGTGTGCTCTCCGGACCAGCAGCAGCAACATTACCTGGAAATTTGTTAAAAATGCAAATTCTTAGACCCCATTCCAGAGCAACTAAAATCATTTATTCTGGGGATGGGCCCAACAATCTGTGTTTTAACAAGCCTTCCAGGTGACTCTAACATACTTAAAAGTTTAGTTAGTATTTTATTTCAATGATCTACTTTATAAAACATGCACACTTCTTTTTTGCACATATAAGGTATGCAACTGAATGGGTAAGAAGCATAAAATATAAAGCCAAATCTTGTAACAAAGTGTTACTGGCAAAACTTTAAAAAAAGAAAAAGTAAACCTGTTCTTCCTTTCCTATTAGTTTTACTTATCTTGCTTAGTTTTCCTCGTCTCACTGAAATGCTGACTAGCTCTAGATCTGAGTAATTTAACATCTACTCCGTCATTTTATCAATAAGCACATGATCAAACTGCAACCAGGAGTCAGGGCAAACATTCCTTCAGTTTCCCTACAGCCTCTTAAGGATTAGTGAGATCTTTAAAAACAGGAAAACAAGCAGAACTGAAAAACAGAATCTGTTCATTGAGCAACAATTATGAGGTACCTAACGTGCCTGAGCTATTCTGACAGGCTGGGGAGATAGCAGTGAACAATACAGACAACAATCCCTGCTCTAAGAGAGCTTCTGTTTTTGTTTTGTTTTTTAATTTTTTTTTAATGTTTGTTTATTTTTGAGACAGAGAGCGCAAGTGGACCAGAGGCAGAGAGAGGTGGAGACACAGCATCTGAAACAGGCTCCAGGTTCTGAGCTGTCAGCACAGGACCTGATGCGGGGCTTGAACCCACAAACCAACAGATCATGACCTGAGCTAAAGTCTGATGCTTAACCGACTGAGCCACCCAGGCGCCCCAGAGAGCTTCTGTTTTACTGGATATTTTATTGTTTTTGGTCTGGTAGGCCTTTTCAGAAAAAGGGCTACTTTTAATACTTGTACAAGTTACTCTTCTGTTTATCTATTTTTAAGTTGCTAATACACAGTACCAGGGTGTGTGCTCATATTAAATTCTAAAATAATTATTTATGAATTTATTTATTTTTTTAATTTCTTTTGAGAGAGAGAAAGTGCGCACATGTGCATGAGCCGGGGAGGGGGGGGGGGGGGCAGGGAGAGAGAGGGAGAGAGAGAATCTGAAGCAGGCTCCATGCTGTCAGCACAGAGCCTGATGTGGGGCTGGAACCCACAAACTGTGAGATCATGACCTGAGCTGAAATCAAGAGCTGGATGCTTAACTGAGCCACCCAGGTTCCCTAAGTTATGAATTACTCCTGAAAGTATAATAAATTTCTTTAAATTCTTACAATAAACCATAAGCTATGAGTAAATAAAAAATTATTAAGAGCTAGATGCAAACAATATATTTAAACAAGAATAAATTCAAGTATTTGCAAATAACATATTACTCACAATTTATAAACACAGTTTTAGCAGTAATAAATTTTAAACTATAGTTTAAAGCAGAAATTCATAGAGATTATATATAGAAATATATCCCTTATGATAAATGAATATTCTTTTTAACTGTATTGTATTTATTACCTGCTTTTACCTACCTGTAGATGATACTTACCTAGCCAGGTCTTTCCATAGCCATAGGGTTGTGAGAGGTAGTAAAAAAATTTCAAAAGTACATAACTACATAAATGTTAAAGAACTTAAAAATAAACATAAATAGATAAATAAGTTATAAAAGGGTCTTCAAACAGACAGACCTGTATTGCTGTAAAACTACTTTGGAAAAACCCTCTCTAAACTTGAAAAGGCACTTAGTAGGGACTCCAATGTCGAAATAAGCAATAATTTCCATTGTTTTCTTTTAGAGTGAGGTACAGGTTTATGCCTCTGTGCTTAAGTATGCATAGTAGTCATAAAACACCTGTTACTTAAAAATAACATAAGGTCTGAAGACAAGTCTTTTGAGAATGAAATTTAAATCTCTTTTTGGTGCTTAATGGCATCTTCAGGATTTCCTGAGCACCAATTCTAAGTGCAAACAGTTGTAGTCCTTAATATTTCAAGATAATCTATTACAGAAACTTTTGAGATCTACTTAAAAGCACTCCTTGATCTCACGCTCCATAAGTTTGAGCCCCGCGTCGGGCTCTGTGCTGACAGCTCAGAGCCTGGAGCCTGTTTCAGATTCTGTGTCTCCCTCTCTCTCTGCTCCTCCCCTGTTCATGCTCTGTCTCTCTGTCTCAAAAATAAATAAACATTAAAAAAAAATAAAAAAAAAGCACTCCTAAAAACGTGTTAAATTTATTAACAGATTATAAACAATTTCTAAAAAGATGAATTAATTAAGATCTCATTCATGTAATAAGTATCTCAAGTGTGTGCTATATGGAAGGCCATAGACACAGTATAGGAAATACAGAGAAATGCAGCCTACAGTTCTTGACCTGAAATGCTTAGCATAAAATTAAGAAAAATATAGTTTCAAATATTGTACACTAAAAAATCTTTATTTTTAAAGTTTAGAAGAAGTTAATAAATTTACAATAATCTGTTTTATGAGATATTTTATATAAACACATCTCATTTAGATGTTTTAGTTTTAATCAACCAAGATTTTACATTTACTAATTCTAAAACAAGTGTATGAATCTGTTTGAGTCTTTTCTCAGCATCAATATACATCTACTGGTATTTAATAATTTGTGATGCTATACGTATGTGTGTATTCGTGTAGTTATATCTAGAAATATATGTATCTACCATTTATTTAATGTTTACTATATGCCAGGGATGTGCTAAGCACAAAGAGTATACAAGTATATTCTGTGTGTGTGTGTGCGTGTGTGTGTGTGTGTGTGTGTGTGTGTGTATCTGTGCATACAGGTCTGCTTTTCTCCTAAGCCTATGCTTTTAGTCACTAAATTTACAGATTTAATTTTGAAGTTAGAGGCCTTCATCGAACCAAGTAAATATGAAGCTGCTCGGTTCATTGACTGTGACTTTCCTTAAGAATATGCTGAAAGGAGGGTATTAAACACTTGGCATTTCTATTAAAGAAGGCACCTAAAGAAGATCATCAAAGCATTTTCTTCATATTAGCTTCTTATTCACAATTAATGGATGACACCAAACTGGGAAGTTATGTGGGAAACCATCACTGGGCCAAGGTCACAGCTTTTTATGTATATTAACATATGTGCCCATCTGATCACTGCACTTTATATTTAAGGGTGGAGGGAATTACTGAAATGCTACAGGCAGAGTTAATTAGGAAAAACTTTGCAAAAGGATCTTGGGTAATAAGTTTAAATGTAAAGAAAAGCTTTTTAGGTTGCTGATAGCTACACATCAATAATTCACTGCTCATCTTATTTAAACACGACGCTTCCCTATTTCCAATTCTAATGTCAATCCAACTATGCCAGAAAAAGCTCATGTACATGCATGTGAACATGTGGTTTGGTGGGGAAGAAGAATAACAGGAAGATGATGAAAAGGCTTAATGGAAAATGTCCCTATGTTAGTATATAATTTTAACTGTTACGTATGGAGATGTACACACTTAAGGAACATGAAACTTACCATTTCAAATAGAAAAATATGAATCAGCAAATGGAATTTTTAAGATGGAAGTGGAAAATTTTAACTTTAGAACAAATGAGTAAAGGGGAAGCACTTTTGGAACAGGGGAGTAATGAAAACCGGCTCTTCCATAAAGGCAAGCACACTGGCAAAAATGGTCAAAACCAACTTTTTAATAAGTATGAAAATTAGCCAAAGGGTTGCAACAATTCAAAAAGCATGTATTCTCCCTCTCCCTCTCTCTCTCTCTCTCTCTCTCTCTCACACACACACACACACACACACACACATACACACACAGTTGAATCTTGGCAAAAACTGCAAACTTTGAGGAATTTTAACCTGTCCTGTTCCCATCACTGTCTTACCAGCTCTATGGCAGCCTCAAAAACAGACTCACAACAATGGTAACTGAAAACCATGAGGCTAGCAGTCACCAGATAGGGCAAAATGGGTTCAGAGTGCCTCCAAAGCCCTATATCCAGAGAAGAGTCATTATATGACCTATATGGCAGCCCCTGAAAAGTCTGTAAAGTTCCATTCTCTGGGCTCATCTTTATTTGATGTGACTCAGAGCCAGAAGTGTGAACAGCTGTATCCTGAGGATATTTATCAAAAACCATCAGTGGCAACTCAGATGATGATATGAGTTAGGAAAAGTAAGGGGCTGGCCAAAAATTAAAAGGCAACACTGGGAAATGATATGTCTACAGGATACTCTGAAAAGCTCCCACATATTCCTGGAAATCTAGAAGGCCATGCACATGTGCAGGGCTGTGTGTATGCCTAAGAAAGACCAGAGAAGGCTCTAATTTTCATCTCTGGTTGACCTCTCGTGCAAACAGAAAGTAAAATCTAACTAAGACAGAGTTATACACAGCATATTGAAGCAATGAAAATAAGTCCCAACACACACAGAGCCCCTTGGAAAAGGGTGCAGAACTTGGTTCCAGGCATTTAAGGCAATTTCTGTCCAACCATTAGTTGACTACTAAGCTAACCAAACAGACATTTCAGTGATCAAAAAACCAAAAAAATATAGACTTTATATAATTACTTCAGGAAAGTCACCAACTAAAATAGTAACAATAACAAAAAATGACAAATCATGCGGAGTGGGTATAGAGAATCTAATTTCCAGGTCTGCCAATTTATATCATTTCAAATGTCCAGTTATCAACCAAAAATTATGATAAATATAAAGAGACAGTAAAGTATAACTCTACACAGGAATCAAAGAAGTTAAGAGAAACTATCCCTGAGGAATAGACATTAGATTTAATATATATATACACACATACATATATGTTTATGTATGTATGTATGTATGTATATGTATGTATGTACATATGTAAGTATGTACGTCTGTATGTATATATACACATACATATATGCTTATGTATGTATGTAAAGATATGTATATATACATATACATATGTTTATAAAGATATATATATATAATAAAGACATACATCATGCATATATAAAATAAAGATACATACATATATACACATATAAAATAAATATAGTATATATAACATACATATACACATATACATACATATATATTACATATACATATACATATATATACATTACATACATATACACATATAAAATAAATATATTACATATCTATATCTATATCTATACCTATATCTCTCTCTCTCTCTCTATATATGTAGACAGAAAGAAAGTGTAAGAATTACAGCAAACAGAAAATGTCAATGGGGGCACCTGGGTAGCTCAGTTGGTTAAGTGTCTGACTTCAGCTCAGGTCATGATTTCCTGGTCTGAGTTCGAGCCCTGCATTGGGCTCTGTGCCGACAGCTCAGAGCCTGGAGACTGCTTCAGATTCTGTGTCTCCCTCTCTCTCTTCCCCTCCCATGCTTGTACTCTGTCTCTGTCTCTCTCTTAAAAATAAATAAATAAACATTAAAAAATTAAAAAAATAAGAAAATAAAATATCATTGAAAAATAGAAATTATTAATAAAATAAAAATTCCGGGGCGCCTGGGTGGCGCAGTCGGTTGAGAGTCCGACTTCAGCCAGGTCACGATCTCGCAGTCCGTGAGTTCGAGCCCCGCATCAGGCTCTGGGCTGATGGCTCAGAGCCTGGAGCCTGCTTCCGATTCGGTGTCTCCCTCTCTCTCTGCCCCTCCCCCGTTCATGCTCTGTCTCTCTCTGTCCCAAAAATAAATAAAAACGTTGAAAAAAAAATAAAAAAAAATAAAAAAAAAATAAAAAATAAAAATTCTGGAGTTGAAAAGCACAATATTAACTAGAGGGGCTCAAGAAATTTGAACTAGTAGGGGAAAGAGTCCGTGAACTTCTAAGATAAATATTTTGGAATTATCTAGTTTGAGGAACAGAAAGGAAAAAGAAGAAAAATGTCAGAGCCTCAGAGATCTACGGGATACCACCAACTGTACTATCATATGCATAACAGGAGTCACAGAAGGAGAGAAAAGGGAGAAAAAATATTTGAATACATAATGGCCCTAACGTCCCCAATTTTGATGAAAAACATTAATCTGTACATCCAAGAAGCTAAACAAACCCCAAAAGGATAAACTCAAAAAGCTCCAGATCTAGGAATATCATGATCAAATCGTTGAAACCAAAGACAAGAATCTTGAAAGTAGCAACAGAAAAACACATCACGTAGAAAGGATTCTCAATAAGACTAACAACAGACTTCTCATCAGAAAACTTGGAGATCAAAAGTTAGTAGGAATATGTTTTCAACATTTTGTGTTCAAAGACTATGCCTATCATTCAATATGCAGCAAAACTATTCAATATGCAGCAATTAACATATTCCCAAATAAATGATAATAGAGATCATTACTAGCAGATCCACTCTTCAAGAAAAACTAATGGAGGTTCTTCAGGTTGAAACAAAAAGTCATTTGACAGTAACGCAAATCTACATGAAGAAATAAAGAGCAGCAGAAAAAGTAACTACATAGGTAAATATAAAAAGACTGGTTTTTTTTTGTAACTTCTCCATTTGATTTAAAAGACAACTTCTTAAGGAAATAATTACAAAAATGCGTTGATGAGTTTACAGTGTATAAAGATGGAATCTATATAATAGTAGCACAAAGGAGACAAAAAGATAAAGAGCTGTATTATAGTAAAGTTTTTACATACTACTTAAATGAAGCTAATTTAATCCAAACTACATTGTTTTAAGTCAAAACGTTAACTGTACTTCTCAGTGTAACCACTAAGAAAACAACTCACGGAATATATATATAAAAAGAAAAAGGGAATTAAAATTGTATAGTAAAGAATATTAATTTAACCCAAAACAGTGAGCAATAAAGGAATAAAGGAACAAAAAGATATGTCAGACATAAAGAAAACCACATCGTAGACTTAATTCTACCTCATCAATAATTACTTTAAAGGTAAATAAATTAAATGCTCCAAACAGAAAATAGAGATTATCAGAATGGAAAGAAATGATTCAACTGTATGCTATCAGAGAAATATTTTAGGTTTAAAGACAAAAAAAAAAAAAAAAAGGGTATGAAAAAAATACACCACACAAACAAAAGAGAGCTGCATATCAGATCTCTGATATCAGACAAAATAGAATTTAAAACAAAAACTGTCAGTAGAGACAAGAATATTTTAATGATAAAAAGTGAATCAGAAAGACATAAGTATAAATATGTATGCACCTCCTATAGCCTCTAAGTACATGAGGCAAAACTGATAGAACTAAAAGATGAAATAGTTCAACAACAACTGAAGCTGGAGACTTCAATACCCCACTTTTAATAGTGAATAGAATTAGGCCCAGTGTCAACCCAGAAACAGATAACTTGATCAAAACTACAAACCAATTAGATCTAACAGACATTTATAGAATGCTGCACCCAACAAAAGCAGAGTACTTATTTTTCTTATGAGCACACAGAACATTCTCTAGGATAGACAATATGCTACACCCCAAAATAAGCCTTTATTATTTTTTTTAAGTTTTTAATTTTTTTTCATTTTTTTGAGAGAGAGAGAGAGAGACAGAGCACAAGCAGGGGAGGAGCAGAGAGAGAGGGAGATACGAACCCAAAGCAGGCTCCAGGCTTTGAGCTGTCAGCACAGAGCCCAATGCAGGGCTTGAACTCACAAACAGTGAGATCATGACCTGAGCTGAAGTTGGATGCTTAACCGGCTAAGCCACCCAGGCGCCCCTAGCCTTTACAAAAAAAACCCTGAAATAATAGAAAGTATGTTCTATAACCACAATGAAATGAAAATAGAAATCAGTTACAGGAACAATTTGGGAAATTCACAGATGTGTGGAAATCAAACAACACACTTCTTAATAACCAATGGGTCAAAAAGACATCACCAAAGAAATTAGGAAAAGATACATGAAAAGGTAAACATAATGTGCCAAAAATCTATGAATGCAGCAAAAGCAGTGATCTGAGGAAATTTTGTAGCTATGAATGCTTTTGTTGAGAAGAGAGATATTAAATCAACAGCTAATCTTATATTTAAAAAAATAAAACTAAACGCAGAATAAATGGAAGGGAATAATATAAACACTAGCATGGAAGTAAATGAAATAACAAATGGAAAAAAGAAAAAAGAAAATTAATAAATCTAAAATTAGTTCTTTGAAAGACCAAGAAAATTAACAAAACTTTAACTAGGTTCACCATGGGTTGGAGGTAACATTCAAAATAATAAAATCAAATATGAAAGAGGAGATAGCAGTACTAGCCTTAGATAAATAAAAAGGATCCTAAGGGAGTGCTATTATCAACTGTATGCTAACAAATTAAATAGCCTAGATGAAAGGAATAAATTCCTATAAAGACACAACATTGACTGAAGAAGAAAAAGAAAATCTGAATAGACCTGTAAGGGTAAAGAGACTGAAGTAGCAATCAAAAAACTTCCCACAAAGAAAAGCCCCCAAACAGTATGTATCATTGGTGAATTGTACCAAATGTTTAAAAACAAAATAACATCAAACTTTTGCAAACTTCCACAAAAAAATAAAAGAGAAATCAACACTTTCCAACTCATTCTATAGAGACAGTATTACTGTGATCCCAAAACTAGACAAGAAAACTACAGACTAAGATCTCTTATGAATATTTATGTAAAAGCATGAATAAAATACCAGTGAACAGAATCCACATGTAAAAAGTATTATATACCATGACCAAATGAAATTTATCCTAGGAATGACAGGTCTGTTTAACATGAAAATCAGTCAATGTAAAAGACCTTATTAATAGTGTTAAGGACAAAACCCACACAATTATCTCAATAGATACTGGAAAAGCATTTAACAAAGTCCAACAGCCTTCCCTGATAAAACACTCAACAAATTAAGAACACAAGAAAACTTCCTCAACCTGATAAAGGCTATGTGCAAAAAACACACTACTTACAACACACTTAATGGTCAAAGACTGAAAGCTTCCCCCCAAAGATTAAGAATAAGACAAAGATATCCACTCTTGCCACTTCAACACTGCACCGGAGATGCTAGCTAGAATAATTAGGCAAGGAATAAAAAGGAATTCAGATGGAAAAGGAAGAAGTAAAACTTTCTGTATTAGCAGATGACATGATCTCATATAGATAATCTCAAGGAATCTATAATCCGCTCCCCCCAACATCTTTTAGAACAATAAATTCAGCAAGGTTGCAGAATACAAGATCAATATAAAAAATCAAGTATATTGCTATGATATAAGCCGAGGAATGAATAATCTGAATATAAAACCAATTCCATTTGCAACAGCATCAAAAAGAATGAAGTACTTCAAATAGAAGTCTAAGAATTTTATACTGAAAGCCACAAAATACCACTGAAAGAAGTTAAAGACTATCTGGGGCACCTGGGTGCCTCAGTTGGTTAAGCGTCCAACTTTGGCTCAGGTCCTGATCTCACGGTTCGTGGGTTTGTGAGTTTGAGACCCACACGGGGCTCCCTGCAGTCAGAGCAGAGCCCACTTTGGATCCTCTGTCCTCCTCTCTTTCTGCCTCTCCCCTGCCCATGCTCTGTCTCCCTCAAAAATAAATATTAAGAAATTAAAAAGTATTTAAATAAACTGAAAGATCCATGTTACTAGATTGGAAGACTTAATACTAGTAAGATTAAAATACTCTTCAATTTTGATCTACAGATTCAATAAAATCCCTATCAAAAAATTCATAGAAACTGAGAAGGTGACTGTACACAATAAACCTAGTATTGCCAAAACAATCTAGAAGAAGAATAAAGTCAGAGGACATGCCCTGACTTTAAAACTTACTATAAAGTTATAGTAATTAAAACAGTAGATTATTGATTTAAGACAGGCATATGGAACAAAAGTATACAGTCAAAGAGCAGAGATATAAGTCCTTGCATTCATGGTCAAGAGATTTTTGACGAGGGTGCCAAGACCATTAAATGGGAGAGGAATATTTTTTTTTTTTTTTCTTCTTCTCTTTTTAAGTTTTTCTGAGAGAGAGTGTGTGAGCAAGGGAAGGCCAGAGAAAGAGAATCTTAAGCAGGTTCCATGCCCAGCCTGGAGCCCAGTCTCACGATTGTGAGATCAAGACCTGAGACGAAATCAAGAGTCTGAAGTTTAACCTATTGAACCACCCAGGTGCCCAGGAATAGTCTTTTCTTTCTTTTTTTTAAACGTTTATTTTATTTTTTGAGAGAGAGAAGGGGACAGAGGATCCGAAGTGGGCTCCACGCTGACAGCAGTGAGCCTGAAATGACGCCTGACCTCACAAACCATTAGATCATGGCCTGAACCAAACCGACTGAGCCACCCAGGCATGCCAAAGGACTAGTCTTTTCAATAAATGGTGCTGCTAAAACTGGATAACCCACATGCCAAAAAAGTATAGTTGCATTCCTAAATCACACCATATGCAAAAATTAACTCAAAACAGATTCCAGAACTAAAGGTAGAACTAGATGTATAAGAAAACTGGAGTCATTCTTTGTGACCCTGGATCAGACAGTGGTTTCTTAGATATGACATCAAAAGCACAAGTGACTAAAGCAGAGAGTAGATAAATGGACTTTATAAAAATTTTTTAAAAATATTGTGATTCAAAGGACACAAGAAAAAGACAACCTAAAGAATGCAAGAAATATCTAAAATCATATACTTGGTAAAAGACTTGTATCCAGAATATATATAAAAAACTCTTAAAGTCAATAATAAAAAAATAAACCTAATTAGACATAAGTAATACAAATATATTTACATCATGTTTATATTTATATATAATTTATATAATATGCAATTGATGTTTATATAATGTGTTTACATTTATACATCATATGCCTGGCTCGTAGTAAGTACTCAGTAAGTGTTAGGTAGAACTATTATTATTTAACTCCTAAAGTTCTTTGTGTTATCACAGAGGGATTTTGTAAGAAAGTACTTCTGTAGGATGCCCAAGGGTATAAATGTGGTCCTATTTTTCAAATTAAATATAGAGTTGCTAACTTTAACTCGATTTCTAAAAACAATTCATTTCTACATTTGGCACAATAAGCTTTTAATCCAATATATACATATACATATACATAACATATATTCACTTAAAAATACTTCTAATTTATAATATAGTAAAATATAATTGTAATTTGCCAATTAGGAAATAGGCAAAGGATTTGAATAGACTTTTCCAGAGACGATACACTTACATCAATTCAAAAGATGCTCTATCATTAGTCACTAAGGAAACACAAATCAAAGTCAGAAGATACTACTCAACCACTACAATGGATATAATAAAAAGGACAGTAACAAGTGTTAGTGAGGATGTGGGGAAATTTAAACCCTTGTACATGGCTGGTGGGATTTTAAAGGTTTAGACACTTTGGAGAACACTTGGGCAGTTCCCCAAAAATGTTAAACATAGAGTTACCATATGACACAGCAATTCCACTGCTAAATATATGTCCGAGAGAACTGAAAACATGTTCATACAAAGACCTGCACTTGAATGTTTATAATAGCTAAAAATGGAAGCAACCCCAAAACGGTCGATAGATTAATGGATAAAGAGTGGTATATCCATATAATAGAATATTATTCAGCCATAAAAAGGAATGAAATTCTAATGCATGCTACAACATGGATGAACTCTGAAATCATGCTAAGTGAAAGAAGTCAGACACAATTTAAGTCATAAGGGATATGACTGCATTTATATAAAATGTCAAGAATAGGCAAATACATAGAGACAGAAAGTAGATTAGTATTTGCCAGAGGCTAGAGAGAGAAGGAAGCAATGGGGGTGATTACTAATGAGCATAGGATTTCTTTTTGAGGTAACAAATACATTTTAAAATTGGAGAGTGGTGATGGTTGTAAAACCCTGTGAGTATACTAAACCCCACTGAATTATAGACTTTAACAGGGTAAATTTTATGCTATGTGAATTATACCCAAATAAATCTGTGATCTTAGGGGCGCCTGGGTGGGCTCAGTCAGTTAAGTGTCTGACTTCGGCTCAGGTCATGACCTCGCGGTCTGTGAGCTGGAGCCCCGCATTGGGCTCAGTGCTGACAGCTCAGAGCCTGGACATGCTTCGCATTCTGTGATTCTTTTCCCCTCTGCCCCTCTGTGCTCTGTCTCTCTCTCTCCCTCTCAAAAACAAGTAAACATTAAAAAAATTAAAAATAAATAAAAATAAAAAGAGAGCATAGAAATTGTGGTTATGGGAGGTGAAGCTGATTATGATGAATAAAACAACAGATACAAGCAAAAATATAGAGATGGAAACCATAGTTCTTCACGACAGAGGGGAGAGGCTTGATTCTGGCTTTGGAAATGAATAAGAGAGGTTAGACTGTGGAAATATAATAGAAGAGAAAAAAATGCACGTGAGACCTAAGAGAGATAAGTAAGCTTAATATGTATATTACCAAGGATTTTTGGTAAAAACTAAACAGCTGGTAGCACCAGGGACAGAAAATTAAAGTCCCAATGAAAGTCCTGGGGAAGACAGGAATTTTATTGAGCTGTACTCAATAAAATAATTAGGTTCTTTGAGTTAACAACTGTTAAAGCCTAAGTACGTATTATAAAGATTTTTCCATTAGAATGGAGAAAGTAAAGAGTAAGACCAGAAATATCCACTGAGGAATCATTCCATATCAACTGAAACTTGTGTGTACACAGTGAGCTTTGCAAGTAAGTCCCAGGGAAGAAGGGATAAGCCCAATCACCTCATTCTTGGGTAATAGTCACAATTACCTTCTCATTCCTTCACTCCACTTCTTCAAACAGCTGTCTGTGGCATGTGGGTAGCATAGTTTGAAGTGCAGCAGGTGTTTGTAATTTCCTTTCTCAAGGTCACAGGTGACTATGCCAGTGCACTCGATAAACCACAGCTTCTGGGCCCCTTTCTTCCCACTAAACCCCAAGATCCCCTTCTCACATCCAGATTACTCTCTGCCACTTATATGACTTTAACTCACCCACTGCTATTAAAATTGAATTATTTCCAGGAAATCTACTAAGACTCTATCCACTAACCTCAAATCATATCTGATTAAAACTTCTTGGTGGGTAGATGGGATATTTTCCAAAATATTTTTTGAAATTGGCTTTCTTAGATAACTTCCATGTTAGATTTATTAGGAGGGAAGAATTGTATTTGGTTGTACAGGGGCCGCCCCCCCCCCCCCCCGGGCCTCATGGCCCTTTTTAGCTGTTACTGTGGTCGGCCTTTCCTGTAGTGCTTAGCTGCCCTTCATGACCACCTCTGCCCAATCTTGTTACAAGTTACAGTGATGACACAAAGATCAGAGGAGACAATATACAGTATAAAGCCAGGCTCTTAAACCATAAATTGTTTTTATAAGTGCTAACTGCTGTCAACATTACCAGAACTGTTCCCAATTTCCACAGAATCTGCCTTGTGCCACTGAGTAACATTAGAATGTAATGGTTTATTCACATTAGCTGATTCTGCTTTTAAGGGAGTTAATATTTTTGGTTCATCTACCATAATTCATTAACATATTCAATTTAAATATTTCTAGAAGAAGCTTAAAGACCTTTTGTGTCTCAGTTCCCCCACTGGCAAACGATGATAATAGTGACATTTTTATTTTATACAACTGTTATGATATTCAAATGAAACAACTTATTCAAATGAAATAACACTTGGCACAGTGCTTGACAAACAGTAAGTGCCTAATAAATGTTAGGTATAATTACTATATAACCCCTAAAGTTATTAAAGGTATCATAGAGCAATGGTGTTTTATAGCAAAATATTTCTGTAGAATATCCACACCTATGAACATGGCCATATTTTCTAAACCAAACAGATCTACTAACACCAACTCCATTTCCAAAAAACAAAATTTTATTTCTAGGCTTGGCAAATAAGCTCTGAATCCAGAAAAGGCCCTCAGAGAAGTCGGCTAATGTTGCCATAAAGTATCACACCAGGCAGAGCTATGGTGAGACAAGAAAACTTCATGAAGTTTCATTCAAAACACAGAACAAGAAGTTTCATTTCCTCCAGGGATTTAACTCACTTAATCTTTATGCATCAAACCAATCTGTGACCCAATTATGTAGTTATACCAGGAGGTGTCTGCATTACTGAATGCTGTGCTATTTCTGCCAAAGACGGATCTCTGGGGATCCTGAGATAATGGCAGCGTAAAGAGCATCCAGGAAGAGGAACATGCATGTTTTTATCAAGACAAAAAAATGGATCTGTGGAACATTAATAGTGCCAGATGCCACATGTCCATCTAGGCAGGAAAAAACAGAGCACTAGTTGGAGGACTTTTGATTACATTTCTCCCAAAATGGAAACTAATATTCAGGGATGATGAACGTTGAGTTTTTTCTTTTCTAAATGATTGCTTCCTTCATGTGATGGCATGATCGAGGCAAGTTTTGGTTTCTGCAATGGACTATATTAACACTTCCTTAAAGAACCAAATTTTACACTGATTGTAAGGAAAATTTCAAGTAATCACCAAATCTTGTTTTTATCTATCTATCTATCTATCTATCTATCTATCTATCTATCTATCTATCTATTTATTTATTTATTTATTCATTCATTCATTCATTCATTCAATTTATTTTTACCAAATCTTATTTTAAATACCGGCAAGTAAATGCTTTGCTAAAGCACATAATGCAATTAACACTGAAATTTCTTTGAAATCATAACATCCCCCTAACAAAATTGCCCATATATAAATAAATTGTTATTTTTATTTTGTTCACTGTTCAATATTTTTCTAATGTTTTGAATAAACACAATTAGTAAGTGGTATTATTAAATATGTCAGTGTTAAAGAGTTTGGGGAAGAGCTATTATCATACCTGAGAAAAAAATTCAGAATTCAAAAGAATTTTCACAGGCTGGATACTGAGCCCAAAATGAATTGATGAAATTCAACAAGGATGAATAACTATATACTTAGGGTTAAATGGTATTAAGCTAATATCTGAAAGATCATTGTGTGCTGGACACTGTACTCAGTACTTAAAACAACAGAACAACACTAATGAGGAAGGTACTATTATTAACTCCATTCTAGATAAGAGGATGCTGAGGCACAGATCTGTAAATAATGGGAAATACGTTTTGACAGCACAAGCTTAAAACTTTAAGGAGTTATGGTAGGTCACAATTCAATATCAAACACAATATTCAGATTACAGAAACCAATGGTAATCACTATATTTTTCACTGCAATTGGAATATTTAAGTTCACTGCTGGATATCAGTTTTCCAAAGAATGTAAACAAACTGGAATGGAATCAGCATAGAGTAAGATGAATAGAAGAAAATGGGTATACTTAACCTAAAAAAGAGACGGTCAAGATAAAATAGATGCTCCCAGCATCTTAAGAGCTGCATTTACAGAAGAGGAATCTGGGGCGCCTGGGTGGCTCAGTCAGATAAGCGTCCATCTCTCGATTTTGGCTCAGATCATAATCTTGCGTTTTGTGAGTCTGAGCCCCACCCTGGGCTCCTCACTGACCTGTGGACCCTGCTTGGGATTCTTTCTCTCTTCCTCTCTCTCTGCCCCTCCCGTGCACTTTCTCTCTCTCAAAATAAATAAGTAAATAAACTTAAAAAAATAAAAAAAAAAGAAAGAGAACCTGATTTAGTCTACCATGGTCTAGAAGCCAAGATACTATTTGTAGTAAAGCACAAACTTGGGCAATTAATGAAAACACAATGCTTACAAGGTAGAACCAGTTTTTGCTTATCAGGAAACAATGTATCCACAAGTAAAAAGATTTTGTCTTTCTCAGTGACACATCTTTCTCATATGTTGATGCTAAATAAGTACAAATGTGTAGAGACTAGAAATGCCTCAACACTTGTTATCACAATATCCCGTTATTAAGAAATAATGTAGTCTATTGAAAAGTCTTGGTGCAAAAACTCTGAGGCTTCTCGGTAACATGTTAACAAGGAAAAGACTTTCTTGGCTCTGTATTTACTATCTGTGATGCTGGATGAACCTCTTCACTTTTCAGTGCCTCAGTTTCCTAATTTATAAAGTGGGAATAATGATACCTACCTGAGAATTATACAGATGGAGAGAGAGTAGATATAAAGAAACACTGGTAACACAGTAAGTATTCAACACATGTATATCATTAATGTTCACAATAAACATTAATAAATAATTTTTTAAAAAGTTTGTTTTTCCCAGGCTTCAAGCTATACTACAAAGCTGTAATCATCAAGACAGTATGGTACTGGCACAAGAACAGACACTCAGATCAATGGAACAGAATAGAGAACCCAGAAATGGTCCCATTGTCAAACTAATCTTTGACAAAGCAGGAAAGAATACCCAATGGAATAAAGACAGTCTCTTCAGCAAGTGGTGCTGGGAAAACTGGACAGTGACATGCAGAAGAATGAACCTGGACCACTTTCTCGCACCATACACAAAAATAAACTCAAAGTGGATGAAAGACCTCAATGTAAGACAGAAAGCCATCAAAATCCTTGAGGAGAAAGCAGGCAAAAACGTCTTTGATCTTGGCTGCAGCAACTTCTTACTCAACACGTCTCCAGAGGCAAGGGAAACAAAAGCAAAAATGAACTATTGTGACCTCATCAAAATAAATAAAAAGCTTCTGCACAGTGAAGGAAACAATCTGCAAAACTAAAAGGCAACCGACAGAATGGGACAAGATATTTGCAAATGACGTATCAGATAAAAGGTTAGTATCCAAAATCTATAAAGAACTTATCAAACTCAACACCCAAAAAACAAATAATTCAGTGAAGAAATGGGCAAAAGACATGATAGACACTTCTCCGAGGAAGACATCCTGATGGCCAACAGACACATGAAAAAATGCTCAACATCACTCATCACCAGGGAAATACAAATCAAAACCACAATGAGATACCACCTCACACCTGTCAGAATGGTTAACATGAACAACTCAGGCAACGACAGATGTTGGCGAGGATGCGGAGAAAGAGGATCTCTTTTGCATTGCTGGTGGCAATGCAAGCTGGTGCAGCCACTCTGGAAAACGGTACGGAGGTTCCTCAAAAAACTAAAAATAGAACTACCCTATGACCCAGCAATGGCACTACTAGGCATTTATCCACGGGATACAGGTGTAGTGTTTCGAAGGGACACATGCACCCCCATGTTTATAGCAGCACCATCAACAATAGCCAAAGTATGGAAAGAGCCCAAATGTCCATCTATGGATGCATGGATAAAGAAGATGTGGTATATATATACAATGGAGTATTACTCGGCAATCAAAAAGAATGAAATCTTGCCATTTGCAACTACGTGGCTGGAACTGGAGGGTATTATGATAAGTGAAATTAGTCACAGAAAGACAAAAATCATATGACTTCACTCATATGAGTACTTTAAGAGACAAAACAGATGAACAGAAGGGAAGGGCAACAAAAAATAATATAAAAACAGGGAGGGGGACAAAACAGAAGAGACTCATAAATATGGAGAACAAACTGAGGGTTACTGGAGGGGTTGTGGGAGGGGAGATGGGCTAAATGGGTAAAGGAATCTATTCCTGAAATCACTGTTGCAGCTAATTTGGATGAAAATTTAAAAAAATAAAAAATTAAATTAAAAGAATAAACCACTTGTAGATCCTGGCAAAAAAAAAAAAAAAATGTTTGTTTTGAGCGAGACTGCGCGCACATGTGCGCATGAGCAGGGGGGCTAAAAGAGAGGGAGAGAGAGAATCCCAAGCAGGCTCCACGTGGTCAGCACAGAGCCTCATGTGGAGCTCAATCTCACAAACCGTGAGATTATGACTTAAGCCAAAATCAAGAGAGATGCTCAACCGACTGAGCCACTGAAGCTCCCAATGAATAGTAATTTGATAAAATTCTTGGAGATTCAGGATCATTAAGAGTATCAGTAATATAATAATGGGTAGTAATAATGTGTGCAATGTACTGTACTCAGATTGTAGTGCTGAACAAGAACATACAAAATCACTCTTTTAACAAACTGGTGCTTGTCAGAGGGGCAGACAGGCAAAATGGATGAAAGCGGGGGGGGGGGGTATGGACTTCCAGTTATGTACTGAATAAATCACGGGGCAAACAGTACAGCACAGGGAATATAGTCAATGGTATTGTGATAGTGATGTATGGTGACAGATGGTAGGCACACTTGTGAGCACAGCATAACTACAGAGTTGTTGAATCACAATATTGTACACCTGAAACTAATGTAACATTGTGTGTTAACTACACTTCAATAAAAATAAAATAAAATGCCAAATTGTAGAGTTGTTAAAACAAAAAACAAAAATAAAACCCAAACTCCTTCTCTTGATGTATTACATACTTTACTATGGAGATAAATTCCTTTATTTTTTATATGTTTTTCTGCTATAAGACCTTACAATGGGGAAACCTTGTGAATTAAATATAACAGGGTTTGTGGAAAAGATGTGGTTGTTGCAGACTACTTAAAATCTATGGAGCTTTGTAACTAGGGCACTGACAGAAACAGTAACAATCTTAAACTATGTACTAATGTGGTGTTAAATCTTGGCTGGTGTTAAATCTTTGAACTCAACATTATTGTCAGTCCATCCTGAGACTGCAGCCCGTAAGCAGCATCCATGAGACCTCTTCTGAAATGCAGGTCCTTGAAAGGATTTACTGTCAACAGAGACCAGTTCATCAAAATTAAAAAGCCAACCCAGGTTTTAGACTTCATCAATCAAATGACAATTTTTTTGAAATTAGGAGAAATGTCTTAGCTGCTTCTTCATTTGTATTAGCAGTTACTAAAGCTACTAAAATGGCCACTCAAAAAGGTACTTTAGCTTTTAAAAACTGCTCGGTCTTGGGGTGCCTGAGTGGCTCAGCCGGTTAAGAGTCTGACTCCTGATTTAGACTCAAGTCATGATCACATGGTTCATGAAATTGAGCCCTAGGTTCGGCTCCACACTGACAACACAGAGCCTGCTTGGGATTCTCTCTTTCAAAATAAGTAGAAAAATATTGCTTGGTCTTTCCATTAGACTGAGAAAGCTGGCCTCTGATTGCTTTCACAGTTAAAATATGCAGAAAAAATTCCTCTGCTTTCATACTGACATTATCCATTTATTTATTAATGCACACAAGCTAACTGAAACCATAGAAACACACAGAAATACAGACTGTACTTACTTATGACAACAGTAAGTACTACAAAGAAAACAGGTTAGGGGGTTAAGCAGGTGATTTGGGCAGGGCATATCAGCACTTCGAAGCCCTGTGTGGCATTAAATGGGGCTCCCGCCTTCTGGCTCCTGTCTTCCCAGTTTAAGTCTGTAAGGGAGCAGACACCCTCTAGCACTTGTTCTTTTTGCTGCTTGCAGGGGGGAAATGACCAAAATGATTCCCCTGGAGTAAGGACCTATGGGAACCATGTGTTCATACTTCTAGGTATCTCGTTGGCTTCCCTAAGAAAGTACCTCACCTAGAGTCGAAACTAAAATGATTTTAATTTTTGTTTTCAAATGCTTAAGATATGCTATTTAAAAATATTTAGGCTCTTTTGACTTCTTGAGTCACGGTTTTGATTAGCCTATTCCTCAAGTTCTACCAATTTGTGTAACTGGATGTGCCATTTCCTGTGTTAGGAAAAATAGTGAAAGAGTTTAAAATGGACAAAAAAAGATTGCGGGACATTCCTTCAATAGACTATCAGGCAGCCTGGCCAGTGCCTTTTCCCCACTCTACTACACATGCTGTCTAAACCATCTGTTGGCTCACTTGCACAGATCTCTGAACACCATATTCTATTGCTTGGCATCATTTCACCACGTACTGGGCTTACGAAGGTGGAGAGATTCAGTCCTATAGGAAGGGACTTAGTTTTTGATCTACTGAAGGCAGCTAGCCTGTGTCCCCCACATAAGCGGCACAAAATTTCCAATAGCAATGATGGTGATGGGCATTTGTTACATGACGTGGTGAACATAAATGCCATGTGTATAACATAAGGAAGTGAATTCTAACTGAATCCTGAGGACGAGCTGAAGGAGAGAAATGATGATTGTGCACTCAAGAGATGACTATCAGAGATTTGCTCAATTTTTATGCTTTAGTATGTTCTTTCCTAACAGTAAGGGCAGCTGAAAAAGATACACAGAACTTTAGATCCAGAAATGGACTTGAAAGATCAACTTCTTCAACCTAATTTTACCAACTAGATAAGTAAGTCCCTTGGCAATGGACCTTGCCACAAATGCCCTACCCTACTCCTCTGCCAAATGCTAAAATCTGGTCTGCATCTTTCTCCTGCCCCATTTATATTGCTAGACATTTTCTTCTGAGAAATATTCATTTTGAATGTAATACTATTGTATAAATACCTAAATTTCATTTTTCACTTTTGAAGAACACGGAAAAACAATTACTTTGCACTCTATATAGATTAATCTCATGACAGCTCTTTTTGCTAAATGCTACTTTCTTTTGTGAAGTAAGTCAGTGACAAACACAGAAGGCTGAGTGAACTGCTATTCTATTTTCCATCCTCCTCTTGTAACAGGCTTCCTGAATTCATCCAGTTCTTCATGCCTCCTAGTGTGACCATCTAGCTTCCTTTCTAGGGCCCTGTTCCCATCTCTTCCAAAGCTTCTGTCTACAAATGACAGAACAAAACTCCCTCCATTTCCACCCTCCCCAGACTTCCAACATGCTACACTATTCCTAATCTCTTCTGACATTCTTCTCATTTCATCCATCTTCTGTGAAGGTTCTTCTTCCAACCTTTAGAATATGGACATCCCTCAGGTCCTGCCTGTCTCTTTGCTCTTATTTATTCCTATAGGTTCATCATATTTTCATGTATTCAGCTAAGCATTATCTAATGACAGTGTATAAGCAATGGTACGACAGACACGGTCCCTGCTTTCATGGAATCTACATCCTATTGAGGAAGACTGGTGATAAACAAGAAAACAACTAAATAAAAAATTACAAATGGGGATAAATATTAAGAAGGAAAAAACAAGGTACAATAATAAAGACTAATCGGGGAGTATCTACTTCAGATAGAGCGGTAAAGGAAAGTCCTTTGAAAAGTTGACATTTACTGGGATCTAAAGAAAAAGGCTGTTACGCAAAAGGTGTGTATATTCCTGGCAGAGAGACCAAATGCTCAAAGGTCTACAGGTGAGTGGGAGAGAGCTTGGCTGTGTTTGAGAAACTCGGAGCAGAGAGTATCATAGGGTAATGCTGGAGAGGTAAGTAGTGACCAGATCATGCAAGGCCCTACAGGCCCTGGGTTTTATTCTAAACATAAGGAGAAGTTACTGAAGAGTGTTAAGCCAGAGGGTAAGCCATTATGACTTAGACTTTAAAAAGATCACTCTGGCTGTCATGACTTTCAGACTGATGAATACCAACACATGGAGGGTTGCCCAACATAGTCCCAGTTTAGGCCCGTTGTCCTGGTGTAACTGGACTTCTATACCAACTCCTTTTGAGTCAGAATATGTAGTAAGTACATAAATACTAAAGCAAACTTTAAAAAATGAACACAGAAAAACAAAGAAGGTTGGTCAAGACACAGGCAGGCTTTGTGGCAACCTTCATCAGATTCCCTTGTCCCTGATGCCCCTGACCTAGGTGGGACCCTGGTGTCCTCCCTTTGATTACTGACCTAGTTTTACTTCTCAGGCTTGTGCTATGTTCTTGTCCTCAATATCTGGCTATCTCTTGTGATGAAATAATATTCAGTATCTGGTATACAAAAATATATTGAGTGGGGTGCAATGCATCTTAACTCATTTATTCCTCATAATAATCCTTGAGGTAGGTATTATCCCTACTTACAGATGAGAAAACTGAAGAACAAAGAGTGAAAGAAGCTTGCCTAAAGTCATGTACAGCAAAAGTAGCCAAACAGGAAATGACGCCAGGTAATATGGTTCCGAACTCAAGCATTCTTCATCCCGAGTTGTCAGCACAGAGCCCGAAGCAGGGCTCGAACTCACAAACTGCGAGATCATGACCTAAGCCTAAGTCAGATGCTTGACCCACTGAGCCACCCAGGCGCCCCTTCATCCCGCTCTTCTAATACTGTTACTTAATGTGAGAGGCCCAGACACATTTAGGGAACTGCAAGTAGCTCAGAGTATTGGGGAAAAGCTGGAAATAAGTTTAGAAAAGTAGTAGTAGGACATCAAATGGCACGCTAAATAGCTTAGTTTTCAACTGGTAGGATATGGGGTGCACCATAGGATCCTAAATGCATGGCCATTCTTATCTTTTGGATAAATAGTTCTGTGGAGAATGGATTTGGAAGGTGAGTAAGAGGAGACTGGTTTCTGACTCAGCTTGTTATAGAGACTGGATATGTGCCTCCTTCCTGCATGGGGTTTTTGAGTGACTGTTGTCAAGAATCTGCTTGCTCCCTGCCCATGATGACAGAAGGACTTCCCACAACCTCTGCCCAGGCCTTCTGATTACTGCTTCTCCCATCTGGACTTCAGAGCTATAGAGTCTGGCTCTATGAAGCACAGCAAAGTTAGAACTTCAAACTCATCCTCTCTTCTGAGTTCTAAGCCTATATTCTCAGTTCTTTGAACATTTCTACTTGTTTATGGCCTCTGGCTACCTGAAATTTACATTCTCTAAAAATCATCAAGTCAGAAGAGAATTAGGGGAAAAAAGTCTAAGAAAAACATTAATGTCAGAAGAGTATGCTAGTGGGAAAAATCTACATGAAGCATCATAATTTACAACATGTGGAAAAGCAACTAACATCTACAATACTTAATAAAATTGTTATATTATGGACAACTCATAAGTGATCTTAAAGGAAAACCTATTTTGCATTTGTATTCGAATTTCAACAGGACTGCTTTGAATTGCTACTTTATTGATAAGTGAAACAGATTCTTTTATGACAAGTTATAAATGCTTATAGTTTATCAGTTCCCTCTCCACCCTGCAATTACCTACAGGAAGAGATTGGCCATGGTTTTATTTTATGAGTTTTATAGGGGCACATTCACCCCAGTTTGCATACTATGAATTCCTGGAAAATTCTACAGACTGGAAAAAAAGAAAGTGCTTTCTTCACATCAAAAGAAGCATTTCACTTGAACTTCTGTATTTATCCATAAATATACAGCCCCAAGTACTATGTTAAAATGTGAAAGACAAATTTTACATAAATATATGTATAAGGCATAGTATACTTGTGTGTAATAATAGAATATATAACAATCTTGTGAACTTGCATAGTGGGCTAAACAATGACCCAAACCTAACAACAAAGACAACTTAAAATGTCACAGAGGGGCAGCCGGGTGGCTCAGTTCGTTGAGCATCCAACTCCTGGTTTCAGCTCAGGTCATGATCTCATGGCTCGTGAGACTGAGCCCTGCCTCAGGTTCTGCACTGACAGTGTGGAGCCTTGGAAGTCTCTCTCTCCCTCTCTGTCTGCCCCTCCCCCACTCATGCTCTCTTTCCTTCTCTCAGAATAAACTTAAAAAAAAAAATGTTGTAGAATAAAGATAGATTATCATAGAATCCAAAAGAGTCTTAGAATAAATTTTAATTTGTAGGATTCAGATCAATACCTTTACGAATAAGTTTAGTGTAACTGGCAAGCAACATCATGAACATCTCAGATATTTTTCCAGAATAGTAAAATACTGTAAAACATATTAAAATTTACTACTGATGAAACATTACGTGACAAAAACTTGTCAATCAAGCCCTGAGAAAACCTAGAAGTATAACTGCAGAATGAATAAATTAAAAGTTTGTTAAATGCAACTTACAAAATGAAGAATAATGAATGAATAAATTTCTAATCAGACTAGGATATTTTAATTTCTAATAATTAATGAAATATTTAGATGGATGGCAAAAGTATCCCATAACTGGTATAATCTTAATGAGACAGCCTGGATTTTGTTTCAACCCGCTGTGGCTGATGCAAGCTGTAATTATATACACTGCCAGAAAATCCATTTGTTAAAAGAAAATTTGTTCTCATTAATGTGGATTGTGGGATCACTGAATAAAAGAGGAAGAAAGGAGTAGTATTAACTAGCGTTACAGGTTTGGAATGCAGGAGCTTTATAAAAATCAGCAATCAATTCAATAGGCCATGCTGATGCTTGAATTTTTAACATACCAGTTTTCACTAGAAGAGATTCAAAAACAATTCTTCTCAAATCACTAAAAATTCTGTACATATTCAGCATGGCTTATCGTGTTTTAATTCCAACAGAAAACATACAAAGCTATGGGAAGTTCCATGCATATAGCAGGCTATGGGCAGGTTTGTAATAATCTCAATAAGACCAAAGATTTACAGAGACTTCCTTATGCTAGTTGTGATTTTTCTCTGATTTACAAATGAGTCCTTCATTTAAAGTGAATATGAGACTCAAGACTGTACTTACTTAACTATTAACTAACTTTTACACCTGCCTCGCAGGGTTCAGACAATGACCTCTGATTAATCTGAGTCTGATATTATCCTTAACAGCAACTCGTTCTTAAAGTGGCATGATCTAATTATTTTCATGTAATCTAATATCATGACTGTCTAATGTCTTATTTGCTTTTCCTATAATAGTAAAGTGTTTGAGTGACTACCATTCAGGACAAAAAGAAAGCCACACATTTAACCATCAAATCTGAACTAGGACATCAGGTATAAAGAAAATAAAAGAAAATCTGAATATATGAGTAGGTAAAACAGGCTACCTTCGCAAAAGAACTGTTAGGCTGATGTCCAATGTCTCACCCAAAACACTAAATACCAGAAAAGCAAAAGAGGATCAATTTCCATAATGTTCTGAGGGGAAAAGTTTATGTCCAATTAAAAACCCTAGCAAACTCTTATTCAAAGACAACTAAGATATTTTAAAATATGTAGACTCAGATACTCAGATAATATACCTCTCACATTATGTTTCTGGAAAAAAATAACTTGAAAATATACTGTTGGATATAAACAAAATTAAGAGCTCAAAATGCAAAAAAAAAGTGAACAGTGAGGTTTGATTCTCTTTGAAGGAGGAGGTCATGCCATGTGGGGATATTCTGTTTTACTTCTACTGAAGGCATCTCAAAAACACACAAGGTATTATTTAATGTCAGAAAGAAAAAAATTCCAAACAAAAAAATTAAAGCTCATGTGTTAAATGAACAACAACAACAAAAAGAAACAAGACAGTTAAAAAGAGAGTGGGAGAGAACACAACAAAGAGGTGGTTTTGTTTTCAGGCTAACCTATACTTAAAGAACACCGCATCACATTAGAACACTATAGGATCAAACTCTCCTCCATAACCATAGATTTACTGAAAAGTTCATTCCGATTTGGAATGTCAAGAAACACAGTTTTTGATAGAGGCCTGAAAAAGTCTCATTTCCCTCACCTGCTGAACTGCTGTAATTAGCATCTAGCACTCTCTGGGATCCAAACCATCTGTGGTGGTTCTCGGAGCAACAGGAAAGTGGAGGTGATAACATACAGAGAGAGGTGACCTGGAGGCTGGTGGTTAGGAACGAGGTCCAGGAAGTCACTCAGGGACCTGGCCTCAGCCATTCTAAAACCCTGGTCCACCGCCTTCTTATCTTTTCTCAGGACCCCAGAGTATCTCTCCTTTTTGGGCTAGAGTAGTACCAGGTTTGAACTTACAAATACTCTACTTTGTTAAAGTTTTCCGACAGACTTTTTCCTATTTCTTTTATCTCTAAATATCTTCTTCTCTTAAACCCTTTAAGGAAAACAAAGGCACACACATACAAAGGATGGAAATTAGGTAACACTATTTCAGTGAAAATCAGACTTTTCCTCTCCTGGGGACCAGAAGACACTGGGTAATGAACAGACTTGTGATTCTATTTAGAGGTTATGGACAAAAGGCCAAAGTTAACTGTCAGCAACGTAGGGGACTTTTTGGAATGAGGGGGCAGTAGTAAACTAAATTAGTAAACTAAGGAGTTTGTAGTAAAGAGACTGAAGGAGCTCAGAAAAACATACCAAAATGCAGCCTGGCTCAAGTGAGGGCTTGGAGAACCAATGCATGTTTGGGGTGTGCCTGTATAAACCAAATATATTAAAACTTACAGCTTTATAGATCAGAAATGTTATTAATATATTAGGAGCTATAATTTAATAATCCAACCGGAAAAACATAAAAAAAGACCAACAATACCTAAACCCTTATGTATTAGATTTTGTTCGGTTCTTTGGAGTCATTCTGAGACTGTTAGGGCATTACTGTAAACATTAATGCCATTATTTCTCATGATTTCATGAGAAGTCAGTTCTATTATTTCATCATTTAGTTAAGATGGAAATCTACAATCAGCCTACAGAGTAAAACAAAAAAACTGTTAGGTTACACTTTTCTGAGTTCTAGAATGTACCAAAAAAACCCCCAACAAAACCAGAAATGGAAACACAGGTGCTGTAGGAAAGCCTATAGGAATAAACTGAATTTCAAAAGTATGTAAATAATCCAGTAAGTATCTTTTTCAAATACATTAAGGGGTTCCAGTTCAAGATGGTAACACAGGAAGATCCTCAACTTACCTCCTCCCACTGACACACTAAGTCTGTAGCTACATGTGGAACAATTTCCTCTTAAAAAACCAAAAGGCTGGCTGAATGAGGACTACCCCACAGGCAAACAAGAAGAAAACCACATTGAAGCATGTAGGAGATACAACCTTGCCATAAACCCCCACCCCAGTGCAGTGACCCACAACCGACAGAAAAAGTAAAACTTGGAGTTTCTCCTCAAGGAGTAAAGGGTTCAAACCCCACCTCAGACACCTCAACTTTTAAGACCTACACCTGAGAGAAAATAAATTATTTTCCATAATTGCTAGTCTGCATTTTTTAAATATTAAAGAATACAGTGTACATGTTATGACTACTATTTTAGCATACTTACTAAAGTTTAACTGCAACACACACAATAGCCAAGTACTTTTAGGATTACAGTGGTATTTAATTCCTCAAACACCACTTTTCCAGAGCCCCACACAGTAAGTTATCAAACAGGCTGGCTCAATCATATGAATTTATTACAAATGGAAAATGGAGGCAACCTGCCAGTGAGGAAAATATTATCAATAAAATTCAAATATAGTTTAATATTGCCTTTATTTTCATAAAAAAGGCATTACCAAATCTTTCTAACAGGAAATGATGAACTGTATGGAGTATCTAAAAGACTTAATATACAGGAACAATAAGAGAAACAAGATTATGCTCAGTGAAGAATAAGATATATTTTACTCTGTATTATTTTATGGATCTTTCAAGTGGGAATTGGCCACTGATACATATTTCATTCAAATATTATATTTAGAGAATAGAAGGGAAATTTGTTTTCCTTCTACATTATCTTATACAGTTATCTTTAACGTAGTAAATAGGTATTATAATTGTTAAATGCCTTTTGTTATCTGGCAGTAATAGAAGAGGGATAAAAGTTTTCACTTCTATAATAATAAAGCATAGTAATTCATAAGAGAAATGAAACATGATGGTCTGCTTTTACTATTAAAAAATATTCACTCTAAATAATGATGCTAGTGCACAAAATAAAACTCATTTTAAAAAGTGTAAATAAATTTGTGTGAAGATTTATATTAGCTTATTAAAAATCTAAAATATTTTTAAATTAAAAATCATTCTATTTATAATAGTAACATAAACAAGTATCTGCAAAAATGATACCA
The DNA here is from genome assembly GCF_014898765.1 of Herpailurus yagouaroundi. Lineage (NCBI taxonomy): Eukaryota > Metazoa > Chordata > Mammalia > Carnivora > Felidae > Herpailurus > Herpailurus yagouaroundi. The sequence goes on along the minus strand of NW_024412429.1, from coordinate 30,352,589 downwards.
TATCTTATTTTCCCAAATATTGGCAAAAATTAGTATGTTTTCCTCATTAAGTTAGAAAACATGAGGTTAATTTTCTTGAAGGGGTATAATTTTCGGCAAAAGGGAGGTCAAAAGACTTTTCTACAATGGCATTTTGTGTCCTATAACCAGGATCATTTTGTAGCTTATCAGTTTTAACAATGCAGAAATAGACTGTCTTACCGTTGGTGCTGTATCTACATGATGGTTACAAGGCTTTCTTTCTATGTTGATAATTCCTGTGCAAAGAAAAGATGGTAGATATTTGATTATACCTATCCATTTTATTGTGAAAACATTTATCTCAGTAAGAGGTGACTCCTATAGCTTATAAGGAAAAAAGTCTCATTTGAATGGCAGGATCCTTTAAAGTTCTATCATGAATTCTTTGGTCAGAAACAGTTGGAGAGTTTAGCTAACTAAGAGACCCAACTCAAAGTGAGCTGAGCAAATTTTCCCATTCAAGAGGTGTTTAGCAATAGTCTAAGATGTGTCCATATCCTGCTCTTGGCTCAAAAATTATACCATTATCTCCACTCTGCTGCAGTTCTTCCATTAAATTTTTATTTCTGACTTGAGGTCATCAAGTTTTCATACAGAAATATCACAAAGGCTGTAAAAGGAATCACTTCCTTATTTTCTCATAAAGAATAAATAAATCTACTTGAATTTCTCTTTGATCACTTGACTTCCTACTATGTCATATTCTATTTATTCAATCACCATGGAGTGTCTGAAAAAAATAAGTTCCCCCTGATTCTCTCCTTTAAAATGATAATATTGACTGCTAAACTTGAGAAAAATCCTTTTATCATGTGTGGATTTATCTTTTTGTTCCGAATGTCCTCTCCTGCATTTCTTTGTAATAAACAGCTTTTAAGGATATAACACATTGCATCTCATCTATAAAGATACTGGTTCAAAGTCTAGCTCAGGTTAAAAATGAACACAGGTGTGGGTCTCATTTACTTTATAATCTCTGTCCATCAGCAAACCAACAGGTGAGTTAGGACATTAGAATAGTTCTAGTTCCTTCAAATAATGATACAGGCTTTCACATGCAAGGCTGCTTAGAAGTAAGAACTACAAGTATTGTTAGGAGCAATTAGCACAATTTCTGATTGAAACAATAGCTCCTCCCATTTACAGTCATTTAACTCATTCTTCGTCAAGTATGATAAGGGATTATGTGAGAGCATCATAAAACAATCACTTTTTATCACTGTGAAATAATATTTAAAAATGAACAAAGTACCATGAAACACGATTAAAAAATTTTTTGTTTCATTTTAAAAATTCAGCTATAATTAGCCAATGAAGTATAAAGCAGTATACTACCTTATACAATCAACTAATATTTACTAAGTGGCTATTTGGTATCAGTGATAAAAGACGAATTATAAAGGATAAATTATAATTTCTGACCTCAAGACTCGAGTAAAACAGAGGATTTGAAAAAAATACTCTAGTATATAGAAATACTAGAGTATTTTTTCAAATACAGAGTATTTGAAATACAAATGTGAAATACAAATACTCTGTATTTGAAAAAATACTACAGAGCAAATTAAAAGTTTTGTCTTAAGAATAATAACAAAATCTTTAAAGTAATTTTTATGCAAAGACATTTTTATTCATAGAGTAACACTGGTCTTGAATAAAAAATTTTTAAAAACCCCAAGTAAACATATTAGAAAATGTTCAGATAATGCTGACTCTTACTGGTAGATTTTAGTAACACTGAAGATATAGAACAAATGGTGAAATCCCCACTTCCCCAGCGCCCACACTCCCCACAACCCTCTCTGGCTGCATCCACTGAGAACAGTCTGGCATGACACAGGCTTTTAATCAAGAGTTAGCAAAATCTTACATGTGTGTTCTCACTATTGTAATCTGACTGCTATAAAACTGACCTAGGCTGATTACTAATTTTAAAGTTCTTATCCATTAAGAAAGTAACTTCAAGATGTTGAAAATAAAAACTAAATCTACATCTTCAGCTTATACAATTACAAAGAAAAAACAGCTATGTATTTTACAGTTTCAATTTCAGGATAAGTAGGTGGTGGAAACTAAAAATTTTTAAAGTGGATTATCCAAAGATATAACCTTAGTTTTAAATTTAGATTGCCAATTGAAATAATATGATTTGGAAATACAATTAATACATGTTTGTTCGAGCTTTCAGTAATGAATATACACAAAATAAGCTTAAGAAAAAATGTTCCCAAACAGCTTACTATTTTAAGTACATTTTACCAAAAAAGTCTCCATTTGTATGTTATTTCACTTTCATTAAGGTATGATAATAAGTGAAAGCTCCTAATAAATAGATTGCTGTGCTGGTTATTTTTGTGTGTCAGCTTGGCTAGGCCACAGTCCTGCATATCTGGTCAAACATTCCAGATGTTTCTGTGAAGGTATGTTTTAGATAAGATGAACACTTAAATCAACAGGCTCTGAGTAAAGGAGATTGCTCTCCGTAATGTGAGAGGGTTTCATCCAGCTGGTTGAAGGTCTTAAGAAAAAGAATGACTTCCCCTGAAAGAGAAAAAATTTTGCCAACAGACTGCTTTTGGACTTGAACTATAACTCTTCCCTGGGTCTCAAGGCTATCAGCTGATAGCCTGCCGGCCTGCATAATCGTGTAAACCAATTCCTCAAAATAAATCGATCTATATACACATTCTACTGGTTCTGTTTCTCTGGAGGCTAATACACTTAACTTTTGGGGAAACAATTTAAAAAAATGAAACTACAATTGTTTGTACTTCTTCTAAATTACATTTTTGTTCACTAATTAATCATGCAGTAATATGGTTAAAAGGTCCAACTTATTATGGTATATTTTAAAAATCCAAATACCTCACAATGAACTTAATATTACATCTGTAGAATAAATTAATCTACCAAATAACAAAATCAATATGTCAATAGATATTTACCACTAGATTATCCAGTCTGACAATCTCTGCTTCTTGATATTTATTTACATTTAATGCAATTACTGATATGGCTATGTTTAAGTCTGCCATCTTGCTATTTTGTTGCATCTAGTTCTGTTCCTTTCTCCTTTCTCCATACTCTTTTGAAATAATCAAATACTTTTACTATTCCATTTTATATCCCCAATGGCTATATTGTTAGCTACACATCTTTAATTTTTTCTTTTAGTGGCTAGAGATTGCAATATGTATCTCTAATTTATTACAGGGCACCCTGAATTATGATTTTATACTTTACTAACAATATAAATATCTCAAAGCAGTATTACTCCATCTACCCTTCCACCCTTTATGCTATTGTTGTATTTTACCTCCATATGTTATAAACCCCACAACATTTTGCCTGGATACTGTTTTAAACAGTAGTATTTAAGAATCAAAAATCAGCTTTTTATATTTAAACATATACTGATCCTTTCCAGTGTTTTCATTCCTTCCTGCAGATCCAAGTTTTCATCTGAGATCATTTCCCTTTAGACTGATGAACTCTTTGTTGAATCTCTCACGGTGTAAATCTGTGGATGACTGGTTGTTTTTGTTTTTTTTTTTTCTGTAAAGACTTTAGCAGGCATTCATGTATGAAGGCTAATTTTGCTGGATATTGAAATCTAGGTTGATAGCCATTGTCTTTTAGCACTTTACTGATTTTATACCATTGTTTCTTATGAGAACAAGGCCATCATTTCTTACTATTATTCTCTGAATGTCATGCATTTTTTCCTTTGGCTGCTTTTATGATCTTTTCTTTAGGTTTCATTTTCCTCAGTTTATTTAAAATGTACCTAGGTGAGGTTTCACTTATATATATTCTTGGGGTTTGCTAAGCTTTTTATATCTTTTACGTTATTTTCTTTTATTAGAGTTGGAAAATTCTTGGCCTATTAGTTCTTTACCCTATCTTCTCTATTTTCCTTCTGGAATTCCATTTATACATGTTTAGATGATTTGATGTAGTCACACAGGTCTGATGCTCTGTTATTTCCCTCCCCTACCCTGTGCTTCGATTTGGATGATTTTTATTGTTATGTCCTTGAGTTCAAGGATCCTTTCTTTCAATGTGTACTATCAGCAATTAGGTTCACTTAATGAGCTTTTCATTTTATCTATTATACTCTTTAGATGCAGAATTTCCACTTATTTCTTTTTTTATGGTTTCCATTTCTCTGCTGAAATTATTCATCATACCCATGTTTCCTCAAAAATTATTTAACATATGTATAAAAGTTATTTCAAAGTTCTTGTCTACGAATTCCAATCCTTCTACTGATTGTTCTTCTTCTTGATTATGGGTCACCTATTCCTGCTTATTCACATGCTTCATATTTCTGACTGCAGGTTAGACCTATTAGATATATAATTGGTAGAGAATGAGAGAGAAAGCATGCTTCCCCAGAAAGGGCTCACTCTTTCTTCTTCTTGAAAGCTATGGTGAAGGGTGGATCTTTGTATTCAAATCAGGAGTTAGCCTGGGTTGGGCTTGGGCTGTTGCTTTAATCTCTTATTAAATCTACTTATTACATCTACTTATTAAATATCTAAAAATAAGATCACTTCCTCCCTCTAAATCTGAGTAATTGATTTTTGGATAAGAAATCCTTTATCTTAGTTGTCTGTACAGGTTACTCCACTATCAGCCAGATTTCAAGACTTTTACATTCAACTCTCTTCCTAAGGTAAAGAACCTGTTCCTTTATGTACAGGCTTGTGAAATTTTTCCTGTATCTGGAAAATCAGAAATTTTACTAGGGTATATCAAATTGTGTCTTGGCTATAATTAACCTTTCTTGGGACTTGATAAGCCCTTTAATGGGCAGAGTTTTATCAACTGCTTAGAGAAATTTTATTCTGTTACTTCTGTAAATTTAGCAGTTCATTTTATTTTACCTTCAAAATTTTTATCTTTATGATAACCAATGTACTTAATCTTCTGAGGAAGCATCTTCTTTTCACTTTGTCTAATGCTTTTAAAACTTGAAATCATACAGTTTAGCTTAGTTTCTTTCTAGAGGCCTACAAGGATGAAAGCAAACAGGATGGCAAACCCTAGAGAGTATATCAGAAGATCAAGTTTTTTTCCTGGGATCTCAATGCCAATGTGTCAGGAATGGGGGTAGGGGCAGGTGCGGGAGGCCTCTGTTCTTGGTACTAAGCAAGGACATATGCAGGGAAAGCCGGTCTCTTCCAAAGGTGTAGGCAAAATGTTTTTTTTAGAGTTCACTGAGGTCTCTCAGCCTGCAGAAGTTATAATAAATGCTAACTGGCTATATTTGTCAGTTTAATGTTTTTAGTGTATCAAGAGCTTGGCAGAGCCTATGCACCACAGTGGATCTAAAAGGGCCTACATGCAAAGGGACCTACACAACTGGAGGAGTCTGGTTCCAGGCCCAGCCACTGGGAGAGGACTATAACTTGCAACTGATGAGACCTGAGAGGAGGAGCTCACCCCTGTGCCTCGGCAGGTGGGTGTTTTCGTGTTTTGCCATAGCTAAGACCTCTATCAGTATAGTTGGGAACACAAACCATGAGCATGCAAAGAAAACTATCAACTCTCATAAGGAGTTTCAGTAACCTGAACATGACCAAATAACTTTCTAGAACTGGTAGTGCCACTGATGACAAAGGAAGAATGAGAGGGTCTTTTAAATTAAAATGTAACGAAACAAACAAAACTCAACAGCTATTAAGAATTTTAAGATATTAATTAACAAGCAATGAAGATAACTCTATTTTAAAGGAAGGAAACAATAGTGACTTCTAGAAAGTAAATAGGAAGATGGGTAGCATTCCCAAAGTCACACAACCAATGAGCAGCAGTACCATGACTGAAACCTACGTGTATGAGTCACAAACCCTCCAGACCCATTGGCGTGTTTGACTCCTGTGGCAAGGCCCTGATTTTATTCATCTTTGCATCTACAGTGCCTAGTCCAAATGCTTAAAACCCAGAAGACCCCCAACTCTTGAAATGAATAAATGGAAACTATGCCATATCCACTGAGTTCATGTGCTATAATACATATTTACCTGTGTGCATTAGTTATCAGAATGTTTGAGTTAATCTTCTAGGACTGCTTTCAAAAATGTTAATTTACTATGTTCTCTGGTAATGTATCTAAACTTACTGTAAAACTAAAGTGTGTTACTTTAAAATTTTCCTAATTTTCCAGATATTACACATTCTAGAGAAGATAATGGAAAACATTTTACGCTTTTTGGGAGATGGTCAGGTATTTTATTTTGTAGAAAACTAGAGCATGACATTTACCCCTGTACTTGACTGACTCAAACAGTGGAATTATATATTTTACAGTTTCCCTAACGTCCACACACCTTCAACTCACGATCAAAGGGAAAAAAAACCAAGATAATGAAATTTCTTGCAAAAGCCAAAAAGGCAGGAATATGTGCCAAATTCTAGAGTCAGAATATATATACAGCAATATTATGTATCATCACCAAATGTTTATGGGCTACCCACTAAGCACAAGGCACTGTGCTAGGGACAAGAGAACCCTGATTCTCCCTTTCATGACCCCTTTTTAGGAGCCATTCACTTCATGCAACAATATAACTATGCATCCTTTTTGAGTTTTAGAAATCATGAATCTCTATATAAGGCAGAAAGAATTATGCTTTGATTACTTTTGACTAGGAAAAAATGAAATAAAATGTACTATATTCCAGTAAAATAGTTTTAGAAAGTAGTGTTCTTTCAAGGCAAATTTAACATACAAGTTGTGCAGAGCTTGCAAGCATTGTTAAGAACTAGAAAAGAAGTAAAACTGTTTTTCAGATAATATAATTTTATAACTAGAAAATTCAAAAGAATCACTGCTAAAAGTAACATAATCAATAACAATACATCAGGAAGTTAGCACAATATAAAATTTAATATACAAAAATCAATATCCTTTACATATTCAAACTAGCTAGAAGATATATGACAAAGAATACCTCATTTATAAGAGCAAAATAAAAGATAAAATACCTGAATAAATACAAGAAATGTACAAAACAATATGAATGTTAAAATACTTCTAAAAGACATAAAAGTAGCCCTGAACAAACAGACACCCCTTATTCTGCAACAAGAACATGTAACATTATATAAAGGCCAATTCCCTCCAACATAAGATATGAATTTAGTGTGATTTCAATAAAAAAAGTTTTTTGCCCCAGCACAAATTGACTCTAAAATTCATACAGAAGTATATGCAAGAACACCTAGAAAAATCCCGGGGAATAAAAAGAGCAATGAGGGGAAATAAACACTACTAAAGATCAATATGTATTATAAAAAGTCTCTGCAATTAAAACAATGTGGTAATGACACATGAATAGACCTGTAGACCAGTAGAATATATTAAAATGTTCAGAAAAGGATCCAATTACATATGGAAATTACATGCAAAGAGAAAGAGATACTTTTTAATACATGGTGTTGGGATGCAATGTACATTTTGAAAAAGAACTGATCCATACCTCACACCATACACTAGGAAAAGAAATTCTTAATGGGTCATATTTAAATGCTAAAAATGAAGCTATACCAATATTAGAAGAAAAAACATAGTGAATGTCTTTACAAACCCAATGAGAAAAGCTTTCTTCAAATTTTGTGCTGCAAAATCAAAAGCCAAATATAAAACTTGGAGAAAATATTTACAACCTACATTACTGACAGATGACAAGTTTCCCTATTATGGAAAGCAAAAATATACAAATATTAATAAGGGTGATTTAAAATTTAAATTGGAAGTCACAGTATGAATTCACTGAGCTTTTAAGACTTGATTTCCTAGATATGTCCAGTGAAAAAAAGTCTTAGAAGCAATGATATCCCAACAGCAATGAGTGTACTCAGCCCCAAATTTTAGTTTCTAAATTCCATTATCCACAAACTAGTACCAGGACTCCTTGGAGAATTGACTGAGTCCAGCTTTGGGGAGGGCAAATACAGGATGAACCTAGGACACTGCAAGCAGCACATACTCTGAGCTACCTGGTTCGTATCAAAGGACACAGGAGTGGACATGAAGGGGCTCCTCCTTCCCAAATTAGGGAACAGTTTCAGCAACACAAAGAAAATGACAGTGAAGAAGTACAACAAAGTGAATGAAAAAAATTCACAATACTCAAAAGAGACAGGCAAGAAGAAAAGGAAATGCGCCCCTGGACTGAACACCAGCCAATAAATGTAGAACCAATCATAACGTTAGAAACCAACCACTGTTAATAGTTATTTCAAGTAAAGATCATCAGTGGCTGCTGAAACCGCTGAGTAAGGCTGTTGGGGAACAGGGTATTCACATGGTCTCAAAGTATCAGCCCACAGAATACCCACTCAGCAATTACAAAGGGAAAAGTTTACCTTTACCACAGAGAGATCTAGTGTTCACCAAGTTAATCAAGGATTAAATTTAGCAACACAAGTCATGGAACACCCTGACATTCCATGCCTCCTGACATGATGCAGAAAAATACACATTATAGTGTTCTTGCCAAAACAGTTTAACCTGAATCTGATCACAGTGAAATAGATAAAAACAAAACACTGGATATTCTACCGGACAACTGGCTCAGTCAGACTCTTCAAAAAAGTCCATGTCATGAAAAACAACACCACCAAAGGAGTAGATTAACAGAGATTAAATGAGACTAAAATGACATAGCAACCAATATAAGTGTGACTCTGGATTGGATGCTGGACAAATGAGCATGCAAACAAAAAACTGCTTAAGATACTTTAGATAGAATTAAGAAAATGTGAATATGAACTGTTTATTTGATATTATAGAATCAGTGTTAATTTTCCTTGTGATAATGGTACCATGATTATATAGAGAATATCCTTATTCTTAACAGATATTTGAATGAAGGTTTTGAAGGGAAGATGCAAATGGTGCAAATTTGGTTTTATTTTATCTTGTTTCCAACTTTTTTGTGGTAGTAAAAAACTTCAAAATACACTTGGGGAAAGGACTATAGACCCTTATTAGACATTTAATGATCATATAGCAGGCAAGCAAATAGTCAATGGTTTTGAATATTGCTAAATCTTCCACGTAAGCAGAGTAAACAGGGCTTAGGTTCTCACTGAAAAAATTTCTCAGCATTATTTAAAAACAGTCAATGAAAACACTTCTCCCAACTCTGAATTTAATGGAGTGTCTTCCTAAAAATAAGAAAAAGCTCCAAAATTAATGCACAAATGAATAAAAAGCTACTACAATATGTTTATAGTTTACATATTGATAGCTTCACTCAATAAATCTGTTTATTGAGAAATAATTTTCATGGCAAATCCCTGTCCCAAATCAGAGGTATCAGTTATCTATAATTCTCTATTATTAGTTTTTGCCCCTTTACAATTAGAGAAAAAACATTTCAAAGGACAATTTAAATAATAATATTTATCCATAATAATCCTGACTCTGGAACTACTCTGTATGTTTCGGAAGACCAGCTCTGGCAGTGATTAGCTATGTGACCTTGGGCAAATTATTTCTCCACTCTGTGTCTCCATTTCCTCATTCAGTACAGGGAAAACAATATGTATCTCATAGGTTGATGGGAGAATTAATTAATTAACTATAGGAAAAAATACTTCAAATTGCATCTGGCATACTATGTATGTTTGAAATATATATATATACACACACACACACATACACACACACACACACAGTATCAGAATGTTTATTTTGATGTTTAAAATAACGTATATTTGTATATTTTTTCAATAGCCCTCAAATACATGTAGAACTAAAGTAAACATTATAATTAAATATTTGTATGAAGGGTCAGATAGTCTAATAATGAGTTCTGCTTTAGAAAACTTAATGGCTTGCTTCATACAACCTGAGGTAAAAAATAACTAACTTTATCATACCATAAAATATTTTTATTAAAAACTATGCCCATACATACATATACATGTGTGTGGGTTCAGATGGCATACATACCCATGTACATATATATAAACCCTGCCCCCTCCTCTCTATCCCATTACTTAACTTGGACTGTTTCTCCTCATTTGGATAACTGGAATAGATTCCTAACCAACCCCCCTGACTTGGGCTTCCCAATCACATCCCACACTGCCAGAGTGGCTATTCTAAGGAAAAACTGTTATCCTTTTCTTCTATAGCATAGTCTTTAGGATAAAAATCACCCTTCTTGAGTGTTTAACTCAACTGCTTAACTAAAAATGGCACACAAAGCTATTCAGGATGTAGCTACTGCCTGGCTCACTAACCATCCCCCCTGTCATTCACCCTTGCCATTCCCCCAGCTGCTCTTTAAGCAGAATGTACCTAAGCTTTCTCCATTTCTGACACCTCCTTCTAAGCTGAATTATTTCCTAGACATCCTTTAAAGCTCAGGTCAAACACTGTGTTCTCTAGGAAATGGTCTGTGATATTCTTCTTCAGACCGCACTCTGATTCATATACCTCCCTCCAGCTCTTTCCTCCCTTAGCATGCCTGTACAATCCTCTATCATAACATAAACTCGCTATGTTTTTTTTTTTTAATTTTTTTTTTCAACGTTTATTTATTTTTGGGACAGAGAGAGACAGAGCATGAACGGAGGAGGGGCAGAGAGAGAGGGAGACACAGAATTGGAAACAGGCTCCAGGCTCCAAGCCATCAGCCCAGAGCCTGATGCGGGGCTCGAACTCACGGACCGCGAGATCGTGACCTGGCTGAAGTCGGACGCTTAACCGACTGCGCCACCCAGGCGCCCCAAACTCGCTATGTTTATGAAAACTTGCTTAGTTCTATGTGTCATACAGTTCATATTTAATAAATGCCTCTTGAATGACTGAAAACACATATACAGAAAATGAGAGTTAAAAACATCTTGCAGCAAAACAGGCTGCAGATTCTCCACTGGTACAGTCATCCCATATTCTACGTATTTTTCTAAATATTCATCTAAAATACATTTTTAATAAATGCAAATCCTAAAATGACTTTTCCTCATCTAGCCTAGTAAAATGTTAACATTTATTTTTTATATTGGACTTTTTCAGGATGGCATGGGAAGCCCTTTATTTACTGGATACATATTTCAGATTACAGAAAGGGAACATTCTTTGAACAATTTACTTTTCATACATTAGAGGAAAAAAACCGCCCCACACTCAGAAACGTCAAAGGCTGAGGGCCCCGAGTCTACAAAGTTTGGATATTTACGCAGACCACAGAGGTAAAGCACAGTGAATACACAAAACCACAAATCAGTAGGCTTTTTCCTGTGTTAGTTATGGAAATAGGTAGTGACCTACTCATCAAGGGTATGTAAACACGAATGAGTAGGTAAAACATTGGAAAGGAGGGTAAGGGGTCCCTAACATTTGAGACTGGTAAACTGAGACTAGTAATGCTTCTGGAAAAGTACAAAGCAAGCAGGGAAAAGAGAGTAACTCTACAGTGTGGACGGCATCAACCAGACAATACGGCTCTTGGTTACAGCCCTGCCATCATAGTCTTTCCGTGCTTCAGTTTAAGCCTCACACCTGTTGGGAAGATCCTTCAGTCTCTAATAATCTGTGCTATTTATTCCCAACTACGAATAAAAAATTAAATTCACTGATCCACTGAGAATATAATGTTAGCATATCTCTAACTTGTAAACTGATGCCCAAATAATTTAACTGTCCTAACCAACAATCACTTAAAATTCTACAGTAGTTATTTACTACCAAAAACTGCATACAATTTTTAGTATCTGACAAACATCCTCAGTAAACTCTTAACAGGAGATTAAGGTCTGTTCAAATCATACCCTTTGTGACATGCATATTTCTACATATTCAATCTGAGAATAGTAAGGATATATTTCTAATATAATTATGTCACATATTTATTATATAGATAAAGCCAAAATACTACAACTCTGTGTGTGTAAAATCCTTTAAATACAATTTAGTATCTGTAAGTCTCTACGACTAATATTATTTTAGCAGTATTACTACAGATTCTTGAAAACCAAAGTACAGCAACAAAAAGGATAAAATGTAAACTATCATAATTCAGGCATTTTTTTCTTTCAAATTTACTATTGCAGTGAAGAATTAAAAAAAAAAGAAAACATATAGCACCAAAAGAAGCTTCATGCAATTGCCTGTTTTCCTCATTTTTTTTCCTTTTCTGTCTTCTGGTTAGTGAACATCCAAGCTATCTATTTCGGAATCATCCTAATGGCTCTTAGTCTCTTGGTCTCTTTTCATTTAATAGCCTCTTCCAGCTTATCTCATTAACTCCTGTGGACATCAAGACTACACATAGGCCACTGACTCCTTAATCTTTACTTATGCTCCAAGCCCATATTTCAAAAATTTTTTAAGATTTTATTTTTAAGAAATCTCTACACCCAATGTGGGACTCGAACCCACAACCCTGAGTTCAAGAGTCACTCGCTCCATCGAATGAGCCAGCCAGGTGCCCCTCCAAGCCCATATTTCAAAGTATGCAGTCTAGTTCCTAGGACAGGGCCTGACTCATAGCAGGATATTTAATAAATGCGGTCCAAATGAATAAGCAAGCTACTAATACCTTGCTCTGAATGTCTTCCAGGCATCACAAACTCAATATATCAGAAATATAATTCATTACCTTTTTTCCCCAGTATTTCTAGATATCTCCCTATTTTTGTTAATGGACTGCCATCTACTTATTCACCAAAATTAGAAGCCATAGTTACCCTCAAATTCTCTATTCCTTACCACTCACGTTCCAAATCTCTAACACTTAATGATTTAAACATCTCTATTTTCTTAAAAAAAATTTTTTTTAATGTTTATTCTTGAGAGAGAGACACACACAGAGTGTGAGCGGGAGAGAGTCAGAGAGAGAGAGAGGGAGACACAAATCTGAAGCAGGCTCCAGGCTTCGACCTATCAGCACAGTGCCCGATGTGGTGTTCGAACTCACGAATAGTGAGATCAGACCTGAGCTGAAGTTGGACGCTTAACTGACTGAGCCACCCAGGCGCCCCTAAACGTCTTTATCTTCTTACTTCAGTCCCATTTTCCCACCTCGATTGTTAAAAATCACCTTGTAACTGACTTTCCTAGCTGGAATGCACTAACACCTTTTATGATTATTAGTTTTCTCATCTGATAACAATTAAATAGTGCCTTCTCTGAGGATTTGTAACTACATCATATATACACTCCAGTACATTTTGTTCATTTTTCTTATTTAGAGAGTATCAAACTGTAAGATTCCACGTACCTCTCCTGTTTAAAAATATATCTCGGGTGACTGTGTGGCTCAGTTGGTTAAGCGTCCTACTTCAGCTCAGGTCATGATCTCATGGTTTGCTTTGTGAGTTGGAGCTCTGCATCAGGTTCTCTGCTGAGAGAGAGCTCGCTTCAGATCCTCTGTCCCGCGTCCCTCTCTCTCCGTCAGCTGTGCTCACTCCCTCTCTCAAAAATAAATAAATATTAAAAGAAACTAAAAAAAGATGTCTCTTGTGAATATTGCCAGCACCAGGGAACAGGCAGTGTTCTGCACTTCATTTACACAAGATTCTGTGCAATATGGCCCCCTGCTACCTCTCTGGCCTCACTGTCTTCTACTTTTCCCCTTGTTCCCTTTACTCTAGCCATACTGGTCTCTTTGTTCTTCAAAAGAAGAACCACACCACACACATCTCTGACTTGAGATCTTGGTTAGGGATATTCTCCCAGACGACATGGCTTTCTTTCTTCAAAATTTTGCTCAACTGTCAGCTTCCTTGTGACTTTTTTTTTCTCGACCACCCTATTTAAAACAGCAATATAGGGGCGCCTGGGTGGCGCAGTCGGTTAAGCGTCCGACTTCAGCCAGGTCACGATCTCGCGGTCCGTGAGTTCGAGCCCCGCGTCACACTCTGGGCTGATGGCTCAGAGCCTGGAGCCTGTTTCCGATTCTCTGTCTCCCTCTCTCTCTGCCCCTCCCCCGTTCATGCTCTGTCTCTCTCTGTCCCAAAAATAAATAAACGTTGAAAAAAAATTAAAAAAAAATAAAAATAAAAATAAAACAGCAATATAACCTCACTTCCCAGTTCACTTTAACCCCCTTCCCTCCTTTGCTTGTTATTTATTCTATATTTATTTGCTTATTGTCTCCTTCTCTCACTGGAAGGTAAGCTGAACAAGGATATGGATTTTTACCTGTTTTGTTCACTTATACATTCACATACCACCTATAATAGTGCCTGGGATAAAGTAAGTACCCATGGGGTATTTACTGAATGTATGAATGAATGCTGCATTCCCAGTATCTGCATGTGAAAGAATTAAACATCCTTTAGAATTAAGAACAAAAGACTCCAAAAAAAAAAGTTAAAATGAGAAAAGAATTAATGGAAAAGTATTTTCATCTATTACACTGTTATGCTATCGAGAATGTAGGAAGGTGAGAAGTCATATTCTCAGGTCTATCTATAAAACAAATAATTTAAGTACTAGGGAGAGGTAATATGCTAAGATTCCAAACACAAGCATGATGATTTAGAAGACATTTTCCGTAACTCAAGGCAAAGAGATGTTATTAAAAAAAAAGATGTTGCTATATCAACTTTTTCCCTATAAAAGTTTAATGAATATTAAGGAAATTAATTTGCCTGTTATACTGTGCATTTATAACTGCCTTTAACATTAGTTGTTAATGTTAAATCATCACTTGAAAATATACAGATTAAAAGACTGAGAAGGCATTAAGTATCAAGCCTCATAACATTACTACACAAGTGGAAATAAGGAAAAAAAGAAACACAAGAGACCCCTATCCCTGCACCAAATAAAAACACTTCACATTTGGTTGACTCTGAATTGGCCAAAATAGAACATCTGCTACACTGCTTCGACAGAGCTTAGTAGCTGTGAGATGTGACTTGACTCTTTTCAAAAAGAAGTCAGGTGTAGACAACACACACACACACACACACACACAGTCACTCACACATATTCGTAGGAAAGAAAAGAAACTGGAGTGTTTTATAAATATTCACTCATTTATTCCCAGAACACCCTCAGGAGGCAGATTTGAAGGATACAGTACAGTAATGGAGGTTATTACATGACTTGTGATACACTGGCCTTATAAAAGGTCAGCATCAAAATTCAAATTCCTAGTTCTAAACTACCGTTGGGAGAAGTTTTAAATAGACAATACTGTTTTATACTGAATAGAAGACACACAATTCTAAGCAGAGCCATGAAACTAAGCACATTTCACAAGGATAATGTGTTTGAGCAGACTGTTTCATGTCTGTATTCCCTTAGTGTTTTTATGCTTATCTGCTGTTGAACCTAACCCCATTATTCTGAGGACTTTGAGGGCAGTCCTTTATCTTCCAGTTCTGCCAGGGTTTGGCACAGTCCCTGTCACACAGTAAGTTCTCCAAAAACAATTGTTGATGAACTGTATGAATTAATTTTTGATAAAGTATACAAAAGTTTTATATGTTTTTAAACTAACAGGTTCTGTTAGGATATTTCTACTAAAATACAGTATTTCTGGTTCTGTTCAAAAAGATGGATACTAGTCAAAAAACGTTCTCAATTTTTACTCTTCATGAAATTATAGTTGAATATTTTTCAGAGGAGAAAGTTGAGAAAAAAAAGTAAATTGCCTGAAATTAGAACATTAGGACAATGTTCTACTTTTTACTTACTGAACGTTTACAATGTAAAAGCCTCTTAAATTATTTTTAAAATATGACCAGTCACTCCATCTAGTCATTTCTTAAGTTGCCATATTTGTCATCAACCTTGCTCTCAGACTTGGAGGCAAGTTGCTGACTAAGAACAACACAAAGAGTGATTCTTTACATTTTCATTCACTTTTCATTCAAGGAAAAAGCTTCCTGAAAACACACATTTAAAATTCTGGAAAATACAAATCAACATTATCTAGACATCTCTATCATTACCAGAAGGACCAGTTCCTAAACCTAATTTCCATCGTTAGTTGACATTTTCAATAAGTGATGGATATTCATTTCCAGAAAACATTACCAGTAAATTCTATGATATCATAGAATGTTCACTATCCAGACCAAACTGACTAAACCACAAAATTCAAAAGTATGCACTTAGGCTAGTCTGAGAGAAACCTTAGGACTATTCTGAATATAGTCTTATAAAGCATAACCTAACTGAGTAAGAGTGAATGAAAACTTAATTTAAATAGTCCTCTTCCTCCAAATTTCCACAGTCTTCCTCTAAATTTCTAGAGCCTTTGGTAGACAGAAACTAAAATGTTTAAAAACTGAATTATGTCTTGTCATAGACTTAATTTTTTAAAAAGTTACTCTGGGATGCTGGAATTTACAAAGGAAACAAAAATTATTATTTTTATGCTCTAAATGGTATTTCATTCCCCCCCCCCCCTTGACCAAGGGAGTAAACATGGGAACTGCTTCCTTGGTTCTAAGCAGTGCCCACCCTCAGCAAAATACATAAATAAAAAATGATTACTCGTTTTTAAATTTCATCACTTTTCACAGAATCACAGAACATAAAGATTGAAATGAAGGGATGTGAAATATGTGCAGGTACATCAATGGAAGGAATGAGTAAACTAGATTAACATGGAGTATTATTTGACTTTTTATTTTCAACATGAATTAAAAATATTTTTCATTAACAGAGATGTGGTCAACATCTTGAAATACAGATATATTGACTAGAATACTGAAAAACTAAATAGTATCTAGCAATTGAAAGATGTCAAAATTGTGGAATACTCATTTTCCCTTCAAAACCATGCCTTACGTTTATTATCAGAAAAAAAAGTTATGAAAAAAATCTACTTTAAAACCTACATACATGAAAATATACCCATAATATCATTTTGTATGCCTTACTGCCTTAGAAATGGAAAAACTGTCAATTGCAGCGTGAGATTATAAATATAGTAAAATGCATCTTATGGTTGATGTTAAATAACTTTAAACATAGTCTTATTCTCGGGGGCGCCTGGGTGGCGCAGTCGGTTAAGCGTCCGACTTCAGCCAGGTCACGATCTCGCGGTCCGTGAGTTCGAGCCCCGCGTCAGGCTCTGGGCTGATGGCTCGGAGCCTGGAGCCTGTTTCCGATTCTGTGTCTCCCTCTCTCTCTGCCCCTCCCCCGTTCATGCTCTGTCTCTCTCTGTCCCAAAAATAAATTTAAAAAAAAATGTTGAAAAAAAAATTTAAAAAAAAAACAAAAAAACATAGTCTTATTCTCAAGCTATGTAAAAAATAAAGTTACCCCTGGCCAAAAATAATTTATCTGTTTTATAATCTGGCCTTTTCCCCTTGCCGGGTGCAGCCATATAAAGTTGTAATTCTTTCAATAATCCTCACTTTTGAATGAATTGATTACTGACAGTTTCATTTTTCCCTGGAGGCAAAGCAGTAAATCAGAAACATTCACTACTTTCATCATGATGTAAATTATGTTCTGATAAAGATGAAAATTTCCAGCTCTCCTACTTTAGAACTACATGATAAAAACCACCTTTGTCATGGAAATGTTTTAACCAGTATGCCTAGAGATTGTATTTTGAAAAAATATATAGTGTACTAGAGGAATATGGATTTTAACACACAACTTTCACTAAGTCTAATTCTAAGAACATAGTGATTTCTCTTTCTAAAATTTAGTGGGAAGTTAGGTAAATTTAAAATAAAAAGTTCATTGATTAAAATAGCTCTGAATATAGTCATAAAGATACTATCTATAACTCCTAGTGCATTTTAAGTCAAGCATGGGTTGGTATTTAAAAACTTTCACTTGCAGTAAACACTTTCCCATCCTCTATTTTCAAATGACAAGTCACTAGGATGAAATAACTTACTGCAGGTCATAGCATAACTAACAAAATCTGGATCTAAATTCGGGTGTCTGACTTCTCGGCTAAGTGCAAGCAGAATGTCATGTATTGATTTAAATATGAAGAGTAAGAAACTTGTCGACCCCCTATTCAAATTAATATCAATGCTGCTTATTAATAACATTTCTACAATCCTGATGATAAAACACCATAAAATTTTCAACATTATATTCAAGGAGGTCTTAATATTAAAAGAATTATATATATTTTAAAAAGTGGTAATCTATTTTTTATATCGTAACACTGATTTGTCTGGTGTCAGATAATGAAGATATACATAGAAGTAGATTTTGTAAGTCTGAACTGTCCAACGTAACAGCCATTGGCCATAGGTGTCTATTTATTTTATTTTATTTTATTTTATTTTATTTTATTTTATTTTATTTTATTATTTATTTCAAGTTTATTTTTATTTATTTTGAGAGAGATATAGAGAGCAAACTGGGGAGGGGCACAGAAAGAGGGAGACAAAATACCAAATAGGCTTCATGCACTGTTAGCACAATGCCCAATGTTGAGCTTGAACTCACAAACTGTGAGATCATGACCTGAGCCGAAATCAAGAGGTGGATACCCAACTGACTGAGCCACCTAGGCACCCCTGTATGTGCCTATCTAAATTGAAATTGAAATAAAATAGAATAAAAAACAGTTCCCAAATCACCCTAGCTACATTTTAAGTATTCAATGGCCACATGAGGCTACAGGCTACTGTATTGGACTGTGCAGATCTAGAGTTTGGAAAAGCGGTCTGGGCTGAAGATAAGACACTGGTATAGAAGTTTTATTTAGTCAAAAGATCACCAAGGAAATGAACATAAATACTGGAAATAAAAGAGGATCAGATTGCAGTGGAACCATGTGATAAGACATGGAAGAAAAGAGGAAGAATTAGCAAAAAGAGAATGAAGGGTAGTGGCTAATGAGATAAAAGTTAAAAGGAGAATGTGGCGTCCCAGAAACCGGTATATTGAGAAGAGATCGAATGTGTCAAGTGCTGCTTATAGGTCAAGTAACATAAACAGGATTGACTACTTGTATGAGCAACATGAAAGTCACTGGTGAGCTTGAAAAAAAATTGGTTAGAAAGTTCAACAAATTTATAGAAGATGAAAAGTGATTAGAAGTATCTGTCTGAACACATGGTGGGCTGCAGTAGATACAGAATTATCTGACAGTGAAACTGAGGACCTGTGGACACAGAAAAAGCATATTTCGTAGGGGGCAAAACAAAACCCAGGAGAAATAATTGAAGGTTCATATATAAAATATTTAGGCCAAACAGGCTGCAGATTGATCCCACATAAAATGGATGCTGCTGAGCATTACCCATAGACAAAAAAAGATTAAAAAGTAAAAATAAATCAGTGGAATTGTCCCTAAAAATATTTTTTTTTTAATTTTTTTTTCAACGTTTATTTATTTTTGGGACAGGGAGAGACAGAGCATGAACGGGGGAGGGTCAGAGAGAGAGGGAGACAGAGAATCGGAAACAGGATCCAGGCTCTGAGCCATCAGCCCAGAGCCTGACGCAGGGCTTGAACTCACGGACCGCAAGATTGTGACCTGGCTGAAGTCGGACGCTTAACCGACTGCGCCACCCAGGCGCCCCCCTAAAAATATTATTGAACATACCACTTGGAAGAGTGAAGACTTCTACAGTGAATACTGTTGCCCTACTTCTCATTCTGGCAATGAGTGTGACAGCCTGACAAGTGGACTCATTTATCTTGCTTGCTTACCCTAAATATAAGCTGCCAGTTAATATGTCTTAGCCACATATACAAAGTCCTCAATACTTTCTGCTAAAGTGAACAAAATAGCAAGATTATAGAGCTATTTACACCACAGAAGAGGGATACCATATTTGTACCCAGTCCTTCATATAAAAAAAAAGACAAATACCAATGATCATCAGATACAAAGGAAAAACCACTGGCATGAGACAAAAACACAGGATACATAAACAGATGAAAAAACTGAGCACAGGGGAAAAACATCAATTCAGAGAAAAGAACTTTATTTAGAATTAGGAAGACGTAATGACATCCACAAAACTCTGACACCAGAAAAAAAGGGACAAACAGGACAAGAAAGAGACCATAAAGATCAGAAGGACAGTTGGTGAGTTAAGAAAGATTCAGAATCAAGACAGGGCTCTGAGACTAACTCGTCAAAGGAAAGGACTCAAAGATGGGTCCACAGTTTCTACTGGAAAAATGGTAATGCTGTCATCCAAAATGAGGCAGGAGAATAAAATACAGAAGCTTTTTTCAGGAAATGAAAGCTCATGCATGGCAATGATTACATGTGTGTCATATATATGACCAAAGTGGTTAGTATATATATATCTTGCTACACAAGCTTGAGGCTAAGTATCTTCTGAATTTCATATTTCAGAGCCATCCATACTACAGTAGCTGTTTAACTTTGCCTAAGCTCTCAAAAAATTGACATGTGATCTTTTAAAAAAGGATGCTATACGCAAGTATCTTCTATAAATCTTCAAAATATAAAAAAAACAAAAAGGTTCTTAATACATCAATTGGAAAATTTCGTAAAAGATAAACATCAGAATATCTATAAAATGCAAATTCAAAGGTCTGGCATGTATTCTGGCTGCATTACGATTAAATTAGGTAGTTCTCATTTATTAAATCAGTAGAATCTCATTTTAATTTCTTATAGTTAATGGCTTTCAGTTGCTTTCTTTTTATTTTTCAGTGAATGTTAATATAATTATTTCACCTTTAAAGTGAATCCACTGGGTAAGTTACTACAATATACTTCAACAACTAAATTTAATAGGCTCTTAAACAAAACACATGCGCATGCGCGCGTGCGCACACACACACACACACACACACGTGAGTTAAAAAAATAAAAGGAAAGCTTAAAGTTTTTTATTTTTTTTTTTAATTTTTATTTTTTCAACGTTTTACCTATTTCGGGGACAGAGAGAGACAGAGCATGAACGGGGAAGGGGCAGAGAGAGAGGGAGACACAGAATGGGAAGCAGGCTCCAGGCTCTGAGCCATCAGCCCAGAGCCCGACGCGGGGCTCGAACTCACGGACCGCGAGATCGTGACCTGGCTGAAGTCGGACGCTTAACCGACTGCGCCACCTAGGCGCCCCAAAGTTTCTTATTTTTAACACATGGGGGAAAAGGCTGAAAATTATAAGGTTGGAACCATATACACAATATAAATACCATAAAATAGCTTCTTAGAAAATAATTGGCTAGCATCTAATGGACAAATTTAAGCTCATTCAAATCAACAGATTTAAAAGAGGAGAAATGTTTGCATTCATATTCTCTCTTCAGAGGGTATCAGGAAAAATTCAGTAACTCAATGGGGACATTAATACGAAATGCATATCCATGTGAACGAAGAACCATTCATTAAGTATGTTAGTATTTACTAGAGTTGATAAAATGATTTTTAAATTAGGAAATGATAAATATATAGATTATACTTTGTTATCAACACAATTAGAAACACTTTACTAATTCAAATGATATTTATTACTGAGGAAGTATAAGGGCTTCTATTACAAGTAAGGATAAGTTTTATTCTTTTAACAAAGGGCTTGGGGCGCCTGGGTGGCTCAGTCAGTTAAGCGGCCGACTTCAGCTCAGGTCATGATCTCGCGGTCCATGAGTTCGAGCCCTGCTTCGGACTCTGTGCTGACAGCTCAGAGCCTGGAGCCTGTTTCAGATTCTGTGTCTCCCTCTCTCTCTCTGACCCACCCCCGTTCATGCTCTGTCTCTCTCTGTCTCAAAAATAAATAAATGTTAAAAAAAAAAATTAAAACAAAGGGCTTGACTTGGATCACTGGAGAATTACTTAGTAAAAATAATGATATTGGTTACTAAAATGGCACCTTAATTCTTTAATGTAACAATCAAACATCAATGTTAGATATTCCAATTACAAGCAACAACAAAAAAAATCTAACAAATAGAATCTCATTCTTTGTGGTAGGAAAATATAAAATAGTGACTTGTTAAAGAAAAAATATTCATGAAATCAAGGTCATTTGCTCAGTGTCCAGAAAAATCCAAATATGAACATAGTCCCACACCTCCAGGGTTTTGTGTTGACTCGTACTTATGGGGAAAACCAAAGTTTCAAAGTTAAGTGGATTCCAGTGGATTATTTAAGTTTGAGATGCTCGTTTGAAAACTTTCTTCTTAAAATTACTTCATCTTAATGTCTTTTTTGGCATGCTTCTAAAAATTCTACAACCATTATTTGCCTCTCTGACGTGTTCTTTTTTTCTATAATCATCACTTATCACATTTTATTAAAACATGTCTTGAAATAAGATTTCCTCCATTCCTTTGGCCACAATACAGATTGTATGATTCCAAACAAACAAAAAAAAAATCAGAAGAATCTCCTATAAAATCTCATATTGTTTATTCTTACAATTTCTTATGGATTTCAAAGTATTAAAAATATTTTTCTGATCCTCACAATGAAGTAGAAAACAGAGACAATACACCTGGAGAGATAAAGGCAGTTACCCAAGAAAACAGCTGGGCAGTGGCACAATTAGTGCTTGGGCCCAGCTCCCCTGGCCTTCTGACCCTAGGTCTAGTGCAGTGCTTTTTGCACCATAAGGCACATGTACTGAATTTAGAAAACTAGTTGTTTTGGAAAACAAATTCTTGCTTTTAAAAACTGCATAATAGGGGTGCCTGGAGAGCCCAGTCGGTTAAGCAGCTAACTCTTTAATTTCGGCTCAGGTCGTGATCTCACAGTTCGTTAGCTTGAGCCCCACATCAGGCTCTTCACTGACAGCATGGAGCCTGCTTGGAATTCTCTCTCCTCTCTCTCTACCCCTACCCCGCTCGTGCTTGCTCTCTCTCTTTCAAAAATAAATAAACGTAAAAAATTTTAAAAAAACGTTGCATAACAAAAATATTTTTGATTCTTTTTAGTACCATAAAGCACATTTAAGGACATGTGTCTATAGAAAATCAGTTAATTCTGCAGACATCTTTATCTGTGATGGCAAATTCATTCCTGTCACCTGTCCCACCACCCAAATCGCAATCTTGGAATTCTGGAAGTCTGTTATCAGAATTCAATAAAACATGCTTTCAATTAACACTTTAAAGTTCATTAAGTAATACTATGAGAAAACTGCCAATTCTGATAACATGAGAGAGTTCTTTGAAGCTCATTTTACCTTCCTTAAAATGGAAACCCCCTTCTACCATCAGCTGTGTTTTACTCAGAGTCATTGTAACTCCCGATTTTTGCCAACATGTTTTCTTTCCCTTCCTCTGAAATACAAGTGTCACGTTTCCAACTTGGATGTAATCTACCTTCTATGATGGGTTATATAATGATATTACAGAATCTCTGGTGAAACTAGGGTCCAGGATTCATTTTAAATTTCAGTGGTATTATAAGTTTTGTATTTTTCTGCAAATAATTAAAACCTTAAGATATACTGAAATCTTGAAAAGAATAAAAATTAATTTTAACTGGAAAGTGGCTCCTAATTTTAAGAGCTGGTCAAGGGAATAAGTGTCTACTTCTCAAAGGCATGCAAAAATCAATGGAAAAAATCCAGTTCTTCAAATATTAAACATGTAGATGCACAAAAGTTAACTTGGTATCTCTTAACCAATACTGAAGCCATCTGAATCAGTTTATGATTATATCTAAATCAGATACTTTGCCTGTTTAGGATATGATAAAAACTTAGATTAAATGGTTGTTTGTAATGTTTAATATATGTTTATATGGGCTATTGGAAAGTGCAGCCAAAATATGGAGAAGACAGAGCTATTATTGATTGTTTTTAAAAACCATGTCACACGGTCTTCCCTATCAAACTCTAAGTCTACAATGGAAAGAGATATATTAATAAACACATTAAAAAATGTCCTATTTTGTATGACTCAACTTACCTATTGAATATGAAATAAATTTAACTTAAAACAATGCTGTGAAAAGATACACTAATAACAGCTGGATGCCTGGGTGGCTCAGTAGGTTGAGCATCCGACTCTTGATTTTGCCTTGGGTCATGATCTCATGGTTTGTGAGTCTGAGCTCCACATCAGGCTCTGTGCTGACAGTGTGGAGCCTGCTTCTTGAGATTCTTTCTCTCCCACTCTCTCTGTCCCTCCCCCACACAAGCTCGTATTCTCTCTCTATCTCAAGATAAATACACTTAAAAAAAGATACACTAAATACATAAAAATGAAGCATGCTGCCCTTCAGATATAAACATGAAAAGATGATACACCACCTATCCTACTGCCAGTAGAATGAGCACTTCCTGCTAATTTCTGCTGCCCATAACAGTAATTAATTCTATTTTTTACTAAATAATCCACATTTTAAAATTTACTTCCATAATAAGTACTCTTGAGATGGCTGAATGGGATCTGGGATCGAGACAAACTATCACAGAACAAAATTTCTCTGCAGAGAACCTGTTGATTTGACTGCACACTTAAATACCACAGTATCACTGAAACTAAACCTTAAAAAAAAATCTAACAACTAGCAAACTCAGAATTATATTTAAAGGTCAAAGCAAAGTAGAAGTTCGTCAATCCTTAGGAAATACCTTCATTTCACCTCAGCTTTAGCACAGAGTTAGTACTGTTCAGATTATTACTCTACAGTAGATCACAGACCTCCAAAGCTGGTAACAAAAGAGAACACCTGCAGCCAGAGGGACCACGTGGCAGAGTGGGAGGTCAACGGATCAGAAATGAAGGAGTGGCTCCAGGGCCAGCCTCACGGACAGAATCGAGAAGGCAGTCCACTCCACCTCCTACACTCGTGCCTTCCTCTAGGACTAGGCAGTTTGGTACGGTAGTATGAGAGGGACGGAGCTAGGAGCGAGGAGATACTGTTTTAAGACACTACCAGCTACATGGACTCTGTCAAGCCAGCCTCCCTGCCTCTCCCTTTCACTGTAAAGGGCTGAGCAGCCAAAGTTTTAACGTCCTAGATGCTCTAGAAGGATTTCATGCCCTATGATTTTAATGTTTACCCTACTTCCAAGAAAGTTTTATCGAAGATCAAATGAGAATGTATATGAAAGCACTTCACAATTTTTTTTTATAAACACAAGTTACTCTTACTGTTTTAGAGATTTTCTTCATTATATACTAAAGAAGTATGGAGACAGTTTTGAGATGCAGTATAACATGTCCTCTACATGGTGAGGCATGATGAGCTATAACCTTCAGTTTAACCTAAAATGTTAAGATTACATTTTTGTTTTGTTCCCTCCAGCTTTATTAAAGTGTAATTGACAAAATTATAAAATTTTCATTCTTATAAAAGTTACTCGGGAAGAGATTTTTTGGGGGATTTATAGTTTTAATTTTAACAGGATTAATAGAATTAGCTGATTTATTCCTTTGTAACTAAGAACCTAGAGTAATAGCCTAATGAATACTTCTTGAAATAAGGATCTCATAAGAGTTGTATCCAGCTTTTTTTCCTGTCTAACCCATTCTTCACTCAGTTACCAGACGTATTTTTTAAAAACACATTTTGGACAGCTCTATTTTACCTAGAAAATAAAATATGAACTCTTCAGTAGGACACAATTACCCCCCCCCACCTTCGCAGACTCAGTTCTTCTTAAGTACATTCACCTGAGCATTTCTTCCAGCTAACTAAGAGTCAACCCCCCTAGCCAAGCAAAGCTGTCTTTAAAGCAAAGGTCTGGTTACCCGCTTCTTGGCTCTCTTGGCATGGTCCCTTAACCCCCAGCTGTTAAGGAGGCCAACATGAAGACAGGGGCATGATTCTGAAAGGTTTCATAAGACAGGGTGGGAACTCTGGGAATCATTCTAATTGTGGTAGGAAGCCATTTAAGAGCTTTAAGCAGGAAAGTAACATGCTCCAATTCATTTTTTTTTTTCCAATTCATTTTTCAAAGAATCACATTGCTCTAGGGAGAATAAGCTAAGAAACAAGGGTGGAGGTGTAGGAAGTGGTGGGAAAAAAGATGACTAAAAATTTACTCCTAGTTTCACCTAACAACTAGGTGAATGTGGCTGGAGCGCTGGGATTGGGAAGCCTCGGTGTGTGTGCAGGAGGGAAAGTGGAGGTGGAAGGCGGGGTTTGTGGCATAAATTCTATTTGGACATAGAAAAATCTGAGAAAACTCTTAGCTGCTCGGTCTGTCTCTATTCCAGTCCTGCTTTGCTTACACTGTGATTTTATAATCTATCCAATGCTGACATAATTTGGTCCACACTCACTACTGTCTCCAATCAGACTGTAAGCTGCTTGAGAGTGGAGACTACAATATTTAGTCCATTTAAGAAAGGATCTTCAACAATGGAGCCACTTACAATGATTGTAGAATGAAAAAAGGGACTGTTCTAGAAACTCCGAGGAATGCAAATCAAAGAAGAAAAAGTTACTTTTCTAGCAGTCTCCATTACATAGAACTTACCCTGAATAAGAGTTAACAGAAATTACTACAGACCATAAACCTGCTTTGGAGTCTAGCCTTCCGGCATAGGAACTCATATAGAACGTAAATCAAACCAACCTGTGCTCTTCAGCCTCCTAGCATGAGGGCTAGAGGGCCCATCCTGATTAGCTCTGTGTTAAGGAGCTTTTCTTTATACTGTACAAAGCCAAATGTCTACAGATATGACTTGAATATTTACAGAGGTTTTCAAGTAAGATTTTTATTTTTAAACATTCTATCTACATTTGTTTTTGTAGTCTTATATTTTAGATTCTAATGGTTTTTCTGTACAGTGGGGAACACTTAACTATCCCTTTTTAAGGCTCATTTGAATACAGGACAGCATCATAGAATTTTAAAGATAGAAACTCTTTAAATTCAGAGCCCTCATTTATCTGTAGGGATGAGAAAACTGAGGCCTGAAAAAATTTCTTGGGATTCTACAGTCATTTAGAAATGGAGCCAGATGTAGAAACTAGTTCACCTGTTTCCTACTGCATAGTTTTTTTCCTACAAAGATAGACTTCTGAATGAATGAAATGGATTAATTTGGCCACTTTGCAATGGATTCCATATTCTGCTTTTATAACTTTTCCATACATTGATATCTCAACAAATTTTATAGGAAGGCTATGCCTTAAAATGAGGTCAGGCACATTAATAACTGAAACAATCAAGTGAAGCAGTGTTACCATCTATCATATGGTTTAATGGTAATGCTTCTAAGATAGTGTATACACAGAGAGATGCATGATACAAATGCTACACTCAAGGCCATGGAAAGCTGAAGGTAAATGGACCAAATCCTATGTATAATGGTGAAGTCTGAAAGACTGGCCTTTATCATATCTGGCTTTCCTTTTTCCTTTATTTGTCTCAGTGGCAATTCCTCTTCCCATTTCAAAAGGCTTCCTATCTATCCTTATTTTTCCCTTTATGGAAAAGGGAAGAATTCTTCATCTATCATCTTCACTTTGTTGGCTGACACTACTTGAATGAGTTTTAATCAATATATTAACTCAACCAGATTTGATCCTAAAGCATCCGGATGACAGGAATCAAGCAGTAGAGATAGGTTCTTTCTTTCCTAGTCATTAAAATGACCTGATTTGAGGGCAAACTAAGTATCTACTTAGGGTGTAGGGATTAAGAGTCTAAAGGGGTGGCACATAGTGTGCCCTTTATTGTGCCTAAAAATTACTAATGCCATTGTTCCAACTTCTGGCACACATCTAAAACACTAGAAATTTAAAATTTCTAAGGTTTGAGATAACTTAATTATTATAGTGATTTGCAATGAGAATTGAAAGTATTTTCACAGCTAGTGTATATACATTCATCATGTTAATAAGTATGTTATATTCATATGGTACCTATGCTTAGAAAGTGTTTTCATATGTCCTATGTGATTTGAAGTTCAACAATATCTACTGTAAACATCACTTCCACTTTTCAAATGAAGATTTAAAGTTCTCATATAATAAGAGTAATAAAAGGCACAGCCAGGACTGAATATAAGACTGTTAATTTAAGTATGTTCACACTGTAATGTGTAACTTATACAGCAATATTAAAATGCAACTATATTAAAACAGCTTGTATATGTAAACTCCAAATACTTTTAAAGTAGAAAAGCAGTATTGTCCCTGGATTTGTAAATAATGTTAATCTTTTCAAGCTCAAGTTTCTTATTATAATCTCTTTGTCAAAGATAATCATTTTGTTATTCCCAGCTGTCTCATCTTTCTAAAAGAATTCAATAGAAAATACACACTGTCAAAACATACAGCTTAACAAACAGAAATAGTCCTCTTTAATTACCCAAAATACACATTTCTCACCTTGATGCTTTTTCGTTGACATCCTTTGAAAATAATATTCAAATAAATTTAAAACATTCGCCTAAAAATTTGCAACTGTACAGTTCGTTTCAACTCAGTGACTTATGTAGATTTCTATATCTGTTTCTTCCCAAATGTATTCTACCTTGGCTTTCCTTGAAATTATAAAATGGGATTATCCATCAACTATGGTTCTTTTATCCAAGGGAAACTGAATCAGATTTAATATTACACATGTTTAAAATGCATGTTTTGCTACTTTAAAATTATTTTCTGTTCAACAAAATAGAGCTTGAGAGCTATCTACTATTACATTTACCAGGTTCAAATTTGCTTTTGAAATAACTTCAGTGATTTTAAAGAAAAAAAAAATGCCAGAACATAACTCAAATATGAGAACTGACCATTACAATGCTATGAGCTACAGTTCTCAAGTGAAATAAATGGCATCTTCTAAAAAAACAGTATCTGAACATTTAAAAGAGTACTCAAAATAAGAAAAGGGGCTCACCGGTCTGAGTGAAACCAAACTGATGAAGAATCTGATGAGCGGCCAGCATGTCTGACTGCTTTACCTTAGATGGCTGTGAGGAGGCTGGCATTGAAGTAAACGAGAGATTTTTGTTGACCTGTAATAGGAAAGGCAAATCAGAACCAAAGTGTAATTTCCTGGGTTACTGATGCAAAAACTGGATGAGAAATGTTTGCTTACAATGCAAACCAGGACACATGGTAGGTCAAAACAAGTGGTTAACGATTTATATGTTTAGTTTTTAAAGTTTACAGAGTAGTTTTTATCAAGAAAGGAATACAGTGGTAATGAAAGCAGAACTATGAAGTAAATCTGCCTTACTAAAACAAATGTGCTTATCATGGAATTGACATTATTAATAACAGAATGGTCTTTTTATTTATTTAAAAAAATTTTTTTGGGGGCGCCTGGGTGGCGCAGTCGGTTAAGCGTCCGACTTCAGCCAGGTCACGATCTCGCGGTCCGTGAGTTCGAGCGCCGCGTCAGGCTCTGGGCCGATGGCTCAGAGCCTGGAGCCTGTTTCCGATTCTGTGTCTCCCTCTCTCTCTGCCCCTCCCCTGTTCATGCTCTGTCTCTCTCTGTCCCAAAAATAAATAAATAAACGTTGAAAAAAAAATAAAAAATTTTTTTTAATGTTTACTTATTTTTGAGACAGACAGAGACAGAATGCAAGTGGGTCAGGGGCAGAGAGAGAGGGAGACACAGAATCTGAAGCAGGCTCTAGGCTCCAAGCTGTCAGCACAGAGCCCAAAGCGGGGCTCGAACTCACAGACTGTGAGATCATGACCTGAGCCGAAGTCGGACGCTCAACTGACTGAGCCCCCCAGGCGCCCCAATAACAGAGTGGTCTTAAAAGTTATGCAAAGACATGCAAAAATTAAAAATGACCTGCCCCCTTAATTTTCAATTAAGAAAGTCAGAATGTTTCACAGCCACACTTCTTTAACATTCTGTGAAACAGCAGGTACTTCCTTTTCAGAGACTGTACAGAAAACACCTCTAATATTCACGTTTTCATACATCACGGTGACACAGGTAACACAGCTGTAACCTAACCTGCCAAGTGGAATAGTTTCCACTGTCTGAATACAACGGTCGTCTAGAAATGAAACCTGTAACAAGTACATGATAATAATAGCTTATGCAGGAAAATAAAGAACAGGTCACCAAATGTGTTAAATGTATATTAGTAAATTTATCTTGCAACTTATAATTAATTCCAGCAATGATCTAGTCTCTTGTTGGTTATTAATAAATCATTATACCTTTATTATTTTTTGAAATAACTTCATTTTCAGAAATCATGATAAAATGTGATCTAATTCTGAAAAATTTTAAAGTTTGAATTTCTAATTTATTGTAAAATAGAATCTGTGAATTGCCAAACTGTTAAATGATAGTTTATGGCATATAAATACTAATATATGAAAATAGTTGCCTTCCCTTGCTCTTTTCAAAAAATAATCAGAGGACAACTACTGTACTAATATTAAAAAATTCCCTTTTGATGTTCTACATAGCAGTAGATTGTGGTTCCTGCATGTCCTTTATCTGACTCATCATTCATATAATGTTTGTAAATGCTTCTATTCTTTCAAATAGTGATAGTAAATGGTGTATCAAACTTTTCTTCTAAAGCAAAGGGCTTTTACATATTTGGTAAAAAAAAATTATATATTATACCATATAATAGTATAGCTCTAAAGTTTGTAAACTGTTACGATGTCATTTTATAAAAAACAAAAATATTTTTCAAAATAGGGTCAAATACTGCATCAGTGCTAAAAAAAATTATCCAGCTTTAAAAATTCTATCAGGAGCCATGATTAAACGTTGAGCAACATTAATGGTGACTATTTACATCAATACAATACCTAAAGTGTCAACGAAATCATCTCACATTTTTGAGTTTTATTTCCATCTTTAAGTGAAGATAATAAAAATAGTATGCATGCTTCATTGGGAATGTGCTGGAGGAACAATAAAGATGAATTGGTATTATAAAGTGCTATTTATGTATGCAAAACATAAAGCACTGGATAACATATTAAATAAAAAATATATGAAATAGAGTATGTTGGCAAAGGGAAGCCATAAAGTGCTATACAAATATAAAGCGCTATAGAAATATTAGTTATTATTATTAACATCACTAGAAGTAAGAGTAATTAGGAATATGTAATTTAGTATAATGATACAGTAAATTTTTCATAGTGCTATGCTTTTAAATGGAAATATTATACACAATGATATATATTTATCACTTAACTATTTAATCCACTTCTCTTTTTAGAATCATTTTCAGTTTTACTTCTGTGTTCTTATAAAGTTTTTTCCTACATGTCAAACAATGCATTTTGAAATCTGGTCCAAAGGAACAAGTGTATGCTGGGGACACACACACACGCACGCGCGCGCACGCAAACACACACACACACACACACACACACACACGCATGCACGCATACTACAGGCTTTTTTAGTCTTCCTCTTCAAATATTTACTTGTGCTAAAACCAAAAAGAACACCGGGGAAGCTAGAATAGGATACTTCAATGTCTCTGCTCAAACAGAGACTTCACATATTCTTCCTAGGCATTTTAAAAATTCTGTTCTTTCTCAACACATTTCTTTAGGGACTATCTAATACCTATGAGGTGGTAAGTAGCAACATACAGCAGATTTCAAGACTTTGGATAGGTGTTAATTATTATAGTGACTTGAAATTCGCACTCCAAGTATTTTCAAAGCTAGTCTATACATATTCACTACTTTACTTAAGGGGAGAAAAATAATAATAACCATTAACTAGAGTGAAGCAATATCTATTTTTGAAATATATGCTGTGGAAAAGAGTTGCTTAATAGTTTTACAACAACAGAAAGGTTGGCTAAGATAGTCTACCCTACACAAATCTACCCTCTTTTCACAACACACTTTTCTGCTTGCTTCATGCAAAAACCACAGTCTGCCAAAGTCAGTTTAATACCTCCAAATTGGGGAGAACTATAAACATAAAAATTTAATGAGATTCTTAATAGTAAAAAGGAAAACATATCACCTGAACTTCGGCCAAGTTAATCACAAAAATGCTTTTGCTTACTCTTTCTGAACATAAGCAGCTTTGGGCAAAATATGCAAATACTAATTCTCTAGGAGGAGGTTAATTTTCATATTAAAAAAGTCATTACCCTGACCTCAAATTGAGAGCACAACACTGAACAAGCTAACAATTAGTTTCTTGTTTAGTGATTAGCTAAACTATGAAACCTTTGGGAGACACATAACACTCATTTTCATATGTATTTACAGACCTCATCATTTTAGCTGATTTTAGATTATATGGTACATACCACACGAAGTAGAATTGTTTTTAAAATTTCAAGTTGTGGAGATACTTCAAATTGCTTTTAAATTATAACTTGAAAGATGATAATATGGTCTATACATTTCTGTTTGCAAATGTGTCCCCTCCTTCCTCCAAAAGGCTATTTTTTTCCATTACACTGGAACAACAATGCAGATAATACTTTCATTTGAAGACAGTTCTGGTTGCAAAAAAAAAGCCCAATACCCAGGAAATGTTCTGTTGCAAACTGAATGTCTGTTATAAATATTAGAATCCCAGTATTAAAGAAAAAGTGAAAGAGAAAACCTGAGCCACAATGAGACTCGAGGCAACTGAAGTCAGTCAGGTATCTTAACATTCTCATATGATAAACTAAAGCAGCTTAAGTTCCTGTGATTTCTAGGTTAGTAAAACCTAACAAATGAGTAGCCTGTGGTGTCATAAAGAGAAATTCAAACATGAGCTCTAGGTCCCTAGGTATTTTCCATATAAGCTACCACAGTAAAGTGAGGGATCAGGAAGAAACACTGTTCATGCAGAAGAGAAATTTCTACAGTAGGGTAAGGTGCCAGGAAGTCTCCCCCCAAATCAGTTCATCACTGCTACATGAACTAAAACCAGAATTCAAATTTGAATCAGTCATAACGAAGTTTTATTTTGCAGTATTTAATCAAGATTTTTTGAACTTCTGATATACACACACACACACACACACACACACACACACACACACACACACACCAAGGACTGGTAGTTCAAAGATAACTGATATGATTCCTCCATGCAAAGCTTAAAAATTAAGATGTAGTGCTGGTTCAAACCATTTATCCAACATGTCTTAGTCAGTCAATTTATCTCAATGTCTTTAGTTTTCTTCAAACTTTACCTCCTTGCTCAGTGTATTTCCTTACTTCACAGAGAAAATTTGGTCTTCAAGTCTCTGAAACCCTCATTTTCAAACCTCTCAAAGAATACAGCTCTTACATCCACCTTCACCTCTTTTTGTCTAGTGCCCCTCTGGTGAACATTAATCCCTCCATCTGTTCCCTTGGGGATACCTTTTTTTTTTTTAAAGTTTATTTATTTTGGTAGAGAGTGAGAGAGTGCGTGCGTGGTAGCAGAGAGAGGGAGAGAGAATCACTATCCACCCTAACAGCATGGAGCCCAACACAGGGCTCGATCTTAAGAACCTCGAGATCATGACCTGAGCTGAAATCAAGAGTCCAACGCTTAACTGACTGAACCACCCTGGTGCCTCTCCCTTGGGGATACTTCAAGCTCTTCCAAATTCTACTTTCAAATTCTCCACTGGCTGTTTCCCTATAGCAAAAAAAGCATAGATCTTTCTACTTCAGTCTAGAAACAAATAGCAAAAAATGAAAAATTCTCACAATGATTCCATAATTTCCTTAAGCTTCACTGAAAGCCAAACTCCATGAAAAATAGCACATAACTGCTATCCATATAACTCAACCATTCAATCTCAACCAAGCACAATGAAGCTTTTCTCTACCAGAAGACTAAATCTGAAGTTAAAGTCACCCAAGACTTCAACTGGGCCGATTTAGCAGATTCACTTAAGCCTCTGAGATCTCTAACACTGCCAGTCACTCTCTGTTTCTGGAAAACTGTTTTCTGTGGGCTATCCTGCCACCACTGCTTATCAGGGTTGCCTGTTAGATGCACTGGGCCCTCTTCTTCCCTCACACCACAAGGTCACCCTCGGCAGTAATATTTGTTTTCATCACTTCATCTGCCTTCTATGCCGACGTTTCTGAAATCCAAAACTCTTCCAAACACGTTAAGTTCAAAGCTAAACTAACTCCCTCCATTATTTACTGTCTCAGGGAAAGCTACTGCTATCCACTTAGTTGCCTCAGCCACAAGGGTGGACATCATCCTACACGACCATCTCGCACTCCACGGAGTTGGTCACTAGGTCAATTAGATGCTTGGACATCTGACCCCACTCTTTGTCTCCAGTCAGGGCTCTGGTTCAGGCCTTTTTCTCTGCTTGCAAAGTACTGCAATAGTCTCCTGCTTTGTCTCCCTATCTCCTGTATCTCTAATTCTTCTTCTATACTACTAACAAGATAATCTTTCTGAAATGCTAATTTTACTGACTAACATTTCTGGTTAAAACCTATCATCAGTTGTTCCACTAGATAATGTCCATAATTCTCATCCTGGCATACAAAGCTGTCTATTCTAAAAGATACTTTTTTTTTTTTTCAATGTTTATTTACCTTTGGGACAGAGAGAGACAGAGCATGAACAGGGGAGGGGCAGAGAGAGAGGGAGACACAGAATCAGAAACAGGCTCCAGTCTCTGAGCCATCAGCCCAGAGCCTGACGCGGGGCTCGAACTCACGGACCGCGAGATCGTGACCTGGCTGAAGTCGGACGCTTAACCGACTGCGCCACCCAGGCGCCCCAAAGCTGTCTATTCTAATAATTACCTAGTTCTTCAACCTTATCACTCCTTTTCATACGTTGGCTAAGACAAACTGTGTATAACTCTGCAGACATGCCAAGTTGTTTCATGTCCCTGTCACTTAGCTCATACCGTTCCATTTCCAGGAATGGACTCTCCTTTTGCCTCCACTTTCCTGATGGATGTCAACTCCTTTTTCAAGCTTTAGCTCGAGTATTATATCATGTGTGAAAAACCTTTCAGATTCTCCCAGGAGAACTTACCTCTCCCTCCCTTGTCTCCCCACCATGTCTCGTATCTTATTATCATACTGTATTATCACAGCACTGGTAACATTTTGGTGTGCTTAATTATTTGGTTAATTACTATCCAACTGACTGTAATCTTCCTGAGGGTAAGAACCAGTTTTTGTTCATCTTTCTTTAATAAATAACTCCTATAAAACTAATAAGAATTGCACAGAAGTCAAATGAAATAATATAAATGTGAAAGCAGTGCATGTTTAAAAACCTACCCAAAGCTAAGGCGGTAACTGTGTTCAAGACTTCTCAAATGTAACCTTTTAATGATAAAAATTGGTAGAATGAAAGCCTTAAAAGTAAAAAATACATTAAATTTCATGGTTTAATACTCAATTTAAATCTAGAAATAGGTATGTGAAGTAACAGAAAAAAAAAATATTGGTTTCTGGCTGCAGTTTCTGGCACAGAGCTCCTGTAATTTCCTAAGTGATAAAAGTACTAGGAGGATCTTTTGTTCTAATACTTGGTCTTTGACTCTGGTTCCAGACACTGAGCTCCTATATACCTTGGAATTTCCTGGGAGACAGAAATGTCTTTTGTTCTAATGAAGTCACTTTTGGTGTTCTCTGGGATGAGGGCTGGTCTCCAGAAAGATCAAGCCATGATTAGAAGCTTGGAATTTTTAGCCCATCCCCCCCCCCCTCCATTTTCCAGGGAGGGGAGAGGGGCTAGAAATGGAATTGTAACTGATCATGCCTACCTGAAGAAACCTCCATAAAAATGCCAAGAGTATGGGGTTCAGATAGCTTCCAGGTTGGTGATCACATAGACGTGCTGGGAGTGCTGCGCCTGAGAGATCATGGAAGCTCCGGGCCCTCCCCACACACCTTGCCCTCTGCATCTCTTCCATCTGGATGTTCGCCTGTATTCTTCATCCTTTTATGATAAACTGGCAAACAGTAACGAGTAAATTGTTTTTCTGAGTTCTTAGCTGCTCCAGGGAATTAACTGAACCTGAGGAAATTGGCCCGGGACCCTCCAATTTACAGCTGATTGGTCAGAAACACAGGTAACAATGTGGACCCATACTGGCATCTGAAATGTCAGAGGTGTGGTGGCACGTGAAGTCTTATGGGACTGAGTCTTAAACCTGTGGAATCTGCTGATCTGCCGCTCTCCTCAGGTGGACAATGTCACAACTGAGTTATAGTGTAGGACATCCTGTATCGCAGAGAACTGCTTGGTGTGGGGAAAAAACCACAGCCCATCTGGTACCAGAAGTGTTGTGAAGGTTGGTGGTAGAGCGAGAGTAAAGGAGACATGTGGGAGGAAAACTGGCTTTTCGTAAAACAAGGGGTTTTTCTTGTTTTCTAAAACTTTCAGGAATAAAATTACATAATTTCTTTTAGTGGCCTATTTTGGCCTGTACCACTCCTAGTCAGGCCAGTGTCCCAAATACTGTCAAAATAACAACACTTAATTTGCTTTTCTCGAGTTTTGGAATGCCATGAAGGAATAATTTTAAGCATTAAAACAAACCATTGAGAAAGAAACTCTCCAAATAAGCGTAAACAACTATTCTATTAAAATCTCAACTTAATTTTTATCTCTTCATGATGAAAATATCCAAACTTTTTTTTAGGAGATTTATAAAAATCATCATCTCTGGATTCTCCGTTTTTTAAACCTTTTTATTTTTTAGTAAATACTATGTTCTAAGATATATTAGATTATAATTTAATTATGACCTTACCTTTACAGCGTTATTCTACTAAACATAATTCAATGAACTTCAGCTTGGCTGCATTTATATTCATCTAGGACAGGTGATATTACTAATTTAAAAAACAAACAAATAGCTTTGAGAAGCTCACAAAGGAGTGTGGAGATTCAGAAATGTAAGATTAGAGGTGGAGGCAGTACTATGTGAAGCTGAAAAAGAAGGAAAGAAGGGAGGGAGGGAGAACAAGGAGGAGGGGGAAGAAGGAAGGAAGGAAGGAAGGAAGGAAGGAAGGAAGGAAGGAAGGAAGGAAGGAAGGAAGGGAAGGAAGGAAGGAAGGGGAGAAGGCAGAAAGAGAGTTGTTTCTCTCTGAGGGAATTCATAATTTCATTCTGGAAAAGACAGCCAAAATTAATTATAATTTAAGGAAGAATAGGCCCATTTCTAACACATGCCAGGTATGATATAATTATGTCCGGAAACTGGAGAAAAACAGATTTAGTTCCATTTGTGAGGAATAACACAGAGCTGAATGGACACAGACTCCAGGCAATACCATTTCTGATGTGCTTCAATCCAACTCTAAGCCAAGGAAAAGAGCAAGGAAATCCGTAAATTGTAAACTCATACACTGATATTTTAGGGCTATCACAATTCAGAGCAATGCAAGACTTCTAATACCATTTCCTATCTTGGAGCAATCAGATGAGCACTCTTACAACCTCCCATCATCAAATTTGTATCCAAGCATCTACCCAGTTTCCACCTACTGGCCTATCAGATGGGATGAAAAATCCCTTCTCTTAAGGCCAGCTCCTCCACTAGTATTCAGGATTACATCCCCTCTCACTTTTTCAAGGACTTGAGGGCAGCAAAGACCACCTCTGTGGTACAGTACCCACTTCTCCATCACTGCTGAATTATTCCAATCAGCAAATAAATATGCTTTAATGTTGTCCACTGACGACTCCTCCTCAGCTCCTGTTTCTCTGCTTCCCAGTCAAAATTTATGGACTTCTATTCTGTCCTCAACTCACTTCAATTGTGCGTTTGTCTCTGCCACTTACTGAAACAGTTTCCATCAAGGTAACCAAAGGACACCATCCAGCCAAATACAATCCTCAATGTTCTATCCTCATTTTGCTCATTCTCTCAGTCACACGTGATAGTTTAGCACCTCTCTTCCTTGGAATACTCTCCTCTAGGCTTCTCTGACATACGCTTCTCCTGGACCCGTGCCTCAGATCTTTAGCTACCTCTCCCCAGGAGATCTTATCCAATCTCACAGCTTAAATAAATGTAACTTTAGCCCTAACTTCTTCCCTGAACTCAAGACTCAGAAGTCCAAACACCTACCACACAACTACGTCCACATCCAAAACTCTGCTCCTAAAATCTGCTCCCTCCACGCCAGCATTCCTCACCTCATTCAAAGCTCTACTAGCATCCGTACAATTGCCGCAAGCAGCAACACAGAAGCCATCTTTCCTCTTTCCTTCACTTACACCACATCCAATCCATCGCTGAGCAGTGCTGAATCTGCTTCCAAAATATATTGCAAATCTGTCCACTGCCTGCAAATTCATTATTGCCACTGTGAAATTAATTAAACAGGAGGCGATGAGTCTCAGGCAGCTCTAATGCCATGGCGCCTGGCCTTACAGGCTATGGAAGCAAAGCCCAATCTAAGCCTGGAAATACCTCCAGGTTACAAAGTTGAAACCTAAGGACAACCAATCACAAATGGCCAACTAGGCTTTAAACTATCATCAATCTCTAATTTCCTTGCTTTGTTTCAGCCTTTTCTCTATAAAAAGTCTTTCCTCAGTTGCTGCCAGTGGAGCACTTCTAACCATGTCCAGTTTGACGCTGTGCCGTTCAAATCAATTTTTGCTCAAATAAACTCTAAAAAATTTTTAATAGGTGTCAGTTTATCTTTTATTTTTTTTATTTTTGGGACAGAGAGAGACAGAGCATGAACGGGGGAGGGGCAGAGAGAGAGGGAGACACAGAATCGGAAACAGGTTCCAGGCTCTGAGCCATCAGCCCGGAGCCTGACGCGGGGCTCGAACTCACGGACAGCGAGATCGTGACCTGGCTGAAGTCGGACGCTTAACCGACTGCGCCACCCAGGCGCCCCTTAGTGTCAGTTTATCTTTTAACACCATCCTTAGTCCAGGTACCATCTCCTCATGGACAACCATGAAAGTCAGCTAACTGATCTGCTTGAAGACTTACTCCCTTTAAAATCTATTCTCACATTCTCCCCAGCTTAATACCTCCATCACAGCTTCTCTGATTAAAACAACACCTAACTCCTTACTGAAGGTTTAGCAGAATATGTCACCCTCAAATATGCCTCTTTGGCATAAGGATTATTTTCAGAAACTGCAGACACTGGAAAAGCTCTGAAAACAGGTAGAGAAGCTACCCTTCAATGAGGGAAATGTACTTAAAAAATTTTTTTTTAATGTTTATTTTTGAGAGAGAGAGAGAGAGAGAGAGAGAGAGAGAGAGACAGAGCATGAGTGGGGGAGGAGTAGAGAGAGAGGGAGTCACAGAATCCAAAGCAGGGTCCAGGTTCTGAGCTGTCAGCACACAGCCCAATGCGGGACTCAAACCCACACACCGTGAGATCATGACCTGAGCCAAAGTCAGATGCTTAACCGAATGAGCCATCCAGGTGCCCCAGGAAATGTACTTTAAAAAGGAGGCCTTTACTAGGAAGAGAGCTATGCCCAGAGAGACCTTTTTCACTGGAGGGACTTAA
This sequence comes from Herpailurus yagouaroundi, assembly GCF_014898765.1. Taxonomy (NCBI): domain Eukaryota; kingdom Metazoa; phylum Chordata; class Mammalia; order Carnivora; family Felidae; genus Herpailurus; species Herpailurus yagouaroundi. The sequence continues at coordinate 30,313,330 of NW_024412429.1, read as the reverse complement.
CTACGTGGCAGGGCAGGCTTTGTTCGCCTAACAGTTCCTCCTCTCACTTTGCTGGGAATGGCTGCCTTCCCACTTTGGAGCCCTCTATCCCTATCGCTCCCTTTCCTACACTAAGGATGGTTTATAAAAGCCTCAACTGCCTGCAGCTTTGTAGTCTCATATTTTTGTGGGGCTCCCATATGTGCATAGATTTTTTTTTTATTAATCTTTCTTATGTCAACTTAACCATCAGACCTAGAAGGACAGAACCTAGGAGAGAAGGGAAATTATTCCTCCCCTGCATTACCATGCTTACAGGCATTTTAAAGGCATGCATGGTCTCCTGATCACCTCTCCAACCTCGTCACAAAACATCGTTTCTCCTTACTTGCTCACGATTACTACTTACACACAGTGCTCTTCTTTCTGCCAGTTATATTTCCAGATGAGGATTTTCCAGGACAGGACTAGCTCCTTGTCAAATGTTTCTCTCAGAGAGGCCTTTTATGAACACACTTTGAGGGCAGCTGTCCCCCACTCCCCCGGCATTCTCTGTCTCGGGGATCTACTTTTATTGTTACATCACTTATTGTCTGAAATTACCTTGTTTCCTTTTTTTACTGTTTATCTTCCTATGACAAAATGTGCCTATTCACTGTTCTAACCGAAGCACATATGTGCGTGTGTGTGCGCCCGCGCGCGCGCGCACACACACACATACTACTTACTAAAGCATGTTAATGGAAAAAAGGAATGAATCAACAACATAAAAATTCGGCTGGGATTTAAGGAAGAAAAAACTTAGATACCTGGCAAAATTTACTACCCTGGTTGCAACAAATGAGAAACTGCAGAAATATGCTTTGCTTTTAAGACTAAGGACTTTTGACAATGGCGCCCAAACCACTCAATGGGGCACGAACAGCCTTTTCAACAACTGGTGCAGAGACAACTAGGTGGCCACATGCAATGGGATAAAGTTATAGCTCCACATAGCATTACACACATAAAAAAAAGAGAAGATAATCACAGACTAAGTGTTAGAGTTAAAAATATTAAAATCTTAAAAAGAGGTACATCTTTGATGTGTCGGGTTAGGCAATGGTTTATTAGATATGATACCAAAGCAAAGTGACAAAAGAAAAAATAGATAAACTGAACTTCACAAGAATTAGGAACTTTTTGCTTTAAAGGCCATCATCAAGAAAGTGGAAAGACAACTCACAAAGTGGGATAAAACATATGCAAATCATCTATCTGATAAGAGATTTGTATCCAGAACTCTTAAAAAGTGCACATTAAAAAGACAATTTTTTTTAAATGGGCAAAGGATTTGACCAGACACTTCTCTAAGCAAGATATACAAATGGCACATCAAACATGCTCAATGTCGTTAGTCATTAGGGAAATGCAAATCAAAAGCCACAACGAGATACCACTTCTCACCAACTAGGATAGCTATCCTAAGAAAGACAGAAAATAACAAGTGTTGGTAAGAATGAGGAGAAACTGGAACCCTTACACATTCCTGGTGGGAATGTAAAATGGCACAGCCACTTTGGAAAAGTGTTAAATATAAAATTTCCTCAAAATGTTAAATATAGAATTACCACACAGGATTCTAAAATGGTGTAGCCACTTTGGGTAAGTTTAGTAGTTGTGCAAAATGTTAAATGCAGAGTTATCACATCACCCAACAATTCCACTCCTATATGTCTCAAGAAATGAAAACATACACCTAAACAAAAACTGGTACACACATGATTGGAGTAGCATTATTCATAATAGCCCCCAAATGGAAACAATCCAAGTCTATAAACTGATGAATGGGTAAACAAAATGTAATATACCTGTACAACAGAATCTTATTTGGCAATAAAAAGTAGTATGGATAACATGCTACAAATGGAGGAACTGTGAAAACATTATTCTAAGTGAAAGAAGCCAGTTATAAATGACCACATATTCTTTGATTCAATTGATATAAAATGTTCAGAACAGGCAAACCTATAGAGACAGAAGGTATATTAGTGGTGGCCAGGAGTTTGGGTGTGTGTGTGTGTGCATGTGCATATACCTATAGAAATAATGACTGCTAAGAGAAACACGATTTCTTTTTGGTGGCAATAAAAAAGTTTGAAAATCAGGTACTAGTGATGCTTGCACAGCCTGTGAGTAAGGTAAAACCCAGTAACTGTATACTTCAAAAGGGCAAATTATGATGGTATGTGAATTACCTCTCAGTAAAACTTACCAAAAAAGAATAACTAGAGACAATAGTAAGGTTAATCTTTCCAAATACTTAATTTCCAAATATATCATCATATTTTCAATGAGCATTTATTTTACTTCTGTGAAATACTTGGGGTACAAAGATGAATATAACGATCCTTCATCTGCAGAGAGGTTCCAGATTAGCAGATGACAGTTTCCTCAACCTTTGGCAAATAAGTACAGATCACCTGACTTTTGGACACTCAGAGAGCTTTACAAAAGAAGCGTATATTAAAAAAAGGGGGGGGGCGCCTGGGTGGCTCAGTTGGTTAAGTGTCTGACTTCGGCTCAGGTCATGATCTCACGGTCCGTAAGTTCAAGCCCCGCATCGGGCTCTGTGCTGACAGTTCAGAGCCTGGAGCCTGCTTCAGAATGTGTCTCCCTCTCTCTCTGACCCTCCCCCATTCATGCTCTGTCTCTCTCTGTCTCAAAAATAAATAAAATATTTAAAAAAAATTTTTTTAAACAAAATAAGCGTATATATATTTGTTAAAGAGAAAAAGCTCTGAATTGCTAGCCAGAAAATTATTTTTTACTTTGGTTTTATATACTATGTATACTTAAGAAGAGGTAGTAATCTTGGAGCTACAATCACTATAGTAATCACTGCTATCAGGAGCAAGTTTCCTGAATATCTGCAGCCCAAGTCAGAATATAGCTTGTTCTCTTCTTCCCTTCATCTTCCTTCCCCTTGTCTATATTCCATATCCTGTTGACTTGCGATAATTAGGTAAAAAAGTGATGGGTCCTCACTGATACTGGACAGTTCAGTGATGGGGTAAGTATAATGTTTTCTCACATGTTTCCTCTATAAGATGCCTCATGTGAAAAGAAGCAATAGCCTAGGACCTACTTCTGTATTCCAAGTGCCTGCCACATGGTAGTATATGTTACCAAATAAAAAAATACTTCCACTGCACTGATATGACACAAAGCAGTCTTTTTTTTTTTTAATTTTTTTTTTCAACGTTTATTTATTTTTGGGACAGAGAGAGACAGAGCATGAACGGGGGAGGGGCAGAGAGAGAGGGAGACACAGAATCGGAAACAGGCTCCAGGCTCCGAGCCATCAGCCCAGAGCCTGACGCGGTGCTCGAACTCACGGACCGCGAGATCGTGACCTGGCTGAAGTCGGACGCTTAACTGACTGCGCCACCCAGGCGCCCCACAAAGCAGTCTTTGAACATACCAACACCATGCTAATTCCCTTCTGAATGTCTCACCCTTTTACTCTGTGATAGATATAATTACATTTCATAAATCAATGAACGTCTAATTATTCAACTGAATTTGGGGAGTGGACAGAGGAGAGGGAAAGACAAACATATGGTGCCATTCCAACTCTTTTAAATTAAAATTTATTTTCTTGACAATGGAGTTAGAGATTGCATATAAAATAGCTTTGCTTGTAAAAAGAAGAAAGCTGCTGTGTTGGAAGCATCTGAGATACAATTTGGTTGAAACTGTTTAATAATCAAAAGGTATGCTACTATTTTTCCACTAACTTTGGGGTCTTGAGCAAATCACTTGACTTCAATAAGCCTCAGCTTCCTCCTTTCTAAAATTGGAGTAACAATAATATCTAATTTGCCTGTCAGGATTGCTATGCAGCTAAATGGAAAAGGAAGTGTGAGACACTGGTGTAAGTAAATGACCAAGAGCATTATAAGCACACAGTGTATCACTGTTATTTACGCGCAGCTTGCATGCATTTCCCGGCTTATACAGTTTACTCAGCATACATCCACTGGAACTGTACCGGTGTCTCTTACCTATTAAGTATCGTATAGTATTTTTCTCAGAGGATCAAATGACCTTGCTGGCCCTTTACTGAAAGTACATTCCAATTACTTAATATTCTTAAATCTTCGAAAATATGAAGGTATATGTTAAAGTCTCAGATTCCTGTATATAATTCTTTGATAGATTTGAGCTCAAATAAGGAAAATACACGTCTGACTAGCTTTTGTAAAAGTTCTAATAAAAACTCCGAATGGTACATTTCAATTCTCTGGTACATCACAATGAAAGCTCTGGTCTTAAAGTTATCTTCCTCCTGATAAAAACTGCTTACCTTTGCAGTACAGGCTCGTATCACCTCCTAAAAGAAATACAATACAACAAGTAAGGAAATATTCATAATTTTATTTTAATAAAATTATCAACTCTTTTCAACACATTCTGATATTAATCCTTTAATAACCAAAATCAACATTTGGGAGAGCCTCTTTGTCTATCACCCTGTAGCTGTCACTCTGCATTGTTTCCAATGAGCTGGAAAGAGTGTGAAATAAAAAAAAGAGACTCAGTGAGTTCTTGGTAAATCTAACCTGCTGAAACAAAAGGCATGGAGAGCCCACGCACATCTGCCTCAAGAAAACCGTGTGGCCTCAATAAACTTCATAAACAAACCTAGTAATAATAAACTTGTAAATGCCAAAATTCTACACCAGAGTACTAACATGTCTCAAAGACGCACCCATAATTAATTATTGTATATAATTATCTCTACAAATAACAATGCCCATAAATATAATATCCATATTAATAATTTACTTCTGAGGAAATCTAGTAACAAACACTACTAAATGGCAAAGTATGTTATCAGTATTGAAGGAGCTACAGAAAGGAACCACCTACAATTCATGGGACAAGGGAAGAAAAAGATCGGTTTTGACAAAGAAACTAGTAAAAGTCAACATTATAATAAATGATTTGAAAATGTGCTGCTATGGAGACACAAAAAATATCCAAGTCCAATTAAGGTCAGCCAGCATGTATCATCAGACAAGAGAAACAGAGAAAAATGCTAACGATGAATATGGAGTTTAGGAAAAAAGAGAACTAAAAGAGGAGTATCAATTTTTTATCCAGAAATTTCTAAGGGACAGAGACTAAGTCTGAAGGGTATTAGTAATTCAATCACTAAAAGGAGAAAATGACACTGCCGGAGCATGAGATTCTGTCTGGACTGAATCTCAGTTCCAGCACTTGCCAACTGTGCGACACTGGTGATATTGCTTGAGCTCTGTAAGCCTCAACTTCACTTTCCGTAAAATGGGGATAATACTAGCACTCACCCTATAGGATGGTTTTGAGGATTAAATACAATGAACAAGTAAAGCACTCAGCACAGGAATTCATGATGTTAGTCATCATTCATAATTAAACAGATGTTAGTTATCATCAATCATTATTAGGTGAAATCTCCCAAAAGGTAGAGAAAACTAACCTTTTTGCAAAGCTGGCATAAAACATTTTTAAATCTACCTAATCCCTACTCCTATGACTCTGCTTATAATCAACTCTGTCATCATTAGCCTGGGCTTCAGATTAATTTTTAAAAGTGAGAGTGGTCTTGAGTGTTCAGGCAGCTAGAAAGGTATACCTTTCCCTATAAGTTTTTTAACTTCATAAATCAACTTTTTGTAAGTCTGATTACTCCCAGTAGGTACCCCAGGTTCTGAGCAAGTTTGGATGCACTGATAAGATCAAATTTTAAAAACAGAGTGACTTTTGGCAATGCTCTTAACATACTGTCTACCTAAGAGATCTATCTGGGCTGCAGTATGCCTTTCAGGTATTGCTGTAGCTGCAAATACAGTCAACTCTGTTAAAGGAAAGAGGAAAGAGCTAAGTGACTAAATGGCAAGGCTATGGAGAACAGAGAATTATCTATTTTTGTTTCCTTTATTCATTAATGAGTAAACACCTGCTGAACTGGATTGGTTATGCAATTCACACACACACACACACACACACACACACACACACACACACACACCATACCCTAAGCTTGCACTATATTTTATTTAAAAAATTCCTACTGTGGTTACAAAGAAAGAAGTATCTCTAGTAATATAGTCCTCATAACATAGAAGTAATCAAGTCTTCCCTATTACACTTCTCTATAGAAGACCACTGTTAGAGTCTTCAATGGACTAAAAACCTAACAACAAAAAATTGGGCTCTACCAAAATAAATTACAAGAAACAAGAAAAAGGATTTGTGACAAAAGGTAACAATCCAGTCAATGCTTGCAAAATATAAAAATAGAGCTGTTAGGGGCGCCTGGGTGGCGCAGTCGGTTAAGCGTCCGACTTCAGCCAGGTCACGATCTCGTGGTCCGTGAGTTCGAGCCCCGCGTCGGGCTCTGGGCTGATGGCTCAGAGCCTGGAGCCTGTTTCCGATTCTGTGTCTCCCTCTCTCTCTCTGCCCCTCCCCTGTTCATGCTCTGTCTCTCTCTGTCCCAAAAATAAATAAACGTTGAAAAAAAAAATTAAAAAAAAAAATAAAAATAGAGCTGCCAAGGGAATAAAGAGGACATTTTGTTTTAATTCCCATACATACTATCTACATTCCAAAAGAAAATATATTGCAGATGACATTTGAAAGAGTTCGGTGCATTCTCTCAACATGGGAAAAATAGGGCTTTTCAAAAACCACAGCCATTATACACAAAGTTTTCATTTCTAAAGGCAGCCTTGGTCTACCTCAATCCCAATGCAAACAATACTCTAATTTAAAAGAAAGAAATAGGGGCGCCTGGGTGGCACAGTCGGTTAAGCGTCCGACTTCAGCCAGGTCACGATCTCGCGGTCCGTGAGTTCGAGCCCCGCGTCGGGCTCTGGGCTGATGGCTCAGAGCCTGGAGCCTGCTTCCCATTCTGTGTCTCCCTCTCTCTCTGCCCCTTCCCCGTTCATGCTCTGTCTCTCTCTGTCCCCAAAATAAATAAACGTTGAAAAAAAAAAAAAAAAGAAAGAAAGAAATAAAAGAAATTTTTCTCTTATAATAAATTATCAATCTACTTCCCCCTTGCTTCTGATTTCATATCTTAAAAAATATTTTTCTGATTTTTCCTTTACATCTACTTTCTTTTGTTCTTATGTCCTTTCATTTATCTGAAGATGACAGCTCTATAAGATGACAAAAGAAAAGCTACAAGGCTAAGGTAATTCCAGCACGTTAAGTTTTATAGTGTAAAGATCAACAGATTGTAGGAAACTTGTTTTTTTATTGATCAGTGAGTTAGTTGCTCTTATATCTGTGAAGACATTTTGCCATGTAAGATTTTACACAAGGGACACTTTTTTCCCTAGTGAAGAAATATTTTTCTCTAGTTTTTAAAACTCCATTTATCTATTTATACTTCCTTTTAAAATCTGGAACATCATACATTATTCAATTAAAATGGTAAAATACACAGAATTACAACTTTGAAATAAATTTATTAATTTATAGTACATATTCTAAAATTTATACTGATAAAAATAAAAATATTTCCCTTATATTCCAATGAAACCTGCATTCTGGTATACCTGAAACTCCAATTTTCTAAAGAAAGAAAAGTAGAGAGGAAGTAAGTATAGTCATAACTAAAGGTGTCTCAATATAGTTCCTCATATGTTTGGGTTAAAACTGGTGAAGATTCCTATCAATGGAGGAGAGAAAGGGATTATATTTATTAAGTGCCAGGCACTGTGCCAAAAGGTGACAACACGACAAGGAACAAGTCTGCACAGTCCCTGTCTTCAAGGAGCTCAAGGCTAATTCTAACTAAAGGAACTATTATGTTCAAAGAGCATTAAGCATTTTTAAGGATATCTAAGCTTCCCAATACATTTTATTAGTTATCTTTGAGAAATTTAATGTAATAATTTATAATGAACAGAATAAAAAGCACTCTATTTTTAATTAAGCATCCTCCTCCTCATTTTCATGACCTATTTTCCAGTTTTATGGCCATTCCTGATTTTGACAGCACTTTTCTTGTAGTGAGATAACAGTCCTTTTAAATATGCTTCAGGAACATCTGTATCTATTCTTTTTGGAAGTTCCTGCTTATTTATTTTATCCATTTCTTTGTTCAAGTCTTTTTTCTTTATTATTTAAACTTTGGCATATTAAGGAGGTTGTACCTTTAATATATTTTACATGAATAATTTCCCAGGTTGGTGCCTTTTGTGTTTGTGTGTGTTGTACATATGCACACACATACACACTTCCATTTTTAAATAGTAAAAGAGATCTTGGGCTGGTCTTTACAGAAATATCAAGTCGGGAAAGCATGATAGTTTATCTATCCCATATCAGTCTGTTTACTGCAGTGGGTGATGTTAGAACAAATACCAGAAGGCAACCAAAAAAGCATTAGAAAACCTATTTTTAAGTAACCTACTTACTTTTTTGAATTAATACTTATTGGCATGGCAATGTAAAATAGAATCAAAATGGTTTTAAAATTTCCAACTTCTCAACTGCATAAAATCATCAGACATACTGTGACAGAATCGAGTCTCTGTTTCACTTGCTGCATCTTCATTGAAGAATTGTCAGCCTGGACGTAGTCATCTATCTGAAAAGAGCCTTGATGAGGCAGTTTAGGACAGGTGCATAAAGCATCTTGACTTTGGTGTATTCCAGGTAACGGAAATGTCCCATTGTAGCGTTTGAACATTTCACCCTCTTGCTGGGCAACTGAAAAAATACATCCATAATTAGTTAAAGTCATCATAGCAAAAGCACAATGAAATAATTAAGCCATGAGACTGTAGCATTAAACCAACGATCAGAAACTACATAATACATTTTAAAAACTGGGTAATAATAAGACAACATGACTGGCAAAATGTGAAATTGTGGAATTATTCAATAATATAAAAGCATGAAAAAGGAAAAATAATAACTTCACAGATGATTTATGTCAGGCAGTATTATAAATCAGCCTTGAAGACCATGTCATCTCTTGGTGTGGTAAAAAACATGTTGGAATGGGAACCTAACTTTAAATTTTTTTTTTATGTTTTATTTATTTTTGAGACAGAGACAGAGCATGAGCAGGGGAGGGGCAGAGAGAGAGCGAGACACAGAATCCGAAGCAGGCTCCAGGTTCTGAGCTGTCAGCACAGAGCCCGACGCGGGGCTCAAACTCACAAATCGCAAGATCATGACCTGAGCCGAAGTCGGACACCTAACCAACTCAGCCACCCAGGCACCCTGGAACCTAACTTTAAATATATGTATACAGAAAACGTAATATAAAAAATCAAAGGCATTAGGGAGCCTGGGTGGCTCAGTCGGTGGAGTGGCCAACTTCAGGTCATGATCTCGCGGTCCGTGAGTTTGAGCTCCACGTCAGGCTCTGTGCTGACAGCTTGGAGCCTGGAGCCTGCTTCAGATTCTGTTTCTCCCTCTCTCTCTGCCGCTCTCCCACTCATATTGTCTCTCTTGCTCTCAAAAATAAACATAAAAAAATTTTTTAAAAATCAAAGGCATAACAGAATAGAATTGAAGGAAAGGGAAGAACAATAAAAATAATTATTTGCAAACCCATCTCCCTAAAACAACTCTTTTCATATTTCCATACCCCTCTTAATCTTTATACATATGGACACTTTACACAAGATACCATAATGTGAATAAAATTGAATTTTCTTCAATTTAATTACAAACATTTTTCATATTTTTATAACTATGTAGTTACCACTTTTAAATGCTTTACAACATCTCATCCAATGAAGCACTATTATTTATTTATGCATTCTCCTATTACTAAATATTTACAATGTTTTGTTTTCCCTCATTACAGACCATGTATGAACAAGTACTTTTCATAGTTCAAATTATTTCTTGAAATAATTCTTTCTTTGTATTTAATTCCCCAGACTGGAATAGATGGCCAAAAGAGTGAATGTTTTTGATGATGATGACGACAACAAGGACAACAGCATGAATACTGTACTTTATGGTGTTTAGAATGCGTTTATATACACTATCTCATTTGATCATTTAAAATAAAGGAATCTAAAAATTTGTAAGTACCTGTTTGTATATACAAAGGAGAAAAGTATACAGTAATCACTTAAAAAGCATTTCCTTAATTATATAATTTTTAATAGAAGGACTTTCTAAACATAACATGAGAAGAAAGTGATACAATCAAGATTCATAACAGGGAATCAATCAATCGACCAGCCTCCAGGGTTTCTGTGGACTATTGAAGTTACATATAGAAATATGAATGTGTAAATGTTTATGGAAATCAAATCCGTAACTTTTATCAGATTATTTGTCAAAGGACTGCATGAGTCAGAAAATGTTAAGAATTGTCAACATAAAAGATGGACAGATTTTTCTATGTGAACATTTAAAGAGTCTCTATTAAAATTAAAAAAATAAGGCTATCATAATAAAAATAAAAAAGCATAGGAAAGGTAAGAGAATTCCATCTCTGGCCAAAATAAGAGTAAAAGGGACAGGATTTTCCCTCCTGCTTGGAACTACCAAAACGTAGATAGAATGTATAAAAGGAAGAAATGAAATTGTCTTTATAAACAGAATCGTCTATCCAGAGCTAAGATGATGGTAAGGCAAGTGAAGCAGTACAAAGGAAATTTATGGGGGTTCTCACTCTCAGGTCCTGGCCCCAAATTTGTGTAAAAAATCTGACTGGAATCTAAAAACATAAGTCATTAGAACTAACAATCAACTTTAGACAAGATCAGCATTATTTCTATAGACAAGTAAGAAAGAGTCAGAAATTTAAATTTAAAAAATATATATCATTTAGAATGATATAAAAAACATGACATATTTTGGGAAGCATCTGATGAAAGACGGGAAAGACATGTACACTGAAAACTACAAAAACAGTGCCGAGATAAAACTGAAGAAGAACCTAAATAAAGAGATAGATTATGTTCATGGTTTGAATAATCAATACTGTCAAAATGCCAATTCTCCCCAAATGATCTGTGCTTTCAACGTAATCTCACTCAAAATCCAGCAGGTCTCTTTTGGGGAAATTGTCAAATTCTAAACTTCAAATGGAAATACAAAGGATCTAGAAGAGTCAAAACAAGCTGAAAAAAAAGGGGGGAGTTATACAACTTGACTTCAAGTCTTATTATAAAGTGTAGTAATCAAGACACTTTGTTTTTGGCACAAAGATAAACAAATAGATAAGAGAACAAAATAGAGCTCAGCATGTACGGACATGGTGTAAAGCCGGTTCTTTTGAATAAATAGTGCTAGAACAAATGGATATTCATATGTGAGCAAATGAACTTTGATACATAACTTCACACCATGTACAGAAAATAACTCAAAATGAATCTAAAACCTAAAACCGTAAGACTTCTCTAGAGAACACACAGGAGGATACTTTTGTGAGCTTGGATTAGGCAAAGATTCTTAGATACAAAACCGAAACTCCATATAAAACAAAAATTGGTAATTTAGAACGTCATCAAAATTGCAAACACTTGTTCTTCAACACTGTTAAGAAGAGAATTAGAAGACAAAGACTGGGAGAAATATTTGCAAATCATGTATCTAATAGAGCACCACTTTTATGGAGAAAACCTAACACTTAATACTTCATAGTCAGAAAATAAGCTAACTAAAAAACGGGCAAAAGACATGAACAGACACTTCACTGAAGAAGATAAATGGATGGCAAATATGTACATGAAAAGGTGGCTCAACAACATTAGTCATTAAAGATAAGCAAATTAAAACCAGCATGAAATAGCACTGCACATCAGTATCAGAGGGGGCTAAAATTAGAAAGACTGACTACTTCAAATTTAGCAAGGGTATGGAGATACTGAAATACACACTACTGGGAGAAAGGTTAAATGGCATAACCACTTTAAAAACAGTCTGGCAGCTTCTTACGTTAAACAGACATCTGCAATTAGATGCAGTCTTCCTACTCTTAGGAATTTACTCAGAGAAATGAAAGCATGTGTTCAGACAAAGACTTGTAGATGAATGTTCATAGCAGCTTTATTTCTAATAGCTAAAAACTGGGTACAACCCCCATTTCCATCAACAGACAGACTGTGATATATCATAAAATGAAACAATACTCATTGTAAGGATGAAGGATAAACTATTAATAAAAGCTAAAATAGAGATAAATCTCAAAGTAATTATGGGTGAAAGAAGTCAGACAAAAAAGAGTACATGGTATAAACAGTCTCACTTATACATAATTCTACAAAATGGAAATTAAGTCATAGTGATTGCCATGGGGAAGGATGTGGTAGGGAGAAATTTCAAAGAAGCACAAAGTAACTTAGAAATGATGGATATGTTCATTATCTTGATTGAGATGATGGTTTCACACATGTTTAAATATGTTTAGATTTATCAAAATGTACATTTTAAATATATGCAGTTTACTGTATTTCAGTGTACCTTAATAATGTTGCTCATACAAAAAAAAGCAAATGACAAACTAGTGATAAAAGGGGTTAATATTCTTAACATGCAAAGAGTCCCCATAAAATGAATTAAAAATAAATAATCTAACAGAAAATGGGCAAAGGACCACCACAGAAAATTCACAAAAGAATAACTATGTGGCCAATAAAAGAAATATTCAGCCTCACCAGTAAGAAGGAATAACGGAAAAAAAGGCAAATTAGAAAATGATGTTTTTTGTTTGTTTGTTTGTTTTTGGCCTGTTTAACTGACCCATTGTACCTCAAGATCCTTTTTCCTAAGAAGCAAAATGGAGTAGCCAGGCAAGTACTGAAGTCATGTTTAAAATATTGAAAAACTATGTAACAGTGGAAATGTACAATAATATTTTAAATAAATTATGGTGTATTTGTTTAATGAAAGGGAATTCAGCAACTAAAATTATGTACAGAAGTACAGCTGCCATGATGAAACATTACTAACATGTTAATTGCAGTAAAAATAGTTTATAAAGCAATATAATGGATATACAGAAGAATAATCACGTGGTTTTGTTTTGTTTTGTTTTGTTTTGTTTTGTCACTGGTCTTGGGGTTTCATCAACCATGAATCTGAGATAGCACATATAAAAATTTTAGGGCCTTGACCACTGTATTCATGCCCTACTTCATTTACACACTCTAAATACAGCACACACTCTTAACGGGTGCTCTCTTTCTGCAGACCTTAATGATGAAAGTACCAGGGAACAATACAGAGGGAGAAGACCTGCTTACAACCTACCATCCCAGAGGATGCTCCTTCCTCAATACCCAACTACTGTTTGCAGATGGAAGCGTGGCTGCTTCTATGCTTAGATTTTCATGGGTCTGCCCACTACTTTTCTGTACACGTTCTGAACTTCCCTTCCTAACACTGAAAATTTACTCTCAAATATTCAGATTGTTTAAAGAACAACAGAAACTTTGAGGAGGTGAAAGAAAAGTGTTCTTGGAATTGGAAACTGAAGGCTTAACACTAGTAGATGAGCCAGGGATGAATGAATCAACAGATAAAAATAATGTTTCACCATCTTTGCCTTATTTGCTTTTCAAAACAGTTCTTTTAACATTTCATTGTTTTTTGTTGTTGTTGTTGTTTAGTGGAAAGTAGAGCTGGACTTAAAGTATTTAATGGCATTTTCTGATTTCTCTTGTTTTTCTGTACTTGCTAGCTATCTAATAAGCCCACCACGATTAACTTGAAGCCATGAGTGATCGAGCACAGAAGCACATAAATGCTGATATAAGCAACAGTTATGCAGGATAGCAGGATTTTGATATTTATCTTATTCTTCTTGCCAAACTGTATTTCCTAAGTATTATGCTACACTAAGTATTATGTATCATATTTTCTTTAAAAAAGGAATTTTTTAACAAGTAAAAATAACAAAAAGCATTGCCTATTTATTTTTGGTGGTATAAAGATGCCTTTCCAAAAAGATTACAATGGCCTACACAGATGCAGGTAACAAAAATAAAGCCCAAACAATTATGAAAATAGGTCATAATGGAAGCTTTCTGAAATTCCCTTGAGCTCTACGCTTCTAACATTTCAAAGGTTTCTAAACCATTTTCACATAGGCCATGATTGGAGTACAATGTTGCAATTAAATACCTGTATTTCTTCACTTAGTCATTTTCTCTTCTTTGGCTAATTTAACTTTGTACACTTAAAACTAACTTAACCTGAGAAAACTCAAAATTGTAAGTCTCATCTCCATCCTTCCACCACTTTTTTAGGAGTGCACGAGAGCAGGCTCTGGGAATGCAAAGACACAGGCCCGTCTTGGGGCTTGAATCTCTTGGAGGTCAACAAATAAGTACTACTGTGTGCTCAGTCGTGTAGCAGAGGGACCCACAAGGTGCTAAGAACACAGAGGTGGCAACTACATTTGCTTAAAGGAATGATACACCCATCAAATTACTTATAAACCTGCCTACAATTGGCTATAATTGGGGATTTTAAATTTTACACACTTAAATTCATAAAATGTTTTCATAACTGATAATCAAATTTTGATTTATACAAGTTCAGTGCTGTTGTGTACATTCTGACCTTAAACAATTATAAAAAATAACGTGGTTTTCTCAGGAGATTTTTATCTTTATAGGAGGAAGAACAGAGGAAATAAGATATTTTAATCCAGAGCCTTTTGCATTCAGAGTGAATACATGTTTGTTATTATTAAAACCTATATTTACTTATGTTATTGACTTTATAATAAAGTGCACCTAAAAAAACAAAATATTTTTTCTCTTATACTACATTAAGATTTCCTTTTGGTTCAACACTTAATTCCTTTGCTCAAGACCTATTATTTTACACAGCTCTGTTAATGGGTATAGTCATTTTACAGGATACCTAATTTCTTTACTTATAGATGAACGATTTCTAAATATAGTATTACTGTAAGCTGGCAGGTCTGCTTTTCTAGTTTCCCAGCATTCAGCAGTTATGCAGCACCCTCCTTCTCTTCCTCTAACATCTGCAATGTGTAGGGAATTCCTGTGGTCTGAGTGTTTGTGTCCTCCTGAAATTCTCATGTTGAAGTTCTTTCTAATGCCCAAAGTGCTGGTACTTGGAGGTGGGGCCTTTGCGAGGTGAGCCCTCATGAATGGGATTAGTGCCCTTATAAAAGAGGTCTCAGAGAGTTCCCTCACCCCTTCTATCACATGAGGTTACAGATAGAAGATCCTGTCTATGAACCAGAAAGTAAGCTCTCACTAGACATCGAGTCTGCTATGCCTTGATCTTGGGACTTCCCAGCATTCAGAATTGTGAGAAATAAATTTCTGTTGTTTACAAAGCCATGTAGTCTCTGGTATTTTGTTATAGCAGTCTGAATGGGCCAGGACAAGAATGTTTAAGGGCTTATAATGGTTTTTTTAATTGTACTTTACTGGGCCCAACTTGTTCCTGCTTCAGCTAATCTTAAGAAACTGTATGGATGCACTAGAGAAGTTCTATTGAGTAACACTTTGATTCGAATAGCTTGGGTGTATTCAGGACCATTAGTAATTTTACATTTAATATTTAATATGTCAAAGAGAACTTACAAGTGTTACTAATGAAACTGTCCAGGGGCGCCTGGGTGGCTCAGTCAGTTGAGCATCCAACTTCGGCTCAGGTCATGATCTCACAGTTCGTGAGTTCGAGCCCCATATCGGGCTCTGTGCTGACAGCTCGGAGCCTGGAGCCTGCTTCAGATTCTGTGTCTCCCTCTCTCTCTGCCCCTAACCCACTCGCATTCTGTCTCTTGTGTCTCTCAAAAATAAACGTTAAAAAAAAAAAAAAAGAAACTGTCCAAAAAGCTATACAACAAAGTGTAATAGATCCATGTCTCATAGCCAACCAAATGGGAGAGCATCTACCGACATTCAGCAAATCTGCTGGGTGAACACCAAAATATAATAAACTATCTCCAGGTCCCCTGAAGTACATGCTATTGTCTTTCTGTTGATTTCCTATTCCATTATCCATCAATTTCCATATGTCATGCTATTCAACTAAAGTGTGTGATGTGTGTATCGCTATAGAAAATGGCTAGGATTTCTCTACTGAAGGCTGGTTCATGAATTCTTAATATACGAATGCTCTATACCATGCTTTATAGTTGCATTTTTGCCTTTGATAAAACACTAAGAGAGGTATTTGATAAAACAGGATAGGTATTTTAATTTTACAGTGAAAAAAAAAACAGATACAAAAATGCTAAATTACTTGACCAGGGTCAAGCAGAAAGTGATGGCACTTTGTCTAGAATTCCAGTGAGCTCACTCCTACTCCAGCCTTTCCCACCACACTGCTATTTCACACTGTACCATTCTTCCTTCTTGATGCACTTTAAAAAGCACCAGTGTAAACATAAAAAAAAAATGTCTGAATGAGGAATTCACAGCTCTGGTTTATGCTCAAAGCTACTTTTTCATATGTCCTCAATCTATGAATGACACAACCAAATCAAAGTATCCATTTTGCACAGAATGTTAAAGTAGACACTTCAGGATACAACCAATAGGTAGTTTAAGCATATCTTCAAATATGGCATTTCTATCTCTTAATTCTACTAGGCTAACAACAGACACTTAAACTTGGACCTACCGTCAGTTATATATGTTACTGCATAACCTTATCCAAGTATGAGAATTGTAATAACCGAGCTTGTTTTCAGGCATTCATCATTAGTACTTTAAGAACACTATTAAATTTATACATACAACTATGCATATTAAATTTACCTCAATTACATATTAGCTTGTTGCAAAAATATTACAAAATTAGTTACATTAAAATTTAATGCTACATAATAAAGATAATTCGTATTTTGGACTATACTGAGAATACAACTGCTTAATGCGTTATAATTGTCCCCAACATTTGTAAAGGAATGAACTATTAATAATACTAAGTAACCAAAGTTCCTTTTAGTCTTAAGGCCTTTTTCGAAATATTAAAATTAAAAACAAACAACACACTTTATTACAGGAATATCTGGTTACCTTCTTAACTAAGTTACTTCATGAAACAGGAAATGCCAAGACTGAAGTAAGCAGACTGGCGTTTTAAAACTATGGGCTCTGGACTTAGCTGGGTAAACTTTAACATTTACCAAATGTGTGACCTGATGTAAATTACTTCATTCTCCCTGTGCCTCAGTTTCATCATATGCAAAATGAGGATAATAATAGCATCCACCTTGTGGGGTTTTGAGAGGACTATATGGGAAGATGTATGTAATATGCTCATAAGAGTAGGGGACACAGTCGGTTAAGTGTCTGACTTCGGCTCAGGCCATGATCTCACGATCCATGAGTCCAAGCCCTGCATCAGGCTCTTTGCTGTCAGCAAGGAACCCGCTTCAGATCCTCTGTCCCCCTCTCTCTCTGCCCCTCCTCTGCTTGTACTCTCTGTCTCTCTCAAAATAAATAAATAAATACACTTAAAAAAAAAAGAGTAGGGGACACAGTAAATGTTTGATAAATGTTAGCTCCTACTACCACTATTATTATTATCCCCCAATTTACTCACTGATCATGCCTCTCATTCTATGTTTTTTATAAAATTTAAGGGAAAAATGCTATTCTATAGGATTTGTAATTCTCATTTCACACACTTACTGCACATCAGTAATATACCAGGTACTATGTTAGACATAAGGCATTGCAAACACCATGGACTTTTGGTCAATAAGCAACTTATACAACAAATTTTTTATAGGAACATAAAGGTATACATTGCCTTGAACTCTGGTAAAGTATGTTGCAGTGTGCAAAATAAAGCCATCAACAATGACAATGTAGGTGGTTGTTAATGAACATGAATCCAATAATAAAATCACATTTAGTGTCAATGCTAGAGATTGTTGTTCAGTTTAACTAAAATTCTTCCAGAGGTTTAATCGACAACTTGGAAAGCACAAAAGACTGGAAAGGAGCATGGTAATCTCAGTCTGATTCCTGGATTTTATAGCTCTATTCAACTTGGCACACAATAGATGCTCAATAAAGATTTGTCTTCCCTCAGAAAGCCACTACGACTAAAAAGTACTCCAGAGTTAATCTGATTCAGAGAAAAGATTGCCACCTAGTGGAACGTCAGGCTCATTACCTGGGATTATCAAGTAATGCTGACAATTTACCAATTTAAGACTTGATCCTGCTTAAAATACTACATGTATTTTCATTGTGTGTTAGTATTCAGGCTAGGTACTGGTAATAAAAAGATGAATAAGCCTCCATCTCTGCTCCCTACGAAGTACAGATAATACAAAAAAATCACATACTCAAGAGGCATAAAGTAAATGATACTGCAGAAAAAAAAAAAGTCTGCTTATTAGACAATCAAAAGCTAGTACTTCAGGAAATTTCCTAAAGAGGCAAGTTAGCGTAGCAAATAAGAGCATGGTCTCCAAGGGTAGTTTTTTTGGATTCAAGTCCTGGCTCATGTAAAATGAGGATAATTACAGTACCTATCTTTTAAGATTATTGTGAAAAATGAAGTGAATATATATAAAATGCTTAAAACGGTACCAGGAACAAAGAAAGTGCTTTGTAAGTACTAGTTATGATTATCATTACATGTAGAACAGGATCCTAGAGATGGAGGTAGACAGATATTAATAACAGAACATTAACTGCTAGAGCCTAGGTTCATAAATTTAAGTCAGTGGAAGCCGTTTTCTTCTGACTAGTACTCTGTTATTATGGGAATCCTAAAAGTACATTATTTGTGGTACTCTGTGACTAAATTTTGTATTACTAGATGATTAACCCTTTCAACATCAGGCAAATAAACCTGCCTTCTGAAAGTAAAAATTGTGTTCCTTACCAAAAACAGCAAAAAGTCAGTAGAATGAAAGACCCAAAAGACCACAACCTGAACATATGCTTAGCAGGGAAAGATGCTTGCTGACTCTTCACAGATTTTGCTAGAACTGAAAGACAGATGATACATTTAGCTACCATTGTGGTCTCATTCACAGCTTATTCAACTTATAAAAAAAAATGAGTTTGCTCCATTTTCCTTGAAAAATGTCTAAACGAATGAGCAGCTCTGATAAATACTATTTTAAAATCATGTAACTATTCTGTATCTTTCAAATTTTATACCATTAAAACATTTATATAAAGATACATGTAAACTTTATTTTCAGACAAGAAAGTCTGGGCAAAATATTCCTGTATTAAAAATAAATAAAATATAAGGCAAACCTGTAAAAGATTAATAATAAATACTATATGTTTTAATAAAAAATCTAAACACTATTTCACTTGATGATTCTGGCCTGTATTTAATAAGTAAAATTTATTTTTGGATCGAAAACAACTTTCTGTTTTCTTATGAATATATATCATTCACAAGAACTGTGCTAAATCTTGGACTGCCTAGGATTATGTAACTTCTTCCTAAGCTTCCTCATTTTAAAAATAGGCAACAAAGAGTTAGGAAAATGTGTTGAAACATTTTGAGTTTTGTTTGTAAAGGTATCAGTATATTGAAAATTGTGTTCTAAAATCATGATACAAAATAATTTAAATTCCATGTGTATTATCTGAACTTTTTAATTTCTGAAACACTTTGAATTCCTTCCTTTTGACAGTAATATAGTATAGGTATAACATGATGATCTTAACTTCATTATTTATTTTCTAATACAACTGACCCCAAAAGGTGCATACTCTAATAAAGGCTGTCAATAGAACGAATGAAAGGGGAAAAAACCCTTTTTTTCAATTCAATTCCCTTTCACAGAGAGATGCTTACCAGCATATTCAAACCTAAATTACCACAAAGTCAAGTATATATGGGTTAAATGAATATGGTAACAACCCATTTTACCTTTTTCCTTGTTTTAATATAGTCCTTTTCCATACATGAAGTACTTTCCCAGTTCCCGACTCACAGATTCCCCACAAATGGCTCTCTTAGGTGGCACAGGTATTAAACAGTAGTGGTACCACTTACCAGATCAGGAAATGGAGCTTCAGGAAGGCAAGAGGCTTGCACCAGGTCACTACAGCAACAGAAAGGAACCTAAAACCTCTGTTTTTGAATTCCTAAAAGCACTTTGCTCTTTCTACTGACATTTCTAGAACGGACTTCTTAGTCTATGTGCCTACTGCCTCAAAACCAAACTGGCAAACCCAACTGGGCTCATCTAATGGAAACCCTTGATCCATGACCAAAAATTACTGAATAAAAAAAGATAAGAGTGGGACTTTCACTTGCATGTGTAGTGAAAATTTCCAAAGCCTAAAGAAAAAGCACATTAGGAATTAAATGAAGACTGTTGTGAAACCTCTAAAGGTTCTGAGGAAATAACTGTGCTGCTGATTTCTGTACAACAGTCCCAGGTTAAGAATAAGTGCCTAGGTGTAACTCTCTTTCACAGGAAGATTTAGAGTTGGCACAGAGAAAGACCTGTCTCTGGATACATGTTTGCACCAGTCACCAGATTTGAATATGCATTAGAGAAACTGGTTACATCTTGGTAAGATTTTTAAAAATAAATTTCAATTTTACAAATTATTTTCTAATATAATTTGCCTGGAATAGCATAATAATAATAATACCCATTCAGTGATCAACAATTTCAGGCTTAGAACTGTTTAATAATTTAGCACATATCACAACCATTAACAAATAACCAATTAACGCTAACATTTCTGTGTGATCTGCGTGAACACAGTAAATGTAACCACTTGTATTTCATTTAAATTTAAAACTCTTTGCCAAATAATCCCACATTCGTGTTACCTATAATGGATGTATTTGCACACTTATGCATTTATGACATTGTATGTAAGCCATCCTAGCTTAGCAAAAACAGTGAATGATGATATATGACATCCTAATCAAATCAGAAACTAATAAAGACCATTTATTTTTGAACAAGATTTAATATATAAAGAAAATGGAACTGTAATTTTGGGAGTGACAGCACTATCAATGCAATGTAGAACGATGAAATCCTAATTTCAGGAAAGAAAATAAAGAAATGTATGAAATACAGCATAAATCCAAATAATTCTAAGAATGCTACATTATTCCTGAAAAATGTGTCCAGAATCTTTATTTTTTCTCAGAATGATGGAGCAGTGTAATTTTAGAATAAAAAAAGACATTAAATTTCCAATTCCAGATCTTGCTTTACTGACACTTGATTTTTTTGCCTTCCTTTTAGGTTAAGAAATTCTTGAAACTATAACTTATTACAACTATGTGCTCTGGTGAAAAACAGAAATATGAAATAAGAAATTAAATATTCAACCGAAAACATTAAAGATCCATATTTCCTAAATGTTATTTACCTTTGAAATTTAGTTAATACATTCTCAAATAATTTTTAGGTGAATTTGACTTGTGATGACTACCTTTCTATGATTCCAACAGAAGGGCACAACCATTTATGTGTATCTTCGCTGATATTTAAACTCCATAATGATAGTGCTTTTGGAAAAATAAACTGTTATAATAATAATATAATCTAATCTGTTTGGGTCTTAAAATATATTTAAGAAAGCTTTATTAATACAAAGGTTGATAGTCTTTACAGAGTTCATGATTCTTGGGTCAGTCTAAAAGTAAAGGTTACTCGAAATATTCTTTACTATCAGCAGTGAACTTACCATGGAAATCATAAATATACAGAAGAATTGGCTCATTCTGCCCAAACGCACAAAATGCAACCATATTTTCAAGTGGGTGATAAGAAATGTCTCGAATGGGTGATTTGAATGGCAGGTCAGAATACATCGCAACTTGTTCTCCTAAATAAGAAAAGACATTCAATCATTTGTACTATCTCAAATATCTCTCATTAGAAGATTATTCTGCAACTTATTAAAATAGTTACAGTATATAATAAAGCTCATATTATTTACATGAGAACTTCAAATAGTTAAAAATAGTTGAATAACTCTTAATTTTTTTAAAAATGTTTATTTATTTTGGAGAGAGAGAGAGAGAAAGAGAGAGAGAGAGAGGGAGGGGGAGGGGCAGAGAGAGAGAGAGACACAGAATCTGAAGCGGGCTTCAGGCCCTGAGCTATCAGCACAGAGCCTAATGCAGGGCTCAAATGCACGAACTGTGAGATCATGACCTGAGCTGAAGTCGGACACTTAATCGTCCAAGTAACTCTTATATTTATTTTTCATCCCGTTGGACCTTTTCTACTTTGCAATTCAACCTCTTCAATGAGGTTTTCCAGGCACAAAATAAAAACAAAGAACTTACTAGTAGAGAAGTATCTGACCCTGAAATCTGACAGAGCTGAGCAAATGCCAACTAACAAAGAACTCAGGGAGAACTCATACGGAACTGCAGGCTCTAAAACTGAAGATACTGTTTCGCTGAGGGAGATCTGGTGGGGAATAAATTTTTCTATTTTTTTTCCCCCAGAGACTGAGATACCACCTGCTTTAAAGATATATCTGATTATTAATCGCTAAAAGAGACCTACAGTAGAGGCCTAAGGAACCTATGAAAAACAGAACTCACAAAGCAAAGAATCTAGATCTACTTATTGAAGGAGAAAAGAGATTTAACACTTCCAAACCGATCCTAAAGTATCGAAACATGATAAGAAAAAAAAAAAAACAAAACAAAACACTAAGTGAACTGACTAGTCAAAAATGTTAAAGAAAAGATCGAGAGACTGTGGATTAAGGCGGGGCACTTGTGATGTGAACCAGGTGCTGCGTGTAAATGCTGAATCACTAAATTCTACATCTAAAACTAGTATTACGCTGTATGTTGACTATCTGGAATTTAAATAAACACTTGGAAAAAAAATCAAGAGAATAAGCACAGTGAACCAAATACTACTGATTAAAGATATTTTAAATTTTATAAAATCTCTCAATTTAGTGCTAAGAAATGTTTATGTGGTTTTAGCTTTTCTTTTGAAAAGCAAAGGTGAGGCACAAATGAATAATTAATTACAGTAATTGAAGTAAATGGTGTTTTTTTTTCTTTTCTGTTTTAAAGATTTTATTCTTAAGTAATCTCTACACCCAATGCAGGGCTTGAATTTACAACCATGAGGTCAAGAGTTCCATGCTCTACCAACAGAGCCAGCAAGGCGCTGCGCCCCGCCCCGGGTAAGTTGCTATTAAGTTTCAGACATCAAAACTTTGACAGGAATATGTTTGTTTCTAACAAAAATATATTATAGATATGAAGCCATTTGTATACTCACTTATATTCCAAATTCAGCTTATAAATATTTTGTATTTTGCATTATAATCTTAATTAAATACTTCTCTTAATATAGGATAGGGAATATAGTCAATCATATTATAATAATTTTGTATGACACATGGTAACTACACTGATCACTGCAAGCATTTTGTAATTATGTAACTGTTGAATCATTATGTTTGTCATACAGCTTAAACTAATATAATATTGTATGTCAACCACAATAAAAAATACTTCTCTTAAGATTGATAATATCTCATTATAAACATTGAATTATAATGTGAAAGATATCAAAACAGTAAAGAACAGAATGTTAACACAAATTTAGACTGCAGCTTAGTTCCATTATCAGCTTTCCCATTTCCCATTTTGATAAACATAATTGAGAATCTGAAATCAGAATTTCCTTGAAAATTATTCCAGAAAATGGTAGTTTTCACCTTTATTCAAAATAAAAACAAACCAAAAAATATTTTTAAGATAAATGAAATACTTACCTGTTTCTGGGTTCCAAACGTATACTATACCATCCTCACTTCCAGCAAAGAGAAAAGTCCCACATGGTGTCAAAGTACTATGAATCTTTTCCTGATAATTTGCTGCACCTACAAATTTCCTTGCTGCTAATCTATAAACAAAAAAGATTTCACACATATAACCATGGAAAAGACTGGTGGTTAAAAAAAAAAACACAAACCCTTTTCTCTTAATACTTCACTTGCATTTAACGATTTTTGAGACTGTTGCATGGGAAATATTCTATGATGGATGTAGAATAAAGAAGAGATAGTCCCGGAGGTCAGGGAGTTTTTAATTTAGCAGGACAGAGAAGGAATGCATCCATGTAAAACAGAAAATGGATACAGAAAGTGCCATAAAAGAACAAAAAGAGTACTTTGCAGATTTGGATAAAAGTGATTATTTCTAGCTATGCAGAGAGAGCCTATATTATAGAAGTAGCATTTGAGTTGGTTACTGAAAAATGTACAAAATTTTATACTCATATTTTTTCCAGGTGATAAATTAAAAAAAAAAAAAAGTTTACTTACTTTGAGAGAGAGAGAGAGAGTGTGCACGAGTAGGGGAGGGCAGAGAGAGGGAGAGAGAGAATCCAAAGCCCAACAAAGGGCTCAATAGCATGAATCAAACTGTGAGATCAAGACCTGAGCTGACTAAGCCACCCATTTACCACCCCATGTGATAAATTTTTAAAATCACACAATGCAGAGTTGGGACACTTGCAGAAATATTAGATAAAAATATAATTAAATCATCTATTAAATATGGTATATAACTTTCTAGACTTTTTCGCTTGTGAATAATAACTAACATTATCTTAGTGCTCACTATGTGCCAGGTAGACACACAACTGTCCCTGATTTAACAATGACTCATGAATAACGGCACTCTGTCAGAGTGTATAAATTAGGTATTATCATTTTAGTAGGTATGTATTATATCAAGTCTAAACGTACCTTAAGAAATCTTCTACTATGAGACAACAGAATATTCCCAGCTTTCTCCTACCATGAACACGATTTCTATGAACAAGCTTGTGTAATTGTACTTTTTCCCTGCTTTATAACTATTTTCACATAAATTCCCAGACCTGAGGTTACTGGGTCAAACATTTCTAGAGTCCTTGCTATACGGTGTAATGTTTTAAGCACTTTGCATGTGTAAACTAATTTATTCCCTGCAAAACCCTTACAAATATGGTATATTATTTCCCCTATTTGAATGAGGAGGAAAAGAGAGGCACAGAATGGTTAATCAGTTAGTCAGGGATGGAAAAGGCAGTATTTGACTCTAAGCAGTTTGCCTCTAGAGCTCAAGCATGATTCTAAGCTGAATACTACATACTACTTAAAAAGAGAATAACCAAACTTCTAAGGCCTGACCTTCTAAAATGTGGCTCTAATCTCTACTTCTAAAACTCTCAGGGCTCCTAGGTGACTCAGTTGGCTCAGTGTCCGGCTCTTGGTTTCGGCTCAGGTCATGATCTCACAATTTGTGGGATCGAGCTCCGCATTGGGCTCTGTACAATTCTGTTTAGGATGCTCTCCTGTTTAGGATTCTCTCTCTCGCTCTCTCTCTGCCCTTCCCCTGCATGCATGTGCACCCTCTCTCAAAATAAATGAGTAACCTTTAAAACCAAAGAAATTCTCTCTCAGCACTCCTTATCAAGAAACTTATGCTTCTACAGATTTACCCACCTTGCCTCGAACACAACTTCTATTAACCTACCTCTGAATTTTATTCCAGGCTTTTCATGTTTTCCACCCTCCTGACAACACTTCTATCTTCTCTAAATTCCATCCATCCTTCAAGACCGAGCTCAAAGGCCAGCCTCTCCATAGAGCCTTTAATAGAAGACTATAGTAGACCTATCATCACCTTTACTATTGCCATGAAAGATATAATCCTCTTATTATGTATTTATCTTCATTAAAAAAAAAAATACATATCAAGTACTTACTATCAGCCAGGTATAACATAGGTACTATGTATGGAAGAAGAATAAGCAGATTCCAATCCTAGAAGATCTCACAATTTAGCCTCATTAAATGTTTTGTGAGTTATTTTGGAGGCAGTTCAACTAGATTATAAACTCCTAATGAACTCATTCTGCTAATCATTCTCTCATAGCACTGATGTCAGTACCCTGAACAGCTCCACATAAACACTGAAGGCCTGAACAGTTAGCCCTAAAAGATAATTGCAGAATAAACTAGTATAGACTACCACATTTTCCTTTCAAAATACAATAGTGACAACTAACAGAACTAGCCTTCTCCTGTTTGTTTTACAAGTACTATTAACACCAAACAAGAACCATCAGAAGACCATGCTGGTTTGTCCAGAATTCCGCTTCTCTGCTTTTAACATTAAGGATATTTCCTTTCCTTATTTAGAAATAAAACAGAATAAGAAAAACAAGGACATGTTAATCAAAAGCCATCTCATTCTGTTATGGTAGTATATCAGAGTACTACGCTATACCAGTATCTTAAAAGTAAAAGATATCTAAGGCAGAAGTTTCTTCTTTTTTTTTTTTTTTTTTTTTAATTGTGACAACAAAGAGCAACTGACTATATTTCTACTTCAGAACTATTCACATTTGAGCCAGAAAACAATTTGTTGTGAGGTGGGGGCACTGTCGTACAAACTGTAGGATGCTTAGCAGTATTTCTGGTCTCTATCCACTAAATAAATACTAACAGTCAAAAATGCTTCCGGACACTGTCAGACGTCCTCTGGAGGGAAAACTGTCTGTTTAAAAACTACAGCTGCATTTTATAAATATGAATCAATTCATTTCTTATTCTATGAGTGCTTAATCTGTCAATACTGAAATATACTTACATTCGGAGATCCATAATTCTCAAAGTACTGTCTTTGGTATGGATTAACAATCGTTTTCCATTGGGATGAACCTCCAAATAACTTATGGGAATCCCCTTAAACTCACTCTCTTTAATTTCCTGAAATGATTAAAAAAGATTATAAAATATTAGCACTGAACAGTTTATTGAATATGAAGCCTCTTTTAGAGTACAAAACTAATTTGAAGAAGTCATTTTCAGTTATAATTTAAAGCGCCCTTTAAAATTGCTAGCCAAAGAATTCCCAATGAAGGTTGAAAATAAAGCTGATAATATGTATTTTTTGACTGTTATATACGGCTACACTTAATTAGCATTATTGTAGTATATCCCCAAATAAAAAGCACTTCTTAAAACATAACTTCTAACATTGAATTTTCTTGCTTACCATCATATAAGAAAGATTCTAATTTTTATAACTTCAAAAGTTAGTACGGAGTTAACTTTCAAATTCTATTTCAGTATGAGATCATTTTTTCATGTACTTATTTCCACTTTATCCTGAAAAAGGTATGTTATTGGCATCTTATTCTGAGCTCATTTAATTTAGATTGTAGTTTTAGGGATTTTTTTTTTTTTTTTTTTGAGGAACAAGAACCAAGATTTTTATTTGTTCAATTCTTGCATTTGGAGTATTCCTCAATGACATCCTTGGCCTGAGACTCTCTGCCACAGATAGTCTTAACCACCACACAACTGCAACCAACCACTTTATAGGATTTTCCCTCCCTGTTAATTTTACAGAGGCCGACCCATTCCCCCAGTTTCCCGTCATCATCAACATTAATGAGGTTGATTTGGTGTTCAACACAAAGGGCCTCCCCACCAACTTGACACACAGAGAGAGGCTCATCCCAGTTGGATGCAAGCAGACAAAGACGGGCTTGACGCGTGTCTAAGGCTTTGGCAGCTTTGCAAATTCCACGTGCTAGGCCACCGTGGATGAGGGTGGTCTTCAGCACCTCCTGTAAAGCAGTATTAACGTCCATCACACCTCTAGCAGCAATGCCTTCCTCCGTGTGGTGGTGATTTATGGTGGAGCCAAATCTAAAGTGCACCTGAGCCTCCAGGATTTTTTTTTTTTTTTTTTTGATAGTTATTTAAGGCAGCCATGGAAGACTCCTGGCTAATGATGTCAAGAAAGTCATACATACTGAAGGAAAATCTGCCTGGATAAGCCTCACAAGAAGAATTACTAAAGCAAAACTGCTCAGACTAAAGTCCACAGAGTTAACAGAAAGTCTGCTTTAACCTGCAGGCAGAATTTGGAATTAGCCTTCATGTCCTTCGAGGCTCCGACATTATGTTTCGTCGCCAGTTCCTAGAGGGGTCTCCTCTTCAGGGGCGGTTTGGCACCAGCTGGAGTACAGAGGGCTACAGTTCTGAGAAAAGCAGCTGAGCCCACGCTATCGCTGTCTGACACTGAGACCCACCGCTAGCTCCTTTTTAAAAGTTACAGAAAAGAGCCAAACACTGACAGCACAGATGGGGGTTATACTAATTGAACTACAACAACTTGGGGTCAGGGATGCACTGTTAGGGGTCTGAGAAACATTTACACAGATGCAAAGGTGCAAAATCAAAAACACAGAGCTGTCTAACAAGTTATGTTAGGCATGAATTTGACAAAAGTGCTAGCAGGTCTAGCGTTTGTAGTATCTGTTAATGATTTCCTTTATAGTTTTCTTTATCGTACTCATCTTCAAACTAAAAACGCCCTAGTTCTGAAGCCCATGTCCTGTAACAAGGAGTGTGTGCAACAGCACACGGACACTTCATCTTAAGGGACCGCTGAGTATAACCTCACATGTCTCACTGCTGGCTGAAGAGAACCACATAAGAAATCAGAGTCTACAGTTTGTTCTAGGGCATTAGCTACTGAAAGACATTGCAGTTCATTTCCTGACTTTTTATTTTGGACTGTCTCAAGTAACTACCAGGCTGTCGATTTTGAAGATAAATTTGCCTTTTAGCTACTATACTGAGGTAAAGAAACACACGATATTTAACACAAATAACAGACTTCGCATTCTACATGCAAATTACTGGAATAGGTGACTTTGGAGTTTTGCCAATCCCTCAGGTATATAAGAATTAGAAAGTTCTTTTCAAAGTGTGTGAAATTAATCTACAACACGAATTCCAAGCCATCAATCATTAATCTGAGAGAGTAGATGAGAATGACTAAAAATAGAACAGTTTTTTAAACAGATCTGATAGATTCAACTAAAGTTCATAAAAATTCTTTTTCACTTAGAGTGTCTTTACTTCAAATGAGGACAACTGTTATAAAAGAACAAAAACTTAAGAATAAATTATAGCATATTAGAAACTATATCAACTTATACGAAATTCAGGTTTAAGAATTCACTTTGTATTTTTAACTAAAAAGTACTGAATACGCACCAACAAAATTGCTTAACATACCAGCCACCTTAAAAACACTCTAAAAATGAAAGATTATTCGTTTATTTCTGACTACTTAGCAAAGTTTAAATGAAAGCAATTAGTGATTGAATAGTAGACCCCACTCATAATTACTTAATTTTGATTACATCATTGTGAAAGACACGACTGTTAAAATGTTGAGCATGTTGTTTTTAGAGTGATGTTATTGGGTCAAAAGAAAGAATATGAATAGCAGATAACAGAAGTTATGACTTAGAGACGGTAATATTAACATATGCCTCATTTGAGCATAATTTCAGTAGTGGATCACTGAACGCCATATCACAAATTAGGGTTCAAAATAAGGAAGTGAAGTCTGACCAAAATGAAAATTTTCACTAAGTTGCTATATCACCAATTAGCCATCAGGAAGACTTGATAATTAATCAATGATAGCTTGCAGGGACTGAGAAAAACTTCACTTTTTTTTGAGAAGAGAGAACAGAGTGTCCTGACATCATGTTTTTAAATTCATGTGGTTCAATTTTTTCCAATTTCTTTAATTAAGCCCTAAATATGAAGTATGATTTTATACCTTATTTACACTCCAGTGATGCACTGAATGTGGCACATCATTAACTCTGACATAGGTATTCCAAACAACAATCACCCCTGTGCAATCTCCTGAATACATGTGATGACCTATTTAAAAAAAAGTAAAATTACTCTTTTATAAGTGCTACACACAGGTAGAAACAAATAATATGAAATTTGTAAAACACAGCCCAGTATAACAAAGAATCAGAAGGGTATTAAAAGGTGTTTTAGTGAAAAAAAAAAAAAAAGGCCAAAAACCAAAACACAATTTTTAGTCAAATCCCAATGATCTTTAAATGAATTCTTCACTCTACCAAATTACTTTTGACTTATTTCCCTTTGTCACTTACTTGAACTTGAATACAAAAAGAAATGAGCATCTTAGTGCATTTGTATATGGTTCAAATTATAAAGCCAAACAAATTATTTGAATTATCCAATATGTCTGTATTGCTCACTTTCATTAACCGGTATAATCTGTTTTGTATTCCTGGAAAAACACCTATATTTTATACATACTTTTAGCAAAGTGCCTGATACCAGTAGAAACTCAGTAAATGATCAGGGAATGAATAAAATAATAAGTAACAGGTGCTTCAGTTTAACATACATTCTTAGAGTCAAACCCTCTCATAGTTGAATGGAACCTCAGAGACCACTGAATTCAACTTCACACCCACTCAGGAATATCTACCACACCATAATGAACAGACAATTGTCTAGCAACTGTGAACTTAATATTTTACAAAGCAGCTATTCAACTGATGAACTACTCTGTACACTAGAATGTTCTTTCTAATTCTGAACAAAGAATATCTGCCTTCTGCAGCTTTGGTCCCATCTCTACCTACTGGAAGCAACACAGACTGACTTTCTTTGTTTCACTTAGTCAAATATTTGAAGAAATTCCTTCCTCTTTTTATAATCTGGGTTACTTCTACTATGACAAAGTTTACAGACACCTTTCTATCCTTGGTTGACTTTTCTAAATGTGTTCCAATTTTTTAACATCCTTATAGTTAAAATGAATATATTAGCAGTATTGTCATTTTGATCTGGATCCCACACTAATTAATTATAGCTATAGTCTGTATATCCAGCGTCTGAAATATTGTGAAGGTATATACCATAATCATACAGATTTTGTGAGGAATAAACTAGTTTACACATGTAAAGTATTTAAAACATTAAACCACATAGCAAGGACTCCAGAAATGTTTGACTCAGTAACCTCACATCTAGGAATTTATTGTTAAGAAAATAATGGTGCAACAAAGCTTTATATATATATACATATATAAACATATATGTATATATATATATAAACATACACACACACATATATATATATACATAAAATTCGTATTCATAGACATCATGTTCATGATATGAGAAAGCTGAAAACATTTTAAGCATTGCCAATAATAGAAAATGTTTTTTTCTTGAAAATTTCTTCAGATACATTTAGACGACTCTATAACATATACCTATTAACTGTTAGCTGAATGCAGTGGTGCTCAGTACACAGTGTAAATACAGGTTTCTCCCACTATGTATCTAATATTCTTTTGGTATTTCCCGTTCTTCCTCATTTTAACCCTTTCACTCAAAAGCCACTTAAAAAAAAAAAACCTACTGAGGGGGCACCTGGTGGCTCAGTCACAGTTAAGTGTCCAACTTCCACTCAGGTCATGATCTCACAGTTTGTGGGTTTGAGCCCCCATTGGGCTCTGCACTGACAGTGTGGGGCCCGCTTGGGATTCTTTCCCTGCCCCTCTTCCACTCACACTTTTCTCTCTCAAAATAAATAAATAAATCTTAAAAAAAAACAAAAAAAAACAAAAAACCTACTGAGGGGATAATCACCAATCCAATGAAATCTATCTATGAGATTTGATATATGACTGGTTCTCACAGTAAAGATTAGTTGCATATAAATGTTTAGGAATTTAATGAACTTAAAATTACAAACAAAACTCCCTCAGTGCTAAATCTGTGCCTACATCTACCATATGATCTGCAAAATACACGTATATAAATACGTACAATTATCAATACAAAAAATCCCTCTCAAACTTAAAAAATTATCTTAGTGAAATAAAATTAAAAAAAAATTCTTCATGCAACTATCTTCCATTTGGAATATATTGTGACATACCTTCAACATCAAAACAGAGAGAGTTGATGAAACTCCTGTGTGTGTCAAACTGTCGAATCAATACGGCAGGATCCTCTCTCATATCAACTTTCCATATCCGTAGCACGGAATCATAGCACCCTGTAACCACCACCTCTTTCACAGCGGGATGGAATTTAGCCGTGTAAACAAAAGAAGGATGAGGCAAAACTCTGAAAGAACTGGTACTATTTATTTCATTTTTCCAGATCCTGGAAAAGGATAAAAAGTTATATATTGCTTCTGAAATGCACAAGTTTCTAAAACTTTCTCTAAAAACACAGCCAATGGGACTCAAGTAAGCAATGATAACAACCAATGGTAAACTAAATTTCCTAACAATCAAAAATAATATGATCAAAGATTTGATGGCTGGGGTTCTTTACATTTTGACAAAGCTATTTCTTAGTTATTATGAACCATGTTAATTTGTCAACTAATTGTAACTATACTGTAAAATGAAAAATCATATTTGGATAGGTCTGTTTTTCTTAAACATACCTACTTTTGTCATTGATTAAATACACACTGTATAGTTGGTAAAATACTGCATTTAGTACATTACACACAAAAAATAAAATCTAGGGAGAGCTTTAATTATCCCCCACTTAGGTTGTGTATACTGCTTTTGCAAAGTGCTCACTGTAGAGGTTTAGAGAACAGGATACTCCATTAACCTTATATATGTAATTTCATAGCATAGATAACATGATCTCAAAGACTTAAAAGCCATAATGAAATAACTGTATGAATACTTGCATAAGATTAAAATAATTATGATTTTTGATAGAAAACAGACTACCTTACATTAAATAATCAACTTATGTTCAACACTCTCGTTATCTCTTCCTATAAATAATGGACAATTTTTAAAAAGCAGTGTTACTGTCACTGCTACAGTCTTGACAAAAGAGTAAATCTCCAGCGTTAAAATTGTTATGTCAGAAACTCTGCAATTCTAGTCAATGTGTAAAGATTGGAAAAATCTAACAACAGACAGCTACTAAATGAGTGTAGAACACTTTTTTTTTTAATTTGACTAAATTACTAGAATTAGAAAAATATATTAATTTTTTAATGAGGGGATTTACAGTTCATTCTTTTAATTACTACCTAAGAACTAAAGTAAATTAAGTCCTTTTCAAAATTATTGAAGAAAGAAAAAATATGGTTGCCATTTAAGAATAACATTCTATGCATTTTCTCAGCAGCTGCTTCAAATACAGGATATAATCTTCAATTAC
Source organism: Herpailurus yagouaroundi (assembly GCF_014898765.1). Taxonomy (NCBI): domain Eukaryota; kingdom Metazoa; phylum Chordata; class Mammalia; order Carnivora; family Felidae; genus Herpailurus; species Herpailurus yagouaroundi. The sequence continues at coordinate 30,280,334 of NW_024412429.1, read as the reverse complement.
TAGGAATCCAAACTAATGATGAAGGAAGTGAAAGAACATGTTTTCAAGTAAAAATAAAGCATGTATGTCACTGCATAAACATTTTTACCATAGCAATACTTTCAATGAATGCATGCTGCATGAAATAGAGTACTTAAAGAACAAAATCCTTAATTTGTGATTAATATTGTGAAGATTGTTTAAAAGATGAAAATTTCAGTTGCTTGCTAAAAAATCTCAGTGGTATAATCTGAAATACTATATAGCGGATAGAAATGAAGCAATCATACCTTAAAAACAGCTCAATTAAAACAGACACAGCATTTTGGGGCACTTGGGTGGCTCAGTCGGTTAAGCGTCTGACTTTGGCTTAGGTCATGGTCTCACAGTTCAAGGGTTTGAGACCTACATCTGGCTCAGTGCTGACAGCTCAGACCCTGGAGCCTGCTTTGGATTCTGTGCCTCCCTCTCTCTCCCTGCCCCTTCCCTGCTCCTGCTCTGTCTCTGTCTCTCAAAATAAATAAATGTTTAAAAAAATTTTTTTAAAAATCCAGACACAGCATTTTAAAATAAAAATGAAGCTTTTTATGTGAAGACCTAACTGGCGTGAATGATGGCTTTCATCAAGCAAGCAATGGTTGAATCCAAGAACAAAAGAAACATATTAATGAGTCTGGGGGAAAAAATAGGCTAATCACAAAGAACAAGGAGATACTCAAACTTGTAATGACTAGATGAGCGCACAAAAAAAAATTATTACAGCTGGGTAAGAAAAAACATGAAGTTAAACAGTATGTGGGATTAAGGGTGGCATAGGGACCTATGTGCCTAACTGGAACCATTACACATGGGAAAAACTGGATTATTTTAGGAGTTGCCGGTTAGAGAAAAATACAAATTATCTGGATGACAGCTAAAGATTTTGGTTAAACTTACATGGCAGAGAGCTATCCAGTGGGAAACAGTGGTACTCAGGAGACACTAACATGTGGTGTGGATCCCCAGGAAGATGGAAGAAACAGCCAGAGAAACTCATCCCTCTGCCACTCTTGGCATTAGCAACTCTAATTCTCTTCCTTTTGACATTAGCTTATTCATTTTTAGTAGTCCTTACCCCTTTCAAAAACCTTACTCTTTTTGGTTCTAGTCACAATGTTTCTCTCTTCATTCACTCAGTTAATCTTACACATTAATATTTTTATGATGCTAAGAGCTCTCAATCAGTATAAATTTCAAAGCTACAAAAAGAAAAAAGTATACTGTACTGCAACATATTATGTGCTGTGTGGAAAAATCCAAGAGTCTTCAAGAAATGGTTAAATCTGAGCTGAGTTTTAAATGATGACTATGAGCCCATGGTGGCTCATAAAAGGCACTTAAATGTTTGTTGAGTCACTGAGTTGGGCAGGAAGGCTAGGAAAAGGGCATTTAAACACATGAAGAGGAGGCAAGGCTACAGGGCACGGGGATTTCAAAGAGGGTAAGATACTAAGGGCATTTCAAAAGACTGTGTGGGTGAGGCTGAGGGCATATAGCAAGTGCACAGGACAAGGATGTAGGGTCAATGAGAAACATGCTTGTTATGCCATGCTAAGGAACTGGAACATTTTTTTTCTTTCTTTCTTTCTTTCTTTCTTTCTTTCTTTCTTTCTTTCCTTTTTCTTTTACAATTTTTAAAATGTGTTCACATGTCCTCATGTGAGCAGGGGAGGGGCAGAGAGAGAGAGAGAGAGAGAGAGAGAGAGAGAACCCCAAGCAGGTTCCATGCTGTCAGTACAGAGACTGACATGGGGCTCGATCCCATCAACCTGACCTGAGCTGAAATCAAGAATTGGATGTCCAACCAACTGAGCCACCCAGGCGCCCTTGGAACTGGAACATTTTCAAAAGGGTGGTGGTAATCAAAGACTTCTGAAAATCAAGGCATTATGAAAGATGGTTTTGGAAAGATGGAGGAACAAAAGACTGAACAGTGGGAAAGTTCAGCACCAATAGTTTAAGAGCAGATAGCAAGGGCCTGAATGAAGGTAACACCAGTGAGGACAGAAAGAGTGTGACAGAATGGTGAGCCTTTTAGAAGGGTGAACCGACAGACCGTGGCGCTGCTTGGATGCAGGGAGGAATGGTGGGAAGTAAAAAAAGAAATGAGGGCTCCCTGGGTTCCTGGCTCAGGAGACAAGGTGGATAAGGATGCCATTAAAAAATCCACAAGTGGACTAAAAGAGGAAAGCAAAGTTTTGTGATTATCAGCAAGTCTGATCTGAGGTGCCACGGGACAGTCCAGACAGAAGTGTGTAACAGAAAGTGCAATTCAGAAAAAAGTGGGCGCTAGAAGTCACTGCCTATGACTGAGACTCCAAGCCAGGAAAGACGAGAGAGACCAGGCCGAGCACCCCAAACCAGGGAAGATGACAAGAGGATCCCAGGAATAAACATCTACAGAGAATAGGCAGAGGGGCAGGGAATGAGAACTGGCCAGAGTCACAATAAAAAGGAAACAGAAGAGGTTGTCAAGGAAACCATTAACTGAGAATATTTGAAGACTGGTCAATAATTAAGTACTGCAGTGAAAGCAAACAGGATAAGGACCAAAACTGGCCCTGGGATCTGAAAATCAGCAAGTGACTGCTGACCTCTTGAAGGTTTATCTAGCAGAATGGGAGTGAAAGCCAGACTAACTGGGTTGGAGTAAAGACAACGTGCATAGAATGCCCTTGATGGTGTAGAAAGAAAAATAATGTGGTAGTCTGGAAAGGAGAAAGAGTTGAGAAAAAGATTTCTTAAGATAAGAAGATGTGAATGTATTTTTAGGATGACAGGACAAAGTCAATAGACAGGAAGATAGTGAAGAGACAAGAGGTAGGAAACAGGGCTGCAGACTGAAGGACTGAGATTAAAAGCATAGATCAAAGAGTGGCCGGAAAAAAGTGTCTTTATTCACATTTTTGTTAAGGCAGCAGACAGAGATAAAGATGGGTACACTGATAGACACTGGGTGGAAAACCAGGGGGAAATACAGGAAGTGCGTGTCTGGCTTAATTTCACTGTAAGCTGAAGGCATTCAGCTAATGAAAGTGGGAAGATGTGACTCAGTGTACAGAACCTGAAGTGCCTTGAGGCCTGGATATGCCGCCAGAGAAATGAGGGGAAACAGCTGAATTTTGATAAGGAAAAGGATTGTGCAGCTGAGATGAGAGCTCAAGTGATTTTAAGACTTACAAATCCAGTCAGGCCTGGCAGGGTTATAAACTGTTCTCTAGTACAACCTGGCATCAGACAGAATGGCTATGCCGAGAAAACAAGCAGACCACAGGTTGTGGAGGATAACGTAAGGAGGGACGCATAGCAGGTTCCCAGCTACACAGGGAAGGAAACCAATGCTCACCAATTACTATCTTTTGCATTTAAATATAAAGTAAACAGTAATGATAACATCTTAATCAATTAGACATCTTATATTAAAAAGGAAGCTGATAAGACTAGTAAAAGAAGGGATCCAGACGCAAGGAGTATCTGCTACAAAGTGTGTTAGAAAAGCAGGAAGCAGAAGAGTGAAGTCAGAGGGGATCGCGAACTGCTCCAAGTATCAGCTTCTTAGTGTATAGAAAGAGTAAGTGTTGGGAATGCAAGCTGGTGCAGCCATTCTGGAAAACAGTATGGAGGTTCCTCAAAAAACAAAAAATAGAACTACCCTACGACCCAGCAATTGCACTACTAGGCATTTATCCAAGGAATACAGGTGTGCTGTTTCAAAGGGACACATGTACCCCCATGTTTATAGCAGCACTATCAACAATAGCCAAAGTATGGAAAGAGCCCAAATGTCCACCGATGGATGCATGGATAAAGAAGATGTGGTATATATACACAATGGAGTATTACTTGGCAATCAAAAAGAATGAAATCTTGCCATTTGCAACTATGTCGATGGAACTGGAGGGTATTATGCTAAGTGAAGCTAGTCAGAGAAGACAAAAATCATATGATTTCATTCATATGAGGACTTTAAGAGACAAAACAGATGAACATAAGGAAAGGAAACAAAAATAATATAAAAACAGGGAGGGGGACAGAATAGAAGAGACTCATAAATATGGAGAACAAACTGAGGGTTACTGGAGGGGTTGTGGGAGGGGGGATGGGCTAAATGGGTAAGGGGCACTAAGGAATCTACTCCTGAAATCATTGTTGCACTATATGCTAACTAACTTGGATGTAAATTTTAAAAAATAAAAAATAAAATTAAAAAAAAAAGAACCTCAGTGATTATCAGCCAGAGTCCCATTAAAACGAAGGGTGTTTGGAAAGTGCATTACAATTCCAAAGAAAAGGCCAAACTGCTCAAACTCTAATCTTAAAAAAAGTTCTGAGAATGGAAAAAAAAAGAAATAATAATTTTTTATGTGCACCCACCTACATTTGTTGGAATCAAATTAAATGACATCTATAAAGGCATTCTGAAAAGCTGCCTAATAATACATTTAGAATACATGCAAGGTAGAGCAAGCAGCTAAAACAGTGTCAATGGCACTTCACAAAGTAGTTTTTAAAAATGCTACTGTGATACTTACTAGGTTGGAAGGGGTTAGATTATTTCATGACTGACATTCTGAAAAATGCAAATACTGACAATCTAGAAAACTCTTAAAACATGAGGTGCATATTCACTTACAAGTATCCCCTGCTTTTCGAAAGTCTGCATTATACCACTTTGCTTTTGCCTAAGACCTGTATTAGTACTTTTTGGTTTGTTTTCACTAACCCAAAGACAGCTGAAGAGAATTTTTGCTTTGATGAAAAAAGGAGAAAAGCAAAACTAGGGTTCAGCATCTGTTTTGCAGTGAGCCCTTACAGAGGCAGCACACACCCCAAGCAGCGAGTAGCACCGTCAAGCTCTTCCCTGGAAACCACACTCAGCATCTCCACATTGAGCTGCTCTAGCTCTGAACTGTATCTGTGAGCATCTCCGCTTTATCCCAGTTTATTGTGTGCATCCATCAGCAAGACATGTTCTTTGGTATCAGAAAAGTCCAAGAGGCTATTTTTAGGTCTGGGAACACTCAAAAACTTTTCCATATACATTAACAGTAATTACTTCTTCATTTTATTCCATTTTTGTCCTAGGAAAAATTTCATAGAAATGCCATACTTTTGGAGAGCAGAGGAAACCTTACTGGCCCTTACAGCACTGTGGCCTGGCCCCTGCATACAGCTAACAGTGAAGACAGACCCCTACCATTAAGAGCTTATATTTTGGGGAAAAGATCAATTGTTTAATAACCTTATGTCAAAGTATTAATCAAACAGTGTACATAATGATCAATGAAAGACACTGAGACCAAAAGTATTATACATTACCTAATACACTTAACAAAAACATCTTCAGGAAAAAAATTTTGCACTACGACTCATCTAATCAGTCTGTAGGATGCATCTCTGATAGTCGCTTGATCATCCAAACATAACTGATGCATTAGTTACTTTCCTCGACGGCAAGCAACATACAGAAGAAGTACTTCTCAAGGATACTAACCTGGCAGTGCCATCAGATGAGGCAGTAAGGATATAGCGATCGTCATGTGACCAGCAAAGATCATAAATAATATTGAGGTGGCCACACAATTCTCTCATGAAACGTCCAGAAGGAATTTCGTATACTAATGAAAATATTCAAAAATTAGTAGGTTTCCAGGACAGAGACTCTCAATCCAGTAATACATAAATACATAGTTTATGATAATCTGTATGTACATAAGGTAAGCACTGCCTCCAAGAATATTATCACCAAAGATATTTTAGAATAAAAAATTTCAAAGTCTACTTAAAAAGTTTTTCATTTCCTTTAGACACAAGAATTTCCACATACAAAATTTTACAATATGCTCCAATTAACATTTATTCTCATCACTTCAAAGCAATTTTTCTAGTAATCTTTGACAATCATTAATCAAATAATAAATAACATTTAAATTGCAACTCCAAAGATTCTATAATTTGGGCTTTCATGAATAAAGCATTAATTTACTGAAAATTAAATTCCAACAGAATTTTAATTCTTTGAGGAAAAAATGTGAATTGTGCTATTGTCAGAAAAAATTTCTAATACTAAAATGATTTAGTAAGAGAATTAACAACGACCCAATCTGATTAAAAGGCATTGTGGTTTTCCTGTAAGTTAGGTTCACAATAAAATCTTCCAAGACAATGACTGAATTTAGAACAACAAAGTGTGCAAGTCTCTACTTCCACCTAGTGGTAAAACCAATCCCCTTTAAAATACTAAGCAGAACAGAATTACTTCCGGAATAGCAATAGAAGGACTTCCGAATATCTGCTCCCTGATAAAAACAAAGAGAACACTGCCAAAATTATCCAAATTAACTTTTTCAGAACTCTAGAAATTAAACAAAGGTTTGCAACAATATGAGGAGCATTTATTTAAGAAAAACAGCTGAATCTTGGTAAGAACCTGAGCTTCGTGGTGTTTTAACTTGCCGTGTTCCCATTCTCTTCCCCCAAGCTCCAAAGGAGCTTTAAAAATCAATAGCCTCACAACTTAAAGCCAGCAGCATAGCAGCCACAGGATGAGGCAGAAGAGGTATGAAGCTCCCCCAAATCCCCATCCCCAAGACTCACTACTATTAACACAGTCTAGCAGTTCCCTGAAAGTCTCCATTCTCAGGGCTTGGCTTTAGTTAACTGGGCTCAGAGCATGCTCTGTGCAAACAGCCCCGACCCTAGGGTACATGCTGAAATAATCAGTGGCATAGCTGTCTGAGGCAGTGATGCCAACTGAGGCTAAGAAGAGGCTGAGCAAAAAACTTAAAAGGAAAACACTGAGAATGAGATGTCCATAGGGGACTTCAAAAAGACCCAACAAACTCCTGGGAATCTAGCAGGACATGTACATGTGAGTGAAAGACTCTAGGCCCTCTCTCTGGCTGACCTCAGGAGGCTCTGTGCAAACATAAAGTGAAGGCTATGGCAGAGTTGCAAACTGCCTACCACAACATGTTAAGAGTACATCCCAATGCACACACAGATCCCCTTGGCAAAGGCTGGGTGATCTGCTCAGTCAAGACATTTAAAAATCTCTAACCGTGGCTGACCACCAAGTTAAGTGAGCAGAGACTTCAGAGACAACAACAAATCCTGGGTGGGTGGGTAGAGAGGAGGGGGAAGGAAAGGAATCTGATTTCCTGAACAGCCAAACTGTAATAATATCTACTTCTCAACACAAAATTAGGGAGACATGAAAAACCAAGCAGTCTACTATGGCCATACAAAGAAATGAGGCAGTCCACAGAAACTATCTAAGAGGAAGCCAAGATGTTGGTATTTCTAGACAAAGACTTTAAGCCCACTTTTACAAATATACTCAAAGATATAAAGAAAACTATCCCTAAATATTAGGAATAATTCTCACCAAAAAAAATACCAACAAAGGGACAGAAATTATATATAAAAAAACCCCAAAATTCTAGAGTTGAAAAATACAATAATGGAAATAAACAATTCACTAGAGGGGCTCAATAACAAATCTGAACTGGCAGAAAAACCAACAAACATGAAGATAGGTAATTTGAGATTATGCTGTCTGAGGAAAAGAGAGAAAAAGAATGAAGATAAAAGAAGCTGCAGGGACCTGTGGGACACCACCAAGTGTACCAACAAAGAGATGACAAGTCTCAGAAGAGAAAAAATAGAAAGGAGCAGACAGAACAATGTGAAGAAAGAAAGACTGAAAACTTCCCAATTTTGTGAAGACATTAATCCACACATCTAACAAGCTAAATAAATTTCAAGCAGACACATCATAAGCAAACAATCAAAAACCAAAGACCAAATTCTTCTTCTGTTTTTTGAGACTTAAGCAATAAGTACGTCTAAATTTATACAGCATTTTGCACAAGTTGTTTTTAAGCATAAAGTAACATTTGTCACTGAAATGTTGAAAACATAAATCAGAATGAAAATAATTCCTTCACTGCCCGAAAGAAATAAATCACTATTAACACTCTGGAGTATGTTTCTTAAGAATCTTTTCTCCTTCATGAATAGGTTTTGATGAATTTTTAAAATAGCATGGCTATAATAAAACTACACAAAAAAAATCTGTTTTTTTAAAACTAACATTTCATGAAAAAAATATTTATTTGATTTATTTAACATTTAATATTTATTTAAAAAATGTTAATCAAGCCAATTAGAAGTCCCTGCTGAAAGAATAAATCTGCTAAGAAATAAACTGTGTGAGACTGAGGGAAGTTCAACACTACCTAGTGCTTTGGGCAGATGCCCATAGGGAGTGGGTTACTTCCTGCTGAGGAAGCTGTCATAATTATGCAAGAAATAAGGCAAAGTAGGGGCACCTGGTGGCTCAGTTGGTTAAGCATCAACTCTTGATTTTGGCTCAGGTCATGATCTCGTGGTCCATGGGTTCAAGCCCCACCTGGGTCTCTGCTGATATGTGGAGCCTGCTTGGAATTCTCTCTCTCCCTCTCTGCCCCTCCCTCACTCGCTCTGTCTCTCTCAAAAATAAATAAATAAATATTTAAAAAGGTAAAAAAAAAGTAAGGGAAAGTACTTAATGCCTTTAAGTCTAGAAGAGATGCTCACTTAAAAAAGATCTCTACTGTTACAGAAAATTTTAGTATGGTTTTCTCTATATTTTTTAAATGTTTATTTTTGAGGGATAGAGACAGTGCATGAACACAAGCATGCACCTCCAGAAAAAAGGAAGAGGGAATCCCAAGCAGGCTCTTCACTGTCCGCGCAGAGCCCAACATAGGGCTCGAACTCATGAACCATAAGATCGTGACCTAAGCAAAAATCAAGTGTTGGAGGCTTAACTGACTGAGCTATTCAGGCATCCCAACAAGGTTTTCTATATTTTTTTTAGAAGCAATTTGAGAGTGGGTTTTGGGCCACTGCTGACTTCTCTACCATAATGAGAAGTCGTTCTCTAGATACTCCTGAGCCAGATGTAACCCTTCTAATGCATATGAAATTCAAAGGCTTTCATAATTTAAATTATCACTGTTACCAACTGACCATAATGGACTAGAATTCCTCATGAGATTTATTAATGCCTGCACATTTCTAAATTTCTATTTTAAAACAGAAAATGCTTACAAAAATCCTCCTGCATGTTTTAAAAGTAAACTTACCATCCTTCATTTGGTCATTCTCCCTACTCCTGAACTTAAATTTTATAGAAAGCTGTAAAATTATTGTTAAAAAACTGGAGGATTGGGCGCCTGGGTGGCGCAGTCGGTTAAGCGTCCGACTTCAGCCAGGTCACGATCTCGCGGTCCGTGAGTTCGAGCCCCGCGTCAGGCTCTTGGCTGATGGCTCAGAGCCTGGGGCCTGTTTCCGATTCTGTGTCTCCCTCTCTCTCTGCCCCTCCCCCGTTCATGCTCTGTCTCTCTCTGTCCCAAAAATAAATAAACGTTGAAAAAAAAAACAAAAAAAACTGGAGGATTACTCAAGTTAAGATTTCAAGAATTTTAAAAACTAAACAATGTCGTCCACATAGATTTCGATCAGATTAAACAGGCAGAATTATTACTCACAAATAATCGGATATCCGTCCCTGCTAGCACAGGCTGCTGCTAATATTCTTCCGTTGTGAGAGAAAGCAAGACAAAAACATCCTCGTTCTCCTGCATTTAGTGAGAAGAGGTGCTTGTTTGGAATACGGCAAGCCTAAGAAAACATATATTAAGAACAATAAGAAACATTAAAATATGAAGGCTAGTTGTTGATTCAATTACTAAGTGGTAGAGCTTTATTTTTTTTTTTTAAGTCCCTCTACTGTGATGCAGAGAAAGAGAAAAGCAAGTAAACAGAATGATGGAAAACTATAGTAAATTATTTTACTTCCTAAAGAGGGAATCAGTTCTCCATAAAATAAAGTCAATTTATACTCAATAAATTGAGTACTAGCACTTAATTCACCTAAACTACGAAGCAATAATGCCATTATCTGGTACTCTAAAGTTGTCACTACTGCACAAAAGATATAGCCACGCACAAAAAAATGTCATATCAGATCTTTATTCCATGACACCTAATAAGTGATATTTGCTGAACCACAACTAATTCTGAGACCATAAATGCCTTATAGGGTCTAGCTTAAGCCCAGAATGTATGAATGCTCATTTTCTCTCTTTTTCTCTCTTAAAATCATTTGTGGCTGCCTTCCGAAAGGTCCTCTAAAGTAATCAATCACCTCTTGTTGGTTTCTTCTTCATTAATTTTATTAAAATTTCTTCGTTAATTTTTATGAATTACCAGACGAACCCAAAACTTTCCACGTATAATATCTACTGTAGAAAATACTACTTTTATTTGTCCTAATTCTACTTCTTCCAAACTTTCGTGAGCCTTAGTTCTTGTTATTCTGAAATTCAATTAAACATATATTGGACCCTTACTATATGCTACGAATGTGGTACTACCTCACAAATGTCTTTTAATATGTTCATCACAGCACCCTGTAAGTAACCATTATTTCTACATACAGTTAATAAGGATTATTCAGAGGGTCAAGTGCAACTTGCTGGGCCTAGTCAAAGACTATTAGCTCAAGAGTCTGCCTTCTGGACAGGTACCAGGTGCGTCACAAGTAGCACCAAGATTCAGCAGCATTATTAGCAGGCAGCAATACAAGCAGCTACTAGGAAAGTGGAATGTTCAACAGACATTTCTTAGGTGTCAACAAGGTAGCGGACACCATGCTACCCATCTTTGCCCTCCATTCTCCATCCACACATTTTAGAAAAGGAGGGGTGATAAAAAGAGGATAAAAATTGAAGGAAAAATCAGGAGGTTTTATAAGCACTTGCTGCCGGCAGTAGATGCGGCTGAGGAAAACTCTGCCACACCACCAAAGTAAAATCACTGAAGCTACTACAATTTTCTTCGTATGACCAGGGTTTGGCACTGTACTAGAGAGGCGCTCAATGAACAATTGATAATAAAGCTCTTCCACATCTTTGACTCTTCTCCCTTCTTCCCTGTCAGTCATTAAATTATGCTCATTTTTGTTCTATCTTTCTCTTGTATTCATCCCATATTTTTCCTTTTTGTTACCATTATCCCAAGGTTAGACCCTTTTCCCCTCACACATTAATGACTGCAACTGCCTTGTAGTGGGTCTCTCTCATTCTGATGTATCCTACCTCAAGATCTCCAACATGCTATGCCAGAATTAATTTGTTCTAAAATATGGTTATGAAGTACTACTATACTTTTCTCCTACCCAAAAACTTTCCATTACTTCTCACATCCCACACAGTCAAGTATTGGGCTACCATTAGTGATACTCTACATCGTGGGCCCAATCAATCATACCACTTTATCTCTTATGCAAACTGTGGTTTCCAGCCAGCCATTTTTTAAAAAAAAATGTTTACTTATTTTGAGAAAGAGAGGAAGAGAGAGCACAGGGGAAGGGCAGAGAGACAGGGAGAGAGAGATGCCCAAGCAGGTTCTGGTCAGCACAGAGCCCGATGTGGGGCTCAAACCCACGAACTGCGAGATTATGACCTGAGCAGAAATCAAGAGTCACATGCTTAACCTACTGAGCAACCCAGGTGCCCAATCCAGCCTGCCAAATTTCTGAGTGCCTGAATACAAGAGGTCCATTCCCATTTATTTACAACTTTGCCCCCATATTGAAACACCCTTCCCTGTCCCTCTTCACCCACCCCTAACTTGGCTGCCTTTAAAGTCTATTTCAAGCTCCCCCAACCTGTGGAATGAACCCTTCTTCCACCACTCCAGCTCACCTTCTTCATATCTGCAATTCTCAAATTGTTTTAGTTTCAGGATGGCTTCAGAGTCTTAAAAGAATTTTGAAGACCCCAAAAAACTTCTATGTGGATATAACCATATTTATCATATTAGAAATTACAATTGAGAAATTTAAAGAACATTTCTTAATTCGTTGAAAAAAATAACAAATAGCTAACCTATTAAATGTCAACATAAAGATGTTAGTCTTTTATGAAAAATAACTACATAAAATGAATTGTTCCACACTTTTGAAAAACTCTTTAATATCTTGCTTAATAAAAGACAGCCAAATGTTCATAATTGCTTCTGCTGTCACTCTCTTGTGCTATCATGTATCACTTAGTCTCTGGAAAACTCCAGTGTATACTTAAAGGAGAACAAAGGTGAAGAAGATAAACTAAATCATTATGAAGTAATCAGAATCATTACAATTCTATTATGAAAATTAGGTGACTTTGTAGACGCCCTGAAAGGGTCTCAGGACTTCCAGCAGTTCCCAAATCGCACTCTGCAATTATCATTAGAACTGCCTTTCCTCAAGACTTGTCTGCAGTACACCTGACAGCAAACAACACGGCAACTGTCTCCTGCTTCCCCAACGAAGGTCTCCAAGGGCACAGTCTAATGTTATTCTATCATTATTATTATGTTCAAAGTATTTTATTATTTTTTTTTATTTTACAGAGAGAGTGTGAACGAGAGCAGGCGCGGGGGGGGGGGGGGGAGGGGGAGAGAGAGAGAAAGAGAGAGAATCATCTTAAGCAGGCTCTGCATTCAGCGTGGAGCCTGGTATGGGGCTCAACCCCATGACTCTGGGATCATGACCTGAGCCAAAATCAAGAGACAGATACTCAACTGACTGACCACCCACTCGTTCCATATTCAAAGTATTTTAAAATGACTTTAAGATGTATCTATGAAATGGGACTCAAAAAGAAAGTCAAATGTGATGCAAAATACAGAAAGTAAAAAAGTCTATGAAGGTAATTATTCTTATGTATATACTGAATATTTGGATAAATTAAGATTTTGGATAAACTGCACCTGGCAATGTTTCAGATGTACAAAATGAACCACTCCACTCTTTGTGGAAATAAGAGATCTGCAAAACTGTATCAACAATGTTTCTTGCAACTGTAAAATATGCTAACCAGAAAGGAAAACATTAATAAAAGCTTAAATACTACTCAACTTGTGGTAGAAAAATATACATGTATATATATCTCCATCAAAATATGATTCAGGAAGAAGCTGGGAATTAAAAAAATAAATCTCATGAACCCATTAAAAAATCCATTTTTTAATAAAATCCATTTTACTAAGAAAACCCATTATGAGATTTACTTCTTATAAACATCAGAAATCTGTTGTTTTATTGCTGTTATGGGTTGAACTGTGTCTCCCAAAATTCATAGTTGAAACCCTAACTCTAGTAACTCAGAATATTTATATTCTAATAATAATATTTGGAGATAAAAATCTCTAAAGAATGATTACATTAAAATAAGGTTTTGTTTGTTTTTCTTAGGGTGGGGTCCTAAACTACTAAGACTACTGTCCTCACAAGAAGAAAAGACACCATGGATGAACACACACAGAGAAAAGACCATGAAAAGGCAGCAAGATGGCAGCCATTTGCCAGCCAAGGAGAAAGGCCTCAGAGTAAACCAACCCTTAACCCTGGGACTTTAGCCTCCAGAACTATGAGGAGGTAAGCTTATGCTGTTTAAGCCCCCCCCAGTCTGTGGTATTTCTTTATCACAGCTCCAGCCAACTGATAGAAAAAACCCAGGTCCCTAACAAAGAACCTAAGATAGTGCTTTTATTTTTATTTTTTTTAAATGCTTTTATTTATTTTTGAGAGAGAGAGCATGAGCAGGAGCAGGGGGAAGGACAGAGAGAAAGGGGAACAGAAGATGTGAAGTGGGCTCTGTGCTGACAGCAGGGAGCCGGACCTGGGGCTGGAACTCACAGTGATATCATGACCTGAGCTGAAGCTGGATGCTTAACCAAGCCACCCAGGCGCCCCAAGATAGTGCTTTCATAAAGCACATGATATGCACTCTCTATTATTAGTTGCCAAGTGAATTAATGAAAAGACAAGATTGTGGTAAAAAAACCAGGGATAATCTGAGAGTTTTAAGTAGCAAGCTAGTTACCCTCAGAACTGTTGGAGCTTTTAAAGTAAGGACACCTCTAAATGAATCAAGAATAATCCAACACTTCACCTGCCCAGGTAGTCGTTTCCACTTCACCACTTCCTTGGAATCTTCTAGTCCAGGTTCTGCATCTAATGAACTGGCCTCGTGGTGTCGTTCACAGTGCACTGGTTTACCTTTTTCCTCCTGAAGAGCCACCACAGAATGGTAAGATGGCTTTATCTAAATATGTATAGAAGTTGAGAAAATGTTAAGTATTGATTTAATCTTTTTCTCTTTTCTAGCACACAGGGTTTTTTAAATATTGAAACAAACAATATGGAAATGTTTTCCAAATGTAATTCAGAAAAACATTCTACTTTTATGTACATTATTCTAAATAAGATGAAAGGAGCTTGAAATTGTAGTTCTATAAAACCAAAAAGCCTAGAAGTTGGGAGGAAAAAAACAATTCCGATGGTTGCATGAAATGGTTTTAATAATTCTATCCCTTTGTTTTTGCATCTTCACCAACACCTACCAGATGTTATTTCACAGCTCTGATATACAATGGTATCTCTCCCCTTAATATGACAAAACTGATACCCTAAAGACCTAAAGTTTTTAAATTGTGCTTTTCTTAAGAAGAGACTTAACTCCATTCAAATCAATGCAAACCAACCCGGTGGTCACAACTTACAATATCAATTACAAAATATCCAACTGTTCTGAAATGTCTCATTGCAAATAAGACAAAAACAAAAATTTTGTTTTAGAACCAATTCTTTGCTAAAGTCATTCATAGTTTTAATCTATGGAAAACAGCAGCAGAAACATTTACTGATTATTTGAATAATATCGTGAAAAGTGTGCCTATAAATCATGGTACTGCAAATGCCTGGACCAAATCTAGCTTGCTGTTTTTGTCAATAAAGTTTTACTAAAACACATCCATACCCATCTGTTAGCATTGCCTACATATGTGTTATGTACCTACTTTTACGCTACAAAGAAAAAGCAGTTCCAACAAAAACTATATGACCTACAAAGTCTAAAATATTAACTATTTGGTCCTTTACAGAAAATATTGGTCAATTCCTACTTCATATCATTTTTTATGTTTAATTTTTAAAAATGAATATTATTTTTAAAAATTCTCCTAACACTGAAACTTTTATTTAGTACTAAAAATTCGTTTAAGTGTCTTTTTTTTTTTTTTTTTTTTTTTTTTTTTTGTGGGGGAGAAGGGGGGGCACACAAAATGGGGAGGGGGAAGAGGGAGAGATCTAGAGGAAGAGAGAGGATCTTAAAGCAGGCTCCATACCCAACACAGAGCCCAATGTGGGGTTTGATCCTATGACCCTGAGATCATGACTTCAGCCAAAATCAAGGGTTGCATGCTCAACTGACTGAGCCACCCAGGCACCGCCATTTAAGTATCTTTTAAAATATAAGCTAGCATAGGCTTAATACATAGCTGTTGAAAGTACTTTTATAATCCAGAAATCAATTAAAATAATTTTAGAGACCTTATCTTTCTACAAATGGAAAATGTTATCATTTAATTTCAACAATGGAGAACATATATTTATATGTGCTATTAACTTACACATTCTGGAACTTTCAGTCCTCTTACAGTTACGTACAATGTTGATGGGTACCAATTTCTTGGGTGTTTTGACCACCATTCAAAAACCTCAACAACATTTAATTGGTATCGAGGCTTAGTAGGTGGGTAATACAGCTGCAAACGAAGTTTTGAATTGATGTTTACATTTCCATTGGCTCCGAGAAGCTTAAAATAAAAATTCATATAAAATATTACTTTCACTGAAAATAAATATATCCAGTAAAGCAATAGTACAAGTCAAAAACTCACTGAAGAAAAAAAAAAAAAGATTAATATGGCATGATGAAATTCCTTAGAGATATAAAGCAAAGAATACTGAATTGGTTAAACACAATTCCAGATCATCTCAGCAAAAGGTAACCCAAACAACTTTTTACATATTTTCTTGATAGCCGTCTGGCACGTACAAATTCAGGCTGTTGGTAAAGCACTTACATTACTGTGCCAGATGTTACTTTGCACAAAGGAGGTGATCAAAACACCTTTGTCTGTAATAACAATGATAAAATTAAAATGTGTATTATTTAAACACAGAAACAAATTTTCCATTTGTTTGTATCAGTTTTTTAATGGGAACATTTTAATGTTTTAATTTTCAGAAAGTCAAAATCATTTTCAAAGAGTAATTAACATAAAGGCATTCATTACATTAAAAAATATTTTAATCTACCTTCTTAAAAAAGTTTATTCAATAGAAAAAACTTATTAAAACAACTTATACTTAAGTAAATGGAGATGCTTATGAGAAAAATAAAAATCTTACCAACTCAAAATAGGTCCTCTTTTACCAGACCATGACTCTAAGTTGAAGATGTCTGTTTTCTTTTTTTTTTTTTAAGTTTGTTTATTTTGAGAGAGAGAGAGAGAGAGTCAGAGATAGAGAACCTGAGCAGGGGAGAGAATCCCATGCAGGCTCCACACTGTCAGCGCAGAGCCCAACACAGGGCTCAATCTCATGAACCCTGAGATCATGACCTGAGCTAAAATCAAGAGTCAGACGCTGAACCAATTGAGCCACTCAGGCGTCCCAGAAAATGTCTTTGTTAGCTGTTGTGTCCTCTACAAATTAGGAGTAGAAACAGTTTGGAACTTTCGCAGCAGTTCAGACAGAACATGAAGGTGACAAACTAAGAGAACAGGAACTGGGTGCAGGGAATATACTGAGTAGCTGTTCCTGACTGCTGCAACTTGGAAAGGAGAAAAAGGGAAGATTCAAGAAAAACTCAAAGGTAGTGCTGTCCAACAGAACTTTCTGTGATGATAGGACTATTCTACATTTGTGGTCCTCAATACAACATACACTAGTCCATCTATGGCTATCGAGCACTTGAAGTGTGGCTAGCACAACTGTGGAACTCAATTTTTAATTATATTTAATTTTAATTAATTAATTTGAATTCTAATAGCCACTCGTGATTTGTGGCTACCAAAATGAACAGTGTGGCTCTAAGGCTGTAAACGTGGGAGACTGGGCTGATGGCAACACTATCAACTGAAGTAGCAGATACAGAAGGGGTAAAGAATATAGGTAGAATGTTCAGACTGTAGGAGTCTAGGTATTTATGGGTCATCCAAGTTGAAATGTCTGAAATGTGAGGCAGAAGCAAGAAAAGTGGGTCTAAGAAAGGCAGATCAAAGCTGAAACTATGAGTAGGAGTGACATTAAAGAGGTAAGTGGAAGACCATGCCGGAAACTGAAGGATGAGTACAGGGAAAATGAAGGAAACCAAGAAAACAGAGGTTCGAGAGAGTGATGGATCAAACACACATAGGTGTGATTAAAAAAACCTAAAGGGTTCACTCAATAATGTGGCAAATAGAAGTCACTGATTCATTTGGAGATGTTTGCTAGCTGAAACAAAATCCAGATTGTAGTCTGTTCAAGAATGAAGCATCAATAAAGAAACAGAGCTGACAAAAATATGGCCCATCTCATCCCTAGCCTTCTAGGGAAGAATGTAAAGTCAATGGAGGTCGTAAGCTGAGAGCTGATGTTATGATATATAGGGGTAAACAACAGTTTCAATAGAGTGATAGAGTTGTTCGGTAATTAAATAGTAAGCTCTCAAGACTCCCTTCATAAATCCTACTCCTGTCTTAAGCTTATCATAAGGGAATAATATTTTAAGGAGGTATTATTCCCCAGATTCTAAATCAAACTTTCCTATAGGTTGTTTTAATACCCACCAGGCAATCTAGTTTACACTAGTATGATGATTAGCATGAGTAAATGACTACAATCCAGCCAACATCCTGCTATTAGTAGAACTTGGATAAATAAAGCTTTATTAAATTTAAAAGAATGGTAATATATATGTGCTAAATGAATTGAAAGTACCTTTAACTGAGAATTTGTATCTGGATAAGGGTCCTTTGGGTTTATTTGAACCCCTGTATAACTTTCCAATATCCTAGGACATTCCTGGAACCAATGGTATAGGTATTAACACATTTAAATTTTAACTTAATCCATGCTACTTTCAAAGATGGATTTTTCCTAGTCACTGTTTCCATACATTTGTTCATTTTCTCAACAGACATTCACCATACACTTTCTGTGTACCACTAATAGGCTGGGAGCTAGTGGTAATTATGCAAGAGAGATTTTCAAGAGAGTAGTATGTCAAATGCAAAGAGATATGGTAAAATAAGGACTAAAACATATTCAACAAATTTGCCAAAAAGAAGTTCCTGGTGATTTTGAAAAACTTACAATCTAATGAAGGGAATACATAAGTGTTATAATACAGGAAATACATAGAATACTTTACCCTTTATAGGGGGTGGAGAGGAGAGAATTCCTGATTTGCCATTTCTGCCAATGGCGTAAAATGGATAAATAAAAACCTATGTGACACTTAAAGGGAAAGGCTATGAGACATTATTGTTTCCCAAGTGCAGTTCGTAGTAAATACTGTAGT
Organism: Herpailurus yagouaroundi; assembly: GCF_014898765.1. Classification (NCBI taxonomy): domain Eukaryota; kingdom Metazoa; phylum Chordata; class Mammalia; order Carnivora; family Felidae; genus Herpailurus; species Herpailurus yagouaroundi. The sequence goes on along the minus strand of NW_024412429.1, from coordinate 30,261,864 downwards.
TCTGCACAAAAATTAGCATAAAAGGAACGAAAGTACTTTCTAGTAAGACCACACAATGACAGTATTTACTATGTGAAAGTAACCTTTTTTTATTTGTTTTGGCTTTTGCATTATTTTTCACTCTAAATCAGTTTGGGGGGAGGGATATAAAAAGGTTTTAACACGTTACAAAAGGGTGATTTTAGAAGGTGCATTGGACCAACTGATTCCTAAGTCCACTTTAGAATAACTTCCTCCCACAGCCAATCTGGCTGCCTTATAGCAGGCAGTCAGACTATACCTCTTCTAAAGACTCTCTATAACCCCCAATGAGGATTAAGTGCCTTACCTGGGTTTTCACACCATCCACTCTATAGCACATAATCACATAAGTAATATGGTTTAAAAAAAAATTTTTTTAACATTTATTTATTGCTGAGAGACAGAGAGACAGAGCACAAGCAGGGGAGGGACAGAGAGACAGGGAGACACAGAATCTGAAGCAGGCTCCAGCTCTGAGCTGTCAGCACGGAGCCTGACGTGGGGCTCAAACCCACAATCCGTCACATGACCTGAGCTGAAGTTGGACACTTAACCGACTGAGACACCCAGGTGCCCAAGTAATATGTTTATACAGAGACTGAACTGGAGGGTAAGGACAATGTCTAATTTATCTATGAATGCTCTGTATTCAGCAGAGTGCCTGGCATTTCACAGACACTTAAAGCTTTATTGAATGGATGGATGCAAAAATGGAAAAGTTTTATAAAGTGTACAAAATAGGTTCATTTCAAGATGTTTTGTAACTCATTTATATTTGAAGTCAGAAATAGAGGATACCAGGAATAAAAGAATTTTTAACCTTATAATTACAAATTATATAAATTATGATTTATATATAATATATAAATTTACATGAATTTATATATAATATATATAAATTATATAAAATATAAAATTATAAAATTCCCCTTTTGTAAAAACCAACCTATCCATGTCTTTTATGTCTGTTGAAACACTCAAAAGACACCATCATTTCCTACCTAGATTACTGTTAACAATTTTTAACCTTAATCTTCCAGTACATATATCTGTACCCTCTCAAATCATCCTCCACCAAGCAAAGTAATCTTTCGAAAACATAAATCAAATTATTTTACCCCTTTGTTTAAAATCCTATAATGGCTTCCCATTGCTCTTTAGAATTAATTCCATAATGGCTTTCTGTTCCTATAATGGCTTCAAAGACCTTGCATAATCAAGACTCGGTCTACGTCAGCAATCTTTTCAGACACCATTTCCACCCTCAGTCTCTGTCCTCCAAAATCAGTGGCCTTTTGGTTATCTGAGTACATCCTGCTCCTCCCAACATCAGGGTCACTGCATATATGGTACCTTCTACCTACCTACAACTCTCTCTCCCACTGCCACCATCTAGCTAATACTCAGGTTCAACCTCTCTTCTTTAGGAAACCTTTCTGTGACCTCCACACAGTATTTACAAAAATTGCAAGGAATGATAAATTGTATAATCAATTGTTTTATATCTCCTTTTCTTGCTAGAAAATGAAATCTACAAGGTCAAAGAGTTTATCTTCTTTTTCACTGACTAGAAAAGTTGCTGGCACACAGACAGTATCTTTTTCAATACTACATACTCAGAACCAAATAGTGTATCTGGCACATACTACATGCTCAATGAATATTTAAGAATCTGAATGAGTATGCTCTAAGCTTGAATTAACAATTCTTCTCCACTGCAATCTTGCCTCACATCACAACTTCCTATATGAAAGCAAAGTGACTTGGGGAAATGTAGCCAATCAGATTTGAAGATGATTTTTAAAGCATTTAAAATGGGTGAAAAACATACCTTGAGAAATGCCCAGGCAATTTTCCGAAAGCCACATTCTTGACTTTGAATTTCAGAGTTATTCTTAATTTCATCCATGCTTAAGAAATCAAGAATCTGTAAATATGTACAAAAAATTACTTCAGAGAACACTAGCCTACATGAAATTTAATATTTTCTAGTAAAATATTATTGAAATTAAAAGAATAATTAGTATACTTCACACATGTTTTCTTCACATGGAAGAGAAGCATTTCTTATTTCATTCACCTTTAAGTTAACTCATTCTGTCAGTGAGGGTCCATTTTTTTGACCACTTTTATCTTTTATTAATAAATCATTTATTAAGAATTATTTCACATCCAAGACCAAATATTAAGTATCTCAAATATAGTCTAGGCACAAATATAACAAGCACAGAATTCTTAGGCTTTGATTGATTGATTGATTAATGTCTGAGAGCGACTTCAAAAGATTGTTTAAAAAACCTGAGATCTGATCTCTGGGTCCTTCCTTGGATCACTTTCCTGAAGCTGGGGATTTTTCTCTTTGGATATGTGTTGTCATTAGACTCTCAAGAGGATTTCTTTCATATCTCCATTCTGTCTGGATGTTCAGACTCATGGATGTGGACCCAAGCTGCCACAGACACTATCTGTGCTCTAGGTACTTGTCAGAGACGATCACGTAGAACTACCTGGTACTTTTCAAGAGCTCAGCTGAGATAACAAGTCTTTACAGATTGCTTAAAAAAATGATTTTAAAGACTTCTAACAGATACCAAATTGTCCTCAATAAACACTTAAAAAGCTGAAGTCAAAAAGTAGTTTTGTTTGACGATAACATTATGTTAAAAGTTAAGAAGCAACAAAAAATGTCATAATCCAACAATCTTTCTTAAATCTACTAATCTTACTAAAATAAATGTGAATGAGCATTATAACAAATGACAAATTTCTATGACAAAGAAAAAGTTCCTTGACGTACAAGTTACATCACTTTTCAAAAAAATCACAACTTTGTGTACATCACACAACATAATCACAGAATGTAAATAGTGTTTATATAATAAACATATATAGATCATATGAAAGTTAAAGATCAGAAAAACACGTAATTCCACAAAATCAGTCATTGGTGCTCGTCACATCTTGCTGTTCCACTGCTAAAATTCTGCATCTTGCTTAAATGGGAAGAGAGGTTTCTCCACTTCCCTGGGCTTATGGAGAGATGACATGAAGAAGAGAAATGTGTATTTCAGGTTTAAATCACCTTCAAAAACAAATTACCTACACCTAAAATTGGAGTAGCTTTGGGGAAATATTTCCTTTACACTCTGAACCTTGATTTCCTTTGCTGGAAAAAAATCAGAATAACAAGTCAACTCAAAGGCCATCTATTCCATAAAACTTTCCCTGACTGCTCTGACTCTGCACTAACCCTCCACATCGAAGAAGCTCTACTTCCTCTTGGTTGTATATTACACTGTCTTAGCTAAGCGATCTCTATTCCTCTTTATTGCCCTTGATAGTGTATAAACTCTTAGAGAGCCCGATATGGTTAAATGAGTTTACATTTTATAAAACGGATTAAGAAAGAGGACTACATAGATACAGATTACATTCATCACCTCAGTTTACAGTCATGGTGTTGCTGTAAGAATTAAATAATAGAGTGAATCAAATGGCTAATTACTTGCACTAGTAAATGCTCAGGACACTTGCTATTACTTGAATTTCTCACTTGTTATCTCCATAGCATATTACAAACACTAAATCCTGGGGATTCAATCCTCACACTACTTTGTTGCATTATTAAACTACTAAAAACAACAGCATATATTTATGCAATTAAAATATTAATAACCAAACATAGTTTAAATCACTCTATTCAATCATACCTCAAAAAACAAGATGACTTTAGGGCTCTCATCAGAATCTCGAAGCAAATAGGGGAAGTTTTCATTAAATATAATTTGTTCTTCCCATTCTGGAAGTCTTGATTTTAACTGTTTGAAATCAAATGGCTGGGTCATAATGGGAAGAATGTAATCCACATTCTCTTTTTCACAGTAAGATGAAACAGGTCGTTCACTGTTCAAAAACAGATACGTCCAATAATATGATTAAGATTATTCTGAGAAGATGAGAAAAAAATATAGTGCTTGAGGTAAAGAAATAACAAATAGTCGTGATATATGATGAAAAATTATTTTGGTTGTTCACTGAGAAAATTACAAATTTTATGAGACTTAGAAGTGGTAGTATCCTACTATCATCTTGTATTTATATGCTATTGATTGGTTTCAGTGAATCATTTTATTACAGAAATATAAAGCAAGAGTTCAGCATACAGAGCTACAATAAAGTAACTCCTTTAGAATCTTAAATGAGTCTATGATAAAACAGTACACTACATTTAAATAAGAAAATGAGTACAACAGGATTGCAAACCTTTTGAGGTATGTCATATTTTTTTGTATGCCCTAAGACAAGTGAATAAGTGACTTTTTTGATAATCTTCATGTTTCTCATCCCTGTCATTTTTCAAACCAAATGACTTTTTTTGAATTCTAGTATAATCATTTATTTTACTGTGCTTTTCATTTGTAAGCTTCAAGCAGGTATGAGCTATAGAAGTAATATTAGAAAAAAGATTAAATTCAAGATTCATTTCCCTCATACGAGGCCCAGGTAACATACTAACCTCAAAAGAAAAACATGAAGTTAGACAATTAAAGCACTTATAGTGCAACATGCAATGATTTACACTGCAAGTTACATGCCATAAATTAGTCATGAAGTTTGGGAGAAGCTCTCTCAACTCCCCTCGACTTAAAATCAATCCCTGGGGGCACCTGGCTGGCTCAGTCAGTTGGGCATCTGACTTTGACTCAGGTCATGATCTTGCAGTTTGTGATTTCGAGCCCCACACTGGGCTCTGTGCTGGCACCCCAGAGCCTGGAGCCCACTTGGGATTCTGTGTGTGTGTGTCTCTCTCTCTCTCTCTCTGCCCCTCCCCGGCTCACGCTCTGTCTCCCAAAAATGAATGTTACAAAAAATTTTTAAAAATAATCACTGAATTAACATATGTTCTCCATTTCTTCTATAAAACATACTGATCAGTATCAATGGTTGATGAACACCGACAACTAGTAAACTCTTCTCTAATGCAAATCTTTATCTCTAATGATAGAAAATAGGACTTCTACTGCAGACAGTTTCAAATTCAAGGGTTGGCTGTGCAATTAAAAACATTACCTATCATCTTTCTTGACATATTGACCAGTATGCTCATCAATCACATGAATTTTTACCATTGGGTGAGAAATCATAAAATCAGATTTAAGTCGATCAGTTCGGTGAATGTAAACTCCCAGGACAAGATCATCATCAAGCAAACATTTGGGATAGACAGGACTATCTCGGCTTGTAACTTCATGAACACCATCACCACCTGTGTCTTCTTTATCATCTGAAACTACAAACATGAAAGAAAATCTACATTATAACTAATTGTTCCCATAACGATATAGCAACAATATAGCAACCTAATCTTTACAATCCATGATTTGTCTTTGTAACAAAGTAACTTCAAAGGAAAATAAAGAAAAAGCCAGACAATCACAGATTACACTATAAGATAAAATATTATGTTTACGAATGCATTAAAATAGGGTGAGGAATCTTTTCTTTTTTTTTTTCCCTAACAAGAACCACGAACACAAAAAGAAAATAATGAGAACTAAAGACAAAAAAGTGATTTTATTTAGGTATTTTCTAAGTAGAATATGTATCACTCAATTAATTTATAACTGTAATTTCTTCTTCTGGGTAGGAGGTAGGTCAATGCTTCTGGCATCAGCAACTTGAAAAAGTCAAATGAATTACAAAAACCTTATTTTTAAAAGCATCAGAACAGTACAGAGACAATGTATAGCAGATGGACTAAAATTCCAGAGAAGGAGAATCATTCAGTGATAAGCTGATGGACTGAAAGCTCTTTTAGTCTCTGGGGACATTTGTTGATTCAGGGTGTATGCTGAGGATCAGGGTTTAGCCCCGCAAAAGGTCACCACTGGGAGAAAAAGTAGCAGTAAACTTTTAGTGGTTGATGGGGCTACAGCCATCATACTGGAGATTTGAAGAGCCTCAAACACATGGCTAATTTTTCCCCGCAAAACTGAACTGAGAGACTGAAGAGGTAGTGAAATCTCCCCAGTCTTGTGGTACTAGGAAACAATGACCCACCAGAGGAAGAGGCCTGAAACAAAACAGGCAAAATAAAGCCCTAGAGGGAATGGTCATTTTCCACCTATAGCCACTTTTCACCTGGGGTCACTTACCAATTCTGGGTGCAGCTAGAGGTTGAGAATCCAGGCATGGCCCCTGGAAGAAGGCCCCGACTCGGGGCACAGAGAAGCTAGCAGAGATTCTGGCATTCACATGGGGCCGGAGTAACAAAACTGAAGACTTGAGGGGCCTCACACGGCCAGTCTCCCCCGCAAGGTATCTGCTAAATTTTGAAGCTGCATGGGGCCGAAGGCTAAAGGACTAGGCTGAAAACCTCGGAAGGGCAAAACTGAATCTCCCACAGTCTTTCAGGCTGAGGAGATAAATATTTGTCAGATTCTCAGTTCAAAACTCCTGGAAGGCCACATCCGAGGAATGGGGCAAATCAAAAATACAGCCTACCAAAACTAAAACCCAGTGTTGACCTAGCTCAATTTCTGATGGATTAAAATCAGTTTTCAACCCTATCTGCCTAAGAGAGTAAAGAGGAAACTCTCTCTAATAGGAGATAAAATCAGCTGGAGCCTCTAGCACTCCACACACAATATCCAGCATACAATAAAGAGTTACTAGACATAAAAGAGGCAAGACTATATAACCAACAACCAAGAGAAAAGACAGAAAACAGAAGCTGACCCACAGATGATCCAGACTGGAGTTAGCACACAAAAACTTTAAATAACTATGATTAATATGCTCAAGAAAATAAAGGGAAAGATGGGTTAAAATGGAAACTTCCTGGGGCACCTGGGTGGCTCAGTTGGTTAAGTGTCCTATTTCAGTTCAGGTCACAATCTCATGGTTCCTGAGTTCTAGCCCCATGTAGGGCTCTGTGCTGACAGCTCAGAGCCTAGAGCCTGTTTTGGATTCTGTGTCTCCCTCTCCCTCTGCCCCTCCCCTTCTCATGCTCTGTCTCACACTCCCTCTCTCAAAAATAAATAAGCATTAAAAACATTTTTAAAAAATGGAAACTTTCTACAGAGAACTGGAATGCATTAAGAAAACCAACAGGCATTCTGGTGCTGAAAAATAAAGCATCTGAAATTAAGAACTGGATATATAGATGTGTTTAACAGCATACTGGATACAAAGAAAGACATGATTAGTGAAACGAAAGAAAGAGCTATATCAATATTCAAACTGGAGCATAATGGAAAATATTTAAAAAGAATATGGGGAAAAACATAAGAAACATGTAGATACACTTACATTTATATATATAAATTTATAGTCTAGAAAAAGAGGAGGGAATAGTGAAGAAACTATATTCTAAAAAATTCTGACCAAGAATTTTCCACAATTGTTAAGCAGTATCTACCAGTAAACTCTAAGCAGGGTGAATTCCAACAAACCCATATTTAAGTATAATGTGATAAAACACTCAAATCAAAGAGAAAAAGGAAATCTAAAGCTGAGTCAGAGGGGAAAAAAAGTAATAATCCCACTAATGGGATGTAAATAAGACTGCTGCTGGAAACAGAAATGATGGAAGTCAGAAGACAACTGCATGATTTCTTTAAAGTGTTAAAAAAAAAAAACCCAAAAACCTGCAACCTAAAATTCTATACTAGCAAGTAGGCTTCAAAGACGAAGGTAAAGTGGGGCACCTGGGTGGCTCAGTCAGTTAGGCATTGGACTCTTGACCTCGGCTCAGGTCATGATCTCATGGTTTGTGAGTTCGAGCCCTGCATTGGGCTCTGTGCTGATCGCACAGAACCTGCTTGAGATTGTCTCTCCTCTCTCTGCCCCTCATCTGCTTGCACATGCTCTCTCTCTCTCACTCACTCAAAATAAATAAATAAACTTAAAAAAAAAAATGAAGGTAAAGTAAAGGAATTTTAACACAATAAAATTTGAGGGGATTAGGAGGCCTGTACTAAGGGACATACTAAACTGAACTCCTCAAGCAGATGAAAAATGTAAAAATGGAGATTAAAGAAATAGTAAATTTGGGGGTGAATATAAAGATCAGCGGTACAAAATGGCCAATATATTAGCTGTGAAGTTTAAAATACATGCAGAACTAAAATGCATGATAAGAAACCTATGAGGCAGGAGAGAGAGATGCAGAAAAAAAACACCTGGCAAAATTAAGATGGAATTAAACTATTCTAATGTTCTAGCAGTATTGGGGGAGCATATTTTGTTAGGGAATTAATTTGTATTAGACTATAATAAGAATAAACTTCATGTTCTTGAGGGTAACAAACTGTAAAAAAATATAGAATTAACAAGTTAATATAAGAAGAAAAATTTTTCTACTTTTTTTTTTATGTTTACTTGTTTTTGAGAGACAGACAGAGCATGAGCAGGGGACGGGCAGAGAGAGAGGGTGACACAGAATCTGAAGCAGGCTTCAGGCTCTAAGCTGTCAGCACAGAGTCTGACACGGGGCTCGAATCCATGAACCATGACATCATGACCTGAGCCAAAACTGGACGCTTAGCCAACTGAGCCACCCAGGCGCCCCTAGAAGAAAATTTTTAAAATAACTTGAACAATTCAAAAGAAGACAAGGAGGAAAAGGAACATAAAACAGATATATCATACAAGAAGCAAACAATGAGATAATAAATATAAAGACACAGAAAGATTGCAAACAAGGGACTTTTTGGTTTTTTTTTTAATTGCCTTCACTTTTATTGAAGGTCTGTTCCCAAGATGCTCACAGGCTGGGGGCTGTGACCCCACATGTTCTGGGGTGGGGGAAGAAAAGAAGTGAAGGCAAAAAGGAAATGAAGAGACACTATGGCCCAAGCAAAGGGGGGGGGGGGGAAAAAAGGGGCAGGGGGGACACCTAGGAGGTGGCATGGAGGAGAAATAGAGTAATGGCAAGCTCTATCTAGACCTGGGGACCATGGGCCAAGCATAGGTCTGAAGGCTACCCCTCCCTCACCAAGTTGGCACCACCTGGCAGTGTATTGTGGGTAATGATGGAGAAATGATGATGGGCAAAACTGTATGATGCAAACTCAAACACAAGTAGATTTTGAGGGAAAAAAATTATTAGAGATAAAAAAAGATACTGTATAATGATTGCTCTTATAGACTGAATGGTTCTGTCCCCACAAGATTCATATGTTGAAATCCTAACTTCCAATGTGACAGTACTAAGAGTTGGAGTGTTTGGAAGGTGATTAGGTCATGAGCATGGAGCCCTCATGGATGGGATTAGTGCCCTTATGAAAGTCTACAACCAGGAAGTGGGTCCTCACCAGACACCAAATTTGTGGGTGTCTTGATCTTGAACTTCCCAGCCTCCAGAAATGTGCAAATAACTTCATTGTTTAAGCCATCCAGTCTATGATATTTTGTTACAGCAGCCTCAATGATTAAGACAACTTGCAAGTATCAATCTGACAGGAAGATATAATGATACTAAACATGCATAAATTCAATAACATAATTTCAAAAAATATAAAGAAAAAAACAGAAAGAAAAAGAGAAAGAAAAACCCAAAATTACAGTGTGAATTTTAACACTTAACAAATGATAGAATAAGCAGGACAAAAAAAATCAGGAAAATGAGCTGGACACAATAAACCCAATCTAACTGACATACATAGAACACTGCGCCCCATGGCATCAGAATTCACATTCTTTTCAAGTGCACATGGAATATCTATCAAATTGACTATAAGCTGGTCATAAAGAAAGCCTCAATAAATTCAAAAGACTGAAATCACTCACAGTTTGTCCTCTGAAAACAATGGCAGATAGAAACGAAAACAAGATAACTAGAAGATCACCTGCTGCCTGAGACTTAGACAATATACTTCTAAAATAGGCGATCGAAAGAGAAATTAAAAAGGAAATCAGAAAATGTCGTTATTGAATGATAATGAAGATACATCAAAAATTTGTGGGATACAACTAAAGTAATACTTCGATGAAAAGTTAACGTCTTAAATACACATAAAGACTGAAATCTTATTAAAATCTATCTTACAAAGCTAGAAATAAATAGCAAATAAAAGCAGAATGAAAAAACTAATATAAATAAAATAATCAAAATAGTACGACACAAATGTACGACAGATAAAATTCAAAGCTAAAGGGTGATTCTTTGAAAATCCTGAGACTTATTAAGATATCATGAGAAAATGAATTACCAAGATCAAGGGACACCCTTTCAGACGCTGTAGACATAGAAAATTTGAAAATTTGGATTAAATACACAAAATTCTCAAGAAATACAGTCTCTCAAACCTGACAGAAGAAATAGAAAATATGAAGAGTGATATTTATTAAAGAAACTACATCAGATGTAAAATTCTTCCCACAAAGAAAACTTGACCAAAAAGACTTCATTAGTAAATTCTCCATTTATGGAAGGAAAAACACCAATTAATACAAATATTTCTAGAGAAGTGAAAAAGATGAAACATTTCCCAACTATTTTTGAGATCACCAAAACCTTGGTATCAAAAACTCTCAGTATTTCAAGAAAGGAAAAGTACAAACCATTCTCTCTCAGGACCCCAGATACAAAAATCCTAAACAAAGTATCAGTTATTCAAATCCAGTAACAGATTAAAAAGTAGAGAAAGAGGACCTCTTCCAGGAACACATAGATGACTTAATATTCAAATAACAATTAGTCACATTAATAGAAAAAAATGGTGAAAATTTATATGATCAAGTTGAGAGATACAGAAAAAGCACCTGATAAAATTCAGTATCTATTCATGATTGAAAATTTTTTTAAATGTTTATTTATTTTTGAGACAGACAGAAACAGAGCATGAACCGGGGAGGGTCAGAGAGAGAGGGAGACACAGAATCAGAAGCAGGCTCCAGGCTCTGAGCTGTCAGCAGAGCCCAATGCGGGGCTCGAACTCATGGACCGTGAGATCATGACCTGAACCGAAGTTGGACGCTTAACCCACTGAGCCACCCAAGCGCCCCTATCTATTCATGATTTAAAAAAACTATTAGCCAATTAGAATAGAAGATAACTCATAAACTTGATACAGGGTATTTACAAAAAAACCTACAGCAAACACCACACTCAGTGGTGAATTAATTAACGGAAGCTTTTCCCCAAGGCTGATAAACAAGAAAAGGGTACCTGGTATTTTCACTTACTATTTAACACTATAATGGAAATCCTAGCCAGCGTATCCAGGCAAGAAAAAGGAGTAAGATACAAGGACTAAAAAAAGTGCAATGAAATAATCATTATTAACAGAAGATATTGACTGTGTATGTAGAAAATTAAAAACAAGCTATGGATACGCTCTTAGAAGTAATTAAATTAATTTAGCAGAAACACTGGATACAATACTAATTTTAAAAAAATCAATTCTATTTCTATCTACATAGATTTAGAAGCATGTATACATGCACACACACACACACACACACACACACACACACACACACACACACCAGCAGCAAACAAACAGAAAAAATTTAAAAAACAATGTCATTTATGACAGCATTAAGAAACATCAAATACCTAGGAATAAATCTAAAGACAGACTCTCCCGAAACTTACAATATTACCAAGATAAACTGGAGATGTAAATAAATGGAGGGGCATACCAATTTCAGAAGTGGAAAGAATTAATACTTGGTAAAGATGTCAAATCGATCTAGAAAGTTGTTAAACTATAAATATCTTTCAATTCTGGATCAAAATAATGGTGGGTGTGGGGGAAAAAAGAGGGAGAATTGAGAAGCTGCTTCTAAAATTCATCTGGAAATTCAAAGGGCCAAGAATAGCCCAGGTAATGCTGAAGAAGAAAAAACTACTGGAGTAATTACACAACTAAACAGCAAGATCTATCATAAAGGTACAGTAATTAAGTCATAGTTGTATTGGTACAAACAGTCTAATGCAACAGAATGGAAACTGATCCATTCACATAGTCATGTTACTGATGATAAAGGTGACACTGCAATACAGGGGGAAAAAATGCTCTCCTCCATAAATGGTACTAGGTCAATTATACATTCACACGGGAAAAAAACGGGTCTTAACCACTACCTCTCACCATACACAAGAATAAATTAATTCCAGATAAACTGTAGAGCTAAATGCGAAAAGCAAACAAAAAACTTTCAGAAAATAACGTATACAAAAACATCTTCAGGACTTGGGAAATATTTCTCAAATCTCAGAAAGCACTTGCCATCAAAGGAACAAAGTGGGTAAATAGGGCTATATCAAATTTTCAAATTCTGCTTTTCAAAAAATACCAGTAATAGAAGAGTAAAAGCCAGAGTGGGAAGATAGCTGCACTATGCACGTGTGTATGTACGTATGTATTCCTATCTGAGAAAAGACTGTCATCTAGCTATATGAAATATTCTCACATTAGAAAAGGCAGACAATTCCATTTCTTAAAAAACACACATCGAAGACTTCAACAAATTCACAAATAAAGAAATCCAAGTAGACAATAAACATGAAGAAGTTGTTCAACTTCACTAGTTACAAAAGTTTAAAGTAAAAACGAAATATCACTATATATTAAGAATGCCTACAATTTTAAAATACTGACACTATGTTAGTGAAGATGTGAAGCACTGGGAGCTCTCAAATATTGCTAGTATCATCAATACTAAACCAGCTCTGGAAAATGGCAATTATTTATTAAAGTGAAAAATATATACAATCTATGACACAGTGACTCTCTCCTAAGAAGATGGCCAAGAAAAATGTGTATCTATGCTCCCCAGACATAAGATGTGACTAGAATATTATAGCTTTATCTGTACTCACCTAAAACTAGAAACAACTCAAATGTCCATCAGTACAACAGGTAAATTACTGTGGTACATTCACACAGTGGATACCTATACGGTGCAAAAACAGAACTGATAATGAAGAAGCTCCACTACAGGCAACGACAGTATAAATCTCACAAAAATAATTTTGAGTGAAAGAAGCCAGACACAAAGAGCACAGTATTTCTGATTCTATTTATATTAAAGTGGAAAAATTGACAAAAATAAACTGTGTTACATGTCAAGATGATGTGTACTCCTGAAGGGCAATGAACTGAAGGGGTATTTAAGGGATTTCTGGGTGCTAATGATGTTCTGTTTCTTGATTTGGATGATGATTTTATAGGCACATTCCGTTGGTGAAAATTCACTAAGTAGTGTCCCCGACACCTGCACACTTTTCTATATGTATACCACACTGCAACAAACATTTTAAAACTGTAGTAACGGGAACCACAAAGCATCATCAGTTGCATATCCAATGAATAACCACCATAAATTCTAAAGTTGCCTATTCTGGAGGGCACTTGGGTGGCTCAGTAGGTTGAGCGTACAACTTGGGCTCAGATCTTCATGATCTCACAGTTCTTGAGAGGGAGCCCAACGTTGGGCTCCCTGCTGTCAGTGCAGAGCCCACTTCAAATCCCCTGTCCCCTCTCTGTTCCTCTGCTCTCTCTCTCTAAAATAAACATTAAATTTTTTAAAAATTGCCTATTTTGGTCCCATTTTTTGGCCAATAAAATGGAAATCGAAAAGGAAAAAAAAAATAAGAGGTAGGAAAAAGGCAGTAACAAGTAAAGAAAAATAAGAGGAAAGAAATGAGTAAAGAGAAAAACAGAAAGTAAGTGGGGGGAAAGGAAAAGTGGGAAGAAAGAACAGAAGCTGAATTAGGCTGAGGACATGGGAAGACAACAATGTTTGACAGAGGGATACAGTCTTAACATCTGAAATGTTTATTGGCTGTGACCATTTATAGCTCTTAATAACTACGAGTCTTAATTATTTAGGGGTTCTAAAACTCAATGGTATAAAGAAGAAATCTTCTGTGCCACAAAAGTGAACTACAAACTTAATGTCATTCTAGGGTTCAATTAAATTAAGAATTAGAGGTGACTCAAGTAATATTAACTCATCACAGAGACCCACAGTTACAAATAAATCAATGTTTTAATATAGATGAACCCAAGAACAAGTGCCAAATACAGTTACCTCTTGAACAATGCCAGGGTTGGGGCGCCAACCTCTTGTGCAGTTGCAAACCTGTGTTTAACCTCTGACCCCCCCAAAACTTTACTAATGGCCTATTGGTGACCAGAAGCTTTAATGATAACATAAATAGTCGATTAACACGTATTTCACATGTTGCACATATTTGGCAAGAATATATATACTCTTATTACAATAAAGACAGAGAAAAGAAAATGTTACAAGGAAATCACAAGGAAAAGAAAATACATTTACAGTACTGTACTTATTTATCGAAAAAAAAAATCTGTTTAAATGAGCCTGCACAGTTCAAACCCATGTTGTTCAAGGGTCGACTGTATGTTATATTGGATTTTTTTCAATTATAGTCTTTGGAACCAGATATTCTTTAGTTTTAAGGACTCAAAGTTTTAGAATCAAATTCTTTTTATCAAGGCACACATTTTTTCACTTAATTTGGATAACAAACCTGATCTGGCCTTCTTTTTCTTTTTTTTTGGTTTGGATTTTGTGTCCTCTTGCATGCTGTCTTCTCCATTTTCTTCCATTGAGCTTATTTTACCATCTTGATGAGAATCTGAAGTAACTGTTCTAACTGGAGATTTCTTCTTTTGTTCACCTTCAACTGTGTCATCAGAGATGGTTAATGTACTGCAAATACAACCCAAGTACAAGCTGTTACAAATGCATTCTTCACTTTCTTCTTAATGGTGCAGCAAAGTGAACAATGAACAGAGTCAAAGATAATCCTAAAATCAGTATTATTTCCTGCTAAGGGGATACATATATTTTATTATGCACTAAAATGGTGAACTGTCAAATTAGGTATCAATGGGTAATATTTCATATTTGGTAATGAGTTACATACCCATGAGCCAAATTAAACTTAAGCTGTAAACTCCCAGAAAAAGAATGAATTTGTATGCTTATGAGCAATAGATCTTTCTTCTTTTTTTTAATTTTTTAAAATGTTTATTTTTGAGAAGGAGAGACAAAGTATGAGTAGTGGAGGGGCAGAGAAAGAGGGAGACACAGAATCCAAAGCAGGATCCAGGCTCCGAGCTGTCAGCACAGAGCCCGACAAGGGGCTCGGTTTTTCCACTGACTGTTGAAAGGATCCTCACCCTGTTGCCAAGTAAACGACTAATGAAGGAATTTTTAAATTATTTAAAAACAAAAAAAAAATGTTTTAAGTTTGTTCTGCTTTCAAGAGGCTTCAAATACCCAACTTTTGACTTCTAGGTAATGATTAATTGCTTGTGTTTTCCAGTGGCTGGTGTGCCACTACATTTTCAGAAGGCTATTATTAAAATTAATAATTTTAAAGTTCTGCATCACATGAACTAATAAATGGTAAGGGGTAGCAGCCTAGAAGCATACTGAGTTGTGGAGAAAAACCAGCCTATTAAAGTTTGTAATTTATCAAGTAAAAAATCTGCATCTAAGTAATAAAAAACTGACTTCAATATATATAGTCATATTTTTAAAAAACACGTTGAGAAATAAAAAGATTAGAAAAATATTTCAAAACTGCCTATCACTCCAGAAGGCCATGCCATTTTATCACATCACCAAATACATGTATTTGTATTTAAAGAGAGCTATCTTTTGCATGCCAGTCACGTAACCCATGGTTTTATTTAAAATTCATGAACTAATATTTAATAGTGAGTATGGCTGACCAGTTCATAACAGACACGGTAGTTGTAAGAAAGGTTTGTGGTATACTGTGGCAGGCAGGCTCTAAGATGGCTCTCGATCCTCACCTCTTGCCATTAGTATCTTTGTCTAATCCCCTTCCCTTGACTGTGGGCTGAATCTAGTGACCCACTTCTAATAGACAAAATAGGACAAAAGTAATAGATGTCACTTCCACACCATGATCAGGTTTCACAAAGACTATGACTTCTCTCCATCTCCCTTTCCAAGTAGCTCATATGGAGAGGTCCATGTGGCAAGGAACTGATATCTCTGGCCAAAAGTCAGTCAGGACCTGAGACCTGCCAAGCACCACATGAGTAAACTTAAAAACGGACATCGCAAGCCTTCCAACAACGATGTCCCCCAGCCGAGCGTGAAGATGAGTGCAGCCCCAGCTGACGTCCTAATTGCGGCCTATGAGAGACCCTGAGTCAGAGGCACCTAGTCAAGCCAGGCTCAGGTTCTTGATCCAAAGAAACTTGAGACAATAAGTGCTGTTTTGCTAACTTCTAGAGTAGCTTTTTAATTTTTTAAATGTTTATCTTTGAGAGAGAGAGAAAGAGCACACACAAGCATGAGCGGGGGAGGGGGAGGGACAGAGAGAGAGAGAGAGAGAGAGAGACAGAGAGACAGAGAGACAGAGACAGAGACAGAGAGACAGAGAGAGAATCCAAAGCAGGCTCCAGGCTCTGAGCTGTCAACACAGAGCCTGACTCGGGGCTTAAACTAATGAGCCAGGAGATCATGACCTGAGCCTAAGTTGGACGCTTAACCGACTGAGCCACCCAGGAGCCATTAGAGTAGCTTTTTAATGTAGCAACAGATAACCAATACATATAGTAAGGTGTTCATGTAGCAAATCTATTTGCCTTCCCTTTGTTACCACTGGTTGTCTAGCTTTTGGCAAGAGGGGAATTATGTTTAGGTGAGGACACTAAGGCAAACTGTCCCTGAATGCCAGGGAATAATCAAATATGGAATGTTCTCACCTCAAGTTGTTTATGTAAATGTGGATTATAGAAAATGAAGGTAATTAGTTAAAAGACATTTTTTATCTTGTTTTCCCCAAAGAGAGACATAAGAATACAAGTATGATCACAGAAACTCACATTGTACATGCAAACACATATGTGTAAGTATCATATATAGAAAACAAAACCTAGAATACAAAATTTCTTATAATGATTACCTCTGGATGGCTGGATTACTTTTAGCTTCTTCTTTATGTTGGTATGCTCTACAATAAGCAAATGTTACTTGTATGATAACGAAAACAACGCTATATTCATATATCTGAACAGGCACTCATAACTCAAAAATGAGGGAGAAGTTGGGTTTCTGTTATTAAATAAGCTGATATAAATAAGTAGTTAAGGGTTAGAGACTCCAGAACAAGACTGGTAAGGTTTTGGCTAAACTTCATACTGGTTCTGTGACTGCACCCTTTCAAGTTTCCTCATCTGCAAAACAGGATGACAGTATTACTATTCCTCATAGGGTTGTCACAAGGAATAAATGAGTTAATTCTTATAAAGCACTGAGCATATACTAAGGTGCTATGGAAAGCATAACTGTTATTATTGTACTGGCAACAGGTTCACATGAAAGGTTAAGAATTTCCTTAGTATAACTGCAGATATTACTCAAAAGCTGAGAACACTAGTGTTTTTTAAAGAGGGCCTTTCATATTTATCAACACAAAGTACCTTGACTCAGCTTTAGATGAGATTGGAACTTTCTTCTTTTTCTTTACTTTTTTTTCACTGTTCAATTTGCCATCATGCAATGAAGTATCTTTTTTCTCACTGTTCAATTTGCCATCATGTAATGAAGTATCTTTTTTTTCACTGTTCAATTTGCCATCATGCAATGAAGTATCTGAAGGAAAGTAAGTCAACTGTTCTTTGAGTTTCTTTCTTATTTTCTTCTTAATCTCCTTTGCCATTTCTTCAGCTACTTGAAGTTGGTATGCTTGCATCAGCTCTTCTTCCTCATCTAAATTATTATTTTCTCTTTCTTCATCTGCCTTCTCGCTTTTCTGACGAGCAACACCTGGCTGTGACCTGGTTTGTGCTTTCCGATGCACAGAATCCACCTTCTTCCTGGGAGTTGCCGGTTCCATTCCTTGTGCAGTCACCTGGAGTGCTGTTTTTACCTTTTTACTCGCCTTTCCTTGCTTGTCTTCCTCTGCACTGACATCATCTGGATTTTCAGGGGCTGACTGGAGATTCCTTGGTTTGTTTTTAGTGACTGGCATGATCTTCTCTGGGTTATTAGTGTTGCTAGCACTTACATCATCACTTTTAGTTTCTTTACTTTTCTGAAGATTGCTTCTAACAGCGTCAAGCTGGGAAAAGAAGACACAATAACAAAGTTTCAGCCGACCACAGTTCAGTTATGTAAAGAGAAAGGACAATGATCGTTGTTCAATGTGTAATCTTGGGAAAGTTATTTCATTTTTCACTTGGACACACTGATACCATTCTAGACCATCTCATTAGCACTATCCTAGTTTATTCTCTCAGCATTCAATTAGTAATTTCTGAGAGTAACTTCAGATAAATGAGGTAATTAACAGGGAGAAAAAGTAGTTAATGACTTTTCATAAGTGAATAAATTGCTCAAACCTCAAATGTTATTTTTCTCTTTGGCAGAATGATGCATACTTTAATTATAAAGTATTTGAGAAATTGCTAAAAGAGGCACAGAGTTAAAGCAATTCAGATTCCCCCTGCAGAAAACACAGGTCATTTATCTTGCTTCATAATTACATTCTAAAGTCAGAAGTCTATAGTTCTAGAATCACCCTACAACTGATTCAAATACATCACTGAAAATCCTGCTAAATATTAAACATTATCAAGTTAAATCAAATCACAGACTAAATACATGCCTATATCTTTCTAATTAAAATTACTTAAAATAAGAGATATTTTTACTAGAAAAGGGCTAGAAATCAAAAAGAAATGTTACTAGTAATAGAATAAATATTCTGAGAAATTTCCCAAGGATAAAAAATAGAAAGGATTAGATCTTTGAGGAAATTAGCAGAAAAAAACCACAACCCGCAGGAAAAGACTTCTCCGTGGAAGGGTGATTCTGGAGAAGCCACATAAGCCCTGAATCAAGTAACATCAGCAGAAGGAGGGGATTAAACTTGAGGATGACCAACTGAGGAGCTGGGAAGGACAGCTCTGTCCCCCACCTCCATTTGTGTCAGATGGTGACTTTCACCCAGAGGACAAGCAGGTGAACAGAGAGAGGGACATGCAGCATGCTTCAGGTAGGTACAACTGTCACCATACATACATGGAATCTTACAGTATATAGCCTTTTGTGACTGGTTTCCTTCACTCAGCATAAAGCTTTGGAATTCATTCATGTTGTTGCATTTGTAGTAGTTTATTCCTTTAACTGCTCAGCAGTATTTCATTGCATGGATCTATACTATATTTTGTTTCTCTATATACTAATTAATGAACATTTATTTCCAGTTTTGCACTGTTACATGTTTTTTGTTTCTCTTGTATAAGCACCCAAAAATTACTGTGCTATAGAGTAAGTAGATGTTTAACTTTTTTTTTTTAATGTTTATTTTTGAGGGGGGAGGGGCAGAGAGAGAGGGAGACACAGAATCCGAAGCAGTCTCCAGGCTCTGACAAGCACAGAGCCCTACGAGGGGCTTGATCTCATGAACCGTGAGATTATGACCTGATCCAAAATCAGATGCTTAACCAACTGAGCCACCCAGCCACCCCTAAATGTTTAACTTCTTAAATAACTTGCCAAACTGCTTCCCAAAGTGGCTGTAACATTTTGTAGTTCCAAACGCATAAGAGTTCCATTTCTATAATGGCCTTATCAGCATTTACCGTTGTCAATTTTTTTAGCTATTTAAATATGTGTGTAATGGCATTTCAGTATTGTTTTACATTTTAAGTTTTTTGTTTGTTTGTTTGTTTTTTGACAGAGAGTGCGCAAGCAGGGGAGGGGCAAGGAGAGAGGGAAAGAGAGAATCCCAAGCAGGCTCTGCACTGTCAGCAGAGTACTCTATCATTACTGTTTTAAATTGTATTTCCCTAATTAGCAATGGTATTGAAAATCTTTACACGTGATCTCTTTTTTTTTTTTAAATTTTTTTTAACGTTTTTTATTTTTATTTTTGAGACAGAGAGAGACAGAGCATGAATGGGGGAGGGGCAGAGAGAGAGGGAGACACAGAATCGGAAGCAGGCTCCAGGCTCTGAGCCATCAGCCCAGAGCCCGACGCGGGGCTCGAACTCACGGACTGCGAGATCGTGACCTGAGCCGAAGTCGGACGCTCAACCGACTGAGCCACCCAGGCACCCCCGTGATCTCTTCTTTAAGTGTTAAAATTTTTTTGCCCATTTTCATTGGGTTATTTTCAAATCATTGAGTTCTAAGTTTTCAAATGTTCTACACATAATTTATCAGTATGTTGTTGAAAATATTTTTCTCCTTCTATAGCATATGTTTTCATTTTCTTAGCAATGTCTTGAATTTTCACAAACCCGATTCATATTTTTTTCTTTTATGTTCATGCTTTTGTATGCTGAGAAAATCTATTCATAACTCAAGGTTACAATGGTTTTATCCTGTTTCTTCTATAACATATGTAATTTTAGCTCTTATGCTTAGGTCTTTGCTCCACTTCTATTTAATTTCTGAACATGATATGATCATAGTTTATAATATTGTATATGGAGATATGTTCCAGCACCATTTTTTGAAAAGGTTATCTTTCTCACTCCTTGGCAATTCTGGCACACCTTGGCAATTCTGTCAAGAATCAATTAATCATACACATTTGGGTCTACTTCTAGACTCTATACTGTTGCACTGAATCATATGTCTATCTTTATGACAATAACAGGTTGTCTTGGTTACTACAGCTTTACAATGAGCTTTGAATCAGACAGTCAAATTCTTTCAACTTTGTTCTTCTTTTTAAAAATTGTTTTTAGCTACTCTAGGTCCACTGCTTAAATTTACAAGTTTTATAATTAGTTTTTCAAATCTTAAAAAAAAAACAAAACAAAAAAAAAACCACCTACTGGCATTTTGATAAAATTGAATTGAATCAATAAATCAACTTTCAGAAAGTGGATAATAATGTTCTGTCAGTTATTATTTGACAACAATGATTCTTCTGATGCATGAACATGAGTATCTATTTGATCTTTGTTTTTAGCAGTTTGGGGGTTATCAGGATATAACACGCCTTGTACAGTTTTTGATAAATTTATTTTTGTAATATTTATTTACTTTGGAGAGACAGAGAGACAGAGTGTGAGTAGGAGAGGGGCAGAGAGAGAGGGAGACACAGAATTGGAAGCAGGCTCCAGGCTCTGAGCTGTCAGCACAGAGCCTGATGTGGGGCTCGAACTCATGAACTGTCAGATCATGATCTGAGCTGAAGTCAGATGCTTAACCAAGCCACTCAGGCGCCCCAACTTTGACCTTATATTCTGATAAACCCACTTAATAGTTCTAGTTAGTAGCACTTTTTGTAGGTTTTTGTCACCTGTAAACAGAGACACTCTTACTCCCTTTTCAATCTTTATGCCATCTTTTAAAATAGCATTATTGCATTGGTCAGGGTCACCAGTACAATCATGAATACTCATGGTGACATAAGCTCAAACTTAGGGTAAAAGCCTTCAATGCAGGTATAGGTTTTTATAGATTCCCCTTATCAAGTTAAGGAAATTCTCTATTCTTTTTGTTTAAGAGTTAACAGAACGGGTGATGAATTCCATCAAATCCTTTTACTGCATTTATACAGACAATCATATTGTTTTTTATTTAATCTTTTAATGTGATGAATTATATTGACTGATTTTTCTAATACTGAGTGAATGATGTATTCTTGAGATAAACTTTATCTGGTCATGGGGTATTATCCTTTCCATATAACTTAAGATTGGTTTCCTAATATTTTATGGAGTATGCCTGCTCTATGTTCAAAAGGGATACTGGTATAGTTTTCTTGTAATGTCTTTGTGTATCAGGATAATTAACGATTGCCTGCCCAAAGAGTAGAGAAACAGTTGCTCATTTTGTATAGTCTGTAACAGTCTGTACAGAATCATCATTACTTCTCCTCAAATGTTTGGTAAAATTTACCAATGTGGACACCTGAGAAAAGTAGGTAGTTTTCTTTATGGGCAGGTTTTTAACCACAGATTTCATTTTTTAAAGGTGTTCAATATACAAGTTATCTATGTCTCTTTGAGTCAGCTTTGGTAGTCTGTGTCCTTGAAGTAATTTATGCATTTCATCTAAACTGCTAAATTTATTGTCATAAAATTATTTGAAATATTACGTTATTCTTTTCAGGTCTGTAACATCTACAGTGAATACCCTCTTATAGTCCTAATTGGTAACTTGTGTCTTCCCTTTTTCTTAATCGATCTGGTTAGAGGCCATGCAGTCAGACACTCAACTGACTGAGCCACCCAGGTGTCCCTGCAAATTTTTAGTTTTAAACTTTATGTCATTGTTTTTGATCTGTCAATGTTGTAAGTCAAATGCCTGTCATTTAAAAAATCTATTTTAGAGTCTACTTTTAAAAATAGGAAGTTTAGAGTCGCCTGGGTGGCTCAGTTGGTTGAGCATCTGGCTCTTGATTTCTGCTCAGGTCATGATCCCAGGGTCATGGGATTGAGTCCCACATCAGGCTCCATGCTCAGCATGGAGCCTGCATAAGATTCTCTCTCACCCTCTGCCTCTCTGTCCTGTTCACGCTCACACACATGCTCTCCCTCTCTCTCTGGAATAAAACATTTTAAAAATTAAAAATAAATGTCCAGGAACGTTTATTTGTAGGACCAATAGTTCTATATGTCCTCACTACTTATTTCTTTCATTTTAAGTGCTTTAGCCACTTCTTCTCATGGAAGAATGCTTCAAATTTATCTTCCACATCACTAAGTACATTTTTCATTGGTACAAATTCTACTATTTTGGGCTTAAGATATAGTTAAAAAAAAAAAACAACTAAAGAAAGAACATGGAAGGTGGTGGTTTTAAATCTCACTTATTCTACTTTTGGTTATATGGCCCTGGCAAACCACTTAACACCTTTGTTAAGTGGTTTTTCTGTTCAGATGTCTATAAAATCTGTCATGTCTATAAAATCTCTCATGTGCAAAGTAAGAGCCTCAATACCTATGTTCCATGATTAACATGAGAATCAGAAACAGCATTTGGAAAATTCTCATCACAGTGCCTAATAGACTGCTGAAAAATAAGGTGAATCTGCCATTATTACGAATTATTACGGCCTTTTCCTTGCTTCCTTTTCTTATTTCAGCCAGCTTCCCTTCCCATGTCAGCCTGCTCTGTACATGAGACTCCTTGTTTTTGTTGTGAAGAGGTCCCATCTCTTCGCACCTTAGTGAAAGAGATCCTACTGGGTTGTGGTTAGGGGAGGAGGTTCCACAGCCAGACTGTTAAGACTGTGAATTCTGTCTGGTTCTACCACTAACTGTGCAAATTTAGGCAAATTATTCAACCTCTGTGATCTAGTTTCCTCATTTATAAATGGAGATAAACCACACCATTTTGTTGTTTGTATTAAAAATGAGTGGATATGCATAAAATGTTTAGAAGTGCTTGAAAGATAGAAAAGCACTGCTATCTAGTAAATAGAAGCAGATATTCTTCCTCTACTCCTAAAATAAATCATTTCAAAAACATTTTGTTTCCCTCTAAGTCCTCCAGGAATATCCCCCCTTCTTTTGAGCTGAACAATCTCTTCCTAAGTATTTTTTCCTAGTATACTCATCTCTGAAAAAAGAGAGAGAGAGAGAGAGAGAGAGAGAGAGAGAGAGAGATTTTAAATGGCCTCCTATGAACTAAAAGAGGCTGGGTAGGTCATGTTTAGTCACCTCACACTTGTGTGTTTCCAATATCTAAACTGGACCACAGGTAAATGGATGTACCTTCTGCCCATTTTCTGGCTGTCCACTTAACTGAGCATTCCAGGCCTAAACAGCATTTGGTTCATACTCACAAAGCCTAGTTCTAACAGTGAGAGAAAATATGAGGTTTCACTTTGACTAAGTCCATAAAAATATCCTCAGTTGTTTCCAGGGTTCTTTCTGCTTTTTTTGAGTACATACCAACTTGCTCAAGGAAAGGGCATATCCCAATAAGCAATGTTCCATCCTCCACATGCCTCTGTTCCCTACCAAACTACATACTGGTACCACCAGAAGAAGCACATTCTATCTAAGGGCAGCATCCACTACAGGAGACCTAACCTGCCCCCTTCTGTCAGTAGTTCTAAACTGATGTGCAGTACTACACAGGTGTACTATGAACCCCGTATGTGTGTGCAGCTGATTCTGGCTAATGTCAGTACTTACTTTTGCTTCACTTGAGAATATATACTATTACACTGGTAACTGCCAAAGAGAATATTAGAATGAAGAGAGCACATGACAAAATTCAGAAGAGGGCAAAATTTGCTACAAAATACAGGTTATATATATAACTTCTAAAACTCCTGCCAAATAAACATTATATACCAATTTACCAGAACATGCATGAAGTTATTTGTGTGTGTGTGTGTGTGTGTGTGTGTGTGCGCGTGCACAAAACAGATTATGGTCAAAGGAGTAAAAGGTGGGAGTGAAGTAGCTAGACAGGTTTAAAGAGTGACTATTACATTAATTGTGGATACTATTACAGACACTTTATAATACCCTGGAATCAGGTTGCAGTCATTTGTTGATTTGTTTAGTGCTATTTGAGTTCTGCATTTTTAATCTCTTCAAACGTAGTGCCAAAAAAATTCTATCATTTGAAAGTGCACCTCAAGTACAAAAGGATAATTACGGTCTTAAGGTTCCACTGATTCCTCTTGCTTCTGCTGGGTAGAATCAAATTATCTAGACTGGGTAAGTCTAGATAAGCCACTGAATAGCTGAAGTAAGATAATTACTCCCTAAGTCCTTCACAATGCTGGGTTAAAAATCTTCATTTTCTTTAAAAATGTGTAATATGCGTGGGCACCTGAGTTTGCCCAATCTCTCATCACTCTGTCTACGTTATTCTCATAGGACAGCACTCAAGACTGAACTCAGTACCCCAAGAGTGATGTGGATTTTACTGTAAACTTTATTTTACCACACATTATTGACCATGACATACCTTTACTGTTGTTAATTTCCAAAGTTCCTCAGAGTTTTAATATGAGAGTCATAATTTCATGCAGAATATAAGTCATCATTACCAAATAACTGATTACTCACTACAATTTTTTCTCCAGATATGCCAGTTTTTTTCTTCAGTTTTTTTCGTTCATGTATAACATCATGGTGCGTCTTAAGCAATTCCTCAAAGCGAACTCTGGTTTTCAGTTTGGCTTCACTCTCCACTACAAATGATAAAGACTCATCATTTTCTGCACAACATTACTATAGCACATATCTGCATTATTATTATGTTAAAGAACACAGTCTTTAGATAACTACTTGAGTTATTTAGCTACCTTAGAAGAAGTGACCAGTCCTTTCTTCTTAAAAAACTTTTCTTTTGGCTATGATGTCACCACACTCACCTATATCCCTCTCACCTGTTACTCCCTCTAAAAGTTTCCTTTACTCAGTTAACTTTCTATTTATGCACAGTAACATTAAATATTAACATTAAATAGAAATTGAAAACCAAACTATATCTAAATATAATATTGGTTAATGACATTGACTTTATTCATTAATTGGTTAAAGAATCCCTTTAAATAATCCCAACTTTTAAATAAATAAATAAATAAATAAGTAACATGTATTGCATATATAAATTTCATAAAAGTCTTACCAGTGGGCATATCTCAGCTATATGGAGAGCATCAAGTTGTAACGTAAAGCCCTGACTCGATAAGCATCCTATCAAAACAAAGAGAATTTACTTGTGATACGGAATTTGCAAATAAAAATTACAAAACATTCTTCATACAAGATTATGACATGATTTATCTACTACCTCATAAGATTTATACCAATAAAGCTAAGTTCTCTTCTCTTACTTTAATCTTATGCAAATGACTTAAATACATTCAAATCAGTTTAGGGTCTGAAAAAAGGTAAAGAAAACTGGATCGTATTTGGGTAAAATATTTATATGTTTGAAACAAAAAATTTAAAAAGAATCTTGAAAGCAGTAAATACATACTTTGTATTTTTTTTTTATTTTTTTTTTCAACGTTTATTTATTTTTGGGACAGAGAGAGACAGAGCATGAACGGGGGAGGGGCAGAGAGAGAGGGAGACACAGAATCGGAAACAGGCTCCAGGCTCTGAGCCATCAGCCCAGAGCCCGACGCGGGGCTCGAACTCACGGACCGCGAGATCGTGACCTGGCTGAAGTCGGACGCTTAACCGACTGCGCCACCCAGGCGCCCCCATACTTTGTATATTAATGCACTTTTAATAAAAGTGTTGTAAGTAAAAAATAAGCTTTTCAATGTACTTTTAAGAAGCCAAACTCCACCCCAGAATTGACTTTCCCAAGAGCACACACTATTATATTGTAAAGTATGACTGTGGGTACCATATTAACAGAAAATGAATTTAAACATTTTTGTACCTGCCACTGAAAATGTTGCAACAATAGAGAAGGTTAAGCACAAGCATTCATATCATTCTCCTCAAATAAAAACCTGGGTGTGTATTATTACATATCAAAACCAGGGATAAACTCAGTATACATATTCCTGCATTTCCAATTTTACTTAAAGATGGAGGTATGTGTCCAAAACATATTAATTGCCACCTTAGAGCATAATATTCACACATTTTAAAGAATAAAGTGGAAGACTGTTAAATAAAAAAAAAAGAGAGAAAAATATAATTTGAATTGGCTCAGCAATTATTGGTGGAGGCTCCAGATCCCTGGGGATCCACATTCATGTTTCTAATATTAAGGGTATTCTGGACAGAAAAGTCTGAGAAGAAACGCTAAAAAGGAAAGAATGACTACACACATACACCTAATTATGCAGTTTAAATATAACAACTATCTGGTACACAGACAAAATAGATGTCACTAAATCCACACAGTAAAGACTCTTACACTTTACTGATGGGAGCCCGAATGTACTCTTTCTAGTAGATACAGATCTAATAAGTTTGGTCATCCACTTTCCAATCTACCCTAAGTTAGAAAAAAGAAGAGACGCAAAGGCAAGTGCATCAGTAACTGAAACATAAAGCAAATAAGAACCTAATATTTATATATTCCCTGGTCATTCAATACATAGGAAAACAGCTGAACTATATATATGACTTTGAGTCATTAAGAAAAGGCTTACTTATATTCAGCTTAACCTGTTTTCCCTTAAAAAATTATGATATTTTAGACATTTCAGAAAGATAAAAACGACTGAAGAGGCAGGACAAAGAGTAAAGGATGATTCTCGTGTTTCTGCAAGTAGAATAATTAGGCTAGTAGTATTATTAACTGGAATACAGTACAAGCATAATGGAGAACTTTAAAACCCAAGTCTTGGGATTAGTCTTACAAACAATTAATTGTGACCTTAGGTGTTTGTTTCCTCATCTGTAAAATCAATCTAAAGGTGCACAGTCAAAAGGTTGTTGTAAGGGTTAGATGATTTAGAACAATGCCTTAAAAAAAAAGCACTGATAAACATCTGTTACGATTGTAACAGATATTTCCTACGGGGACAACACTCAGGTGAGCTTGGTGGGGCATGTTGAGCTGGGGCACTAACCAGCTACAAACGTTGGCTCCACTGTCAGATCCCTAGATTCAAATCCCAGTTCCACCTGCCAGTAAATTAATCTCTGGACCTCAACTTCCTAATCGTTCGAAAGGGAATCATAACTGTAAATTACTTACAAGGTTTTTGTAAAAATGAAATAAGAATATGCATGTAAAATACTTAGCACAATGCCTAGAACATGGCAAGCCCTTTGAAAATGACAGCTATTAGCACTGTATATATAAATCTGTGTTTGTGTATGTATAATCAGATTGTTTGGTAGGCAACAGAATATAGTAATCCAGCAAGGAGAGCCAGGCTGAAGATTTGAGCAAGTTGTGAAGAGCGTCCACTGGATCTGCAGTCTGGAAGTCACGTGTTTGCAAAAATGTTTGTGAATGGGCAGAAATCCGGCAGCCATAGGTGGAAGAATGAATGGAAGGTGAGACCTACAGAAACGTGTGGATAATTATTTCTACAATTCTGCTTCCAACTGTCTTCCCCCACCCCCAAAGGCAGTGACATGAGGCAGTAGCTTTGAGAGACAAAAAGACTGTGGAAAGTTTTTACTTTTTTTTCTTAAGATTGTTTCCATGTTTCCATCACCCTATCCTTTTAAAAATAAATAAATAAGTCATCCTCCACGTTGCAAGCAGAGGAATTTTCTAAAATACAAACATGATGGCAACATTTCTGTTTAAATATCTTCACTAGATTCTGAGGCACCTAGGTGGCTCACTCAGTTGAGCCTCCGACTTCAGCTCAGGTCATGGTCTCGTGGTTCGTGAGTTCGGCCCCGCATCTGTGCTGACAGTTCAGAGCCTGGAGCCTGCTTCAGATTCTGTGTCTCCCTCTCTCTCTGCCCCTTCCCCACTCGTGCTATCTCTCTCTAAAAAAAAAAAAAAATAAACATTACAATTTTTTTTTTTAAATCTCTTCACTAGATTCCAATCACCCACTGGAAAAAATAGTAAGTCCTTACCACCGGGGTTCAAGGCTACTTATAAGATGACTCCCTGCCCTTTTTTTTTTTAAACCTCTCTTTCTCCAGCCACATTTCCATACACATTTTGAAGTCTAGCCATGTGCAACTACTTACAAGCCTTCAATCATGCCAAACTCCTTCTTGTCTTTGTACCATTACACGTACACCTCTCTCTCCTAAGAAATGACCTTCTTCTTTTGTCTAGGAAACTCCTAACTATCCTTTAACACTAAATGCAAATGGTATCTTTTCTGGGAGCTCTCTAACCTAAAGGGGCAGTTAAATACTTCTCTGTGATCCCACAGTGCTTTGAGCTTTACACCTTCCTCTCTACCTCAGCCCTTTATTTCCACCTTGGTGAAACGTTCTATGACCCAGGAAATTAAAATGGCACCTACTTTATTGTAAGGAGAAAAGGAAATAGTGAAAAGCAAAGTGATCAGCACAGTGGCTGACACATTGTAGGTGCTCAATAAAATTATGTCTATTATTATAGTACTAAAAATAATTGTGCCATAAATAAAATACATCAAGTGAATTACAAGTTCACACTATTTACTATCAGTAGTACAATGTATAGTTGCATAGACACTAATATTACTTAATATAGCATATACATAACAGAAATAATCACCTCCAAACATTAATGTGTTTGAATGAATGACTAATATTTGATTAGTAACATCACTGGCAAAAATTAAGGGACAAATTTAAAATGGTATCTCTGGCCCTCATATATTCCATTATTTTAAAGCTTCTCCCTCACAAATCCCTTTATAGGAGCTGCTAAGAAATACTAAATTTTGCTATTTATATATGAGATGCAGTACATTTCACCTCATATTTCCTTTTCTCTAAACATCTGATTATTGGCCAATAATGTGTAAAAACCATGGGGAGAAGAAGCAGAGGCTTGAATAATTTACCCTTTAACTGAATTTTATAGCACAGGAAAAAAAAAAAAAAGAATCCAAAAAAAAAAAACCCTGTATGCATAATTCAACTAATAAATGAAGATAGCCTGCATAAATAAACAAGATAAACAAATAAACCAAGTACGATTTTAAAAAACGTTTGGTATTTGGATTTTTCAGATATTTTTTAAAAACTTCCCAGAGTTCTCACAACGAGCAATCTTCCTCCTGAAAGCCCAATCGGTAACAGCAATAGTTAAAGCAACAGGTGAGAAAATTGTTAGCATCCTTTTCTCAAAACGTGAAAGCCATATACCCCAGTGAGTAGATGTTCTCACAGTAATGCTGAAATGCAGCACAACCATTGGTAGCGATTCTAAAGAGTGTACTTTTCACGTACATATCAAAACGACCCTTTTCTTATAAACGTAACACACTGACCACCTTTTCTCAGATGTAATTAAGGCATTTCACCGGTTCGAGACTCAGCACCAAGCTGACACCCTAAAAGGAAACAGACACCCTAAAAGGAAATAAACATCCTTAGTGCGCATCTGACTTAAATGCTTTTAAGCCAGAATCCGGAGTAGGAAAGCCAAAGATTGCATTCCCTCCACGCTGGCTCAGGACACCACACTGGGCGGGCCCGGGATGGGAGCCCAGGGATGGGAGCCCAGGGAAGGGAACGGGAAAGTACTTAGAGGTATTCATCAGAAACTACATCCCAAGGCTCCGCGGCACTTGGCGGGTCAGCCTGCGGTGGCGCAGTGCCGCCCCCCCGCTCTCGGACTCTAGCAGTCCCCCAAGTCGCGACCCCGGAGAAGGCCGAGGCAGGCCCAGGGCCCGGCCCGGGATCCCGCCACTAGCAGGCCTGCAGCGTACTCACAGAGAACTGAGCTCAGAGCGGCCGACGGCCCGTTCCCCCCGGGCGGACACTGAGACGGTGCGAAGCTGCCTACCGCGCGGGGCGGGGTGGGGCGGGGCGGGGCGGGGCAGTCACGGGACGCCCCCGCAGCCACCCAGCAACCAGCCAGCCACTCCGGCTCAGAGAGCCGACTAGGTGCCGCAGTGCGGGCGGCGCGCCGCCTGCTGACGTCAGCGCCTGCCTACGCCGCCGTTCCCACGACAACCGATGCGGCCCGAGCTCCGGGACTGGACCGCTGCCCAACTTAGACTCCGGTCCGCGGCCCCGCCCCCGCGCCGCCTACGCCGGGGCCCCGAGCTGCTGCAATGCGGCGCCTGTGGAGGTGGTGCGCGCGCGCCGGCCCGCGGGCCTTCAGACTACGGCCGGGCACGCGCTCCGGTGATCGCGCGCCGGACTCCTCGTGCCCGTGCGGAAAGCGCGAGGCCGCGGCCCTCCGAAGAGAAAGGAATGCCCGGCCGAGAAGCCCTAAGGGGCGCAGGGAAGGGTCTGAACCCATTTGGTCGTCACGCCTGAAAAAGCGTTTTGTCCCTCAAAACCGTAGCCATCGCTGGAGCAAAACGAGAGGGGGCAGGGATAGACAGGGAGGCAGTCGTGGAGCCCTCCAAGGCGAGAAGCATGAATGAAGGAAAGCAACAGGCACGTCACCGCCCTAGCGATCGCGCCCACAAAATGAAACATCCTTTTAAGCGTGGAGAACAGAATTGTGCTACAGACCAGATATTAAGGAAACAAATTTCCATGATTCGTCTGGCGCGGTGTTATGTCGCCATGTGTTTAAAGCAGAACAAAAAGAAAACCCTCATCTTTTTCCACGCCAAGTGCCCCCTCCCGCTTTCTAATTTCTGCCAGAGGCGCCATTTTTAGCTCCGAGTCACCAGGGATGGAAAAATACTAGTCAGGCCCCTCCCCAGCTCTTGAATTTTTTGCAGTTTGTAGTCATGCTCTATGCCATAACCTGTTGCTTAGTTTGTAAAGTGAGAGTGTTATGCATATTTCTTTGGAGGCCAGCTTTTCCATTTATATTAGAACCACCACACTTTACAAAGCACATCTCATTTGTTTCTACCAAATGCTGTGAGAAGGCAGTGAAAAAAATTCCCATCTGAGGCATCTCAAAATGAACTGTTCAACTTTCTATTGAAAACCTATTACCCTCGGGGCGCCTAGGTGGCTCAGTTGGTTGAGCTTCCGACTATGGCTCAGGTCATCATCTCGCAGCTCGTGAGTTCAAGACCCGTATCAGACTCTGTGCTGACAGCCTGCAGCCTGCTTCAGATTCTGTCTCCCTCTCTCTCTGCCCCACCCACTCGCATTCGTCTCTGTCTCAAAATAAATAAACACCAATAAATAAATAAGTAAATAAATAAAATCTATTACTCTTTCTGGATTTCTATCTTGGTTTCAATCACCACTGTCCTCCCAGTTTTCCAAATACCTGCAGAGCATCCTAAATGCCTCTTACACCAAATTATGTCCACTCTGCTTTTTTTTTTCAACGTTTATTTATTTTTGGGACAGAGCGAGACAGAGCATGAACGGGGGAGGGGCAGAGAGAGAGGGAGACACAGAATCGGAAACAGGCTCCAGGCTCTGAGCCATCAGCCCAGAGCCTGACGCGGGGCTCGAACTCACGGACCGCGAGATCGTGACCTGGCTGAAGTCGGACGCTTAACCGACTGCGCCACCCAGGCGCCCCTCCACTCTGCTTTTTTAACACTCCCAGTGTATAGCCTATCCATCCTGACTCCCACTGCTTTGTGCCAGCCTTCATCACTTCTCACTGAGAGTATTGTGGGAAGGCGTCTTTACCAGTCCCCTGACTCCAGTTTTGATTCCAGAACGCCATCTTCCATACTGCTACCAGAATGACCTCACTAAAATTATAAATGTGATAATGCCACTGTCCTGAAAATTCTTCAAGGACTATCTGTAGGAGAAAATGTAGTCGCTTTACTTAAACTATAAGACACTCCGTTTGCCAGACTAGTTTCCTCTCTCATTGCCTTCTTTCAATGTTATGCTTCAGCAATATTGAATTCATGTGTACCATGCAAAACAATCCATACCCTCATGTCCCCATTCTTGCACATATTGTCTTCTCTCCCTGAAAAATCTCTTCTTGTAAACTCCTACTCCCCCACATCTCACCTCAAATGTTGTCCATACTTTGAATCCACTTAGCTATTTTTTCCCCTAGCTCCCTCTGCTAAAGAGATGTAAGGAACAATGATACCTTAGAAGCAATGAGCACATAGTGCCTATTTCTTGGTTTTTAAACACCATTCTCTACTTAAAGGAACTAGAGCCTCTTGGGGAAATGGCTTATTCAGAACAGGAGCAGGGGAAGTATAACACAAGCCTGGAAAATTGTTTTACACCAGAAATTAAAGAGTTTTTACAGAATAATGGAACATATGAAAGGGACTCAGAAACCAGCTGGAAGGAGCCCCCCATCAGCAACATCTGGGGCAATCTGAACACCACTTTAATAACATTAATAGATTATGATCTGCTGAATAAAATGGGAAAACTTGAGTCTATACTGAAATAAGTACATGAATATTTTTAAATGGGCATAAAGAAACGTCCTTTCTTATCTTAGATCGCCAACTAATAAATGTAGAAGGAATGATGTAGGTAGATATATCATCATTTGGCAACTATTATAGTAAAAATTGATTCAGCCAAGAATCATCAATGTATGCTAATACCAGAGGGTGAGAATTTTAAGAGGAACATTATAGTCTTAAAGTATCTTCTGACCAAATACTAATTACAAAGGGAAAAATAGGAACTTGACAGTACAGAAATCTGGCACTGGTGACCAACGTTACCATCCCCAGTAATAGGACAGATCAGCATTGTAAGCCACCTGGTAAAGACACTTAGAACACACTTTTGTGATATTCCTGCCAAAAATGTACAACCTGAATCTAATCGTGAGGAAAGATCAGACAACCACAAATTGAGGAACATTTTACAAAATCATAGGTCTTTACTATCCAAAAGTTTGTCAAGGTCATGAAAGACAAAAGAACTAAAGAACTTTTTCAGGTTGTGGGAGACTGAAGAGGCATGACAACTAAGTGGAACATACGATTCTGTATTGTATCCTTTTTCTGTAAGGATATTATTGGGACAATTGACAAAATTTGAATGGGATCTGTGGACTAGATAGTATTTTAACAATGTTAATTTCCTTTTTTTGATGACTACAGTCTGGTAATATAGGAGATACTTTGTTTCCAGAAAATGCACACTGAATTATTGAAAAGTAATGAAGCTTCATATCTGTAACTTACTCAAATGGTTCAGAAAAAAGTATATATAAGTAAAATATGAGTATGTGTAGAGACAGAGAAGGATAAAGCAAATATAATATGTCAACAATTGGAAGATTTCGGCAAAGATAGAAGTTCTTTGTACTATTCCTGCAATATTTTCTGTAAGTTTGAAAGTATTTTAAAATAAAAAATGTTGTAAAGGTACTGAGATTTCTGGCTTAGGTAACTGGATGGAAAATGGCTAATTAATTAACAGTGGAAAGGCAGGAAGAGCAGGTATAAAGGAAAAGATAGTTTCAGTGGGATATTTCCAGTAGGCAATTGAATATATAGTAAATATAAAAATGAGCCCCATTCAAACTGGAGAAGGCAGATATGTTGCTTTCCCTCATTAGCTCAGAGTACCAGACTGAGTTCCTACTGGTACTAGGAGAGGCAAGCAATCAAGAGTAGTAGCGCTCATAATAAAATTGGCCAACTATTCATGAAATAGATTTAGGGTATTCAAAACATTTAAATAAATATAAAATAGCAAATTTATTGAATAAGACCTAAGTATAGTTGATAGGCAAAATGTTTCTCCCCTCTACAAAATATCCATTAACCGATCAAAAGAGATGTTGGCGTTACTGCTTGTACTGCATTGCTAGGTCTACCATACAAAGTACCATAGACTGGTTGGCCTAAGCAACAGAAATTTATTTCCTCACAATTCTGGAGATTAGAAGTCCCAGATCAAGATGTTGGCAGGCTTAGTTTCTTCAGAGGCCTCTCTCCTACCTCGTCCTTTTGTCTTCCCATAGTCTTCCCTCTGTACCTGAGTCCTAATCTTCTCTTCTTAGAAGGACATCAGTCATATTGGATTAGGGCCCACCCTAATGACCTAATTTCAGTGTAATTACTTCTTTAAAAATCCTATGTCTAAATATAGTGACATTCTGAAGTGCTAGGGTTTAGGGTTTCAACGGATGCATTTTGGGGGCAAAAATTCAGCCTGCAACACTGCGGGTGTTATTGTGCTGGAAGTACAACAGAATGCAAAGATGGGACCTGTTTGGATTCTCATTCAGAACAAACTGTCTAGATAAAGATGTTTCAGGCAATCAGAGATTTTTCAGTATGGGCTGAGTTTGAGATGATATTAAGGAATTTTTATGTCTTTATAAAGGAAATAATGACAGTGTAGTTATGTAAGAATAAGCTGTTCTTAAGTCAATAGAATAGAATGACAAGATGTCTAAAATTTGCTTTAAAATATTCCAGAAAAAAAAAACAGGTAAGGGAAAGATAACACATATATACCTAAATTTTGATGGTCATTGAAGCTGGCTGGTAGGTACCTGGTATTTCATTATACTTTTTCTTTGTGTGTTTGGAAATTTTTGTAATACGCCGTCAAAACAAAAGTAGGAAAACTCATAGAGAATTTGAAAGACATAGAACCACAGAGAAAAAGGAAAAAATATTCAGTACTACTTCTTTTTTTTTTTTTTTTAATTTTTTTTTCAACATTTATTTATTTTTGGGACAGAGAGAGACAGAGCATGAACGGGGGAGGGGCAGAGAGACAGGGAGACACAGAATCGGAAACAGGCTCCAGGCTCTGAGCCATCAGCCCAGAGCCTGACGCGGGGCTCGAACTCACGGACCGCAAGATCGTGACCTGGCTGAAGTCGGACGCTTAACCGACTGCGCCACCCAGGCGTCCCTATTCAGTACTACTTCTTAAAGAGAATCCCAATTAGCTTTTTAAGGCAATTTTGTTTTCAGTCTGCTTTCCATGCATATTTTAATTTTGGTCATATTGTATATAATACGCTTATTTCTGTTTTTTGAATTAACATTATGTTATACTTTCATTTCCATACTATTGTATATGCCATGTAAACTTCATTAAAATTTTTAAGCTTGTTAATAATGTTTGTGTGTACTCATAGTAACAATTCAAACAATCATCCAGACATTTATAATGCAGAAACTGAAACCCTGTCATATGATAATCACTGGTAATAGTCTTTTATACCTTACTCCTTTCCTTCATGTATATACTAAATACACTAAGTTTAAAAAAAAACAAAAAACTTCATACTATCAACTTTGTCCTGATGTCTTGTTTAGTCTTTACCATGTATCAGCATCCTATAAGACTTTTTTTAAATGTCAGTAACATGCATCTATACATTCATTTTAATGGCTTCATACTCTATCAGTTTTATTCCAGTGTTGCCTTATCAGTTATGATAAGAATGCCAAATATAATGGTTTTTTTTTAATTAAAAGAGTTTTCATATCAGAGTCTCACATTATCACTAAATTTATTCCTCAGTATTTTATACATGTTCGGAATTATTTTGAATTCATTAACTTCTCTTGCTTCATTTGCTAACTGGTGATCGCACATTTTCCTACTTTTCCTCTATTCTAGGTCTCTTTTGCTAGTTTTTGTTTATTTCCTTAACCTCTTGGTATTGGAATATCCCAGAACTAACCTCTTGAACCTTTTCTCTATCCACATGTACTCACTTGGTGATCTCTTCCAGTCTCTATAGTCCCCTGGTCATACAGTCTACTTCCACACATGTCTCCCTAGCCCATTCCTCTCTCCTGAACTTCAGACTCATACATCCAACTGCATACTGAATATCTCCACTTAGATGTCTAATACACATGTCACGCTTACTAAACTCCTAATCACCACTTGAATATCAATGCCTCTCTTGAGGCTTTCTCCATTTTGTGTAATGGTAACTCCGTTTTTTTTTTCCAGTTACTGACGCTAAACATCAAACACCTTGGAGTACTCTTGACTTTTCTCATTTTATTATACCCCATATACAACCAATCAGATTAATATTGATTTGAACCCAAATCCCACATAAGAGAGGCTATATTTATAATTTGGAAGGGGAAGTTTTCTTCTACTCAAACTTTAGCCCAGACCAGCCTCCTGGTCTTCCTTTGTTGGTGTAGTCTCTTGAAGGTCACAGTTTTAGTCAAAGGTCTTAATGCCCACACTGAACAAGAGCTCATATTCTATGTTTTGGTAGGCCAATCCACTGTGGGACTACATTTAGGGAATCAGCAAATACCTCTAGTGTAGGATTACCTGTGAGTAGTTCCTGCTTACCATTTTGTTTCACTTTTTTTTTCTCTTTGGGCCCCTGAGAAACTTCCTTTGCTTTTCAGAGAGTTCAGTGAAGCAATTTGGTTGGCATTTCTAGCTGATTTTCAGAATTTTTTTTTTTTCTGCCGAGTATCTCTTTGACATATTGGGTAAAAAAGGATTCCTTCTCTCTCAACTCTTAATACATATTACAGGGTATGTATGGGTTAATAGTTAAAAGTACATTGCCTTGTAATAGTGATTGCCATTCAAATTCAGCAATTAGGTTATATGAATTACTGAAATAATTGAGCTTTCTTTATAAACTTTCTGTGAAGAGACTTGCTAATAAAACTTGGTGAGCCCGTAGATGTGGGTTAGGTCAGAATTCATGGAACTTCCCACAATGTATAAAGCTATTTATAGATTTATTTTATATATATGAATATTGTTTTGTTAGGAAAAGTGTTTTGATTTAGGTCTCATAAGGCCTCATGAATAACAGGAACTGCAGCAGAGATAAAGGAAAACAACAAAAATTCATCAAATGTTCAATTTGGGTCTCTCAAGCAATGAACACTAGATGGCAGCAAATCAACATTTGTCATTACCAGGGCCTGAAAGATCCCAGTTTAAAGACATGGCCTTATTACATCTTATTATGCATCCATTTGTAATCCAAACCATTTAATTTACTGATGTTTGATCTACTAATTTGAATTTATAATAGTAAGATATATTTGACACCTGGACTGAAAAATGTAGTTTCTTGATTAATAAATACAGTATACAGAATGGTGCCCGTACCATCAGAAGTCTGCCCAGCAACACTCCCAAGAATCCACTCTCTCAAGACCACTCTCTACACAGCTCATCTTTTGTCTAGGATGTGAGGTCCTGTGGTTGGACAAAAGGTACACGTCAGACACTCATTCCTGTTCCTGTGTTGTAAGCCTCTTGTGCCTATTAATGCTTAAATTTTCATCTTATCATTCAAATGATATCTGTTTATTAGATTGAGAACTAGCTTCACGTTTCTTACAAAGTGTGAAAATAGAGGCTTCCCAAGCTTTATGATGAGTAATTACCAGGCCTCCTTCTCTAGGGACTCAGGTTAGCTATTTCTACCATGAGTGAGAAGGGACTTTACTTGTTTTCACATTTAAGGTTATCTTTGTATAATCAGCATGTCAAATTAAAAAAAATATGTAATTTGGATGTATAATTTAGCTTCATGAGCCCATTTTTTCTCTCCATACCTGAGATCATTTATAATTTTATGTCTTTTGAAATGTTTAGAATAAATTATTATTAACAGAAGACATTAATAATACAGAAAGAAGGGGAAAATGACAAGGAAGTAGTTCACCACTTCCTTCTCCAAGTGCTGGTCCAAAGAGTACAGCAATTCGCAATTCCCGTTTCTCTGCAGTTTCGCTATCCAGGGTTTCATTTACCCGCTGCACACCCAGGGTTTGGAAGCAGATGATCCTCCTTAGGAGAATCAGCAGAAGGTCAATTGTACCCTAGCTCTATGTCACAATATGTCACAATGTCATTTGCCTTCTGTCATCTCTGCACATAAGCATTTTATCATCTCACATTATCACAAAAAGGGTGAGTACAGTACAATAGATATTTGGAGAGATCACAGTCACATAACTTTTATTACAGTATAATTGTTCTATATTATTGTTCACTATTGCTGTTAATCTCTTAGAGTGCCTATGTTATAACCTAAACTTTTTCATAGGTGTGTACGTGTAGGAAAAAACAGTATATATTGGGTTTGGTACTAGCTGCAGCTTCAGGCATCCCTTTTGGGGGGGGGGGGGGGGAGGAGGGCCTTGGAACGTATTCTCCTTGGATAAAGGAGGACTACTAAATCCCCTTAAGCAGGGGCGCCTGGGTGATTTAGTTGGTTGATTGTCAGACTTCAGCTCAGGTCACGATCTCACAGTTTCTGAGTTCCAGCTCCACATTGGGCCCTGCACTGACAGCCTGGAGCCTGCTCCAGATTTTGTGTCTCCCTCTCTCTCTGCCCCCCCTGCTCATGCTCTGTCTCTCAAAAATAAATAAAAACATAAAAAAAATCTTTTTTAAAGCCCTTTAAACAGTTTCTGGTTTTGTTTCTTCTGGTGTTTACCTCCATATCTCTTAACATTATTGCTAAATTCATCAGTTTTAAGTATTGCCTTAATGTACTGCTAAAGGAGATGAATGAACTCATTTGTATCACCTTCTATATTCCTTCCCCATCTCTTCCCAATAAAGTCATGTGAGGAGGCAGCAGAGTCATGTGAGGAGGCAGAGATAATAATAGTCCTTCCTCAGAGGATTATTATGAGGATAAATGGGTCAAAATACACCTAAAGCACTAACCAAGTGTTGATATTACTATATTTAATTTCTCTCCTGGTTATTTTTTAAGTAATATACCCCTTCATTTTTGGTCAACTACATATCATATCTCTTGTCACTCTACTTTTTAAGGGGCGCCTGGGTGGCGCAGTCGGTTAAGTGTCCGACTTCAGCCAGGTCACGATCTCGGCCAGGTCACGATCTCGGCCAGGTCACGATCTCGCGGTCTGTGAGTTCGAGCCCCGCGTCAGGCTCTGGGCTGATGGCTCAGAGCCTGGAGCCTGTTTCCGATTCTGTGTCTCCCTCTCTCTCTGCCCCTCCCCCGTTCATGTTCTGTCTCTCTCTGTCCCAAAAATAAATAAACGTTCAAAAAAAAAGAAAATTAAAAAAAAAAGATAAAGATATTGGCAACCTTACCCTTCTTTTACTCTCTCCCCCCTTTCCACACCTCCATCTCACCTCCAAGTATTTTCCATCTTTTAACTAGTTCTATTTTCTGGGAGATTTTCTCAATTTGATCCTCTAAGCATCTACTGAAAATTTTACTTTAGCAATCTGAGAGTTTTACCTAATCATTAGTTTTACAGGATTTTAAAGATTCAAACTCTTCTTGACTATTGTGTTAGTCAGGATCTGGTCAGGGAACAAAAATTACCACACCGATACTTTGAATAGAGAAAAATAACTGCAACTAAGTACATTGTGTCCATTGAGAAAAGGAGGCAAAAGTGAAAACACAGGCCTTTTGAGAGTCTTAGAATTGCAGTTTGCAGAGCACAGATTCTGAAGTAACCCAAGTGTCCAGCTCATACGGGGGAGGTAAGGGTTTTTTTTTTTTTTTTTTTTTTAACGTTTATTTATTTTTGAGACAGAGAGAGACAGAGCATGAACAGAGGAGGGGCAGAGAGAGGGGGAGACACAGAATCCGAAACAGGCTCCAAGCTGTCAGCACAGAGCCCGACGCGGGGCTCGAACTCACTAACTGTGAGATCATGACCAGAGCTGAAGTCGGACGCTTAACCGACCAAGCCACCCAGGCGCCCCAGAAGTAAGGGGTTTTTATGAGAAGGAAGGGATGATTACATGGTTTTGATAAAGAAGAGGGAAAAAAAAAAAACCCCACAACCTGCTAATTTGGTGCTGACCAGTTGAGCCGCTTTTGATTACTATCTAATTATTTTATTGGTGCTATCAAACAAAACTATTCCTGATATGTATTAATTAACTTTTCTGTCCTCAGAAAGTTCATATCAATGGTTTCATGGCTCAAATGCAGTTGTTCTGTTGGATTTATGAGCAACAGCTTGTATAACAATAACCGCTATGGCTCAGTTCGAAAGTTCATCAGTTGGAAGGAAAAATGGAACCTGAAAATGGAGCCTCTCCTGGCCAGAAACTGTATACGATTCCACAGTTGTGAACTAAGTAAAAGACGTATTTACCAAAAGGGGTGAAAGGGAACTCGAAGGTATATAGAGGTAGTAACTGCAGAGAACAGCTACTACTCCCAAGGTTGAGGACAAAGAGAATAAGGAAGGAACTTGGAATCTCGGAAGAAGTGGTCCTGAAGGGGGGAGATTCAGACACTGACCAGTGGGTGTGGTTGGAGCACTGGAGCACCCAACCCTTCTGCTAAGGTTAGCAAAGGCAGGACCTCTGCTAGACCCTGAAAGAAAAAGAAAGGGGGGCCAATACCTCCTCTTCCACTGACCTCGTGGTGGCTCCTTAGTGCCCTCTATTGGCAGAGGCTGCATCCTGCCAGCGAGCCAAGGCTGAATGTTACCTGCAGGGCACACTTTCAGTATCACCATGGAAAAAAGGGATGGGTTTGGAGTGGAGAGGCGCTAAAGTACTCACTGGCATATTTCTCTGAGTGTATTCAGTAAATAGGCTGCCTTCCCTTTCCTGGTTCTCTCCTGTTCCTTGAATTATTTCAGCTTTTTCTATACTTCTCCCTTCCCCATTCCCTGTTTATCTCTGGCCTTTCTTTATTTTGAGGTTCCTTCCTTATTTTTTTATTTATTAAAAATAACACAATGAAAAGCTGATTGAGAGCTCCAAGGTTGTAGGCTGGGCTTGCCAGCTGATTAACCTTGCTTTAGGATGTTTGGTTGGGGAACAGCCATGTCAGCTGCCCCACTTCTCTTGACAGTGCATTTTCTATTGAGAAGGATCCCTCCCTTTTCTTTTATTTCCTTTTTTGCTAGAGTGGTAAATACCTGGCTTCTGGATATCCTGCTTATTGGGATGAGAAGTAGTATGAGGGACAATTCTCACTTACACTCCATTTCTTTTTTTTCTTTTTTTTGTTAATGTATATTTATTTTTGGAGGAGAGGTGGGGAGGGGCAGAGAGAGAGGACGACACAGAATCTGAAGCAGGCTCCAGGCTCTGAGCTGTCAGCACAGAGCCCAACATGGGGCTCGGACCCACGAAACACAAAATCGTGACCTGAGCTGAAG
Organism: Herpailurus yagouaroundi; assembly: GCF_014898765.1. NCBI lineage: Eukaryota > Metazoa > Chordata > Mammalia > Carnivora > Felidae > Herpailurus > Herpailurus yagouaroundi. The sequence goes on along the minus strand of NW_024412429.1, from coordinate 30,220,313 downwards.
TTGGACGGGTAACTGTTTGAACCACCCAGGCGCTCCAACTTACACTCATTTTCAATTAATTCCCCCATTTAACTCTACATTCCATTCCTTGCTTCCAATTAGTGTTTTCTGAGCTTCTCTTTATTTCTGCAAGGCCAAATTTCCCAGTTTCTTTAGAAGCCACTTGCATTAATTTCCAGCAGTTATTATAACAAATTTACAGTCACTAGGGAGCTTAAAACAGCAAGAATTTATTTCACAGCTCTGGAGGCTAGAACTCCAAAACTAAAGCGTTGGTGGGGCCACACCCCCTCCAGAGACTCTGGGGAGAATCTGTGCTTAGGGTGTCCAGCTTCTGGTGGCTGTTGGCACTCCTTGGCTTGTAACCACATCATTCCAGTCTCTGCTTCCATCTTCACAGGGCTTTCTCTTCTGTCTGTGTAATCTCCCTCTTACAAGGACTTTTGTCATTGGATTTAAGATTTACCTAGAAAATCAAGAATCTCCTTATCTCCTTATCACAAGATCCTTAATTGCATGCAAAGATCCTTTTTCCAAATAAGTAACATTTACAGGTTCTGGGGATTAGGACATGGACATATATTTTGGGAGACCACCATTCAACTCACTATCCTACTCTCCTAACTGCTATTCTCTTTAAGGAATTGATAGCAGTTCAAAAAAAAAAAAAAAACACAATAAAAAAAGCGGGGGCGGGGGGCGCCTGGGTGGCTCAGATGGTTAAGTGTCTGACTTCAGCTCAGGTCATGATGTCACAGTTTGTGGGCTCAAGCCCCGCATCCGGCTCTGTGCTGACAGCTCGGAACCTGGAGCCTGCTTTGGATTCTGTGTCTCCCTCTATCTCTGTCCCTCCCCCACTCATATTCTATGTGTCCCTCTCTCTCAAACATGAATAAACATATAAAAAATTAGAAAAAAGAAATTGATGGCATTTCTTTTCTGCTGATGGTCTACTTTCTGTTCTCTTTATTGAGTTTGTGTATATACTCACATATATTATAGGTATGTATACACATATATATGTATGTGTGGTGGTGTGTGTTTTCTTTATAACCATTTTCTAGGTTATTGAAAAGAGGAAGAGATATATGTGTGTGGTCAATTCACATCTTGACTTTAGCATATATAATTTATTTCAGAAGAAGTTTTACCAGGTAGTATCTGAATAAAACAAATTAAGCTAAATCTGGGAATATACAAACCAAATAAACCAAGTTATTAAAAAAGTTCAATTGATAGTTTGTTTCTCTCTCTGTTTCCATCTTTTTCTCTGCCTCTTAATCTTTTTCAACTTCTTGCATCATGACTTCCCAAATATTCAAACATTTCATATTTCCAATAAGCCTACAGCAGTTTATCTAACACTTTGTATTTAAGATAGGAACCAAATAATAGAAAGGAGATGTTATTACTTGATGCAAAGCTATTAAGAAATTTTGCCGGTTTTTTACTTTTTCAAATATTTTTGTTCTTCCTCATGATTATGACTGCAATATTCTTTCTGACTAGTAATGGCAGCAGGTGTCATATATGCTTCCCACTTCTCCAATCTTGCTATTGGCCAGGATCACTAATGGCCATATCATTCCTTCTCAATAAGCCTGGACACAGATTTAGAATTGCTTTCAACTTATCCATGCAGTTATTACTAATTTATTGGTGCTGGCATGTACGTTGTAAATTGTTTGCTATCTCTCCACCTTAAACATCTCATGACTTCAAGGCACCTGGGTGACTCAATTGGTTAAGCATCTGACTCTTGAGTTTGACTCAGGTCCTGATCTCATGGTTCGTGAGTTTGAGCCCTATGTCTGGCTCCATGCTAATTGTGCAGAACCTGCTTGGGATTCTCTCTCTCCCTTTATCTTTACCCCTGCCCTGCTCATTCTATTTTTCTCAAAATAAATTTTGAAAAATCTCATGACTTCAACATATTATATCACTGTAGACTTCCAATGTTGTCATTTTGATATATCTTCTGCTATAACCAATCAATTAAAAGAGTGGGGGTCAAAAGGCTTGAGTTCTAGTTCTATATTAATTACTTGTGTTATATTAGATAAATTATTTATCCTTCTAGATCTCAGTTTTCTCACTTGAGCAATAAAACAATTGGACTATGATAATTTCTAAGATACTTCCTAGCTCTGAAATCTTTTAATATCAAATACCCATATAGAGATTTTTTACTTAAATGGTCTATCATTACCTGAAACTCAACATTTTAAAAATTTTAATTCAATGCCTTAAAAACATCTTTGCCTCTTAGATTCTGTATTTTTGGTAATTTACACTCTAATCTCAAAATCTTTTATTTAACTTTTGATTCTTCTCTTTCCTTTACCTTTTATATTTTATCCATTACCAAGCCTTGTAAATTCTTCCTCAGAAGAACCTTTGCATTATCCATTACTTTGTATAACAGCTGTTACTAGTCTGAGGCAGACTAAGAATCTATGTTCCCAATAAACTTGACCTTTTTAACTTTCAGTTCACTTTATATAACCTTATAAATTCAATATTCTTATTTATTTTCACAAGCAATCTCCTACTCAAAATCTTTTGTGATTTTTCCCGTGCTAGTATAATAAAATCAGAATTTCTTAGTCTGTAATTCAAACTCTTCCATATTCTGCCTATGATTTAATCCCGTTAACCTGAAACAAGATACCCCTAAATTGTCTGTTGCATGCATGATCTGTTATCATTCAGGACCAATTTTCTCAGTATAAATGTTCAAGAAAGAGAATTTGATTGGTTTAGCACAGCCTCTAGGGCTGTTGTCCACCCCCAATTTAAATCATAGTAACTGGGAACATCAAGGACTATTAGTGAAGAAAGAGCCTTCTCTTAAAAGAAAATAGGATAGTATCTCTAGTGAACCCTTGGAGTTAAAGATTATGCAACTCCCAAACCTGAAACTATAGGAAATCCAAAGTTTAAATAAAACATTTAAATCAAACACAGATCATTTAGTTTTCTGAAGCCTTTTTTCCTTTTCAAGCTTCTATCACTGAGCATAGTCTGTTGGTCAGACAACTTGGAGTAATACCAGAAGTTATATGCTCATGCTCTAGAACTAGACAAACATGAATTTGAAACACATTTCCTACATTAGTTATCTAACCTTAATCTAAGTATATTACAGTTTACTCATATGGAAAATGATATAATAATTCCTAAGATTTGTGAGTACTTGCTGTATTTCAGGCACTGGAGTATTTTTCATATAGTGACTAATCGTCACAGTTCCATTAAGTAGGTCGTAGTTTACAGATAAGGAAACTAAGGTGCAGGAAAGCTGAGCACTTTGCCCATGATGGCTACTAAATAGATGGAAACACAATGTTTGAATTCAGAAGACTGTGTTCCAGAATCTGGAGTTTTAGTCATTACACAATGCTAGTGCCTGACAAATAGAGCTTTATAACTCATAACCTTTATTATATCAATTGCTGTTTATTTTATGTACTAAAGATCCATTCCATTCTTTCCATATCTACTCCCATTACTTCTACCTGGATGATACAGAAGCCCCTTAGGGCAGAACATCTCATCTTTCTTCAATCCATCCTCTTCACAGTTTTCCAAGGCTCTTTAGCATTTCACTTCCCTGATCAGAATTTTTCAAAGGTTTGCCTCAAATACTCGATATATATGGCCTACAGTGAGCCACATATATCAGCCCCACCATTACTCTCCTATCCCCTGACCAGAAACACTATATGTAGTTCTGGAAGATGTCAGTTTCTCCAATATTTAAAGTAGAAACATGTCATATCAGTCATAATTTTGCATATTATTTTCTCTGGCTGGAACACTATCATCCACTTTGTCCATCTGTCAAAGTCCCATTTCCCTGCAAATGTCACCTCTCCTTTCACATGGCCCCCAATTCCCCAGTGTAGATATTCATGCTCCAATGCCTTTGAAACACATTGATTGCATTTATATATATAATGAACATTGGTATTTCTATACCCCTCCTGTATGATAGGTACTGTCTTAGTCTGTTCTGGCTGCCACACAAAAATACTAGAGACTGAGTGATTTATAAACAACATAAATTCATTTCTCACAGGTCTAGAGGTTGGGAAGTCCAAGATTCAGAAGCTGGCAGATTTGGTGTCTGGTGAAAGCCTTCTTCCTTTTAGACTGCCATCTTCTCTCTGTGTCTACACATGGAAGACAGGGCAAGAGAGCTCTCTGGAACCTCTTTTATAAGGGCACTAACCCTATTCATGAGGGCTGCATCCTCATGAGCTAGTCGTCTTTCAAAAGGCCCACCTCCAAATACCATCACATCGGATATAACACATGAATTTGGGGGAACAAAGGCATTCTAGTCTATAGCAAGCACCTTGAGAGCAATGATAATGGCTGTCCACCTTTTTTTGTCCAGTATTTATCATACTGCTCTGCACATAGTAGACACTAACTATATCTTAACTGAATTTCATTCTCTTAACATCGCTCAGAAAATGTCAAAGCCAGGGGCACCTGACTAATTCGGTTGGTGGAGCATGCAACTCTTGATCTCGGGATTGTGAGTTTGAGCCCCATGATGGGTGTAGAGATTCCTTAGAAAATGTCAAAGCCATAAAAACTCACAGCCCCTTTCCCACTAGTTTAACCTATACTTCTCAGAAATTAAATTTCTTGGGAAATTGAAAATTTCTTGGAAAAAACACACTTGGTTCTACAATAGATATTGATCTCTAATTACTGAGCTAATCCTAACAAAAGAAAGACCTGATCAAACTGACCTAAACCCACTGTGGGACTTAGTTGGGAGGCAGAGAGTAACAAGGGAAGACAGAAGTGGGTGAATGGGGTTGATTGGGGCTGACCACTGGTCTAATACACCCAGAGTGCCCTTGCTGCCCAGGAGTGATTGCCACATTCTGGCCTTGCTCTCTGAGTCATACTTATTCCTTTATTTTCTCTTGGGTTCCCTGCATTTGATTCTTCTTTCTGTGAGCCTTCTCACCCTACTTTATCCCCAGTCTCTAGTTTTTCTTATAGTTACTCCAGTCCTTTTGTAGAATTGAGGCTCTACCATGTTCTTTCTAGTCCTTTTCCTGAGAAAGTATTGCGACTGTCTTAATCTCAACCCAGCTGCTTTTTTTAATGGGCAGACTATCTGGAAAAGGAACTTCAAATTTTATTGAATTACAGTATATCTTAATATAGTGAGTGTGTGTGTGTGTGTGTGTGTGTGTGTGTGTGTGTGTGTGTTTTCTACCCAGCACCTCTTCCTTCTTGCTTTGGTAAAAATACTTAGATTTTCATGTGGAAAATAATCCTTCTCCCATTATATGTGGTCTTGGAAAGGATGTCAATGAAAAAGCCCTACTTTTGCCTTATCTAAGGCCAAGACATGGACACAGGGACACTTGAACTAAGCAAGGACAATAAACTCTCTCTCTGGAAATTAAATCTTGAATGGGGTAACACAGTTATTGATGATTAATCTGATGGCAGCAATCCAAAGACACTATAAATTAGTCCTGACTATTGGATTATTGGAATTATCTGTTTTGCAGTAATTTCGTAGTTTATAATATGCATTATCTGCAATAACATTATGACAGTTCCACACTTTTGCTTGACACACAATACATAGATAGAACAGATTTATCATATTTGGTCTGTAGGTAAATCATAAATCTTTTTAAATTGCTTAACTATATACCATTCTGAATCTTTTCATTCCACCAGGAAAATACAGGTTTTTTCCCCTCTCTTTAAGAAAAATTAAATACCAAAATAACTATACTTAAATAAATAATGTTATGATGATGGCATTTAGAAATTCACAATAAGGCCAAAGCCTTCTATTTGCAGGGCTGCTCAGCCCTGACCCTGTGGAACACTCTGGGCAGGCCTGTGGGTTTTCTTCTGGGATAGCCTGAACTGAAGCTGGGAGGGGGCCATAGTGCTCACTCTCTTACCTTTGTTTCCTTTGCTCTGGATTTTAATTTTTGTAGGAGAGAAGTCAGCCCTAGGACTGGATCAGTTATGAAAGGCTGTGGGGAATTTCCTATTACAAATCAGAAAACAACTTAGATGTTTTCAACGCTTAACTTCAGGGCACTTGTTCCAAGACCCTCCTGTCAACACGCAGCTTCTGTTCCACCTGAGCTCCAGCTACCTGTGAGCAGGGCCAACATCATGAGGTAGACAAGTGGTTGGACTTGATGATGCCTGGAACCGATGACACTGAATGGCAAACAAGCCATGGAGAGATCTGTGACATTTTGAAAAGGGTGTGTTGTAAAAGGTCAAATCTTTTGTTTTCCAGTCGAAGTAGTAACAGTTCTGTTGTTTGAAACCTACATACTCCTTAGAAGACTTGTTCTACTTAGAGTGGAATATTATGCCTGGGGGTGGGGGGCTGGGGCGGGGAAGAAATCAACACAAAGAAACTACAAAAAAGAGCAGGAAAGAAAAACAGTTAAGTGCAGCTCCTGTGAGTCCAGCAGTTTTTTTCCTCAATGTAACAAGAGGTTATCTGTCTGTCAAGTCTGTAGGGCCACCCTTACACACTGAAATGGAGGTGGATTAAATGCATGAGGCACCTGCTCTAACACAGAAAACTTGCAGATGTAATCAAGCAGTTCCATCTGAACTTTAACAGGACAAACAAAAGGAAATCATCCGTAGCTGGAAACAAACAAAACTGCAGTTTCTTTTCCCCAAACGAAATCCACGCAAAAAGTCCTGTGTGATTCCAGAGTAGAAATGGAGTGATTTAAAATGTCAACGCCTCCCCACCCCCATTTGGTAGAGAAAGAAAGTACACATCGAAATATTCTAATTCCACATGGGGAACAACAAAAAACTGTCTTACCCACAGCGCCCTGCCCACAAGTCCCATGAGCGAGGCGAGGTGGCCCCCGCGACGTCCTGGCAGGTCAGCTTGCCCCAAGCGTTGGACCCTCTCGGAAGGACCCAGCTGCCGGGAGGAGGTTTCCTTCCGCGTATGGCTTTGTGCAGGTGTGACTTCCGTCTTTAACTGAAGGCCGCCTGCATTTTTGTTTGCAGCGCTGAGGAGAAGTCCGACCGCAGGGGCCTCTACCTGCCGAGAGAATGCGCTGGCAACGTGGGTGGGAGGCAGCGTCCCCTTCTGGCACCACAGAGTTGACATTAAAGTAGGAAAAGCTCTCCTAGTGGCCAGACTTGGACGCCGTCCTCTCGCATGGCGGCCGGCAGCTTTCCCATGCTCGCCGCGAGACGAAGCTCTGGCCGCCTGCGGTCGGGACCCGCTTCTGCCGCAGCCATTCGGACGGGTCGCGGTTCCCGCGCTCTGTGGGCAGAGACGCCGACCCCGACGTGTGTGTCGCCAGCCGCTTCCGACCACTCGCCACTGCCCCGGACGCCCGGCCGTGCCCCGCGGCGCGGATTGGCACCACGTGAGTCCCGTTTTGCTTTACAGTTTTTATTGGTAGCTGGTGCCCACCTGGGGGTGACCGTCTGAACCGGGGTGGCCTGTCACATCTGAATGATCCCGCTAGCGGCGCCTCGTGTGGCACGGCTAACCGCAAGAATAGGTTCTACTTTCACTTTTCCTTCTTCGTGGTCTTCACACACGTCTTGAGGCTCTTGCTTAGGAGGGGCCGGCACGGCCACCTGAGTGACCGGCCACCCGCCCGGCGACAGCGTACGCGTTTGCTGGGGCCAGGCGGGCCTCGCTGGTGACGGGCACCACAGGGATCCAGTGCATGGCGCGAACCGTCTGCATGGCAGGCTGCTGGGAGGTGGAGGTGGTCACGGGGGCTGCGACGGTGGAGGTGACGGGCCCTGCGGCTGCAGGACCATTAAGATGGGTGGACTAGATGGAGGCGAGCCTGGTGCCCTCCTGGACGAAGGCCCGTAGGGGCTGTGAGGCGCCAGGCTCGGGCTCCAGGGCTGTTGAATCTTCTCTCGACCCCTGGGAGGGGGGGGGGGGGGGGGGGGGGTCTGAGCGCCACCGATGTGAGCAGACAGGCTCCAGCGGGGTTGGGAGAGGCCGGGCACTTCCGAGAGCGGTCCCAGAGGGATTCTGAAGCAAGACCCTAGACCTCCTTTCCTAAAAACCTACTCAGCTGATTTGCTTTCGGAGGCAGGATCTATCCTCCAGAAGGAACCTTTACCTGGTTCTTCCTGGGAACCTGGTACTTTGATGCAATAACAATTCAGAGAGACATTGTGGCCTATTGAATTCTGCTTGCCCTTGTAGTATGGATAATTTTTTAGTGATGTGCATATACATTCCATTTAGGGTGAGTGGTTTATCAGGAAACATCGTAATTGCTTGTATGATTAATTGTGTGCAGGAATAAGGTGGCTTCGTATCATCCTTTAGGCTGTCTCTACCCAGAAGCTTCCTGTTCGTTTTCTGTCTGTGAGTTGTGGGCCATTAAATTGAAGTCAGATGGGATTCCACAGCGAGTTTTGTACTCCCCGGGGGCTGAATGGGCCAGTTTGCAGCACTGGTGGTTCCCGCAGCCGGAGGCGAGGGGGCTGATGAAGTGGGCCGTGGTGTCTGGAATGTCGATGGCCAGGGGCGAGATGTGGGCCTGCTCGGGTTTCACGGGGAACTCGGCCCCTCCCGTCTCTCCCTCTTCTCGCTGGACAGGCAGCGATCACGATTTTGATGTTTGTGTTCGGGAACCCGGACGTGCACGCGCGCTGCAGCTGCAGCGGCGGCTTCCCACGCCTCTGAAACACTGTCCATGAACGCGCGCTTCTGGTGGACGCAGCGCAGGTGGAAATCACCACAGGCTTGGGGCCTGGACTATGAGGTCAGCTCCGGGCATCTCTGCCCCGGCCACTGCTGCCTGGGGACATGAAGGTCTGGACGTGGTGCTGCAGGGTGGCGCCAGCGACCAAAACTCATGTCCTTTGAGTCCTGGGACGAGTTGGGCCCCATGGTCACTGAGCGCTTCCTTAGGTACTGGAACTGGAGGCCTTACATGTGCACCATGGCCCAGTCTCACCATTGAACTGAGGGCCACACCAGGCCGCCGGCCCTGTCCTGTTTCTTTCAATATTCTATCCAATGCTTTATTGTTTGATTCTGTAAATGACCTCATACCTTTGTAAGAAATCATTTTTTTGTGTCCTTAAATTGAACAGTGTTGGTTTACATACTAAAGCCCCCATTGACAAATGCAAATTCCTTGCCGCAGTGCTCTTCCCAGCAACTGGGAAGCATTGAGATCCCAGTGTTAATTCTGCTGAATCACCAACACCAACAACAAGGGTTTTTAATAATTGGGTTTTTAATAGTTCTCCAATCTTCCTGTAACTGGGAACTGATGTAACTAACAGATCCTATGATTTGCCCCAATGTGCTGATTTTCTGTGTGGTCAGTCCTTGTCGTGATGATAGCACCGTCTATATTTACTCTTGTTGTTGGGTTCAGTGTCGATCCAAACTTGTGCTACCTACTTTCATTATCTGACCAAACCTTTTCTTTTATGCTTTTCTGAGGTATAATTTACAGATCAGAAGATTCACCTATTCCTAGTGTACAGTTTAATGATTTTTAGCAAATCTATACATTGGGTAACCCTCATCACAATCCAATTTTGAATGCCCAGTCTTAACGTGTATATTTTCCATGGCTCACTGATGGGTCCTAAAAGCATGTACTGTACAAGCTATAGCAACACCAGACATGGGGCAGACCTGGAGATCTGCTGGTGTCCTCAAGCTTAATGTAAGGGGAAAGTGTCAATGTGGTAGATTTCAGAGACAATTACTGTTATTGAAGGGGCGATGCCAAGGGTCAAATAGAAAAGACACTAGAAACCCCAAATGGGATCCACATAATAGGAATCAGCAAGACAGACAAGGCAACTGGAAGCAGGACACAAGAAAGACATGCTATATGGTTCAACCTTATGCTGTGGGCAGATCTCACTGCTTTGAATGGATGCGACACACTTTTGCTTGATAATGCCACCTGGTGCCTGATACCCCAGATTTCACTTAACATAAATTTCACTTAAGTTAAAATTTTCACTTAACAAATTTTTAACACATGGAATGAAAATGTTAAATATTAGCCTTGGGACTAGGGTTGAAAAATTTTTATTCTTCCTCCTTTACTCTTCATCTTACAGCGAACCTATCTGTGAGAAAAGTGGGTGATACGTGACTAACATAATGATGATGATACTTTATTCTAGCTCATGTCATACCATATTTGAAATTAGTACCCTCCTGCTGCATCTCAAGCTTATTGATGAGTTACACCATGTAGGAATATAAAAAAACTAAGTTGGCAGATTTTGGAGACTGACTCTAGAAGGCTGGTGTTAATCATGAAAAGATCTAATATTGAAACAGAACAACTAGAGTGAACTTGGAGGAGAATAGAACTTTTAATTTTTTCTCTCCCCCATTGTTTTTACTATCTGTGATCATGTCTTCAAGGTGGCACAATACAGAGTGGCTAGCAAGGCCTTCCTGTTGCTTTTGTATGTTCCAGCTTATTATTCTTGCGAACATGATTAAGTTCTGTAAATATCTTAGTTTGGGGCTTAGCTGCAGCCCCCTGGAAAAAGAATATAGATTGAGAAAGGTACAAAATATATGTTTCCCCCTTTGGTAATGTTTAGTTGATTTGTTATTTCTTCAGAGTAATTAAAATTGGGTGTCAAGGACAATTTTTTGAACATCAAAGAAAAACAAGAGCCCTGAAAAATAGAGATATCAGAAGTATTTCTTTATTTTATCTTTATGACATGGATTACCATGGAAATGGAAGGGGTTAGAACAGAGAAAACTAGAGAAGATATGGTACTATTGGGGATTATAATGACTTTGTGAAGGTTTCTCTTTCAGAGATAGGTTCAGTTTAGACAACTGCCAAACTCACATTATGTGGTGTACTCTAAATGGCCAATAAAATTCCCAAGGTTTTTCAAAGCAAATGGTGTTTGTATCTCACCAAAGACCCACATCCAAAATGTTACCCAAGACTTGTTCATACTACTTTGAAACTATCCCCACGATTCATAGATTTTTACAATTTCTCTGTTTCTGTTGCTTTTTTCTTAAGTCCCCACTATTTCTTGCCTGGATTCTGTGATGGTCTCTTTACTAAACTCCCCACCTCAGTTGTGCCTCTAAATCTATTCTGTGCATGGCTCAATGGGTCTGCTCATAGCCACCATGCTTGAATTTTTAAGTTTTCCATATCTTTCAGAATAAGGTTGACATATTAGGAAGACTCTTCATGTACTCTTCCAACATCATGCTTACCCCTTTCCTTCCTTACACTCTTATGTATCAACTGAGTACAACTATTTCATTTATTCCCTCATCTACTTAGCGAATACTGATTGAGGATTCAGCATCTGTTGGGCGCTGATCTGGGTGTTGGGAGTATAGTAGTAATACTCCCAATTTTTAGAATGATTCCTGTTTGCTCTTACATGTAGTTCTATGCATATCTTCCTCTCTTCCAGGAACTCCCTTCCTCCTTACAAGCCTATTTTCTGCTAGGTGCACTTCTGACTTACTTCTGATAAGCCTCTCCTATCTTGTAGGCTGAATGAGGTGACATGATGTGTCATCTCATAATACCCTCACCCCTCATGCATTTATCACACTACATTTTTCCTCTTCTCTTTATACTCCACTAGGGTATAAGCTCCTTAAGGCAATATATCCTACTCCTTTCTGTATCTCCAAGACTGTGCCTTGCATCTTATAGGTGTTGTTTATGGGAGATCCTTTGAAAAATCTCCAAATGGGTTATGAAATCCTAGACACTGCCTAGTAATGATGTTTCCTTCTGATGGAACAGATGAATCAAATATACTTTGATCATTGTTTTTAAAGCAACTTATGCAAAGGTGGCCATGCCTTTTTATGAAAGATATCAGCACAAAGGGAGAAAAGAATAACATTTGCAAATCTTTTGCTTAAAGCTTTTCCTTAGAAATCTACTTGTGTGCTTTTTTAGACAACTATTTTTTTTAAAAAAGTGTATCTGTCTCCATAGCTAGATTAGGAGAAATTTTGATCTTAAATGTGAACTTTTACATACGAATTAAGACAAACAGAAGTTACAGAAGTTGTAATGCATTTCACCACAGATACAATTCCTGCTCTGGAGAAGACATCAGAACATAGTCTCCACTAGTAGAGCACACCTGAATATCCCATCAACTGTGGCCCAGTCCCCTCTGTTGTCTACTCCTGAGAAGGCTGGATTTTCCAGAAAACAGACCCTGAGATTTGTATATGAGAGGTTTATTGAGGAGGGCTCTTGGCATCTACACGTGGGGTGGGGTGGGAGGAGGTGAGTGAAGAAATCTGCACTGTGAACACTTATTATCCTACAGCTCTTAGTCACTTAGTGGGAAAATCTGATTTTGAGGTTCAGAACCATTAGGAAAATTCAGATTCCCATCTCCATGGAAATGGAGGGCTATCCTAGGGCAGGAAAGTTATAGTAGATCCTGGTGTTTGCTTTCAAGTTTATTTCCCTCTTCTTTCTTGCTGTTAAAACTTATCCAGTTGTTCACCTGCTATGTAGCCATTGGCTCGGGAAAAGTGACTCCGATCCTTTGTTTCAAGAGGATAAATCTGACTATTCTTAGCCAATCATTGTAATTTGATTCTGTTCTCCAGAGACTGGATTAAGAAGAGGCGTGTCATCTTTCTGGCCAATTTTCATTTCATCTTTGGATGAGGGGAAGTCTGCTGGTTACTTCTGAGAAAGGCTTGTTTTAAGAAAGAAACATGTTTTAAAAAACCAGTGACATTATTCTGACTCTGGATGTAGCTGGATGAAGAAGTGGTCTACAGCTGCTGCAGTCACATGCACCATGAGAAGAACCAGCATAAGCTGATAAGCAAGATATTAAGATGGCAGAATGAGAAGATGGCAAGAATCTGGTCCTTAATACTTTTGTGCTACTGAATTAACCAACCCTGAAACTTCATGCATTAGGATGCTACAGAGAAACAGAATCGATGGGATATATATGAAATTATACAGTTAGTACATATATGTTCTGTTGATTTTTTATAAGGAATTAGCTCATGCGATTATAGAGGCCAACAAGTTCCAAAATTTGCTGTCAGTAAGCTGGAGGTCTAGGAGAGCTAATGGTATAGTTCCAGTTCCAGTTTGAGTCTAAATGCCCAAGAACCATAAGAGGTAATGGTGTAGTTCTAGTCCGAAGCATGACAAGCTCAAGACCCAGAAGAGTTGATGTTTGAATTTGAGTCTGATGGAAGAACACTGATGTTCCAGCTCAATGGCAGTCTGGCAGGAGGAATTCTCTCTTAATCAACTGAGCCTTTTAGTTCTATTTAGGCCTTTGATGGGTTGAATGAGACCCACCCACATTAGAGTGGGCAATCTACTTTACTCAGTCTCTCTATTTAAATGTTAAACTCATCCAAAAACACCTTCATAGAAACACCCAGAATAATTTTTTAACAAATATCAGGGCACCTCATGGCTCAGTCAAGTTGACACTTAAACTTAACCATTACAATTGATCCCTTATCAACTTGTCACCCATATGCATCTCTTTAAGCCATAATTACTCTCCAAATGAAGACAATAACAAGGTCATAATTTTATCTAGGACCATACAACCATCTTGCATACAACTGAAAATGCCCCTTCTCTAGAAGAGGAGGTAAAGTCCTTGAGTGATGTTTGCTATTCTTCTTGATATCCTATAACTTAAATACCATAATGTAAAATTAGCAATACTTAAGTATTATGATACAAAGTCAATACATTTTATGTTACATAACAGGGGAGTTAAGAGAGGAAATAAGACAGAGATATACATAAGCTAATATACATGTAAGTATATTCACAAAAAAATAAGAAAAAACTCATGACAGTTAAGTGCTTATTTCTGTAACTGGTTACATGGTCATAGCTAGTATTTATCACTACCTTCTTTTACTACCCATTCTATATTCACTCTGCCTTCATCAAGCACCTTAGCTGGTCATGGTTGATTACCTGATGAGGTGACCAAAACCTTTATTCTTGAAGGGTCTGGGCTATTAGTAGTTCTGCCTGGATTGGTTTTTTTTTTTTTTTTTTTGTCTTCTAGTGACCTTAATCACAAAGTATGGGAATACTAAGGGATATATTTCAGACATACTCTTCCTGCTCTGCATTGTAGAGTAGCAGTCCAATTTCCCATTAGCAGTCAGAATCAGTCACCCAAGACAGCACAGTAACTCCCTTCTTTGCCTGTTGATTCAGACACAATGAGTCCAAAGTGGTCAGGTGGCAGGCTTAACTTCTAGTTCAAAGGAATCATTGTTGTGTCTCCTGGTGAAAGCATTCCTTCCTTAGGAACTAAGACTAAGCCAGCAGACAGAAAGTTGCAAGAACAGGAAGCAAAAATTTTGCTAGTGAGTCATTAAGAGTAATAGTGAGTGCTGCTACTCCTGTTTCCATCCTTTGATTCCTGGACCCATGAATTCCAGTTATTGCAGAAATAATTCCATATATTGAACATTGATTCAGATCATACACAGCCATCTGGAAAACCTTGTTCCAGTCCTGCAAGGTATTAGCATCTAGCTTGTGCTATAGCTGAGTCTTCAAGGGACCATTCTACTGTTCTATCAAGTCAGTTGCTTAAGGATGGTGCGTAACACAGTAAGACCAGGAAATTCTGTGAGCCCACGCCCATGACCACAGCTCATTTGCTGTGAAGTGAATTCCTTTATCAGAAGCAATGTTGTATGGAATACATGACAGTGCATAAGATATTCTATATGTCTACAGTGGTAGTTTTGGCAGAAGCATTGAATTAAAGGAAGGCAAATCAATATTCAGAGTAAGTGTCTATTCCAGTAAAAATAAAACTCTGTCCCTTCTATAATGGAAGGGATCCAGTGGAATCAACCTGCTACCAGATAGATGGATGATTACTTCAGGGAATAGTGTGATGTTAGGGACTCAGTGTTGGTCTCTGCTGCTGACAGGTTGGGCACTCAGTAATGGCCATAGGCAGGTCAACCTTATAGAAGTCCATGTATATACCAGTTCCATTTGATGATGGAGTCCTGCTGTGTATGCCCAACTCTATGGCTCGATGGGTAAGATAGCACCCAGCTCATGATGGGAAGTGGGGTTGCTTCCTAACTTGGTGAGCCAACAATTAAGCAGTCAGCTTCTAATAAGACCCTGTATAAGTCTCAAAAGGAGAGTAGTTATCTGCGGAAGATGGCAGGGCTTTTTCCCGAAATCCAAGAGCCTACACTGTGATTTACCTATAGGAGTCCACCAAAAGCTCTAAATAGGATTTCTGTCTGCCACTGATATTTCAAGCATCTTTGGATCTGCCTGCCAGATCATATGGCCCAAGTAGCAGAGCAGCTTGCATGGACATGTTGCAAAGTCTCTTTAAATTCTGGGCCCCACTCAAAACTAGCAGCTTTACAGGTTACTTGGTAAATGGTCTGGAGTAGCGCACCCAAATGAGGGATATGTTACCTCCAAAATACAAAGAGGCCCTTTTAGTGGTGTGCCTTTTTTCTGGTTGGAGAGGAGGTGCTGGATACAGCAACTTATCCTTCGTGTTGGAAGGGATATCTTGACATGGCCCACACCACTGGACCCCTCACAATTTTTTATTTATTTCTCACCCACTGACACACAAATGTCTTCCCAACAAGGTTAGGATACTTCTTGCTTGCCAGATCCAGTCAGTTCAATGCCATCAGTGTAATAGACCAGTATGATATCTTGTGGAGAGAAAGGTGATCAAGATCTCTATGAACTAAATTATGACATGGCTGGAGAATTGATATACTCCTGAGGTAGAACAGTGAAGGTCTCTTGCTGGCTTTGCCCACTGAAAGCAAACTGCTTCCAGTGGGCTTTAAATGACAGGGATGGAGAAAAAGGCTTTTGCAAGATCAGTAGCTGCATATCAGGTACTAGGAGATGTGTTAATTTGCTCAAGCAATGAAACCACATCTGATATAGTAGCTGTAACTGGAGTCACCACATCCTTAAACTTACAGTAGTCCACTGTTATTCTCTAAGATCCATCTGTCTTTTGTATAGCCAAACAGGCATGTTGAGTGGGGATGTGGTGGGAACCATCATCTCTGCAATTTTTCAAACCTTTGATGGTAGCACTAATCTCTGCCATCCCTCTAGGAATGTGTATTGCTTTTGCTTTACTATTTTCCTAGGCAAAGGCAGTTCTAGTGGCTTCCACTTGGCTTTCTCACCATGATAACCCTAACTCCGCAAGTCAGAAAACTAATGTGGGAGTTCTGCCAGCTATTAAGTCTGTCTAATCTAATTATGAGTTCCAAAACTGAAAAATAACTATGGGTTATTTTGGTTGACCCACTGGGTTTGATGGAACTGATAGGCCTACAGTGAGGTGTACCTGGGCTCAAACTCCATTGACTTTTATAAGCCTTTACTCTAGCTGGTGACCACAGTGATATTTTGGATTTCTTGGAATTAGTGTCAGTTCAGAGCCAGTGTCCAGTAGTCCCTGGGAGATCTGATTATTTTCTTTTCCCCAATGTACAGGTCCTCTGGTAAAGAGCCATAAGTCCCAGTGGGAAAGACTGGGAGAAAGGTTGATAGTATAAATTTTTGGCAGTGTACTGGGGCCCTTCCTCAAGGGCATTTGGCGTCCCCTTTAGTCAAGGGGTTCTGGGTCTGTAAACTGGCTCAAGTCTGGGAGAGGCCATGGCTCTCTGTTTTTATGATTCAGGTTAGACTTTTCATTTAACTTAGAACTTTTTTTGCTTCTACAGATCATGTAAGAATTTAGTAGACGTGCTACGTATTTCACTTATAGGAACACCATGTTCAGCTAGCCAGTATCATAGGTCTGTATGAGTCGGACTGTTGTGACTGTTGCTTTCACTCTGCTATTATGGTAACCCTGCCCACCTTGCCTTTGGTAGTTGAATGCCCTCATTTCACCCCTGCCACACCATGATCCATTTACTCTCATTACATTTAGGTTTCCCAATTCAAGGACTGCATTCCCCACTGTAAGGTCTGGCCTCCAGAGAATAATGATCGCAGCTCTTCAAGGATGCTGGGGGGTGCCTGGGTGGCTCAGTTGATTAAGCGCCCGATTTTGGCTCAAGTCATGATTTCAAGGTTCGTGAGTTCGAGCTGTGCGTCAGGCTCTGTGCTGACAGCTCAGAGCCTGGAGCCTGCTTTGGATTTTGTGTCTTACTCTCTCTTTGCCCTTCCCCCACTCACACTCTGTCTCTCTCTCTCAAAAATAAATAAACTTTAAAAATTAAAAAAAAGGATGCTGGGGCTCCCCTCACAAATTTATTTCTTACAGTCTTGATGAAAGGTACGTATTCTGGACACTCCCAGAGTGAGTGAGTATGTCTTAAAAGACAAGTCCATTCCAATCTCCATAAGTCTTTGAGGCCCTTCTTCTACATTAAACTAGGTATGTCCAGCATTTCCAACTTGCTCACTGTGGGCCACCATTTGGTCCATGTTTCAGCCAACCAACCAAAGAAACTGTTCAAGCCCTTTCTAACTCCCCAAGCTGCATAATTCAATACAGAATTTCTGCTTACTGAGAAATTAATAAATTCAACCTGATACAGTTTTATGTTCCTTTCTCTATTATCCCACACCCTCAACGTCCATTTCCATACATGTTCTCTAGATTTCTGTTTGTATAAATTAGAAAGTTTAAATATTTGGGAGGGGGAAGTGGAGCACACCTCTTATGAGTTGTACTTGTACCTTACTTTTAGGGGCCTTCTGAGGTTTGAGTCAAATTATAGGTCTAGAAGCAAAGAGAGATTGTAGCAGTTGGTCCTGAGGAGACTAAACATTGTCTTGTATGACAGTTGCCTCAAGAGAGGCCATTACAGTTTTCTCAGTCAGGATTAATCCCCTCAGGGGTAAAGAGTTCTCTTCTATTGGGGGTAGAGAGGCCTCATTCTTTATGGGTGGAGGGGCTGCTTCCACCGGCAAAGAAGTTTCATCAGAATTTAGGGGCTCGATGGCCCCAGCATCATCAAAGTGTTCCCACATTCCAACTTTCAGGATCCCATCCCTTCCCAAGCCAATACCCTCACTTTAATGCTAGACACTCCATGAAGCTGGGAGTTCAACTTGCATTGTTATTCAGTCAGTTGCGGTATAAAGTTCTGTGTTTGATTTTCAGCAATTTCAGCCCTGCTGCTACAGGAGATAAGGGTCTCCTTCAGGACATACATTGAAGCTTTCAGGTCATTTGTGTGGTGCGTAATATTTGGCTAATTCCTTCTTTAATTTGACAAATACCTATTGAATGTTAGCTGTGTTCCAGCTAGGCATATGGCATGCTTCAGTGAACAGAGAAACAATGATGCTTTTTGTGGAACTGACATTCTAGTATATAAGCGAATGGTCAATAGAGGTTTGGGTTTATTTAAGTTTATTCCAAAATAAAAACCTACTACTTCAAACTGACATTTCTTGCGTACCCATGCCTAAGAAGCAGATACGACTTAACGTAAACTTATAGACACAACACCATCAAATTGTTACTCAAATGAGACTCAAGCTTGGCAGGCTGTCAGGAGTTTCATTCCTATTAATAAACAGTGTCTGGAACTTATCTATTGCCCCAAGCCTGCTGTAGAGTGAGCCTGTATAAACGACTGTGTGGCCACCAATGTTAAGCTCCTTGGTCCCAATTCTAACCCTACTGTATATGTAGACTCTTGCCTCTGTTCTGTGTTTGGACTTCACTCTCTGCTGGTAATGGATTCCAGCCCCGAACCCTGGCCAAATTGTCTGGGCTTGGAAAGCTGACTGGTCTTGCCAGCCCCCTCTCTCTGGGGGATCTGGATCCTATCCCAGTGTTCTCCTGTCTGCAGTCCACTGACTAAGGCCCTCTTATAACCGAGACAACCCTTCCCACTCCAAACATAAAACTGTCATTTATTGGATAATAACACTTCCCATTTAACCAATTTCTGGTGTCATGCTCTCACCTGGCATATTTGAGATGATGACTATCAACATTAAGCTGGACTGGACTCAGGTTTTGTGTGTCCCCTTAGAAGCTGAAATTGGGGGGAATTTTATTGTCCTATTATCAGGCTGGCCCTGTCCCTACTTGGTTTACCTCCCTCTCTCTTATAGGTCTATAGCTGGGGTTCTCTTCTGAATCTGCTGCCAAGACCGATCAGATCACAACACAAAGAGTGAGACTTTTCAGCATTCTGTAGAGTCTGCTTTTCTAAACAGTGCTTTAGACTTTAATGACTCTTAATCATAGTTATAGGTAACATCTTATACTTTCTGTAGTAGATTAGGCCACCTGGAAAAGAATCATTTTCAAAAATTGTCTAAGATTCAGATGCTGAACCAAATGTTTATGCCTTTTGCAAGCAGTATGGTCCTATTCCAACATATCATGCAGAGTGCAGATCGGTGTTCCTTTTAACTTCAACAGTGATAAATATTTATTAAACCTCCACTATGTTCATGGCACCACACCAAGTGCTGCTATAACTATTTTTCCTTTCCAGGAAAAATAAATTCAAATATGGACTAAAAAGCCCAAACTCATGAAACTGGACTGACTTTGTTTCTTAAAAATTGAACATATTACAGCTGTGTGCTTAAACCTGATTTAAACAGGATGAAGACATAAACATGATTATTGTTGGGCGTATAATACTGTCTGAATAAATAGACCAAGTGAAAATTTCCTCTAAAAACTATAGCACATGTATGTGAAGATGGTAGTTAACTTAAACATTCTTCTGCTGGGGCGCCTGGGTGGCGCAGTCGGTTAAGCGTCCGACTTCAGCCAGGTCACGATCTCGCGGTCCATGAGTTCGAGCCCCGTGTCGGGCTCTGGGCTGATGGCTCAGAGCCTGGAGCCTGTTTCCGATTCTGTGTCTCCCTCTCTCTCTGCCCCTCCCCCGTTCATGCTCTGTCTCTCTCTGTCCCAAAAATAAATAAACGTTGGAAAACATTCTTCTGCTGTTCTGTGACATGGCCAATTCAGAGTGTCTTGGCATTAATCTTAAAGACATTTAAAGATGCTCTCTTTTCCCCACTCTTTTTCTATGAAAGTACATGTGAACCTTACTTTCAATAAAAATCTCATAATATTTTATTTCTTTTTAATGTACGATTTCTGTCAAATGATGTGTGGAATAAATCAGCACTGACTTTTCAGATTCCAATGCTGTTCCAAAGTTCCAGCAGCTGTAACACATATTCACATCTTCTAATACCCTTACTATTAAGGACATAAATGCAGAGACAGAATTTTTGTGTATGTATAAATATAAGCTTGGCCAATTGTGTCACTAACAAACTTCCTTCAGAAGGCTTCCAATGTTGAATTTTAATTATATGCTGGAACAATTAAGACTTTGGGATTTTGGTTTTGAAATACTTACTAGTAGAAAACATATTGAAATGTTGGATGTTCCAGATAAGTCTCCTTAATGATTTTGCATATCTGTGTCATGTTTGAATTAGAAATATCATTACTATTTTGATTTTATACATCTGTGAACCTAAAAACCTGCAGGACTAACTGTCCAGGAAAAATTAGTACTTGTTGCTCAAGTACTAATAAATGATCCAAGTTTTATGTAATTCTCACTATTTCAACATATTCTCTTCAGTATTTTGCTCTGTAAGACTTTCTGACCTCGTCATTTGTGGTTAAAGATAATATTTTACAGATAAAAGCATAGGTACCTTGTGGAGGAAGGCAAATATCTTGAATAGTGCCAGAAGCAAGTAGTGGTAAATAGTATTACACAAAAAACCTTTTTACAGATTAGTGAACTAAAACTCTTATGGTTAAAGATAACTGCCACAGATTAGCACAAGTTCCTAGTTTCATTAACAATTCTCCATTTTTAATAAATGCCCTGCTTTACCCATGATTTTGTGGATAAGAAGTTAGTTGAGAAAGTTGCTCATTCCTCTATAATCACTTTTATTTAGTGATGTTAATTTGTGAATAATTTTCTTGTTTGTTGAGGCATGTGCCATGAAGTTCAGATGCAGGCTACTCTTTGTCCAAGAAAACTAATTAGTTAAATGAGAATGGGTTGTAATTATCAGAGGTGATACCAGCAAATATTTTTTCAACTTTATGTAAAACAAACTTTATAACAGTTAATTACATCACAGAATTTTTTAGTAGGAGCTGTAAGCACTAACAATAAGCATTTAGTGAGTGCTTGCTATATGTTGATATTTTTGCTATGCTCATTATATACTTTATTTCATTTAATTCTCCCAAGAGTCCTATGAAGTATGTGCCATTATACTTTATTTTAATGTCACTGAATCTGATATTGCAAAGAAAAGTTTGTGCCTAAGGACAGATATCTACCAGGTGGGTGTTGGGAATCCTGGGCTGGGTAATCGGACTAAACTTCCTTTGCTCCAATAACATTTTGTAAGTGTCTTTTACACAAGGATGTCTTATCTTCCTTGTAAGCTCATTGAAGGGAAAGACTATCTGTTGCTATTATGCTATAAACAAAATGTCTTATAAATTCCTTGATATAGCTTTGCTGTTGAGGAGTGCAAACATTCATTCAAAAATTATTAAAGCATCTACTTTGTGCCAAGTTCTATTGCAGTAGCTGGAGATACAGTGGTGAACCAGAAAAACAAGGTCTTTATTCTTATACAGCTTAAATTCTAGTTTCTGGGATAGGGTGTGAATAGAGGGTAAAGTGAGAAACACATCAGTTAATGTCCATCTGCCATAAGTTATTCTACTACAGTGATTGTCACATAGTCGGGTCTGGACATGCATTACACATCTGCTTCATGCTGGGACTATTAGTCCCTCAAAATTTTAACCTCAATGAAGAACATGAGTAAACAGCAGCTCTAAGTTTACACAGAAGAGCACCAATTAAAAATGTGGCTCATGGGGGCACGTGGATGGCTCTGTCAGTTAGGCATCCGACTTCGGGTCAGGTCATGATCTGATGGTTCATGAGTTCAAGCCCTGCTGTCAGCTCAGAGCCAGTTTTGATCCTCTGTCTCCCTCTCTCTCTGCCCTCCCCCTGCTCACTTTCACTCTCTCTCTCAAAAACAAAAATAAACATTAAAAAAATATATGGCATACGTGTTCTGACTTTCAGTTCAGAGATATGCCATTTTAAAAGACAATTTGAGGTGCCTGGGTGGCTTAGTCGGTTAAGCGTCTGGCTTCAGCTCAGGTCATGACATCACAGTTAGTGAGTTCAAGCCCCGCGTCAGGCTCTGTGCTGACAGCTCAGAGCCTGGAGTCTGCTTCGGATTCTGTGTCTCCCTCTCTCTCTCTGACCCTCCCCCACTCACACTCTGTCTCTGTCTCTCTCCCGAGAATAAATAAACATTAAAAAATTTTTTTTAAAGGACAATTAACTTGCATAAAGAATTTACTTTTGCCATTAAGTCTTTATGGCATTATATTATACTAATGTTATTAGTTTTAAATAAGAAAGCACTATATTTATTTTACTAATGCACATTAGTAAGTATGCATTATTAGAGATATTTTTATATGCTGTATTAAATGTAAGTTCCTTTGTTTTATTTATTATGAATATTATGGAATATTTGAAAATAGTTTAAAGTATAAGTTCTTTGCTTTAAAAAACCACATTACAACATTAAACATTCAGAGTAAATCTCTTATCTTCAGTTATTTATATTTTTAAGGAGTCCTGTATAAAGATTTCTTCTCTGGTTTGCTAAGTACCTTTAATATATTCATTCATTCAACAAATATATTATGAAGTCACAGCAGTGGAGAAAACAGGCAAAACTATTGCCTTCAAGGAGCTTAATTTCTTATGTGAGAGAGAGAAAAATAAATAAAGTGTTACATTACAAAATATGCTAAAGGGTAACAAGTCCTATGGAGTGGAATGAAGCAGGAAAGGGGGCAGAGAGTGCTAGAAACAACTGGAATTTTAAATATTTGGATATTGTATTTCTTCAATTTTTGAATTAATAAAATATAGGCCTTCTACACTATTTTCTGTCTACCATCCCACCTCCCCATGGAGATATATTTCTTGTGCCCCAGGAGGCTGACCCCTGTAGAATGTTTCACTAGGGACCCTCTCCACCACCACTTCCCCTCCCTGGCTTCCAGCTGGGCTCAGCCAATTGGCTACATGGCAGGAGATAAGAAAGCAGGAGGAGAGAAAGGTAGGAGTATTTATCCCACCCTTCCCAATTTCATCATAGTTCTAGCAGTGGCTGTGTTCCTTTACCACCACAGCTTATCACTGGTCAATCTGTATCTAGAGTTGCACCTCTTACCAGTCTCTCTATCTTTGCACTTCAGGTTTAAAGGCTTGGTAATGGTGTCTCACTTTTGCTAGCCTCTACGTACTTAACCTACCCTTCTTGGTACATTTAATCCTGCCCACGTATTGGTAAACAGCCCTTTCATTAAACTCACTGGAGTAAAAACCCTTTGGAATATACCATCTTTTTTTTTTTTTTTTTTTTTTTTTTTTTTGCTCCTGAGAGCTCCTGAACTATTTCAAAAGAGATATAGCACAAACTGTTGGAAATACAGCCTTTCAAAAACTTTTATATTGCGCATCACAGCATTACATTCAATAGCAAATAAATTACAAACAACTCATACAACCATAAAACAAATTATTAGCAAATGAGATTACATTAACATGAGAAAATATTATTCATCTCTACAGTGAGACTTATGAAGGAAATGTGGGAACAGAAACAGAGTATTTGAAAAAAAAAAAAAAAAAGAAACAGAGTATTTGAGGTGGGGTGAAGACCCATGTCAAGGAGCTTTGTTCTTATGTTTTCTTCTAGGAGTTTCATGGTTTCAGGTCTTCTATTTGTATTTAGTCCATTTTGGAATTAATTTTTGTGAGTAGTGTGAGATATGGGTCCAGTTTCATTCTTTTACATGTGAGTATCCGATTATCCCAACTCCAGTTATTGAAGAGACTGTCTTGTCTCCATTGAGCATTCTTGGCGGCCTTATCAAATATTCATTGACCATATATGCTTGGGTTTATTTCTTTGCTCTCAGTTCTGGTCTACTGGTCTGTTTGTTTTTATGCCAGTACCATACTGCTTTGAAGACAATAGCTTGAAATTAGGAAGTTTCTTACCTCCTGCTTTGTTCTTCTTTTTCACTATTTCTTTGGCTATTTCGGGGATCTTTTGGGGTTCCATATAAATTTTAGAAGTGTTTTTTTTTCTACGTTTGTAAAAAATGCCATTGGAATCTTGATAAGGATTGAATTGAATCTATAGATAGCTTTTAGCAGTGTTGACATTTTAACAATATTAATTCTTCCAATCCACAGATACAAAATACCTTGTCATTTGTGTCTTTCTCAGTTTGTTACACCAATGTCTTGTACTTTGCAGTGTACAGATCTTCCACCTCCTTAGTTAAATTTATTCCCTCAAATTTTATGATTTTTTATGTTATTACAAATGGGATCAATTTCTTTATTTTTCTTTCAGAAATTTGCTGTAGTGTACAGAAATGGTACTGATTTTATATATTATGTATTCTACAACTTTACTAAATCATTGATTAGATCTAACAGTTTTTTGTTTGAGTCTTTAAGATTTTCTTTATATCATATCATAAAATCATATAATCTGCAAATAAAGACGATTTTACTTCTTCCTATCCACTTCTGATATCTTTTCTTTCTTTTGCTTGCTTAATTGCTTAGCTAAGACTTCCAGTACTATGATAGATAGGAGTAACAATAATGGGCACCCTTATCTTGTTCCTGATCTTAGAGGCTAAACTTTCATCCTTTCACCATTGAATATGATGTTAGCTGTGGGCTTGTCATATATGGACTTCTTTACGTTGAGATGTGTTCCTTCTATGCCTAATCTGTTAAGAGTTTTTATCATGAGTAGATGTTGAATTTTACAGATACTTTTTTCTGCATTTACGGAGGTGATCATATTCTTTTCTGTCATTCTATTAACATGATATAATGCATTGATTTGCATATGTTGAGCCAGCCTTGCATCTCAGGGATAAATTCCACTTGATCATAGTGAATGATTCTTTTAATGCGTTGCTGAATTCTGTTTGCTAGTATTTTATTGGGAATTTTTTTTGTCTCTACATTTATCAGGAATATTGGCTTAGAGTTGTGGGTTTTTTTGTTGTTGTTTTGTTTTGTTTTGTTTTGTTTTTTCTCTATTAGTGTCCTCTTCTGGTTTTGGTATCAGGATAATGTTGTCCTAGTAAAATAAGTTTGGGAGCATTCCCTCTTCTTTACTTTTTGGAAGAGTTTGAGAAGGATTGGTATTAATTCTTCTCTAAATGATTTGGTGAAATACACCAGTGAAGCCATCTGGTCCTGGGCTTTTCCTAGTTGGGATATTTTGATTACTGATTCAATCTTCTCACTAGTAATTGGTCTATTCAGATTTTTTTTTTTATTTATTTATTCCTGATTCAGTCTTGGTAAATTGTATGTTTCTAAGAATTTTTCCATTTCTTCTCAGTTGTCCATTTTGTTTGTTCATAGTTGTTTATAGTAGTCTCTTATGATTCTTTGAATTTCTGTGGTATCAGTTGTCATTTTTCTTACACTTTAATTCTAAAACTTAGCTATAATTATTAACAGACCTGGACTTGCAATGTTGAAACACAGTTTTTGTAAAATAGAAAATTTAATTTTACGTATAGTTTCCAATGGTTTGTAATCAAGGCACACTCTCCCAAACAAACAATCTGCTTTATTTTTTGTAAATTTTTAAATGTTTATTTATTTTTGAGAGAGAGAGAGAGAGAGAGAGAGAGAGAGAGAGAGAGCACGAGCAGGGGAGGGGCAGGGAGAGAGGGAGACATAGAATCTGAAGCAGGCTCCAGGCTCTGAGTTGTCAGCACAGAGCCAGATACAGGGCTCAAGCTCACAGACTAAGAGATCATGGCCTGAGCTGAAGTTGGATGCTTAACTGACTGAGCCACCAGCTCCTCGAACAATCAGCTTTAGAACTGAGTATAAACAAAAGAAATCGTGTTAACATCTAGACAGCTATATTAGGTAACCTGGTTCTTAGTCTTTCAATGTGTGTTCATCAGCCTTTATTTCTATTGACCTATCTTCTAGTATATTCACATTTCAGATTTCCATTTAGTACATTCAGAGTCTGAAGACTGATATCTGACTGGATTTCAAGGAGAAAAAATTAAAAGGAAACTAAAAAGGAAAAACCAGAAAGGAACTTTATTTCAGATTTCTTAATCAACAATTTACAGACAAATCTGATTCTTGAGGAAATACTCTTAAGAGGGAATTCTGAAAAGTGATATTCCAGAGTATGTGGAAAATAGATATATTCTGATGAAGTGCCAGTGTTGAAAGTCCAAGTGCTTATGCTCCAGTGACCACAACCCTAGATCTGGTTGTTTGATGTTTTAATTCAATTCACTTTTAGTTGTTTTGCTTTTCATTCAACAACAAAGTGCAGCATTATATTTTGGGGGGTAATATTCTAATATTTTTCTAAGTGTGGGATAATGAGTTTATCCTCTCCATCAGTTGTCACTCATGAGGTATCCAGAATCATCAAACACCAATTGTCATACCTTTGATGTTGAAGGAATGCTGGTTTACTTTAGTAGACATTGGACCAGGTGACTAATCAATATTACGCATCTCTAATTGCAGTGAGCCACAGAAACCTATTTCTCCTTGTTACAATGATCTCTATGAATGGAGTGATTTATCATATAAGTGATAAGGGGATGCACTGATGAAATATGCATGTTTTATTTTAATGCTACAGAACCAAACAGGGGGCTGTTTTTCTTAGTCATTATTTTCTGATGTTTTTAGCAAGCTTACTTATTCTGCTGTTCACTGTTTATGTTGCTACAAATTCCCAAGCAATCAAGATGCATTTTTTCCCCTAAAGGTATGTATTCCCCTAAAGGTGCATGTATTCCCCTAAAGGTGACCAATTTTGACAAAATTTCTTTTTTTTTTTAATTTATTTTGAGAGAGAGAGAGAAGGGGCAGAGAGAGAGAGAGAGAGAGAGAGAGAGAGAGAGAGATGCAGAGAGAATCCCAAGCATGGTCTGCACTGTCAGTGCAGAGCTCCACATGGGACTTGATCTCATTAACTGTGAGACCATGACATGAGCAGAAATCAAGAGTCAGACACTTAACCGACTGAACTACCCAAGCACCCCTAGACAAATTTCTTTTAATGCAAATCCAGTTAAATTTTTTTCTATAAAATCATTCATTCATACCAGTTAATACATGTTATGGATTTCTTTGTGGTTTTAACTAGGCACCAAATTACAATATATAAATCTACATAAATGATGTAGGGTAGAGCTAAAAATAACAATGCTTCGTTGTCAGCTATGTGACCTTATTATAAGCCTAATCATATCAATGTTAATTATTAAGTATGAAGATGATTCCTTTAATTTATTTTTTCTATCAATTCATGCCTGGTAGTTTAGCTCTAATTATCCATAATCTCTTCTCAAACTCCCTTGTGATCAGATCCCTTGTAGAGGACCATCAAATACTGAATGGGCTGTTGAAAGGTTCCTTCCTACCCAATGGATAGAATATTCTAGGATGTCTTAATATACTTAATACTTTATTTAAATCACTCCTGGTGTGTGATTTATATATAGATCAGCTCTCTTGAATATATAACTGAATACAGTTATTAACAGGGCATTTCTAGGTCCTACTGGGTCTCAACAGGACCTACAAAGAAAACTTGTCTCAGATTCCATTCTGGGACTGCTTTATTATGAACTACTAATAAATTACCCCACAAGAGGTCACCAAAGCTCCAGTTTTTTATGGAGTATGAGTTTATGACTTTTTGGCCTCACAAAAGAATTGAAAAAGATTTTGTTCCCTGGTTTTCTGCTTACTCAGTAGGCAGATCTGTCAGTCTACTCCAGCTAGACATGAAGGTAAGTAACAGAATTAGGGCTTAGTTAGGGCCAAAGCAGTTTATGGACATTTGTAGCCATCTGTTGTATGGGCCAACTATTATAGGGATATCCATAGTTTGGACTTTAGAAAAATGGTTCCTTAACATAATTTATATGTGAGGAGAAAGGAAAAGACAACACAGGCACCTTCTAACCTCAGTAACTAAGCTCCTTTAGCTCCTTTATCCATAAATTAGACCCTTGTAAAGACACATTAGCACTTTTAGGCCTTTGGTTTATATTCCACATTCTTGTACATACCAGAATGATAGAAGAGAGATCATATAAAAGAGGCTTGTGCACAGGGTGCCTGGGTGGCTCCATCGATTAAGTGTCCCACTCTTGATTTCAGCTCAGGTCATGATCTCACAGTCCTGAGATCGAACCCTGTATGTGACTCAGTGCCGAGTGTGAGACCTGCTTGGGATTCTCTCTGTCCCTCTCTTTTTGCCCCTCCTCTGTTTGATTGTGTGTGCATACTCTCTCAAAAAAAAGTAAATAAATACTAGAAAAAAAATAAAAGAGGCTTGCTTGCAATAAATAACTGCTTGGGGAATATTGAATTAAGAAATACTAGAAGTACTCTCAGTGATGGAAAATTGCTAGATCTAACTACTTGTTGGGAAGATTTTTAGAAGTAAGTAGATTTCTGTGAAGAATCTTTAAGAAAAGCTTCAATTTTCTTTATAGCAAACATGAATATTAATTTTTTTAATTTTTTTTTCAACGTTTTTATTTATTTTTGGGACAGAGAGAGACAGACCCTGAACGGGGGAGGGGCAGAGAGAAAGGGAGACACAGAATCGGAAACAGGCTCCAGGCTCCGAGCCATCAGCCCAGAGCCTGACGCGGGGCTCGAACTCACGGACCGCGAGATCGTGACCTGGCTGAAGTCGGACGCTTAACAGACTGTGCCACCCAGGCGCCCCTAATTTTTTTAATGTTTATTTATTTTTGAGAGAAAGAGAGAGAGCACTAGCACGTGTGAGTTGGGGAGGGTCAGAGAGAGAGGGAGACACAGAATCTGAAGCTGTCTCCAGGCTCTGAGCTGTTAGCACAGAGCCCGACGCCGGGCTCGAACCCATGAACCGTGAGACCATGACCTGAGCCAAAGTCTGATGCTTAACCGACTGAGCCACCCAGACATCCCTATAGCAAACATGAATATTAAAAGAAATTTGAAATTATGGATTAGGAAAAAGTTAGGTTTTTAAAAATTTTTTTAAATGTTTATTTTTTTAGAGAGAGAGAGAGAGAGAGAATGAGCAGGGAGGGGCAGAGAGAGAGGGAGACACAGAATCCGAAGCATGCTCCAGGCTGAGTTGTCAGCACAGAGCCTGACATGGGGCTCAAACCCACAAACCATGAGATCATGACCTGAGCCAAGTCAGACACTTAACCGACTGAGCTATCAGGCGCCCCAAAGTTAGTTTTAAATTTGAGGATATTTTCCCCCACTCTTAGAAGCATTCCCCCAACCCTTATAAACATATTACCTTAACATAAAAATAGTGTTATTTGATTTCTCCACTCCCTAGATCTTAGAATAAATAGTGTTGCTTTTAGAAGCCTTGTGCAGTAAAATTACTGGCTGTATGTCTACTTAGCTGGGGTCACTAGTTGCATTTTTTAATGAGTTCTATTACACAGGGGCAGAGGGTACAGACAGAACCTTCTCTTATTTTTTCACTTCTTGAAAAGGGGAATATTTAACTTGAAATATTGTGATTTAAACATATACAAAAAGAAGTTTTATTGTTGTGAATCAAGTGTTTGAACATTCTCATGCTTTCATATGGATAAAGAGTATTAAAATTACAAAGAATATTAGAATAGTAAGGATGGAAAGACCTGTAAAGATCCCAACCCTATCAACATAAAGAGGTTTAGACAAGATGATTTCTAAGGTCCTTTCAAGTCTGAAAATGTATGGACTTTATTTAAATTCTCACATTTTGGACTATAAAATGTCCATTTCTACTCCAGTGAGAATGTTTTGGGTGGGGGGCTTTTCTTTTTTGAATTGTGATCTTATGCCTCATAGTTTGGGAGCTAAAAATCAGAACATGAGAATCTAATTTTCTACAGTTACTGAGATTCTGCAAGATTTCCTCAGCAATATTTATTTAATATATATTTTCAACTTCCATGTTAATGAACATACTGTTTCATTAAATGCTTTTGTAATATGTTAACATGTTAAACATGTTCATTTTCTTTTGAAGGTGGGAGACTCTTGTATCAGAGATGCTCATGAACTAAAAGGCCCAAGTGACTAATAATATAAGGACACTGAATTTCTATTTGATTTGAGTCATTACTCAGCAAAAAAAGGAGAAATGAAATGTAGGCTAGTCAGGAGAGTGGGAATGAAGGAGTAAACCAGTCCTACTATATGAAAAGGCAAATTATAGTTATAAGAATCTCAAAGAATCACACAGTAAGCCATTTTGGTATCACTGCTATCTATTTCTCCATCCTAGGCTAGTGTTAGCTGATTAGCACTGGTTGTCCCCAATTTACTCGCTGTAAGCCCTAGGTAGGCACTGCTAGAGAACATTTCAAATATGTGTGTTACAAATAAGTGTGAGTCACCAACTCCTGGCCCAGCTGAAATGACACAGTCAGGAGAGGATTAGGATTGCATCAGCACTGCATGAACTTTACCTCATGCCTGACATTGGATTCTGTGCTTAGGACAAAGGCTTTCCTAGTTCTTACACAAAAGTAACAGTACATTTGAGAAAAAAGGAACAAGAATATGGACCACTATATTGTTGCATCCATGCTAAGGCGTGCATTGTTTTTTTTTAACAGTTTTATATCTTTGAAATCAGGTTGCATGTTACAAATCCTGTTGGCAAGGTGATAGTCATAAGTAGTCTTGGTTTGTATGGGTGCAAACTGGATCACAGCTGTTCATATTGCCGTCCCTTCACCGATATGTACATTGTTGATACAGCATGAGTTGAGCTAATTACCCTTTAGAGTGCTTTTAAAGATGACACTATAACTCACCATTAGATTGAAAAGTTCTAGCCTTGGTAGAAAGGCTAGAAACAGTGCAGTGGGGTGTCTTTTTGGTATTAGTAAAATAAAATATTTATCATTGGAGGGGTGACCCCCTTTCTTGTCTTGCCAATTAATAAGATGCTTGAAGGATCCTAAGAAAGGAAAATACAAGTTTTTTAAATTGTGTAAGGTGTTGTGACTGAGATATAGGCAAAGGATTGATTGCCTGTCATTTTGCTGTAACACGTGTGGTCTCCAGACAAAGCTCATCAGCATCACCTAGGAACTTGTGAGAAATGTGGAATCTCAGGCCCGATCCAGACTTACAAAGTCAGAATCTGCATTTTAAGAAAATTTTCAGGTGATTCATATGCACATTAAAGTCTGAGAAATACCACTATCACAGGATAAGCACTTAACTGAAGACAGGAGAAATTGCCAAATCCCTTTGAAAAGATGAAAGAAGTTTTAAAACAACAAGGAGTTGATGTGATCAATCCATTCATCATGCAGGGCTGTCATTCAAGTGTTAAAAACCAATATCGGAAACTTTTGCTGGGTTTGAACAGCAACTGCTTAACTTTCTGTAGCAAGTCAATGGAGGAAAAATTGAGACTATTAGTGGGTTAAATAAGAAGTGCTCACAAAACCCTGGGCTCTTTGATAGATCTCAAAATTGCACCAAAAGAATTCTTTCAATATGTATGAAATAAAAATTCTAAGTTATAAGAAAGCATTGTTATAATTGTATTGACAGCTTGTTTTGTTCCTTAGTGTTCCGTGAAATAATGTATCTCCTAATTGATGGTATCTTAGACTTAATGAAAAGCAGTATAACACAGTGTGCTAAGTGCTATAATAGCAAGGAACAGAGAATTTTTTGGAGCAAACAGGAGACCATATCTCTTTCATAAGCAAGGAAGGTGTATTGCCTTGAACAAAAGTTAGGCAGGTAAAGAGGAGAATGGAGTGAAGTGCACTGAAGAGAGGGGAGTGTTCCAAGGCAACAAGGCAGCTTGTCAAGAAGCAGATAGAGAAATGGAACCAGGTTTTTATCTGGGGCAGGGAAGCAGACAGAGATTGCTGGATTTGTAGCTTTGCCTTAGCTGCGGTGTTACAGAGCAAAGGCAAACGTAGTTTTGGTAGCTTACAACTCCTTTTCCCGCAGGGAGAATGGACCTTGCTTGGGGCCCGTTTTCCGTTGAATTAGGTTTAGGGACAAAGGTTGCTTTGTCCTTGGATTTTCCTGAATGAGTTTGGCCTGAATTTAAGGAATGGAACATTAGTTTTGATGGCTAGAGGTGAAGTTCTCAATCCTGTCTGCATATTTTAATCACTCCAATGATGTCTGAACCTCACTCACTGAAATTCTGAGTTAACTGCCTGGGGAAGGAGCATAAGTATTGGCATTTTTTGCCCTCTCCCCCCTTGATACTATTAGGTAGCTTATCTTAAAACCACAGGCTTAGGGTCAGAGTGAGTTTGGGTTAGAGGAGCAGCTGGTCAGCAATGTACATGAACTTCAGGGACCGTAAGTTTGCAAAGGAATTGAAGCATCATTCAAACCTTTGCCCTTTAGGGGAAATTGAAGCTGACTTTCTGCCATTGAGCCTCAGGAATAACCAAACATCTTTGAACATCTTGGAACCCTACGATAACCGATCTCTTTTCTGGCATTATGTGGGTATTTGGGGTATAAAACCTTTCCCTTTCAGGCTCCCAGATATATACTTTTCAGGGCAGCCATTAAGGTGGTGCTGCTGAGCTAGTCATATTTCACCTTGGAAATGCTGCTGGAGGCAGTGGTGCTGTCTTTTCCTTTCTTTCCACTGAGTGTAAGGCTCTTACAAGGTCAAAGAAAATAGCCTAAAGTTGGTGTCCGTGTATTTGTTCCGAGAATTTAAGCTCAAAGAAGGCGTATGCGCACTGAATAAGAAGGCGGACACTCATCCATGATGAGAGTATACTGGTGGCATCTCTGCTACCTCTTAACACAAATATGATTCATAGCGAATAACCTTGCTCAGTCCCAGTAGTGAGAAAGGCATCTGAATGGGGAGCTTAAGTGAACGTACACAAGGCTGGCAGTAGACATTTGAACCAAAGTGTAGTAGGAACATATTCTAGAATAAAAGAAGTGGTGGGTTTGCAGAAGTTGAAGGTAACATTATGCAATAGATCGCAGACAGCACTGTTCTCTCAATTCTTTGTGTGCAATGCCAGGGGGTGTCAGCCAGGGCTTCCCTGATAATGTCTACTCACACAGGAGCCAGCTTGGGGCAGTGAGTGTCTGAGCTATGACTGTACTTGCCTTTGTTCTGCAAAGCTGTGTGATGCTTTACTGTGTTACAAGCTGGGCTTGCCTGCTTGAAGACCAGAGTTTTGTAGTCCAACCGGTGGAATGTTCTTTGCTTGAGAGTGGAGGCTGAGGCACCTAGATTATGACAGCAGCCTCCTCATTGGTCTCTCTGCCTCTGCCTTTGCCCCTCAAGATTCTATTCTCAATACAATAGTCAAAATGATCACTTAACAGAGTGAGTCAAATCATGTTTTCTCTACTCAAAACCCTCAATGGCACCCTTTACTCAGAGTAAAAATCAAAGTTGGTACCATGG
Source organism: Herpailurus yagouaroundi (assembly GCF_014898765.1). Taxonomy (NCBI): domain Eukaryota; kingdom Metazoa; phylum Chordata; class Mammalia; order Carnivora; family Felidae; genus Herpailurus; species Herpailurus yagouaroundi. Next base: position 30,186,714 of record NW_024412429.1, on the reverse strand, counting down.
CCTCCAAGGCCCTTTGTGGTTTCTGTTCCCTCTCCTACCATTTTCTGACTTCATCTCCTCTTACTTGCCTCCTCATTCACACAACTCCAGGCAACTTAATCTCCTTAAAGGCTAGTCACACTCCTGCCCCTGAACTTGCTAGCGTTTTTCCTTAAAATACTATTTCCCTGGATTTTTGGAGAGCTCACTCCCTTTTCTCTTTCAAATCTTTGCCTGAATGTCATCTTTATGGTACACTTTCCTTGACCACCTATTTAAAACAGCCACCAACAGGGGCGTCTGGTTGGCTCAGACGGTTAAGCGGCTGACTTCTGCTTAGGTCTTAATCTCGCAGCCCGTGAGTTTGAGCCCCGTGTCGGGCTCTGTGCTGACAGCTCAGAGCCTGGAGCCTGTTTTGGATTCTGTGTGTCTCTCTTTCTGACCCTCCCCTGTTCATGCTCTGTCTCTCCCTGTCTCAAAATTAAATTAAAAAAACATTAAAAAATTTTTTAAAACGGCCACCAACATTCCCTCTTTTCCCTGTTTTATTTTTGTTTTCTCTATTTATTTTTGATTAATTAATAAGATCTAGGAAAGCAAGTTCTTTTTTCCCATTTTTTCCTCTTCTTTTTGTTCTTTTTCCCCAGAGCCTAGAAGAATGAATGGTGAACAATAACTAGCTCCTCGTTGAATAAATGAAAGGATGTATGGGCTACCCCCAAACCATATGATTTGTTGGTGTCAGTAACACTGGGAACCGGGCACTGACTGTGTGGTCCATATTCCAAACGTGTAGAGCTACTCTGACTGGTGACCTGCTTTTCTTGTTGATGCCACAGGAAATAGTCATATGGGTACTGCCTCCTGGCAACTCTAGTGGTGGGTGAAAGGGGTTAGGAGTTGGAGGTGGGCAATTTGTTATGCTTCTAGCATCAGGATGAGTTATTTGAGTTCAGTGCGCAGCACCCCTTTAAGCCCTTGGGGTCTAAAATCATAAAGCATCCTGGTACCAGGGTGAACATTTATTGTGTTTGTTGCTCAGCACTCACTACCCTAATTTGCTTTGAGGGACTGACTTTTCCCTTACTCTCAGTCCACGTGCTCAAGTCTTGTGCATACCCTACAGCAGAGGTTGGCAAACTATTACCCATGGGCCAAATCCTACATGCTGCCCATTTTATAAAATGTGCGCTAAGAATGGTATTTACGTTATTAAATGGTTGCAAGAAATCCAAAGAAGAATAATATTTCATGATATGTGAAAATTATACAAAATTTCAAATTCAGTGTTCATAAATAAAGTTTTAGGGTAATGCTGCCATACTCATTCATTTATATGTGGCTACTTTTGTGCTACAATGGCCGAATAGTTGTGAGTAGTTGTGACAGAGGTAATGTGTCCTATAAAGTCAAAAATATTTACTCTCTGACTCTACAGAAAAGGTTTGCTGACCCTAACCTAGACTATCAGTGTATGATTCTATTCCCATGATTGCAGTGTCTATTTCAGCATAAAACCCAGAATTAAATATCTGGACCTTTGTTTGAGCTTTTGAGGAAGATGGCTACCCCCTCTGCTGCCTCTGAGGATGTCAGGAACCATCAAGCAAGTCCCTAAGGATGAGGTCCTAATCAAGTTTGTCTGAAACTATTCTAGCTCTGGAATCTTCAGCTATGTGATTCAATATATCCTTTTTAATCTTGTATTAGCTACAATTGGTTTTTGTTGCTTGTAGCCAAAGAAACTTAACTGATAAGGTCATTTGTGTTTCTTGTTCTTGTTTTAAGAATATTGTGTTATTACTTGGTGCATAAATATTCCTACTGTCAGGTCTATATTGTGTGTTGTACTGCCTTTCTTTGCCACATGTGGTGCTTTTGACTTGCATTCAACATTGTCTGATGGCTGCTATCATGACCCTGCTTTCTTTTCGTTTATATTTGCCAGATAAGTCTGTTGAGTCTTCTGTTTTCAACTTTACTGAGTTACTCACTTTGTTTCAAACTTTGCTTTTCAGTATAGCATGTCTTATTATGAGATCCTGTCTGATTCTTTTTCTTTTTTTACCTTTCCTTTTATTTTTTTAAAAGGATATACGTTCTTTGATTATTATAGGTCCTTTTATACAATTAAATAGTATACACAGAGTATTATTTAGACTGTAAATGAGTCATGTATTTTAAGCAATGTTTATCAGTTCATCCCCCCGGGCCTTCATGCTCTCTCACACCAACCTTCCTACTGGATGGGCCATACCCCTGTGTACCTTGTCATGGTCAGTAAAGTCCATGAGCTGACCTGTGACCACCATTGCCACAGTAGTTCAATCTCAGTTCTACATTCAAATGCATTCATTGCTCATGGCTGTTAACTTTTGCCACAGCTTCTTCTTCCTTTTATTGATTGGCTAAAGTTTGTTTCTTTAAGAAGTATTTATAGGACTGTATTTCCTAATTCATCCATGTTTGCAATGTCTGATGTTGGTCTCTTTGTGCCTGCACAACACTCTGACTATAAAAATCTCTGGAGTGCATGATCTTTTTCCTGATGACAGCACATTTCTCCCATCATCTTTCAGCATTGTATTGTGGCTGTGGGAAAGTTGAAGCCTACTGGATTTATACTCCTCATAGACACCTCCTCATAGATTCTTTATTTTTGAAGTTTAATACCTTTACCAGGAAACAGACTTCACCAGTTTGATTAGTTGCATGCTCATTTCTGGAAATATAATGTCATCTTTGAATTGGTGAATTCCAATCTGTATTGAAAAAATGATTTTTGAATTATATTTTGAAAGTTTTTTGTGTCTTACTCTTTTCTTCTTCAGAGGCACCAAATAAGTATGTATTTGAATTCCTTTGTCTTCTATCGTTTTAATTTTCTCTCTAGTCCTTTTAAACTCTTTGGGTTTTGCTCACGTTCTCAAGCTTGCCCTTCATGACCTGGATTTTGTTTTCTCCATTCTCCTTTCTGTTGCTTCCAAATGTGATAGTCTTTCATTTTTGTGATAGTCTTCTTTTTAGTTCACTGATACCCAGGAGGACTATTCAAAGTCTTCACCAGCTTCATGGCAATATATCTGAGGTGTGTGTTGTGGGTTTAAGTCTATTTTGGGGGGTCATATATCTTTCTTATCTTTCTTAGAGTGTTATTGCTTCAGCCCCATGCATGTCTCTCCTCCTTTTTTGTATTATGACTGATTTATGAATGAGGAAGTTTCTTCTCCTGAGCAGTTAACAGTTAGTAGTGGTACTACTTTCACCCCAATATCGCTCTGATTTTTTACAATGGTTTACATGCATTCTCAACAGGAAAATCCTTTCATTGAATGAGTTCTAAACTTACTTTCTTCATTAAAAGAACAAGCTGGATAGGGGCACCTGGGTGGCTCAGTTGGTTAAATGTCCAACTCTTGATTTTGGCTCAGGTCATGATCTCACAGTTGGTGGGATCAAGCCCCACATTGGGCTCTGCATTGGTGGCATGGAGCCTGCTTGGGATCCTCTCTCTCCCTCTATCTCTCTGACCCCCTCCCCGCTTGCACTCTGTCTTTCTCCCTCTCTTTCAAAATAAATTAAAAAAAATTTTTTTTTAAATCTTTAAGAAAAGTAAAAGAAGAAAAAGAAGTTGGATAGAACTTGTATTTATGTTTTTAGTTTTTAGTTTAATTTCTCTTGTTCAGAACGGAGCTTTAGTCTTTTCTCTGGTTATAAAATAGAACCTCATAGGAAGTATGAAACAACATAGGAAGCATAAAGAAGAAGGTAAGAATCACCTATAATTTCACCACTTAGAGATCATCATTATTTTGTTTTATATCAGTTTATAATTTTTAAAGCATTTAAATTTATATAGCATACATATGTTGCTATATATAGCATATATACACACATACACAGAAAAAATGGCACCCATTGGTGTATATACATATGTGTGTGAGGGCATAATATGTATATGTAGTGTATATACACACAGAAAGAAAAGTGTACTTATACTGTAAGTATATAATAAAGGGATCTAACTTTATTTTCCCCTAATGGTTAGCCCCAAGGTTCCCAAACTGTACACTAAAGTTCTCTAGGACACTATAGCAAACTCACAGGGTATCCCTGGAATTTTTTTACTCTTAAGGAAAATGCAGTTGTGAACCGAATAAAGGAAAACTCATATAAAATGGAGTTGGGAGGCCAGAAAGGGGAGCTCTCACACCCTACCACTCCCCATCAATTGCAGACCCAAAAGAAAAAGATTTACCTCGTCTACTTCTCTGGCAACAAAGTCAGCCAATAAGAAAATACCACAACTCAGCCAATGAGAAACTGTCTGAACTCTTACTTTTCTCCAATGAGCTTTCATTCAAAGCAGTCCCTCTGAATTTCCTCCTTTTTTCTGTGAAGTAACATTCTTCTTTAATCTCCAGGTTTGTCATACCTTGTATGTGATGAATTGCAATTCCTGTGCTATGCGTGAATAGACCTATTTTGCTGGTAATATAACTGGCTGTTTTATTTTTAAGGTGGACCCAGGGGTAATGATATGTCCTGGATACATCATGAAGTACTAGACTGAGGCAGTTCACAAGTCTGACTTTAGACTGATCTATATTCCTTGTAATGACATCTTTTTTGCAAAACTGGGTTGATGCAGTTAAAAGTATGTAGTACTCTGTGAAAATCAGTGTGAGACAGGAAATTGTGGGTGACAGTGTCCACTCTGATTCTAAGGTTTGAGAAGTATGCAGTTGCCAATACCAAGCACATCCCATTAATAGTAATTGAGAATGAAATAAAAATATTTATTTCAATTTATGTATGTATATTTTTTCAAGCACTGAAATCTATGCATCAATCAAATGTGTAATAGAATAAGCATATTTTCAGACTTCCACAGTCTCAAAATATTTACCTCTCAAAATATTTATACCCTTTCTCAGAAATCCACTGGAGGATATGATACTTGAAAATGAGGGACTAAATCAAGAAAGAGGATCTGGAGAACAGGGGATTTATCATAGAAAAGCATCAAAGGGAATTCCCAGTATAATGACAAGTTGCTAAATTAAATCTTTTATTCATTTTTCTGTTGGTCTTTTCATATTGACTTGAAGAAGTCTTAATTAATTGACTTGAAGAAGACTTGTCATTTTGTGGGTTATTTCTCTAAATTGCTTTTGTCTTTTGATTTTGTCTGTATTTTTTTAAGCTTTGCTACACAGAAATTTAACAATTTTATGTGATCAAATTGATTAATCTAAATATAATTTAAACTCTCAGATCCTATGATTGTAAGTTATAAAAGAAACCACTGTGGGGGTGCCTGGGTGGCTCAATCGGTTAAATGTCCAACTCTGATTTCAGCTCAGGTCAATATCCCAGGGTTGTGGGATTGAGCTCCATACTCAGCATGGAGACTGCTTAGGAGTCTCTCTCTCTTTCTCTCTCTCTCTTCCTCTGCCCCTCCCCCACTGTCTCCCTCTCTCTCTCAAAAAAAAAAAAGAAAAAAAAAAAGAAAAAAAAAGGAAAAAAGAAACCACTGTGGAGTAAGAATAGGGTGCAGGTGGCACAGATGAAAGAATTAAGGATTGCAGTCCAGAACATATGGATTACAGGTAACATAAAGTAGTGTTATGGTTATAGAATTTAAGCCAGTTGCTTGATTGCTTTGGATTTTAGGTTTGTTATCTGCAAATTGATATCTGTTCAGCTCCTTCCAATTCTGTGCATTGATCAATTTCAACTTAATGTAATGGGAAGCTTTTGACAACAAATTTAAATTGGCTCTTGGAAAAATATTAGAATCCACCACCAACAAAAATTTCAGATTCAAACCATGAGACTAAGTATTATAAAATCTGAAAACATGCTGATTAAACTCATACAATAATTTAAATTGACTGCTGCTCAAAAGACACTGAGGAAGGAAAAGACGTGTCCTCCGTTGGGCTGTGGTCTAGTTATCCAGTGATTGTGGGAATGGCAGATAGGGCATATAGAGGCCGGGACATGCAAACTGGTTTCAACCAAGCTTTTCACTGACAAAGAGGAAACAGATGGGAACTTACTAAAACTCCACCTGTAGTGGAGTTTGTGCTTTGAACACAAACATTTTCTTCTTGTTTTTTGTTCTGAGAGTGACAACTCATTTACAAAAGATGAAGTAACTGGAGAGCTCTGAAACTCACGGACAGTCTGCAAGGAACGTTCCTCACTCTTTAGTTCAGGCAAAAGATGGGGAAGGAGTGGGCAATAAAGAGGAGTTCACTGCTGTTGCAACTTTTTCTCTTTCTTTCTAAATTGCCACCACACATAACTTTTTCTTATTTTTATTTATGTGGTCCTATACAATACTATGATCAGGATGCATCTTTCATTAGCATTATCTGCAAACAGGAATGACACATTGCATGCATTTGTTCATATGGTACTAACTTTTTACCTTTAAATAAGTAAAAGTGCTTCTCAGCCAATTTGAATTTTGCATTTGTTTTGTCCAGAATATAATCAGTGGAACAAATCTTTCATCTCTGCTCTAGATTCCTTTTGTTTTTCATGTTTTCTACCACTGGTTCGTTCTTCTTTTTGCATGTATTTGGTGATAAAAGCATCACAGCCATATAATTTGTGAAGATCTCATTTGGTCTTGTTGAAAATTACACAGTCAAAATAATTTCATTAGTATCTGAGATAAAATGATATAAATTTCAGGTCTCAGTCAGGATATATGGATAGGAATCAAATGAGCTTGAAAATCTGTTAACATTTGCACACGTTTGAGACATCCATTTGGTCAATATAAGGTAGCTGGTCTAGCAGACTAAATGGAGTAAATGCATTGGGTTTTTAGGTTGTTTGGAATCATCTTAGATGAATTCCAAATGAAAAAAAATCCATATACATTAAAAACAAACTAAAATTACTAAGTATTAGAGGACATGTATTCATAATCATTGTAAAACTTTTAATAATCATTTTGTGGCCACATGAGGCTAACCATTTCAAAATGCCAGGCACATTTTTATTATAAACATAATGCAAAATGTTACAAACTATTGAGATATAGAGAAGAGTACAGGGCCACTACCTTAACATACCATTGTGTAAATTTTACTATCCATCCTCACGGACTTTTGTCTTATGCAGATTTTTACATAGCAATGTTTACCTGTATTTAGTAGTCTCTATCAAGTGCATTTTTACGTTTGCTATATTTTGACAACATTATTTGTGATAGACATAGCAACAGTCTGTTTGTATTGTAACTTGCTTAAATAGTGCTCATTTGTTGAATAGTCCCCCATTTTCTATTAAAATATCACTAGTATAAATGTATATTTATAAATGTATATATAAATAATCAGGTTTTTACCCATTTTTAATTATATTTTTAGGAAGCATAATAACCAAGTTAAAATGTGTAATATTTTCTGTGGTTCTTGACTTATATAGCCAAATTGTTCAAAAAAATGATTATGCATTTTTAGAGTGCAATTAACAGTGTCTGAATTTGCCAGTTTCACTGTACCACCACCAAAATAAAGAAACCAATTCCATGGATTTAATAGTACTTTTCTGTGTTTTGTTTTAAACTGATGGCCTTTGCAGAGTAGGCCCAGTGCTGTTGTAGAAATTCAGTTGTGGTTAGAGAGAATGGAGCAAGAGATCCAAGGCTTTCCTGGTGGTGTTTAGCAGTAAAAGGCAAGGCAAGTATGAGGTCAAAGTTTTTTAACTGGGTGTGGAGTGGAGTGTGAAAACATTTCTATTAAAAAACCCAGAGTTTTTCTCCGACTTTTTGGATTTTGTTTTTAAAGTTTGGCCTGTTTGATTTTTTTATTATGGGTTTGTTGGAAGTAAAAAAACAATCTCTATCACCTGCCACTTTAATAAAAAATGTATTACTTTTGTCCCCACAATCACTGTTTTGTGCATGGTAATGGGAGATTAGGTTTCATGTGCACTTAATCTGAACTTACCTGTGATCTCTGGCAGCCACAGCTCTCCAGCATGGGAAGCCCGGCAAGTGATTCTTAGCACTCTCTGGTAAGGAGGCAACTTTTGAATTGAAAGTCTGGCTTTGGAAACTCCAGGAGGTTTGTTGTTTTTTTTTTTTCTTTGAAGCACTTTTTATAATTTTTGGTACTTGGAAGGCCTAAGACTTCAAACAGCCTTAGGCCATTTGGCCATTGGTCAATTAGAGCAAGTGATTCAACTGCTTCTGCAGTTGGCAGTAGGCAAGACAGAGCAGCCTGGCCAGGGACTTACCGTACTGTGGGCACGAGGGAAAGTCTGCGACCAGCTGCCACCTATGAAAGGGGTGTACGTGTGTGTGTGTGTGTGTGCGTGCGTGTAAGTGGGTGTGCATGTGTGTGTACACAGTGGCAAGGGAAGTAATGGGGTTTGGAATCCCATTTGTTGTCTAAGTAATATTGGCCAAATAATATAGCCCTGGTTTTTGCTTTTAATCTTTAGCTGGAAGACCTCTTATTTTTTGTGTTGGCTGAAAAACTGGGACTGTTTCCCTGGTTACTGAGTCTACTAACTGGGGCAAAGTTAAGGTGAACATGCCACCCTTTGCATTAATTAGAGCAAAGACCAAGTCTCTGTGTGGGGTGCATGCATGTGCCTGTGTTTAGCATTTGAAATAGGTGTGGTAGACCACGAACAGGGATGTGGGCTTGAGTGTTTTTGTTTCTAGAGATTGAAGGAGTTTACTTTCTGCTTTGAGCAGGGTTATAACCTATGGGTGAAGAGCTGGTAGAACCAGAGAGGATGAGGACCAGGAAACAGAGAGAATGGCTAATGGAACATGCTTCTGGTGGATAGCTTATTCATTCACAAAGATACGGCTCAGCAGGCAATAGGAACTGGGGAAGATAGTCCAGTGCTTGATGGTGAATTTGGAAGCTAAGAGCAAGAGAAAATAACTGAAGTCCTGGGAATAGTGAACTTGTCATGAAAGAGCATGTTGAAGATGGAAAACAATGAAAACATACTTAGATGTGGAGACCTGAAAGGAGAGAACAAGTAGAGATAAAATTCAGAAATAAATGTGAGGTCAGTCTTATGTTTGTCACTTTAGAAAATCAAAATTAAATTGGTATCTTAGAAATTTTAGGCTAAAACACATGCAGGCATTCCTCTGTCTTATTAGAGGTATCACGAGAATTACAGCAACTCCACTTTTGGCTATGTATCTAACAGAATTGAAAGCAAGGATCTGAGCAGACATTTGCACACTCATGTTCATTAGCAGTATTATTCACAATAGCCAAAAGGTGGAAGCAACACAAATGTCTATCAATGGATGAATGGATAAACAAAATGTGCAATATACATACAATGGAATATCATCCTACCTTAAAAAAGAAGGAAATTCTAACATGTGCTACAACACATGTCAGACATGTGCTTAAGGACATGATGCTGAGTGCAATACGCCAGTCACAAAAGGAAAAATACTGTATAATTCTAGTTATATAAGGTACTGAGAGTGGTCAAATTCATTGATACAGAAAGCAAAATGGTGGTTGCCAAGGGCAGGGGTATAGGGGCGGAGAGTTAGTGTTTAATTTTTTTTTTTCAACGTTTATTTATTTTTGGTACAGAGAGAGACAGAGCATGAACGGGGGAGGGGCAGAGAGAGAGGGAGACACAGAATCGGAAACAGGGTCCAGGCTCTGAGCCATCAGCCCAGAGCCCGATGCGGGGCTCGAACTCACGGACCGCGAGATCGTGACCTGGCTGAAGTCGGACGCTTAACCGACTGCGCCACCCAGGCGCCCCGAGAGTTAGTGTTTAAGGTACAGAGTTGCAGCTGGAGAAGATGAAGAGTTCTGGAGAAAGAGGATGGTGATGGCTGCACAGCAATGTAGATGTACTTAATGCCACCGAACTGTATAGTTAAAAATGGTAAATTTTGTTATGTGTATTTTACCACAATACCAAAAAGCACAGGGCCATATATATAAAATTATATTGCATAAAATTATAGTAATCTCTTGCCAACCACTGCTTTTGGAACTCTACAGTTAATTTATAGTGATTTAAAATTTTATAAAACATTTTAAAAGTCTGACATCTTTTACATATGTAAGTTTAGTTCAGTTCTTTTTTTTAAATATTTTTTTAAGTTTATTTATTTATTTTGAGAGAGACAGCATGAGTGGGGGAGGGGCAGAGAGAATGCGAGAGAGGGAATCCCATGTAGGCTCCATGCTGTCAGCACAGAGCCAGATGTGGCCCCACTTCTGGCTCTGTGAGATCATGACCTGAGGGGAAATCGAGAGTCGGATGCTTAACTGACTGAACCACCCAGGCACCCCAGTTCAGTTCAGTTCTTTACATGTGTTCCCAAGTCTGGTTCTATCAAAATCATTTATTAAAGTTCATAAATGCACGAAATACAAATTTCTGGGCTCTGCCCCAGACCCATTAGATCATAATCTCAAGGAATGGCAGCCAAAAAATAGTATCTTAACAAGTGCTTCAACGGTCCTTATGCAGCAAAAGAATACTAAATCTTCAGATTTCTCTTTTCTCTTTCAGACCTGGTAGGTTTATGCGGGTGTGCAGAGAGAAAATTTGTCCTTTAAAATTTATCCCGTCAACAAGGAGAGAAGCATAGAAGACTAGTATAGGAAAATAAACTTCTTAATCACCTTGATAGCTTATTAAAGAGCAAATGCATTTTGTAAAAAGGAATAAGGGAGCACCAATGATAAATAATGTAGAAATTATTGCCATCCTTGGTAAGTGGCAAGTCATAGTCAGGCATTATTTGATTCAGAAAAATAAATATATATATATATATTTATATATATATATATATATGTGTGTGTGTGTGTGTGTGTGTATGTGTGTGTGTATATATATATGTATATGTATACACAGATACGTATACACACATACACATATGTATACACAACATATATACACATATGTGTATATGTATACACAATAGTATATGAACTATTTCTTCTTTCAATTGCCTTTCATACCTATGTAGGGCAGGGCCTTTGGATTTATATATTGGAAGAATGCAAATGCAAGGCATTAATTTTCAAGCAAGTAGGTGATGGTTTTCAATCCCTTTAACTGGGTGATCAGGCTTATGAGTACATCTGCCTCAGCAGATCAATCACAAGACAGCAGTAGTTGTAGAACAATTGAAAGAAGAGCTCAGGGAAGATTTTCTTTGAGAACAAGTTTTAATGATAAGTATGATTTTTTTTGGACAAGAGGTCTTCCAGACTTTTATTTATTCTGCTTCTAAATATCATATATATAAATATCATATATCATATCATAAATATCTAAATATCATATATATTGGCAAGAGATTACTATAATTTTATGCAGTGTAATTTTATATACATGGCCCTGTGCTTTTTGGTATTGTGGTAAAATACACATAATAAAATCTACCATTTTTAATTACACAGTTCAGTGGCATTAAGTACATCTGCATTGTTGTGCAGCCATCACTATCCTCTTTCTCCAGAACTCTTATGTATTATATATAATATTTATTTATTCTGCTTCTATATATCATATATAATATATATAATATAGCTGTATATATAGTATAGCTATTTGAGCTCTTTTTTTCCCTTTCCAACTTTTAATTTTCTATGAAAAAGTATTGCCAACAAACTATTGCCAGATCCAGAGCTTTTCAAGAGCATGGTTGGCAAGGAATTACTATAATTATTTCAGGCATGAAAATAAGCATTTATACACTCACTCTTCATTACCTTAAGGAAAATTGGACAAGTAACTGAAAACATTTTAATAACTGTGGCAGGACAAGGTATTAATAATTTAATGGAGCAACTTCCTCCATGCACCACCTCTTTTCTGCCCTGGTAGAGAAGACTTAATTGAAAAAAGAATGGAAAATAAATAGAAGCTTGCTGATCCCATGGAGGATTGTCATGAAGGCATTTGTTAAGGCAAAATCTTAGAAGGCTTGTGAGCAGCCATCAGAGTTCCTGTGATTGAGGTGATGCCCACCGAAGGAACTGAGAAGGTATATCTTTGTCAGTCTCTGTAGGCTATTCTATCAGCAGGCCTCCAAGTTGGGGAAGGATCAATGTGCCATGGTAGGATGTGTGCTCAAAGGAGAAACAGTAAGATGGCAACCACAATGGAGTAAGAAACTGAGAATTTCACATTTCTTCCATACAGTCCCTTGAAGGGTGTGGGAGTAAATACTAATGACTGATATTTGATTAGCTGCTTCCCTCCCTAGGTGGGTGTGGGCTCAGATCTGGGAATAATTTCATACGGAAGATAAACAATTCCAGCATCTCATGTTATGGGGCAGTTTATACATGCTACAGATGATTATGGATATTGCTTACAATTTCCATTCCAAATTGATTTTTACAAGACTTGTTTTTTTGTGTGTGGGGGAGGGGATTTGATTTTGCCTACTGGAAGATGAGGCTTTCCCTGAATCAAGTGTGAGAGAAAGAAGGAAAGATTGTGGAAACAGCTCTAAGCAGAAATGCAAGTGACACTGTTGTGGAAAATGTCAATACAAATTTTGGGACTAGAGGGTTTTTCAGGATTATTGACTTTATATAAATTATGCTTTTGAGGCTGAATTAGCAGCTATCAGAATCCATATACAATTTTTTTGTTTTCCATTTTTTATTGCTATAACATAGTAGGCTTTGCTACTGATGGTATGTGTGAAAATACCAGTGGGGGAACAGATTTTTCTTTAACTGATTAAAATGTGTGGAGCTGCCGTGATGATTTCCTCTGTGTTTCCTTTGGCTGCAGATAATACCACAAAGCGAACTCAGTGACGCACATAGGCAGCTGATAACAGCTGACACATGTGGATCTTAAGCCAAGTGTATATTATCAGAAAACGAGCTAAAAACCCCATAAAATTCCCCACTGACTGACTTAAAAACATTCCTTTTAAAATCTCCTAATGACACAGTAGATGATCTTTTTAATTTTGCATACTAAAACACTTCTAGTGAAATATGAAATGAGAGTAAAAGTATGTCCCTTTAGTGAGTATGAGCTAAGTAGAAGTTTTAATGTACTTTTCAACAGCATAATATCTGAAAATTGCATAAATCATTCATTAGAATTTATAATTAACTATTGGACAGTCTTTATTTGCCTTTTAAAATTTAATATTAATATTTTAATCAAAGTTCAACATTGACAGAGTTTAAAAAGTCAATACCATAGGCTTAAAAAGAAAAACATCAGTCCTCTGCTAAACCTCTTTCCACCAGATTTCTGCTGCCTAAAGACACCACTTTCAATCATTTTTGTTGTTACTTCTATCATTTACTTTAATATTTTTAATTAAACTGCTTACACTATTATTTCTTGAGTCTTTACTTTTAAAAATTGTCCCATGACTTCCTATATAGAAGTTATTAATTCTGGTCTCTTCCACACCACCCCCCCCCCCCCCCCTTCTCTGTCCACACTCTTGCCACCTTACAATGTAGTTTTTGATTAAATCATTTTGGTACGTTTTACTTGGTTAAATTACATGCTTGTTATGATCATTAAAGTGTCACTCACCACTGAACCATAGTGAATTATGATCTTTCTTTCTTGTACAACTTTTCATTTTCTCTACTAATTGCCTTTTGTCAAGTTTAGTTGTCTATGCACACTCATCATTAATTTATTACCAAACTCTAGATCCCTTCTCCTTGCTCAATATGCAGATATCCTCTCATCTGTCCTTATCTTCAAATACCGTGGTGGCCATAGACCTGCACTGGTCAGCTATCCTTTGAGAGAGTCAGCGATGGGGAGGATAGGGATCACCTCCAGTTGCAGGTCCTGTGGGAGGCTTAGGCCATGCTTCCCCTGGATTTCCCCCAGCCAATAACTGAGCATGGCAGGCCTATTCCTGTCCTAGTACAAATGAGCAGTCTTTGCTTGGGACTGCCCAACCCTATTGGCCTGGTTGAAACTTTCTCACAACTGAGCTGTGGTCTGGGAATTTCTTACACAATCCTTCATTCCCCCTCTTCTTTCACAGGTGTCAGATTGGCATCCCAGTCTTAATCCCTACTTAATCCTGCTACATCCTCCTTTATTCTCCACAGACATTAACCCCAATTAATACTTGCATGTCTGATCTCATCTTGGCACCTGCTTCTTGGAGGACGTAAATTGGCACAGGGAAGCTTGGGAGGGGTCTGAGAAAACAGGCACTAAGATAGGATTTGGGGACTGGCTTGCTCTTTGCCCAGGTGGTGAAGAGAACCTCATCCTAAAAAGAATGTGGGTGCTTATACAGCTGGAGGCCTAATTATTTAAGATTTCACTTATTATTTGGGGAACAAATAGCAGCCAGCCAGAGGGCTGATTATTGCTAAGTTCTATAGATGTTCTACAAGGGATAATAGAAAACTGAGGGATGGTTAACAAATAGTTAAGAGCAAAGTGTAAGTACCAGAGGGACTTTCTGGAAGATTACTAATAAGCCCTTATCTTCTTCAGTGGAGGGACATACCCAGCCAAGGAACAGAGACAAGAATTTGTAAAGTTACAGAGCTGCTTAAGCGACATTTAAATGCTCAGCCAAAGCAGGTCCTGGGACCCCAGTGCATGGGATGGAAACATCTGGGAGAATGTTCCCAGAGATTTTTGGCTCTATAAGTCCCCCAAACTCTCAGAATTTATAGATGTTGTCCTCTTCTTCCTATCAAGGACCATTTATTTTTCTTGTTGGAAGATGCTGCAAAAGCCTCTCTCCTATGAGACAACAAGTGTCCCTTTCAGGAATTCCCCACCCTCTCTCCTAGCTGTGAAGCTGGTAGCTAAATCCCCACTGGGGTTATGCTAAGTCTGATAAGAGAGGAAAGAAATAACACACCAAAGGAGTGTCAAGAATTATTTAACATGTACTGACAGGAACCAGAGGAATACACTTGTAATTGGATTTTGATGAGACTTAATCAAGAGGGCCCAGTAGTAAGACTGGTTTGAAAAAACCTTTTTGACCTGGAAGTATTTTCCTGGGATGTAGGATTTAACACCCTGGCAAGGACCCGAGGCAATGGAACCAACTTACTTTTGAGTGGATCTTAGAAACCTGGATAAAACAATCACTTGAGTTGAATGGAATTGGCAGACTTTAGTGGAAGGACTACAAAGGCTGAAGGAAGTGGTCCCTCACAAGGAGGGAAGACATTTTATCAGATGTTAATGTCTACTAGAAAGCATATACCATGGAAGAGGCACTAAATAACCAAGTAGACAAAATGACTTGGCCATTTGATATTATATAGTCTCTGTGATCAGTCACCCTGGAACTGACAGGATAGGGAGATGAACACCCTGGAACGTGATGGAAGAGATGGGGGATATACATGGACCCAGTAGGAAGGTCTCCCATTTACCAAGGCCTGTGGACTTATTGCTGCCTCTGAATGTCCAGTTTGTCAGTAATGAAGACCAATGCTGAGCTCCTGATCTAGCATTATTATTTTAGGAGGCCAACTAACCACTTGGTGGCAAGCCAGCCATATTGGGTCTCTTACCTCCTATTTAATGATGGCCTCTATTTTCTACTTGAAGTTTGAAACAAGTCTGTCTACTTAGAGTGAAGGGGATTTGGTAAAAAAGAGTAGTGAGAAAAGAAAGAGGTTGACTATGGGATTTAGTAGGTACTAGTTATTTGAACAATAATAAATGGGTTTTTAGAAACCATTTTTTGAGTACTAACAGTGGCAGGCATTGTATTAAACTCTCTTCAAGAATTGTTTGTAATATTTATAATCTATCACATTTATTTTGACAATTAGTTAATATTATCTCTATTATATGGGAAAGAGATGGTATGTTAATTGCCCGGTACATTCCTTTACTCACTTTATGTATATTTAGTGACTCTAATTGCATACTAAGCATCATTCTCAGCATAGTAAGTAAATTTGTCAGTGATGCAAACCAAGGACAGTCTCACTTCAGAATCCAGTTTCTTTACAATCAAAAATTTAGGTCAATAAAATGGCTCAACAGTGCAAGCATGTTTGCCAAATGAGCCTCTCCTGGGTTTACCATTATAATGAGACAGAGAACTACTGCTTTTACAACATGGGCAAATAAATTATTTCATAACTACTTAAGTCCATTCAAATTATCAAGGATAAGTCTGGAAGTTGAACTCCAACTTAATTTCTCTATTGTAATTAAATTTTTTTTTCAACGTTTTTTATTTATTTTTGGGACAGAGAGAGACAGAGCATGAACGGGGGAGGGGCAGAGAGAGAGGGAGACACAGAATCGGAAACAGGCTCCAGGCTCCGAGCCATCAGCCCAGAGCCTGACGCAGGGCTCGAACTCACGGACCGCGAGATCGTGACCTGGCTGAAGTCGGACGCTTAACCGACTGCGCCACCCAGGCGCCCCGTCTCTCTATTGTAATTAGAAAGATGGATTAATAGCTTGTCCTTTTATGTAATTTCCTTCTTGTATATTCAAAAAGCAACATCTTCAAAGATTTTAACACTCTTCCAGTAAATTACGGCTAATTCATAATTTAGGATATTTCACTTCAGTTGAAGTTAACATGGGCACTTACTCTGAGGAAATAATGTGATAATCATTGCAATAGCTTACATAAAATTATAAGGAAGAGTGACGGTGGTTGCATTTAACTCATTTTTTTAAAACGCTATTTTATTGATGGTTTATTTCCTTGTTAGTAACTTCAGTCATTATTTGAAGCACACTCAAGTGGTATTTACTTGCACAATGCTATTAGATTTACAGTACTCAATTTGTTTTGAAAAAAACTATGATTTAAGATTTCCATTCTGCTGGGTTTTCTTTTTTTTGTAACTCATACAGTTTTTCTGTTTACACATTCACATCTAGTTTTTATTTTTGAGAGATAAGATTTCTTTTGTTTATATTTTTCTATTGATTGTAGTTGGAGGAACAAATTGTATTGGCCACCTTGTGCATGTGGGACTTGTGTGGGAAAAGTGAAATGCTATGGAACATTTAAAAGCATACTAAAAAGCAACAATACATCCTTGAGGGTAAGTGCCATCCCATAGCGGTTACTGCTGTGGCCTCAGTTGTGGCACAATTTTGGCAAATAGACCAATAGGGCTAAGCACCTCTCAAAGCAATTTTTATCTTTGAACAAATATAAAGATGGAGCAGTAGAGTGAATTACTCATCAAGGGCTTGGCAAGAAAGATGAGTTACTATGAGAAAATGCTAGTGAATTTAATGACTCTTTGGGAACATGTAGTCACTTATAAGTCTCTGGGGGTCTAAATTTGGGTAATTCACAAGTGTGAAATTGGCAGTCTAGTTAAAAAGGCAGAACTTATGCATTGCTTTTAGAAAGCAATTTTAATATGAGAGGAACACTGGAAACTGGACAGGACATAGCAATATTATGTTAACGACTTTCATTTTGTCATGGTGGAACAGTTCATTGATTCCATGAGGAAGATGGAACAAAAGTGACTTCCTAAAAATGTCTTTCTTCTTCTAGGAAGAGAACAATTAATCAGGTAGGATAGCTCATTTGAAGTCTCTTTGAGTTAGTTGCTATTCTTGATTTAAAAAGAAATTTCTCTAATAAGTAGGTGTTCAGAGTTTGGGGAAATGTCATTTGACTAAAGGGAAAAAATAATTTGAAATATCCTCATTTTCTCAAACTAAATTGGATTCAACATACCCTGTATGTTTTTGCTAGACACTGGGATGTTTGAAGGGATGATTTACCAAGTATAATATATTCTTTTGTTTCTCAATATATTTCTCTTCCCAGGCCTTCAAATACTATACCTGTTACCATTCCTGCATCTCACCATTGAAATAAAATTCACGCAAGTATGTTTTTGAACACATTTTTAAAGCTTTTTATGTGTTTCTTCTACTTCCATCCAGGATGGAGTAATAGGGACTTGTCGCTTAAAGCAAATAGAAACCCAAGCAACGTATTTATAAAACAATGGATTTTAGACATTGGACACGAGAACACAGGACTGCGATCTCCTAAAGAAAAGAAACAAAGTAAGGTCTACAATTGCATCAGTTTACTGCTTAGCTTGTGGAGGGTACAACCAGAGACCAGGGGCTTGCCAAGATGAAGAGAAAGGTTTGAATCCACAAAGGCCAAGTTAAGCTAGAATTTGTAGGACAGTGTACCAGTGAGGAATGAGCAGCACAGAGATAGAACTCTGGTGATATGGAGAGACCTCCCACAAGTCTTTGTTTGAATACTGATCTCCATAATGCAGGAGAGGAAACTATCTGATGTGGGAAGGGGGAACACAGTACAAAGAGACTAGGCTGAACAATTTTTAGTGCTCAAACTAGCTGGTTCATGTTTCCACCATCCAAATGGAAATAATTTGTTATACAAAAGGCATTGGGTAGGATGCCGAAAGAATTTCAGCTTAGTTGTGGGCATAAATCGGCTCTATGCTAATGGATGCTCTTAACATACCCTAATAAAACTTAACAGCTTTAAGCCTCAAAATGATTTACCCCATTTCAAGTAACCTAACTGCATGCCAGAACAAAATCCCATGCTGTTCAAAGGAATATAGCAAAACCCAGCAAAGAACAACATAGAATTCACAGTGAATGGAATCAAACACCAAACTAACCAGCCATGCAGAGAAGCAGAAAGTGTGATTATAATCACATGAAAATAGAGATGGACCTAGAAAATAGACCCAGAAATTAAAAGATGATGAAACTAGCAGATGAGGATGTTAGAAAAATGATTATAAATGTGCTCCATATGTTCAGGAAGGTAGAGGAAAACATGAACCTGATGAAGAGAGAAACAGCCCAAATGAAACTTCTAGAGCTGAGAAGTACAATAAGGGAAATGGAAAATACAGTTGAATGGGTCATCGGCTGATTAGTGTAGAGAAGATCAGCAAACTCTCAGCCACGGAAACTGTCCCAAATGAAGAGCACAGAGAGGAAGAAAAGACTGAAACAAATGAACAGAGTTGCCTGTGGGATACCAAGCTGTCTAACATACATGTAATTGGAGTGCTAGATGAAGGTGGGTGGGAGGACAGAAAAATATTAAACAAAAAAGGGCCAATTATGTTTCCAAGTTTGAATATAAAGAGAAATTTTAAAAGGAAATCAGAGGAAAAAAGGACTAATAATGTACAGGGACAAAGAGAAGAATTGTCACAAATTTTTTGTCAGAAACCATGCAAACTAAAATGTAAACTTAATGTTCTGAAAGGAAAAAACTTCAAATTTTATAATATTGACAGTTTGTTTCAAAAAGAAGGCAAATGAAATCTTTTCTCTCTCTGTCTCTCTGTCTCTCTGTCTCTCTGTCTCTCTCACACACACACACACACACACACACACACACACACAGTTGAGAAAATTTGTCACCAGTAGATCTGTACAACAAGAAATGTTAAATTTTTCAGTGAGAAGGTTCATAACTGTTATATTTTTGATTAAACCTCTTTATAAATGTTGACATTCTTCCTTTAATCTGATATATTTTACCATAAAATTTATATTATCTGAAATCAATATTGCATTTTTACTTACTGTATTCTTGCCAAAATTAGCTGCTCTCATCTTTTCATTTCTAATATTTCTAATAGATTTATTTAGGCATATTTTTCCCAAGGACAATAGTTTGAATTCTGCTCTGTGATGATTCTGGAGTGTTCGCCTTTTTCTGAGTTGACTTTCAGGCAATTTTAATTTGTTGTTATAACAAATGTATTGAGTCTTTCATCATTTTGTTTTATGTTTTATGAAGCTTTATTTTTTTATGCCAGTACTTTTGTGTTCTAAGTTTTAGGGAATATTGGTTTATGTGCATGCCTGTGTGCTGCTGTTGCTAAGTGGACATTTTCTTTGCTTTTTATATTGCCTACTGAATTGGATGCCATCTGTATACTTTATCACTAATTCTAGTAGTGATCACTTTCATATTTGAAAATATGTTTGAATCTATTCTTTTTCTCTGTTTCTCAATTTCAAGAGTGAAAAAATGAATTTGCTACTTTGAATGTAATGTGAGTAATTTACTATATTTTACTATTCTCAGAACAGACTCATGTTTGCTATTTCGTTATATTTATTGTTTAGGAGACTACAAACTATTTGCCAAAGTGATTGTCATTTTACAGTTCGACCCTAAGTATAAAAAAGATTCACTTGATATTACCAGTTAAAAAAAAAAGTTTAGTCATTCTAGAAGTTTTTTTAAAAAGACTGGAATAAAATTAGTATGTAATATTATATAACTTCCAAGTATACAGCATTATAATTCAGTATCTGTTTGTGTTACATAGTAATCACCACCAGAAGTCTAGTTACCATCTGTGACCATATAATTGACCTCTTTCACCCATTTTGCCCTTCCCCTCTGATAAGCATCAAACTGTTCTCTATATCTATGGGATTTTGTGTGTTTCTTGTCCATTTGTTTTGTTTATTTAGATTCCACATGTGAATGAAATCATATAGTATTTGTCTTTCTCTGTCTGACTTAATTCACTTAGCCTAATATCCTGAAGGTCCATCCATGTTGTCACAAATGGCAAAGTTTCATTCTTCTTATGGCCGAGTAGTACTCCAGTATTTGTGTGTGTGTGTGTGTGTGTGTGTGTGTGTGTGTGTGTGTATACTATATATATATATATATATATATATATATATATATATATATATATGTATGTATATGTATGTGTATATACACTACAACCTTTTTATCCATTTATCTGTTGGTGAGCACTTAGGTTGTTTCAATATCTTGGCTATTGTAAATAATGCTGTAAGGAACATAGGAGTACATGTATATTTTCAAATTAGTGCTTTCTTATCCTTTGGGTAGATACCCAGAAGTGGAATAATTGGATTATATGGCAGAACTATTCTTAATTTTCTGAGGAATCTTATATTGTTTCCCATAGTGGCTGCACTGACTTGCCTTCCCATCGACAGTGTATGAGGGTTCTCTTTACATCCTCCCTGACACCTATTATTTCTTGTCTTTTGGGAATAGCCACTCTAATACGTATGGGGTGATATCTCATTGTGTTTTTAACTTATGTTTCCCTAATAATTAGGGGTTTTGTAGTTGTAGCATTATGTTAACATCTGTGATCTATTTGAGTTAATTTTGTAAAAGATGTGATGATTAAAACCCCCTTGTTTCTCCATACAAATACTAGTTGTTCTAGCATCATTTATTGAAATTATCTTTTCCCTCTATTGAGTTATCTTGACGCTATTGTTGAAACTCAATTAACTATAGATATGTGGATATTATTTGTGGATGATATTTTATTCCATTAATCTATATGTGTCTGCTTTTTAAAAAAAATTTTTTAACCTTTATTTATTTTTGAGAGAGAGGGAGACAGAGTGCGAGCAGGGGAGGAGCAGAGAGAGAGGGAGACACAGAATCTGAAACAGGGTCCAGGCTCTAAGCTGTCAGCACAGAGCCCAACATGGGGCTTGAACCTGCAAGCTGCGGGATCACGACCTAAGCCAAAGTTGGACACTCAACCGACTGAGCCACCCAGGTGCCCCTCTCTTCTTTATACCACATTTTCTTGATTACCATAGCTTTATAGTAAGTCTTGAGATCAGCTAGTGTAAGTTCTTCAGTTTTTTTTCCTGGCTATTCTAGAGCCTTTGCATTTCTACATAAACTTTAGAATCAGCTTTAAAGTTTATACCAAAAACACTTGTTAGAATATCAATTGAGATTGCATTGAATTTATAGATCAATTTGAGTAGAGCTGACATTTTTTTCCGTAGATCCAAAACCCTGGTTTATTCAGCTCCCTGAAGCCAGGAAAACACCCCACGGAACCTTGGGAGTATCTCTGTAAGAGAAAGTCAAGAGGGACGTTTTGTTGAAAGTCGGTTTGTACTGGATGATTTTGAGGAAGGATTGAGGAAGTGGTGGCCGCTTCTGAGTCGGATATTGTCAGAAAGCCAGGGCAACTCAGCAGTGAGGTATCTCTGCAACGTCGCTTGAGATGGTGGGCGAGGACATTGGTGTAGGACGTCATTGGTGAGAGAGCAGCAGTCATCCACTGAAGCCTCTCGTCCTTCAAAGTGGCGCGGAGGATCTGCTGGCCTTAAGGGAGGAGTGTGCTTAGCGATTAGAATTTGAATTTGAGTAGAGCAATTTGAATTTGAATTTTGGGATTTATAAACATGTATATCTTATCCATTTATGAATATCATTTAATTTTTCTGTAGGATGTTTGTAATTTTTAGTATACATATCTTACACAAAATTTGTTAAGTTTACCCTTCTTCTCAAAATAGAAAGTAAAAAACAATCACGGAGACTTAGTACCATCATAAGTGATTTTAAGTATAGAGATTCTTCTCACATTCCCATTTTATTCTGTAGTTTGGCCAGAATGAAAGATGGCTGTCTTGGCGAATGATGACAGATTAATCAACTAGTTACTCTATTTACAACAATTCTTCCATATATGGTCTTCATATTGGTATCTTATAAATGTTTTCTTTTTTCTATGTTAAAATATAGAAGATACCAAAAGTATTAGTTTTTCACTGAATCAATTAGTTCCTGGGGCTCTGGCCATTTCATAGGACATCATACACATTCGTTACATTGATGATAATATCAGTATGGTAGGTGCTTTAGATTACATGTACTTCTGACAACAGAGGGGGCTGACATCTCAGTAAGTTTTTTTGAATCCAGGAGTCTTGGGTGTGAAAAGGTAGATATCTTTGCAACAATGAACTCTTCAAAGTTTAATGGGCCTGTTTAAATTTTAGAGGCAATTTATTCCACATTTTGGAGTACTGCCCATTTTATTAACTGTATGACCTAAAAAGCTGGTAGTTTTGAGTAAGATCTGAGCAAGAGAATAGCTCCATTTGACCCAGACTGCGGTGCAAGCATCTCAAACTCTCAATTCTTGTGTATGAGGGAATCTGATTTTGCTTAAAGTGCCTATGGAAGATCAGAATGCTATGGCAGGCAGTGATAAGAGAATTGAGGAGGAGACTCATACTTTTGGTTTGAGAGGTAGCTGGGATTGAAATTTGGCTCACTTCACTTTCTGCTTAATGGCTCCCCCATCACCAAGGAAGCTGTCAGGAGCTTGCTTGGTCTGCGTTCATGCGCAGCTCCTTCTGCCTTTCTCCTTCTGTTGGACAAGTTTATGATACATTCTATAAACTCATCAAGAGGTACTAGCATAATAGAGTGTCTCAATACTCGACAACCAAAGACCACCAAGAACACATATGATGTTGAACAAGTTGAGTTTAATGCTTGTTGCAGACAGAGAGAATGTACCACACAGGGAACTGTGGGACATTTATGTAAGAGGCAGTTAGAAAGGACTAAGAAATTGTTAACCGTGTTAGGTATTTTGGGGGAGAGTTGAAGACAATGGTGTTTTGCTCAGGTTTGGATGTGATCAGGAAGCAAAGATTCTATGATTGGGTATCTTAAATCTTACCTATAAGTGGAAGGAATAAAATGAGGTTATATTTGTAACTGGTAAAGAAATAGCAGTGACTCATATTAGCCAGGTTAGGGAGATACTTGGTTATTTTTAATGGTTAGGGTAATATTTCATGCTTTTATCTGTTTTTAGATATAATTATGAAGTGATTTTTTTGTCCTAATCCATTGCAATCAGAGTGGCCTTGGCCTTGTCTGATGTCGATGGTCTGTAAAATTATTCTTGCTCAATAGGAGAACCTAGCTGTTAGTGTCAGGTCTCACCAAAGTCTAGGTGATGGTTCCAGGCCAATCCTGTCTGTTGGGGGCTGTTTCTCTGAAGAGCCACTGTTCACAGCCTTAATCTCAATAACACCAGTCTATATTGGCTTTCTATCTTTCCTTGTCTCATTCTTCCAGGTTCTTCACTTGTAGCCCTTGGAATGGAAATCTGGTTCACTCCACTTAATCTTAGTCTGTACCCTTATTATTTTCCAGGCATAATAATTCAAACTAAGACACTCTTTAAGGGAAAAAATATTCTAAGAATTATTCTCCTTTTGGATGGGGGCAGTTCAGGGTTGATTGCTGGTAGTGGTTTTCTGTGATGCCAGGTAAAAAGCATGCAGCATCTGTCAGGGCATGGTGACTGGGTAGGTGACAGACACCTACCACATCTACATCCTTCCAGATGCCTTGTTCTTACATAGGCCTCTAGAATGAAACTATAATCCTGAAAAAGAAAAAAGAAGATAGGTAAGGAAATTCTAATTTCACTAAGGGAAAAGTTAGAATAAACTAAGAGTATCATGTTTTGGCTAATATTATGTTTCTACCAGTGAAAAAGCTTAAGACAGAAAATAAGTTCAGTGATTAAGAAAATGAAAAAAATCCCAAATTTGTGGCTTGACAATTCAAATTTATAATTAGAAGTATTGACAGTGTTCAGATGAAGCATGATCTAAGAAAGAGGAAAGAGGAAACCCAGGTTATTTAAATTTTCTTATATATACTTCTTCACATATGTAAAATTTTTCTACAATAAATATGTATTACTTTTGTACCCATGACTGGCATTAACTTGCACTATAATTGTTATTACTAAATTTATCCTAATAGAAATTATAACTGATGAAAACACTTAAATTTGTCTTGTTGATATATTCTCAGCAAATAATACCCTTTCATACTATGAAACTGAGAATTCTCGGTCTTTTTACAAACTCTTGAAAGTGAGAAACAGAATTCCTGCCTCTTGGCCATATATATCATTGGTAGTTGTAGAAGGAGCCCATGCTTATTTTTAAACAAATCTGTGATCACATAGATCACATGACATTAAGCAAGTGACAGTTCAATGGCAATATCCTAAGTTATTGTGGGCAGATAGATACTTAAATAGGTCGAGCAGGAAATGTTATGACATTCACTTTTGTGGGCAGTGGGGGCAGGGAGAATCTATTGTCAGTTCTAACTTCAACCAGGAAATGTCTCTTTCTACCAAAAGAAGTGTCATTCTACCAATCCCCCTTTCCATTTCCACAGTTATGTGGAAAGCCAGGTTCATGCAGTGGATGAAGCAGAGGGGCCTGTCCACTGTGAGAGGACAGATTGATCATGGAGAAATGCTAGTGCTGCTATTGGGTGCAGGGCATATAGGCAGGACTCAGAACCTTCTCCTGTAATCAGCTAATGCAGACCCACCATCTAATGATTCAGAAAGTGAGCAAAGACTAAAATGGAGAGAAGGAGCACAAAGACCCCAAGACAGTGCATTAGAGTGGGACAAGAATAACAAGGGGTAGGATGCACAGAAAGGACCCAAATGACATCAGTACTAAACCCTCAGCTGGCACTAATAGTTTTCTGGAGGCCAGTACAACTGAGAAATTGTGAAGTCTATGTACAGATTTGGAAGACACAAAATGAAGATTACAGTATATTACCAATATAACCAATATGATTAAAAAGATAAGCTGCAAATTGGGAAAATATTGGCCACAAAGCAGTTATTATTTCTTTCTTTCGAGCATGTGCCTGGTATTGTGCTGAAGAGTTTACAGGCCTTGGTATGTGTGATTCTCACAACACTTAGAGGTAGGTGCTGTTATTTCCCTTATTTGGATACCTGATGTTCAGAAGCACAGAAAACTTACAGTCCTGCAGCAAACTGTTGGCAGGGCTGGATTCAGACTCCAGATGTCTGACTCCAGAGTCTGCATTCTTTTTTTTTTTTAATCTTTAGTGTGCATTTAGTTTTGAGAGAGACAGAGCATGAGTGGGCAGAGAGAGGGGCAGACACAGAATTCGAAGCAGGTTCCAGGTTCTGAGCTGTCAGCACAGAGCCTGACACGGGGCTTGAACTCACAAACTGTGAGATCATGACCTGAGCCTAAGTCAGATGCTTAACCAACTGAGCCACCCAGGCGCCCCAGAGTCTGCATTCTTAATCACTGTGTAGACTGTCTTTTCAAACTCACCAAAGGTGATCATCAAATATTCTGTGAAGAGCAACTGGAAAGCCATCATTATCTACAGCGTAGTCCTCAGAGTTTTGGGAGTATGGCTGAGTCGAGAAAATGTTAGAGTGCAGATACAGCAACTTGTAATAGATTTTGTTGTTGTCGTTATTTGCAAATTAGTAAGGTATGGAACATTTTCAGGTACTGATATTTGTGGATAACTGGGTCATATGAACAGCACCAAGTATTAAATGACAGGTTCGGATGCCTGGACTGAGCAGGAAGGCTAATTGAATTCTGTCTTAGCAAGGTTCATCTCTCTCTGAGGAAACTACATTTCACACTTCCACAGCATGAAATGCTTCCACAGAGGTTCTTAATAGTTGAGAAGTGTAGATCTAGATTTAAAGGTTGTGCAGTGAGTAAATTTGTTTTGGAATCAAATAAATATCACTTAAATTTGAAAATAGATACATTTATAGAAGGTTATAAGGCAATAAAGTAAGCACCCAAAATATGAGAATGCTTTTTAAAATTGCATTTGAAAACTGTTTGGAAACCAATGAATATTTTGCAGAAGTAGGAACATCTCTTGCATTTTTTTCTGAGTTCAATTTTTAATATTTAATATTTTTTAGATCCACATATAAGTGAGGTCATATAGTATTTGTCTTTGTCTGGTTTCTTTCGCCTAGCATAATGACCTCAAAGTTCATCCATATTGTTGCAAATGGCAAGATTTCCTCCTTTTTTAAATATACAGCTGAATTATATATAGGTACATATATATATATATATATATATATATATATATATGCCATTTTTAATTCTTTTATCCATTGACAGGCTCTTAGGTTGTTTTGGTGTCCTGGCTATTGTGTTTAGGGCATTAATAAAAATTCAGATGCAAATATCTTTTTGAGACAGTGATTTCATTTACTTTATGTACAGAAAGTGGGATTGTTGGGTTATATGGTAGTTCTACTTTTAATTTTTTTAATGTTTATTTACTTTTTGAGAGAGAGGCAGACAGAGCACAAGTGGTGGAGGAGCAGAGAGAGAGGGAGGCACAGAATCCGAAGCAGGCTGTAAGCTCTGAGCTGTCATCACAGAGCCCAACGCAGGGCTTGAACTCACAAACCATGAGATCATGACCTGAGCCGAATGAAGTCAAACTCTTAACTGACTGAGCCACCCAGGCACGCCTACTTTTAATTTTTGAGGAACCTCCAAACTGTTTTTCCATAGTGGCTATGCCAATTTACATTCCCACCAACAATGCATAAGGGTTCCCTTTCCTTCACATTCTTGCCCACACTTATCTCTTGCCTTTTTGATAATAGCCATCCTTACAAGTGTAAGATGATATCACTTGGTGATTTTGATTTTCATTGACCTGATAAGTAGTTATGTTAACCACCTTTTCATGTACCTGTTGGCCATCTGTATGTCTTCTTTGGAAAACTGTCTATTCACAGCTAACATCATATGAGATGGTGAAAAACTGAGAGCTTTTCCTCTAAGATGAGAAGACAAAGATGTCTACTGTCACCAGTTTTGTTCAATGCAGTACTAGAAGCCTTAGCCATAACAATCAGACAGGAAAAAGAAATAAGAGGAATCTATACTGGTAAGAAAGAAGTTAAACTGTCACTATTTGCAGATGACATGATACTATACATAAAAGAAAAAAAATCCCTAAGGATTCCACCAAAAAAAAAAATGTTAGAAGTCATAAATGAATTCAGTAAAGTTGCAGGATACAAAATTAATATCCAGAAAATCAGTAGCATTAATATCTACTAATTAAGTAGAAGAAAGACAAATTAAGAAAACAATTCCATTTACAATTGCACCAAAAATAATAAAATATCTAGGAATAAACTTAACCAAAGAGGTGACAGATCTGTACTCTGAAAACTATATAAAACATTGATGAATAAAATTGAAGATGACAGAAATGGAAAATATTCCATGCTTATAGATTATAAGAACTGATAATTGTTAAAATGTCCATACTACCCAAAGCAATCCTTATCAAAATACCAACAGAATTTTTCACAGAACTAGAACAAAGAATACTAAAGTTTGAATGGAACCACAAAAGACCCTGAATAGCCAAAACAATCTTGAGAAAGAACAAATTGAGGTATTTCAATTCCAGATTTCAAGATATACTTCAAAGCTATAGTAATTAAAACAGTATAGGTATGTAGATCAATGGAGCAGAATAACGACTCCAGGGATACACCCACATTTATATGATCAATTATTCTGTGACAAAGTAAAGAAGAATATACATTGGGGAAAAGACAGTCTTTTTAATAAATGGTTCTGGAAAACTGGACAGCTACATGCAAAAGAATGGAATTGGACCACTTTCTTTTTTTTTTTAATTTTTTTTCAACGTTTATTTATTTTTTGGGGGACAGAGAGAGACAGAGCATGAACGGGGAGAGGCAGAGAGAGAGGGAGACACAGAATCGGAAACAGGCTCCAGGCTCTGAGCCATCAGCCCAGAGCCTGATGCGGGGCTCGAACTCACGGACCGCGAGATTGTGACCTGGCTGAAGTCGGACGCTTAACCGACTGCACCACCCAGGCGCCCCAACACTTTCTTAAACCATACACAAAAATAAACTCAAAATGGAGTAAAGACTTAAATGTGAAACCTGAAGCCATGAAACTCATAGGAGAGAATATAGGTAGTAACTTCTTTGACGTTGGCCATAGCAACTTCTTTCTAGATATGTCTCCTCAAGCAAAGGGAACAAAAGCAAAAATAAACTATTGGGACTACATCAAAATAAAAAGGTTTTTCACAGCAAAGGAAGCCATCAACAATATATCTTCTGCATTTTTATTTTTTTAAATTTTTTTTATTTTTTATTTTTTTTAAACATTTTTAACATTTTAACATTTTTTGAGACAGAGAGAGACAGAGCATGAATGGGGGAGGGGCTGAGAGAGAGGGAGACTCAGAATCGGAAGCAGGCTCCAGGCTCTGGGCCATCAGCCCAGAGCCTGACGCGGGGCTCGAACTCACGGACCGCAAGATCGTGACCTGAGCTGAAGTCGGACGCTCAACCAACTGAGCCACCCAGGCGCCCCTCTTCTGCATTTTTAATTGGTATATTCCTCTTTGGCTCAGCCTGAGGAATAAAAACCACAAAGTCAAGTTTTAATAGTTGGGGCTGAGGCATATATTTCTTTCTGTGTGGAATAGATGGAAAAGAATAATACAAGATAAATAAACCTTTTCTAAGTAGATCTAACAAAATAGATTTTATAAATGCTCAGGTTTGATTTTGAAATAAATTATTCTACCTGACCACAGTGTTTTCATTGTAGATTAATATTAATATTTGACATATCAGATTATTAGATATTCATAGTAGTTGATTCCTAGGGCTATCATGGCTCATTCTTTTATTCAATGAATATTCATTGAAAGCCTTCAATAGGTCAAGCTCTCTTTTGGTTCTGGGAACAATATACTTGGTCACAAGATAGTCAAGGTCCCTTCCCTTTTGGAGCAAACACTCTTATGGGGAAAATGAGACAGTAGTTAAAATTTAAAGCTATATATATCATATGGTGATATGTTTTTTCCTCTGAAGGAAATAAAGCAAAGTTCTTTGATAGGGAGGGACCTGGAGCTCCTTTGGGGTAGCAGTCAGGGAAGACCCAAATGGTCAGCAGGAAGCACTTGTGCAAAATCAGTTAAAGAACATCCCAGGCAGGGGAAGTGATAGAGCTGCCAGTCAAGAACTAAGAAGTAGGCTATTCAAGAAGGAGATTGTACAAATAGTAGACTGTTTTATCTAGGCAACATAACCAGGGGATTACCTAGCATCCCCTCTACTATTGGTTAGGTTCCAATTCCATCCTTATAAGTGGATCAACTACACACTGTTTGGTAACACTGGTTTTTATTAACTATTCACAAAGATGGCAGAAATAACAAAATCGGCATTCTTGCATAGCAAACAAAAGACTAGTCTAGGAGTGACCTGGAGAAGCTTAGTAATATAAATGTGTCCAGTTTGATAGTTAATAGGTTAATTCTATTATCAGTTATGAGTTTGTAGTTAACCTTCTATTAAAACTCTGAAGGAGGAAGAATACAATGAAGATGACATAGAGCCCAGCTTCTTGTTAGAGCATGTTACTGAGCAAACATGCTACCTAACACACAAGTTAAATGCTGTTTGTTGTTCATGGGGCTTTATTTGGAGGGTCGCTCTTCTGGATGTTTTTTAATACACTGCATTCCAACAGCACTGGCCCAAGCCTGTTATTTCCACCTTATTGCCCACATGGTTTTTACTCTGGTGCTGATGTGCATAAGTGTGATTGTTTCTGTGGTTTTCTTACAGCTTCTGGAGAGTTACAAATTGTGTGAAAGGTCATAGGTCAGTTTATCTTTCCAGATATAGAACAAAGCAAAACTCTAAAATTCTGGTCTTAGCAAAGTAATCTTGTAAGTTTTTTTTTTTTTAATTTTTTTTTCAACGTTTTTTATTTATTTTTGGGACAGAGAGAAACAGAGCATGAACGGGGGAGGGGCAGAGAGAGAGGGAGACACAGAATCGGAAACAGGCTCCAGGCTCCGAGCCATCAGCCCAGAGCCTGACGCGGGGCTCGAACCCACGGGCCGCGAGATCGTGACCTGGTTGAAGTCGGACGCTTAACCGACTGCGCCACCCAGGTGCCCCAATAATCTTGTAAGTTTAATTTGCCTTTCCATGATTAAAAACAAAGAACAAGTGAACAAAACAGCTTAAAAATAAAATCAGAGGTCATTAGCACAGAATAATAGTCTTGAGCCAATGGAGAAAACAAACAACACACACACACACACACACACACACACACACACACACCATATACATACACATACATGCTCTCGATTATGCCTGCTCCTCTTATCTCTCTTTATAGTATTTCTTTTTTTATTTTTTTTAATGTTTATTTATTTTTGAGAGAGAGAGACAGAGCATGAGCAGGGGAGGGGTAGAGAGAGAGAGGAGACACAGAATCCAAAGCAGGCTCCAGGCTCTGAGCTGTTAGCAGAGACTCCGAAGTGGGGCTCAAACTCACAAACCATGAGATCGTGATCAGGGCCGAAGTCGGCTGCTTAACGGACTGAGCCACCCAGGCACCCCTCTTTATAGTATTTCTTAGCTGTGCTTTTTTCCTAAAGGCTGAGAACATTTTGTGGTATTTTTGATGGGAGAAAGGATCACTAGGATCCTACACTATAGGTCTTCAATTCATAGGAACTGGTGGTAAAAGGGAAAGATAATTGAGTCATTGTGATGAGGGAGCCAAAGGCAACCTGAGGACAAAGCACAAGCGAACACCCTGCACCCACCCCCTCCAGAAACCCATAGACTCAGTTTCCTGGGGTCCTAACATAACCCTCCCCTCCATAATGATGTAGGGAACAAAGGCAAGAAGGAAATGGCAGATAAAATTAAATATCCTTATAACCTGCAGCCCTTTGACAAATACTTGGGATAGGCAGAGTATCACATTTTTCTCCAGGAACTCCCTACTGTCTTAATGCCTTAATGCCTTACTAGAGGAACAAACAACCTTAGCTTGACAATTGCTAGGCCTCCAGCCTCCTATGAGTCTTCTTTAGCGTTTGAAAGTCCTTTTGGAAACCTCCCTTTTGCCTTTACCTTCCCCAACTCCATAGTATATATTCAGTTACTCCTCACCACCCCAGTGCAGCTCTTTCCGCCCACAGGTCCTGTTCCTGTGCTTTAATACAATCTTTTTGCACCAAAGATGTCTCAAGAACTCTTTCTTGTCTGTCAGCTCTGGACTGCCACCACCACTCTAAAAACCACATCAGTTATAACTCAGCAAGGATAAGTGATCCAAGCTATAAATATACTGGTAATTCAAGAATATTTAGAAAGTTCTACTGATAAATTTAATTAATGGAGTATCGTAGTGGATGTAGTAAGTTGTTTCTTACCTCAAAATCTCCTTTTAATATTTTAATATTTATTTAAGATTTTAGTGAAAGATGTTCTCCTTTTTGGGACTTCCTCTTCTTCCTTTTGTTTCTTTATCGTAAATTCTATCTTAGGGAGCAAAGTGAATCTTTGTTCTTTGTAACTGCAAAAGACTTGTTTTTAAAGAAAAAACTTATTAAGAAACAATAATTTCTGTTAATAAATTACAGAACTGGAAGATGTGTTGCTTAATTGTAGCCATCCTTAACCCTGGTTGCACATGGGACTCTTATAGACTCCTGCTTCTTAAAACTTACGTGCATGTGAATCATCTGGAGAT
Organism: Herpailurus yagouaroundi; assembly: GCF_014898765.1. Lineage (NCBI taxonomy): Eukaryota > Metazoa > Chordata > Mammalia > Carnivora > Felidae > Herpailurus > Herpailurus yagouaroundi. The sequence goes on along the minus strand of NW_024412429.1, from coordinate 30,154,494 downwards.
CTTATTAAAATGCAGATTTTGATTAGGAAGTTCTGGGATGAGGCCTGAGATTCTGCATTTATAAGCCCCCAGGTGATGTTGATGCTGCTAGTCTGTGGACCACAATTTGAATAGCAAGGAGAGAGAGCTTTTAAAAATTGTTAATACAGAGGCCATGCCTAGAACAGATTCAGATTCATAGTATACAATGTGGGATGCAGGAATTTTTTAATACAGATAATCCACAGATTATCTAGAGTTTGGATGAGCTAGAAGGCAATGTCAGTCCTGACTGTGTATTAGAATCTTCTGCAAACCATTAATGATGAAATTTCTGAATCTCAATAGTTTTAAATGTTTATAGCCAATGATGATGTAAAAAAACCACTATTCTAGGGGTCATTACATTATGTCATTGTATTAAATTAATGAAACTGGGTGAGATTTTGGGTATGTGCATAATTTTAGGGGTAGCTGCTCATAATTATCCATTAATTTTTAAAGGACCTGATAACCCTGAAAAACATTATAATCCACTGACTTAAAAAAGTCTAAACTAGAGATGGATTATTTTTTATGAAAAGATCCTTTATAAAATGGTCACATAGTAATGTAAACTCCTGAGCTATTCTATAATGTTCAAATGTGATAGTACATCTAATCTTAAATACCATTGATTGTAAGATAACACAAGTATGTAATGTGTCACTAAAATAATAATAATAATAAGAAATGCTCCTGATTAAACAATGATATAACACTTACTACAACATGCATTCTAATTTCAAATAGGCTAAAAAGGTTTTAAACTATGCTCTGGAATCAATGAAACATGCTGTTCAATTTTGGAAATTCTCTGTCCATAGAACTCTTCAGAAACACACAGATTATCTAAAGGGATTTCAGATTTGTATGTCTCACTCACTTATTTTTAATTGTAATGCTACTATTATGGACAATATATAGTGAGGGTGAAATACCTTTCTAAGTCTGTATGTTACCAAAAATGGTAGAAATCAGCCTCCTCCATTCTATTCTATTTCATTATTTAAATTCAGTTTAATAAAGGTTTAAAGTTTAACTTTTACAGACAGAAATTATTAGCATTTTATTAAATAATAACATTTGTAATATATGTACATATATATTTGTAATATATACACATTTAATTAATATAATACATATAACACATATAATATTTGTAATATATATACATATACACACATATATAAATATATAGATTCACATATAAACATATACACACACATATAAATAAATAATAAATATTTATTTAATATTTTATTAACTTAATTTATTAATTTTATACAAACATATACAAACATATAAATAAATAAATAATAAATATTTATTTACATATATATGTGCACACACAATTGTATTTCCTAATTTATAAGCTATAATAGCAACTAGAATAAAATAAAACACACTACTTAGAAGATATTTTATTTTATTTATTTATTTATTTATTTATTTTTTAAATTTTTTTTCAACGTTTATTTATTTTTGGGACAGAGAGAGACAGAGCATGAACGGGGGAGGGGCAGAGAGAGAGGGAGACACAGAATCGGAAACAGGCTCCAGGCTCTGAGCCATCAGCCCAGAGCCCGATGCGGGGCTCGAACTCACGGACCGCGAGATCGTGACCTGGCTGAAGTCGGACGCTTAACCGACTGCGCCACCCAGGCGCCCCTTAGAAGATATTTTACACATTTACTTACATTCTTCCTGCAGTCTGGACCTGTCTCTTTTTTTAATATTAGGGATGACAGCTGAGTAGATCTGAATTTCAAAAGTTGTCCACTAGCACCTAGAGGGAGGACCTAACTGGAATATAGAGAAGCTTTTGACTAAGAGGTCAGAATTTGTAAGGCTTCAAGATCAACACCAGCAGGTTTTATATCTAAAATAGAATTACAATGATTTGCAAAGTTTGTTAACAAAGTTTCAAATATTTTGTAAGTAGAAAATCTTGTCAATTTGAATAGATAAAAAATCATGAAGAAAACTTTGAAAATTTATAACTAAGAAGATGCTGAAAATGCTTGATTTAATCTCTGCTTTTGATTTCCAAAGAAGTTTTGAGGAGTATATACAGTGTGAAATAAAGTATTCTGTATTTTAAAACAAAAATATATCCTTTCTATTTACAATGTTGTTCATTTTACAGGAGTACCTCCAAGATTATGTAGTTGTCTTCTCAAGAGAATCAATTGAAATGTACTGAATGAAACAGTTTAATAAAATGACTGGCTACAAAATCAATATCTTTTTTACACAAGGAATGACCATCCATATTCTAATGAAAAAGAATCCTTCTGTAGCAGCAACAAAAAATATAAAATACCTAAGGAAAAATTTAAGTGGAGATATAAAGGACCAATATGATAAACTCCAAAATGTTGATGCAGATCTAATAATACTTGAATAATTTAAAATACATGTTATATTTTAATGAGAAGACTAAGTATCATACAATAGCCATTTTCTGTGAATTAATTAGATCCAAATGAAACTTTTTTGAAAACTCCAGTAAATACTTCTGAGATTGACTTGGAATAATACATTTCTAAAATGGTCTACACAATTTTTTGTGTGTGGTAAGAAGAGTAGTAGATGTGCATTTCCTCACCAAGATTTAAAATTGTGTAAAGCTGATAAAAAGTAAATCACTTAGGCACTTGAATAGAAATGTATCAATAAATCAGTGAAGTAAAACAACTAAGAAGAAACCCTAGCATTTTGGGAAAATATAGTATATGATGCGCATGTTATTTCAAATTGAAGGAATAAAAATAAATTATTCAGCAAATAGTATTGGAACAACTGTCTGTTAAAAAATTGATGTTAGATTCCCTATTTCATAACTTTATACCACAATAAATATTTAACTATAAAAATAGAAGCAATATAAGTATTAAAAGAAAATACAGGTAAATATTTTTAAATCTTGATGTAGGAGGAGAGATCTTTCCAAGTAGGTCACCAAAGGTAAATTAATTAAGGAAAATATAGATAGATTTAAGTACATAAACTTTTAATTTTTATACACTAAAATCAGCATATGAATATAAAAGATGAATAATAAACTAAGAAGATATTATGGCATATATAATAGATGAGATATACCATTTACAGAAATCAATAATGAAAAGGCAACTACCCTAACCAAAGAGCAGAGAAACCATACAGGAAGAAACATAAAGGAACACCAAACACAAAAGTTAACCAAATTAGATGAAATTAAAGGACATATTGTATCATTTAGCCATTTTTGTGTAACAACATTCCCAATACAATGGCTAAGAAAACAATGATTTGGTATCAAAACTCACACATCTTTTGGTTGGCTGTGAGTTGCCTGCCTTGGAATGATCTTTCCGAGGCTTGCTTTTGTTTCTATATGCAGCTGGTGCCTGTGTGTAGCTGAGGCTTGCCTAGGATTGTTTACCTAGGGCAGTTTTGCTCCATGTGTCTTTCATTCTCTGCTAGAGTTCCACGTATTTCTCATCCATTTTTTTGTTATCAGTTGGCTAGTGCAGCATGTCTTTCTTGTGGCGATGCTAAAAGTATAAAAGTGCAAGCCCAGTTGGGCAATAGGAGGGATTGCAAAGTCACATGGTAGAAGAAATGGATACAGGCAGCAGCAAAGATTTGGGGTCATTGATATAATCTATTAGATATTATCTTTTTGCACATCGGTTAGTGAAGATTCTTTACGAAGCTTATAATATTCAGTGTTGTCAAAAGTGTTAGAGAATTGGTACTCCAATTTCCATTTCCTTTTGCTAGTGGGGGTATAAATGAATAATAAACTATTTGGAAGGACATTTTAAGAGTATGCTTCAAAATCTTTTTTAAAAGTGTGAATTTTTACCCAACAGTTCCATTTTAGAGAATTTATTGCAAGAAAATAATGAGTGAAACATGGAAAATTGCGAAAGTTTAATCTGGGCTAATGTAGACCTGGTTGCACATGTAGGACTATCTTATATGTGTCTGTGTATGTGTACGTGTGTGTGTGTGTGTGTGTGTGTGTGTGTGTTTTGTAGTTGGCATTTTTCATTGATTGATGCTTGGGCCCATTATATATTTTGAATATCATCTCTGAGTATAAGGATATTAAGCACTATATTGTTTGTAATAGCAAATACATGAAAATGTTCTTTGTTACATTAACATAAAATTGGCAAAAATATATGTTGCTATGTCCACACAGTGGGTTACTAGAGAACTATTGAGATAATGATACTTATATTTATTGAAACCATGATGATGTCACGTATTTAAATCATGAAGTCATGAAAGAAATCTATGCAATATTGATTACCTGGAAAGCAGGGGCCTATTTTAATAATACATATGATTATATGGGCATTTAATATATGAAAAAATATTTATCAAGGTATTTCTAAGTAAAGGACTATAGGTGATTTTATTTCCTTACAGTTTTTTAATATATTTTATTTGTAGTTTTATGCACTGAGACATTTTTATAACCATAAAAAGACTGACAATCTATTTTTATTTTTAAAAAGTTTTATTGAGAATTTCATTATTATTAGCTTGGGGAAAATATATGGGTAATGACAATGTATGTTGTGGAGTCAAAACATCCCATAGAAAATACCTACAGTTCTTAAAGGACAGATTTGTCCAGTCCCATCACAAATGAGAGTCTGTTCCCTTTTGAGCAAAGGGACATGACTCAATAAAATTAATAAGAGAAATTCAAATGTATAGAAAGTAGAGTATTAGTAAGGAAGGTATGGACACTGTTATATACACATACATACCCAGCCATGGCTTCTATAAAACTAATGTTTGCTTGGTTCTGTAAAAGGAGGAAATATTTCAGGGTTTATGGTAAAGTCATTTTGGAGGTAGAGAAGGTTGGGTTGGAAAAGATTCCACATTTGTCACGCTTTTTTTCAGGTTTAATAAAAAAAGCGAGTCTGATTTAGTGAATGGAACATTGTTAGAAGTCAGAAAAATATGTCTGTTTCTCATTATACTTTTCATTTGTAACATGACTTTGATGAAGGCCCTCCTCTTAGCATGAAAGTCATTAATCAACCAAAGGTATGTAAAACATTTACGATTTTAATGCAGATATTCAATAAACTTATGAATACTGGTTAAAAATAAAACTAAGAATCATTTTGTTTATTATATGCCTTGAGGATCCACTAAATATTTTCTGCTTTTGAGTATAAAATAAGAAAATTAATTAAAAGCTTAATTAGCCATAATATATTTTTTTGAAGAAAAACAGCAGCGGGTAATTTTATTGTTATTATTTGAGGCAATAAGAGACTATTGAGTGGGGGGGCAAGCATGCAGGTAATGAAGAGTTATTGAGTTTTATTGAAAAATCCAAATTTCAATGACAGATTTTGCAGATTTTTGACCAGTGTTCCATAGGTTCTATTTCAAAGTTCTGTTTGAGATTTGAAAAATGAGTTCTATTCCAAAAATAATTTTTGAAAAACCTTTAATTTGTTCCATCTCTGCAGTGTATTGATGAAGAAACTGAGATTCAGAGTAGGCTTCTACCCTAGCTCAGTGATTAATAACACCTGGTAGGTGTGGTTGAACAAAATGCTTTCACATCATTGTTACATTTGGTCATCACCACCATCATGTCACCTAGGTTCAATAGTTATCAGTACCCACCATACGCCAGATGAGGAAATGGACACCCAACAGGTTTCAACAGCCTACTTAAGAGATGGAACGCCCATCTCCACTCCTAGTCCAGCTTCTTCTCCTTTATTCCTTCTCCAAAGCACTTTCTACCTGACCAGGCTGCCTCCTGTTCATAATGGTTCTCTCTGGTACATGCTCCAAACCAGGGATGTTGTACCATTTAACTTAGAGTATTTATTTATTTATTTATTTTTATTTTTTATTTTATTTTTTTATATTAAATATAATTTATTGTCAAATTGGTTTCCATACAACACCCAGTGCTCATCCCAACAGGTGCCTTCCTTAATGCCCATCACCCACTTTCCCCTCTCCCCCACCCCCCCATCAACCCTATGTTTGTTCTCAGTATTTAAGTGTCTCTTGTGTTTTGCCTCCCCCCCCTCCCCCCCCCCCCCGGTAACTTTTTCCCCCGTTCCCCTCTCCCTTGGTCTTCTGTTAAGTTTCGCAGGATCCACATATGAGTGAAAACATATAGTATCTGTCTTTCTCTGCCTGACTTATTTCACTTAGCACAACACTCTCCAGTTCATCCACGTAGCTACAAATGGCTAGATTTCATTCTTTCTCATTGCCAACTAGTATTTCATTCTATATATAAACCACATCTTCTTTACCCATTCGTCAGTTGATGAACATTTAAGCTCTTTCCATAATTTGGCTATTGTTGAAAGTGCTGCTATAAACATTGGGGTACAAGTGCCCCTATGCACCAGCACTTCTGTATCCCTTGGGTAAATTCCTATCAGTGCTATTGCTGGGTCATACGGTAGATCTACTTTTAATTTTTTGAGGAGCCTCCACACTGTTTTCCAGAGAGGCTGCACCAGTTTGCAGTTCCACCAACAGTGCAAGAGGGTTCCCGTTTCTCCACATCCTTGCCAGCATCTATAGTCTCCTGATTTGTTGATTTTAGCCACTCTGACTGGTGTGAGGTGATATCTCAGTGTGGTTTTGATTTGTATTTCCCTGATGAGGAGTGACGTTGAGCATCTTTTCATGTGCCTGTTGGCCATCTGGATGTCTTCTTTAGAGAAGTGTCTATTCATGATTTCTGCCCATTTCTTCACTGGATTGTTTTTCAGGTGTGGAGTTTGGTGAGTTCTTTATAGATTTTGGATATTAGCCCTTTATCTGATATGTCATTTGCAAATATCTTTTCCCATTCTGTCGGTTGCTTTTTAGTTTTGTTGATTGTTTTCTTTGCAGTGCAGAAGCTTTTTATCTTCATGAGGTCCCAATAGTTTGTTTTTGCTTTTAATTCCCTTGCCTTTGGAGATGTGTCAAGTAAGAAATTGCTGCGGCTGAGGTCAGAGAGGTTTTTTCCTGCTTTCTGCTAGGGTTTTGATGGTTTCCTGTCTCACATTCAGATCCTTCATCCATTTTGAGTTTATTTTTGTGGATGGTGTAAGAAAGTGGTCTAGTTTCATTCTTTTGCATGTTGCTGTCCATTTCTCCCAGCACTATTTGTTAAAGAGACTATCTTTTTTTCCATTGAATATTCTTTCCTTCTTTGTCAAAGATTAGTTGGCCATACTTTTGTGGGTCTAATTCTGGGGTTTCTATTATATTCCATTGGTCTATGTGTCTGTTTTTGTGCCAATACCATACTGTTTTGATGATTAAAGCTTTGTAGTAGAGGCTAAAGACTGGGGTTGTGATGCATCCCGCTTTGGTTTTCTTCTTCAATATTACTTTGGCTATTTGGGGTCTTTTGTGGTTCCATACAAATTTTAGGATTGCTTGTTCTAGCTTCGAGAAGAATGCTGGTGCAATTTTGATTTGGATTGCATTTAATGTGTAGATTGCTTTGGGTAGTATTGACATTTTAACAATAGTCTTCTAGAACTGATACATGAATTCAGCAAAGTCACAGGATACAAAATTAATATACAGAATTTGGTTGCATTTTTATACACCAATAATGTAGCAACAGAAAGAGAAATACAGAAACTGATCCCATTCACAATTGCGATAAGAATCATAAAATACATAGGAATAAACCTAACCAAAGATGTAAAAGATCTGTATGCTGAAAACTATAGAAAGCTTATGAAGGAAATTGAAGAAGATACAAAGAAATGGAAAAACATTCCATGCTCATGGATTGGAAGAATAAATATTGTTAAAATAACTTAGAGTATTTAAAGAGACTTCCATCGAAACTGCCATTATTAGAAAGGATTGATCTCAAAATAGCAGTCCTGTGTGTAAATACGTCCAATAATGACCAACACTAGCAAGTAAGTACTGAGAACAGTATGAAACTTTTACTTAGTAATTTTACAGGATGGCTGTGTGTGTGTGTGTGTGTACAAATTGCTTTATGTGTATCTCTTCTATAGCAGATTTTAATAAATGGTATATTTGTAACTTTAAAAGTTATATTAAAGACCTATTATTTGAACACTGTAGCATTGTAGGCATAAAAGTTCTTTATTTTCTCTCAACAAGTTTTAATGATATAATTGATTTTGAATTGGTTTTTATATAGTGTATTGTATTCCTTTCAAGTCAACTAAATTCCTGTAAGTTCTATATGTTCATTAAAAACACTTGCTTACTTAGGGGCGCTTGGGTGGCTCAGTCGGTTCAGTGTCTGACTTCGGCTCAGGTCATGATCTCACAGTTTGTGAGTTCGAGCCCCGCGTCAGGCTCTGTGTTGACAGCTCAGAGCCTGGAGCCTGCTTCGGATTCTGTGTCTCATTCTCTCTCTGCCCCTCACCCACTTGTGTTCTGTCTCTCTCTGTCTCTTAAAAAAAAAAACAAAAACACTTGCTTACTTCAATTATGACTCTTAGGAGTAGGAGTGGTAGATGAGAAAATGTGTATCTGAGGCACCCTTATAATGTCTGTCCTCCCTGTTAATTGATACATGCATAAAAACCTGTATGGGACCCTCAAGGATCTATTTGCTGAGGGACCAGGGAGTCTATGGAAAAGCACACATTTTAAGAATCCTGGTTCAGAATTTGTTTTGTGAAGATCTTATCATGTCCTCAGACATGAAAAATAAAATAAATGATAATGGCCACATTATATTCCACTATATATATCTACTAGATTTTATTTAACCATTCCTCTCTGGTTAGACATTTGAGATACTTAAGATGTTTTTGAATCTTTGTTATTGTTTAAAATAATACTGAAATGAGCATCTTAGTGCATGTATCTTTGCATGCATCTCTAGTAATTTTTATAGGAGGAACTCATATAAATGACATTATTGTACAAATTTACACTTTCACCAATTTAAAATAATCTTTCTACTGCAAAATTTCACTAATCTTGAATCATACATCATTTTACCTAACATTACTGATTAAAAATGTTTCCTCAGTATATTAGGGCATTTACCATTTTATATCAGAGTGAACTTTTAAAAATGTATTTACATTTTTGTGATCTGTACGTTTTTGTGATCTGTAAGTAACACGTATCTTTCTACATCTGAGATTTATGTAAAATAATATATGGAATCAGAGAATCTGTGATTCTCTCTGGGATTATCTCTGAGTTGAAGGATGATGGTATTTGTTTTCCTTAAATTTTTTGTAAGTTTCTGACCACATAATATTTTACATATAAAAAATACAAAAAAGATTAATGTCTCCTTATTTGCAAGCAAGATACATAAAATATAACAAGATATATATGTATTATCTGATGTGGTTTGAAGAGTTGGGGTTGGAGCCCACGGCCAAGAAAGAATTGTTGAAATGAGATATCTTCAGTGTAAAAAGTTGGTTTTATTAAAGCATGGGGACAGCGCTTGTGGGCGGAAAGAGCTGCACTGGGGTTGTGAAGAGTGACTGATTATAAAAGGTTTTCTACACTATGGAGGCTGGTGTCAGGGTTCCAGGAAATTGAATCTATAGGTTTCTGGAAGTTTGGCTATTGATAAAATTGGTTTTTCCTTGTAAATATTTAAGACAGTTGTAACTGAATGAGACTCATGTCCTCTATGACTGTGATCTTTATCAGTTAACCATTTGTTTTTCCCTTTTCTTTGTTCTTGGGCAGCCAGGAGTACCTGAGGAATGGCACACTAACTCCACCTGGGGAGAGAGGGGTGCTAGCTTGTGCTTTGCCCTCAGCTTGCCTTTGTTTTCCACATCATTATCACACTGAACTTTTGTTCAGTGTTTTTACAAGACTTATTCAACATATGAAGGATTTCAGTCTATACACACTGCCCATTTCCCTCAAAAGAGCTGTTTTTCATCTCGATAGCAATGTGAATGGGGTAGGACTATAAAAAATAGCCAATTGAAGATACAGCAAAACTGATATCTTGAAGATACTCCCAGCATTTGTAAGCTGCCAGATACCCTAACATATATAGTGAAGTACTTAAGTATATAGGAACAAAATCACTTGAATAAAAGAACCAAATTACTTGAATATTACTCCAAATGTTATACTTACTTCTTGAATGACCTTGAGCAAGACAAATTTGTATGCCTCAGTTTCCTCATCTGTGAAATGGGATATAAATGGAACCTATATTTAAAGGGTATCATAAAGATGAAGTGAGAAACTGTACAGAAAGGATCTAGAAATCCTGGCACTTAATAAATTCTTAAAAAAATGATGACTATTACTATAATCAGGTCCTTCCTTATTTTATGTTTACCGAAATTTAGTTTCCTGTGGAAGAACACAATTACCAGATAGTTGAATGGGAGTGAGGATTGTTGTAATTATAATTTCATTTGCCTTTTGTGAAAATCTCTGTGACATCAAGGAGCTGGAATGACACAAACAGAGGCAGAGCCAATGAGAAGCAGAAATTATGTTCATGAGATAGTAAAAAAAATCTAGGTAGTCCACAGCATACCACTATTCTAATACACTATTAATTATTAATATTAATGAACTAAATGATTGCTTATGTTTCGCCTTAACATAAAGATGAAATATATTTTAAGACTTAATGTTTTATACAATATTTATGTAATATACAATCTTTGCAAAATAAACAGCTATATGCCATGGCAGTATGTTTCACGTATTCATCCTAATCCATCACTAGGTAGCAAAGTTTCTGATATTTTTTTACCCTAGAGGACAGGCAGTGGGGCTAAGGCATTGTCCAGAATGATTCTCCTACTAGGGAAGCAAGTGGTGAATTGAAAGAAGTTTATGTGCTGGTTTAGTACATTTGTTCTGTAGATAGAACTGGCAAGGATCTAACTACCATGATATAACAAATCTAGAGTTGCTTTTTTAAAAAAATCAGTTAAGTATGACAGGAAATGTTACAAGTACAACATCTGTGATGAATGATTAAGCAAAGATTGAATATGTTTATTGTAAGTAGAAATCCACTTCCAATGACCTTGGTGATAATGATAGAGTGAAATAATTTTAAAAACCATTCTTTGACAACTGTAGGACATCAGTGAAAGAAAATGAGGAACCACAAAAAGCCCAAAATAACCAAAGAAGGATAAGAAGAGAAAAAAGAAATATAAAAGTTGGAGTCATCACACTTCCTGATTTCAAACTCTATTCCAAAGCTATAGTAATCAAAATCATGTGGTATCAGCATAAAAACAGGCATGTAGACCAATTGAAGAGAATTGTGAGCCCAGAAAGAAATCCACACATATATGGTAAACTAATCCTTGACGAGGGTGCAAAGAATATACAATGGGAAAGGGAAAGTATTGGGAAAACTTGAAATCCACATGCAAAAGAATGAATTTGGACTTTTATACCATATACAAAAATTAACTCAAAATTGATTAAACAATTAAATGTAAGAACTGAGACCATAAAACTCCTAGAAGCAAACATAGTGGGTAATCTCTTTGACATCAGTCTTGTAAATGATTTTTTTCACTATTTCATCAAAAGCACGGGCAACTAAAGCAAGAATAAACAAGTGAGACTATCAAACTAAAAATTTCCGTACAGAAAAGGAAATAATCAACAAAATGAAAAGGCACCCTACAGAAGGGAAGAAAATATTTGTAAACCATATATCTGAAAAGAGGTTAGTATAAAAAATATATAAGGAACGTATCCAACTGAATAACCAAAAAACCCACAGGTAACCTGATTTAAAAAATGGGCAAAGGACATGCATGGACATTTTTCCAAAGAAGATATACAAATAGTCAACAGGTATATGAAAGAGTGCTCAACATCACTAATCATCAGGGAAATGCACAATGATATATCACATCATACCTGTTAGGATGGCTATTAGAGATTTGTCATAAAGATAGAGTGCTGGTGAGGATGCAGAGAAAAGGGAAAACTTGGGGAATGTAAAAAAGGGAATATAAATTGGTCCCACCCCTATGGAAAAACTCTATGGAGTTGCCTCAAAAAATTTAAAACGGAACTACAAAAAAAAAAAAAAAATAGAACTACCATATGACCCAGCGATCTGATTTCTGGATATATATATCCAAAGGAAGTTAAATCAATACCTCAAAAAGATATTTGCATTCCTCCATTCAATGTAGCATTATTCACAATAGCCAAGGTGTAGAAATAACTTAAGTGTCAGTTGATGGATGAATGGATAAAGAAAATGTGGAACATATACACAATGGAATTATTTAGCCATAATAAGGAAGGAAATTTTGCCATTTTCAATAGTGTGGATAAACTTGGAGGACAGTATGCTAAGTAAAGTAAACCAGACACAGAAAGTCAGATACTATGTGATCTCACTTACATGTGGAATATATGTAGCTGAAAAAGTCTTAAGTTATAGAACCAGAGAGTAGACTGGTGGTTGTCAGGGGCTGGGGGTGGGGTAGATGAAATGGGGGAGAACGTTGATCAAGGAGTACAAATTTTCTGGTATCAGATGAAGTGCTTGGGATCTAATGTGCAGTAAGATGATTATAGTTAATACTATGCTGTATATTTGAAATCTACTAAGAGAGTAGAACTTAAGTGTTCTTACCACGATCACACACAGAAGGTAATTATACAGTAATGCATATGTTACTTAACTTGATTATAGTAATCATTTCACAATGTATATTAAATAATCATCTTGTACCACTTAAAAAAATCACATTGCATATTTGAATATGTACAATTCTTATTCCTACCATACCTCAATAAAAGCTGGAAAAATTTTTTCTTTTAATTTTTCTTTTAAAAAAATGTTGATGTTACTAATGGACTAAAAGTCTCAACTAGGGGCACCTGGGTGGCTCAGTCGGTTAAGCGTCCGACTTCGGCTCAGGTCATGATCTCGCGGTCTGTGAGTTCGAGCCCCGCATCAGGCTCTGTGCTGATGGCTCAGCGCCTGGAGCCTGTTTCAGATTCTGTGTCTCCCTCTCTCTCTGACCCTCCCCCGTTCATGCTCTGTCTCTCTCTGTCTCAAAAATAAATAAACGTTAAAAAAAAAATTAAAAAAAAAAAAGTCTCAACTAAATGTTACTTAAGCTCTTCACTCTATTCTCTCCCAGAACTTCAAAAGTATTTTTTTTTGAAAAATTCCCTTAAAATTAGCTCTAGGCTGAAATATTTTCACAAACATTTTCATGTTTATACTTACCTTGTAAATCCAGAACCCAGGCAGCTTTGGGGCTGGTTACCAGTGAATTAATCTGGTCACCTGCTTCGAGCTGCTATTTTAAGGTCACTGTGCTGTGCAGTGTATACATTTTAGAGAATCTGTCCAATGTGGTGTCACAGAAAAGTTGACTATACTTCCATGTAAAGAAGGGCTTGGTGAACATCTGATCGTTAAACCATCCCTTTGACCATATTTTATTTCATTGTAAATGGAGATTACCATGCAGAGGAATACCTGCCACTTTCTGGATGATTCCTAACTAAAGGATCATGTCATTCACAGGTCAGAATATACTCTCAACTCTTAGCATTCCTATTACTTCAGACTCATTGAGAAGCTATTTTTGAAATATTTTTCATCGTTTGCTAATTTTTAATGAGTAGAAAATATGACAGAAAACACACTGAGAATAAACAAAGTAGTTTTTTTATGAGGTTTTCACTAGATGGATCTCTCATAAAGGCTCTATTCAGTAGAACCTTAGTTTTACTGCATTCTAGGGTTCTAGAGCAAATTCTGGAACTGAGGCTTAGATATACATATATTAATATATATAACATATATTAATATATATTATATATATATATACATATATAATATATATATATGTGTAAAACCTTCCTTTCTCCCAGTCTAAAAGTCAATCCTTATTGACATTCTCTGTTTCCTTTTCATATTTATTTTGTTCTTTCTTATTATGGCATGTATTCCTGGACATTTATATATTTGTAACCATTAGAGAAAAAAAGGAAAAGCACCTTAAAGAAGGCAAATCAAGGGGCCTGAAAGTTACCAGCAACCTAGAAATAGTTACACTCTTGTTAGCACACTTTTAGTAATGAAAAGAAATTTTTATCATTAACTTGGATTTATTAACTTCTTGAAATTATCATGGATATAAAAGTGGCTCTAATCTGCTAATACTCTATGGTGCTCAACAAAATTATTTTCATATAAAACAGGATAAGACATAATCCTGTTCCTAACTAAATATTATTTTTCAGCCATGAGCCAAATTTTTCTAGCTAAATGAATTAAAAAATAATACAAATGCATTGCCACTACCCGAGATATAGCAAAATCACATTTTCTGTGATTGTCTCATTGTCTCCTTGGACACTGCCCAACCACCATCAATCTATTTTTCTGAATCACTCCTATGTGTGACCCATAGCTACTTCCATGATCATTGAGATCTCACATCAGTTTGGCTAGTGTTAATGTAAGTAATGATGTTGCATCTTAACTGCTTTACAGCTTCTGTGGGTCTCTGTGAAATTAGGACCAATCTTTTCTCACAATGACTGTGCCTTGTACCTTCTCAATCTGGCTGTATGGTGCTGCTCACATTCTTCACAGCTATCTTTTTTTTTCCATTTTGGTGTGGCAATTTATTTCCTTAGTAAAAACAAGAAAAAGCCAGATGTATATGAGGATACATGATATTATTTGGTTAAAAAATTCACTATTGCTTGCTTTTGTTGGTCTTTCAACCTTTTACTAAACTTCAAACAAAACTGACTTTTGCTGTGTCAGAGAATATCCTGCAAATTGTAGGTGTATATATTATACCATAATATGACCTTGTAATTTCAAATCTATTAAGTAATGGTCATTGTCATAAACCTTATATAATATTTGCTTTTCATTGTTTACATATATTTTGTCATCGGTACTGCGTCCTCACAAAATACGTCCGTTTCTGCAGTATTTATTGATTTATTGATTCTTTAATCTTTATTGATACTTTATTTTCACAACTGTGTACAACTCTTAAATGGATGTTTATTTATATTTTCATGTTCAATCATATAAAAAATAATCTTATGGGGAATTAGCCCCTGGCCACCATCTTTACATATTCCTAATGTATTCTTGTCATGGATTATTTGGTATATTTATCCTCCTATATTTTAAAATCATGAGTGTCCAACTGCTCTAGCCACCAAAGAAATTCTTGTGAACCCAAAAATACATACATTATATTTTTGATGATTCAATTTCAAAATAGAGCTAGTTTCTATTGAGCCCCATAAACCAAGGAGTCTTCTCTTAATATGTGTAAATATGAATTCCAATCATTGGAATATTCTACAAGTTCATTTAAAAAAACATAATGAACTTTTAGAAAGTATAGTTTTTGCCTTTCATTTTAGTAATTGTTATGACTTAAGAAATTTTGTGAAGGTATATATCTGTTTAAACATTTTTTTATAAAATGATTTTTCTGATTATGATGCAGTTGTTGTACAAATTAATAAATTCAGAAAAATACAAAGAAAATAAAAATAACGCATATTCTCATCAGATGGCAAATCATCATTACCTTAAAAAGGCATTTTTAATGCAAGTGAGAGCATATATGTTAGTTAACTTTTTTCTCTTAGCAGTATGTAATGTGATCTTTAATCTAATAGCCATCGTATGAGGTTTCCATGATTTATTTAATAAATGCCCCATTCTTGGACATTTATATTATTCTCATGTCTTTTACAATGATGTAACAAACAGCCTTGAAAATAAATGTTCATGTGGTTTTCTGGTAACTGTTTCAGATCCATCATCTTGAATTAAATTACTGAGTCAAAGATTTGCGTTTCCACCCACACTCTGCCTCCTCTTAGTGATTTAGTACTTTGGGTTGCCCTGATTTCCTTCTGTAAAGCCAGAAAGTGATGTGAGAAACTAATTTACAAAGGATATTGTTTTCCTTTCCCTCTTTCTTGCTCAATTGTCTTAGGCCAGTTCTGCAAAACAGTCTATGTGAGCAGGTTATTTGTAGGAGGGTAAGTGGAGAATAAGCAGCAGCACTGGAAGCAAGTTCGAGCATCAAGAGAGTAACTACAATGCACTAACAAAGTCTCAGCCATCTCAAGGACAGAACAGGGGCCCAGGTGGCTCTACAGAATTTCTTGAATTGAGATGGGTCTTTGTAACCCTTTCCTGCCTCTGCCCCCAGCCCTTTGACTGGTCCTTAGATCAAGGTGGGCTGCCGCACGTGGGCAAGGCAGTGCTTGTGCTCAGCATTTGGGTGGGATGAATGCCTTATCCCAAAGTGGGGGTCTGGGCGATGAACTACTATGTGTTCAGCACCTTGGCTCCTTGGATTTTGCATTATCAACCAAGAAGAGATGAGATGTAAGTCAAAAGAAATGTCTCTTATAGTTTGGCTCCCTCTCTCTCTAACTTTTTTTTTTCCTTCCCCTCCCCCATGGTCTTCTGTTAAGTTTCTCAGGATCCACATAAGAGTGAAAACATATGGTATCTGTCTTTCTCTGTATGACTTATTTCACTTAGCATAACAGTCTCCAGTTCCATCCACGTTGCTACAAAAGGCCATATTTCATTCTTTCTCATTGCCAAGTAGTATTCCATGGTGTATATAAACCACAATTTCTTTATCCATTCATCAGTTGATTCAATAAATTTCATATTAAAAAAAAAGAAAAAAAATGACTCTCCATTGAGAAAGTTTTGGTCTTGCCTGGCACCTGAGTTGGAAGATGTATTTGAGTAGGTTCTTTCTCAAATTTCTTCCACTTCTTTCTCAAATCTTGCTCTAGAATTCAAAATAACATTTACCGTGATATGAGAAGAAGACATCTTGAGCCATTTATTGACAAAGCAGTGACATTAAACACTACCTATTTTATACACCAGGTTAAGAGTTTACTGGATGAACAAATCTTACTGTGAAAATAATTGTTACTGATTATATAACAAAGTGGCTTACTGTGTTTTGGCAATTAAACCAAATTTTGACAATTAAAAAATTCTGTGAACTTCCCCCCCAGTAATCTACTTGTAATTTTTTGTTAAATATTTGTTGGCTACAGAGTTTTGTTTGGGGACAGTTTAATTGCTGTTGTACATGGTTGTACTTATTGAATATTCATATTGTTTCTGTTGCCTAAGATGAAAAATTAGAATCATTTAACAGCATTAAAATATTTAATAGAAACACAGTTCTTTGTTGCCATATTTTGTAAGTGCAGAGATGAGGGTTAATATGGAGAGAGTCATTTGGAGTACATTCTACTATGTATCTCCCACTGGATGTACATATAAATCATGGACAGAATGCATAAAGCAGATATTTGAAGACTCTAAAAAATAAATAGTAGCAGATGTGGCGGGGAAGAAGATGAGAATTTGAAGTACCACTAAATTGGTGGTAAGTTCACCATTTTTTCCTTGAATCTTTTGGCTTAGATTCAAGGTAGCCTAAATCTTTAAATACACGTTGGAGTGCACTTGCTAGAGCTCTAGAATTTTCCTCATTCAGACTCTAGGTGAAAGAAAAGTGCCCTTCTGCAAATGAGAAGGGTGGCAGTGAAGGTTCACAGGTGCTTCAGACTCTGAGGGAAGGGAACTTTCTTCCTTGACTAGAGGATGTAAGGTCCCAAGAAGGCAGGAAAAACACTTAGTGCTATTTTTATATCTGTGTCCTCTCACCACTTCACCCAATGGTGCAGTCACAGGGAGTGAGTAGCAGAGGAGGGTAAACAAAACGCCAGCTTTTCAACTGGAGGAGAGGAGAGCTTTGGGAAACCAGAAAGTGGGGTGGGTGGTGGGGTACACATGGGAGTTAGCACTGGGGGAGGAAAGGGACTCCATAGATTTATGAATTTCCGAGCTCACTCTAAGAAACTGCCAAATTGACATCCAAAGTGATAGCACCATTTGCTCTCTCAACCAAAAAAAATATATGAGTGTTTCAGTTGTTCTACATCCTCACCAACACTTGGTATTGTCAGTCTTTTTAATTTTAGTCATTCCAATGTGTACATGTAGTAACGTGTCATTGTAATTTTAATTTACATTTCCCTAATGACTGATGATGTTAAACATATTTCATTTGCCTTTTGGCTATTCATAGGTCTTCTTTAAGGAAGTATCTGTTTGGATGATGTGGGCTCTTATTATTAAGGCTTCTCAGTGTAAGATTTTTTCGCATATTTTGGATGCAAGTTCTTTGTCAGACATATGCAATGTATTTTCTCCCAGTGTGTGGTTTGCCTTTTTACTTTAACAGTGTTTTTGGAAAAGCTGACTATTTATAATTGAAGAAATATAATTTGTAATTTTTTTCTTTTTTGTGTTCTGTCTAGTAAAGATTGTGAAACTTTTCTCCTTTACTTTCTTCTGTAAATTTTATAGTTTTAGCACTTGCAGTCAGTTCTGTAATCCATTTCGAATAGATTGTTATTTGTGGTGTGAAAAGAGTTGAGGTTTTATTCTTTCTCATATGAATATCCAATTGTTCTAGCACCATTTGTTGAAATGAATGTTCTTTCTCTATTGAATTACTTTGGGACTTTTGTTAAAAATCAACTGACAATGTATGTATTGGCCTACTTATGGGCCATATTCCATTCTGCTAATCTGTGTGTCTTTCTTTAAGTCAATACTGCACTGTTTTGATCACTGTAGCTTTGTAATAATTCTTGAAATCAGAAAGTGCTTAAAATGCATTCTTAAAAAAATTAGTTTAGGCTAATTTAAAAACCTTCAGCATTTCTCTTTAAAACTCAGAACTAGCTTATTTTCATCACAAACCTCTATGAGATTTATTGGGATTACACTGAACTATATATATATATATATAGTTAAGGAAAATTCTTTCAGGAAAGAATTAACTTGTTAACAACACCGAGTCTTTCAGTCTATAAACATAGATTTGTATATTTATGTCTCCATTTAGTTAATTCTTCATTAATTTATGCAGCAGTTTTTATAATTTTACTTATATAGGTCTGGCACATGTTTTATTAAATTCATCTCTAAGAATTTCATGTTTTTTGATGTTATTATAAATGGTATTTGAAAATTTGTATTTTGTAGTTGGTAAATAGGAATAAAAATAACTATTATATATATATATTTTTTTGTTTGTTTTTCTTTTTTTTTTTAATTATCTCTTTTATTTTATTTTTTTTTAATTTATATATGAAATTTATTGTCAAATTGGTTTCCATACAACACCCAGTGCTCATCCCAAAAGGTGCCCTCCTCAATACCCATCACCCACCCTCCCCTCCCTCCCACCCCCCATCAACCCTCAGTTTGTTCTCAGTTATATATTGACTTTATATCCTGCTGCCTTAATAAATTCACTTACTGATTCTAGTAGGTTTTTGTAGATTTCTTAGGATTTTCTGTGTTCATTTTCATGTCATTTGTGAACAAAGTCATTTTAGTTTTGCTTCTCTCTTTACAATAGACATTCTTTTTATTTCTTTTTCTTTTGTTATTGATCTGGCTTGGCTCTCTAGTACAACAGTGAATAAAAATGGTGAAAGCAGACATCATTTCCTGTTCTCAATTATGCACTAGGGTGGAAGGAGCATTTAATAATTCAACCTTGAGTATGATGTTAGCTGTAGGAGTTTTATAAATACCCTTTATTAGGTTGAGGAAGTTTCTTTCTAGTTTCTTCCTAGTTTGCCAAGAGTTTTTATCATGAAAGAATGTTAGGCTTTGTACCGATTGAGATGATCATATGATTTTTATTCTTTATTCTGCTTATGTGTTGAATTACATGTATTGATTTTTTAAATGTTATTCAATCTTGAAATCCTGCAATAAACTGTTAAGTCATGGTGAATTACCTTTTTATATAATGTTCCATTCAATTTGGTAATATTCTATTATGAATATTTGCAACTGCATTCATAAGATATTGATCTGTGGTTTTCTTTAAAAATATTTTTTAAAAAACATGCACACACACATATTTTATTATTCTGACTTGTTCTAGGATGAACTTGAGGTGGTTTGAACATATCAAGAGTGTAGCACAACTAATTACTGGCTCAGTGCTCTCTTGCCTACTTGTTGGTAGCTCAGGCCACGCATACCACTAAAACTTCAGCTTCTGGAAGATATTGGTTATTTCTGTATTCATATAGGGGTGGTTCTGTTTTCACTAAGTCCATCTAAAATACAATGTGTGCTCCCATTTTTTAGACTAAGTCCTTTGTTACATCAGGAAATATTTTCCCTATTATTTCTTTGAATATTGATTGATTCTTACCTTGCTCTCATTCTAGAATTCCTATTATACATTGTTTTCTTATATCTGGCCTCATATATATACATGAACACATATAAATATATAGATAGATATGAATATATAATATATATATATTTATCTTTTTACCCTTGTGGTCTGGGTTCTAGAAGAATTTCTCTAGTTTGTCTTTTATCTCCCAAATTCAGATATTTTGCTGTGTCTGATTTGCTGCTCAATACCTCCTCTGTGATAAATTTGACAATAAACAATTGAGGATTAAATGAATTAATATGTTAAACAACTGGACTTAATACTCATCAGCTTTGTTTTCTTAGGGCATTAGCTTTTTAGCTTTCCTGTCTTGTTCCTCAGTGTCCATTAGTTTTCATGTTTAGCATTCTTTTGTCTGTTAATTTCACTCAGCTATAAGGTATTTTTAAAACCTCCTAAGAATTATATATGTCACATAAAAGACAATAAAGATTTGAGTGCAGTGCTAAGAAAAAAAAAATCCATGAAAACTTGCTGTTTTTTTTTCCTCTTTAGATATGGGCTTATCTGGTTCATAATATTCTGGACAACAATGCTATATTACTATTGCTAACTAAAACCACTTAGTATGTGTCAGGCATTGACATTCTATGTATATTAATTTATTTAATCCTTACAATAACATGATAAAATAGTTACCATTAGTGTTCTCATTTTACAGAATATATAACTATAACTATTTATTCATATTAGTAAAAAATAATAAGTGAGTACTGGTCTTAAATTAATTGTATAGTTAATTAATATTGGGGAGTTTTTTTTAGGATCACTCTAGCTGAAATGAACTTCACTATGAGCAATGTTTTTTCCCTTCTCCATATAACACAGACCAAGCATCTTCACAGGCTTGAGGCTAAGAATCTAGAATCTAATAACAACTTGAGTGTTGGAGTTGCATGCCTTACTTTTTACTAAATTTCTTACATTGCCTTAGTTCAGGTCCTAAGCTTCTCTTGTTTGAACTATTACAATTGATTTCTGACTGAGCTCTAGGCTTCAAGTCCTTCATCTATGTCATCCTCCACATGGATGGCTAGAATTATTTTGATCATTTACTTCCTTGATTACAAAACATTATTGGCTGCTCAATAGCATTAGGTCTTATTCTCTGTTCCTAAAAACTGAATCCTAGCCTCACTTACCTCTCTACTGTTGTCTCTAATGACTAACTGAAAGCAAGTAATCCAAGGCCTTTATCCACTCATACAAATATTCTCATCATTCGTGCCTTTGCTGCTAAATGAATTTGCCAGTCTTGACTATGTGCAACCGATAAGGCTATTCTTCTGTTTATATTTGGGGAAAATCAGTTGCAATCATACTCTTACTGTCTACTATTTATTGAAGGCTTACAGTGTACCACGGTACATGCTAAGTCCTTTACATGTATCTGTTTTATAGATAAACAGAGCTGAGGTTTAGAGAAGTAGCCGCCCCAATTCAGTCAGCTAGGAGTTGAACTTAAGGGCATTCTAACTGCAAGCCTGAGTTCTTAGTCAGGACTTCTAGTGCTTTTTGCTTATTCCCTTCATTGAACAAGAAGGATAGAACTAACACTTCAAACCTGACATATGTACCCTGTTTTGGAAGTAATAAGATAAATTGCATCTGGGAAGCTCTGTCAGGAGGAATTTGAAGTTGTTACCGTCCCTTAGTTTGTAGGTAATTGTGAGGTCTCTTGAGTCTAGAGCTTGGCAGTATGTTTGCCAGTACTGATACGCACAAGGTAGAGTATTTTCCCTTCTCCTTTGGTTAAAGGTCAGTTCACTTTTTTCATGTTTACTTTTCATTTGCTGATAAAGGAGAAGAATAAGAGGATAATAGATGTGATCCTTTAATCATGTTTCTTAATATTATGGGTTGACATAAAAACATGGCTTGCTTTATCTAGACAGATGCAGTTTTATAAAATAGTCATGAATGGGCTTTTTGTTTGACTTTCAGAATAATTATGCACATAGCAAGTATATTTTCTGGGAAGTGCATCTTGACTTCCTTCCAGTGGATTTCTTTAGGCATTCATGGTTGTCACTTCCTGATCAGTGTGGGACAAGGTGAAATACATTTAACTGTATTTTGCTTTAAAGCAGAATATTTAAGGGATAAAGTAGTTGCTAGAAATTAGAGCTGTGGTTGCTTGCAATAATTAACTCAAGCCTTGTGAACGCTATTTTTAAAATTTGTAGCTCATCCTTCCTATTTTTTTTTCAAATATTAAGAAATAGGGATTTCTTATGTACTGAGCTTAAACCCTGTAGTGGGTAAAGGAATTAATTTATTTAGCGTGTCCATAATGACACTAAATTAATAATTCAGGGTAGTTAAAAACTCAGCAGATGCTGGATTGACCCAAGGAAGGGTTTCGATCTAGTGAATTGTTTGGCATGACTAGTCTATCATTAAATAACAATCACTGAAAGCTTGAAAAGGCACATAACAAGCAAAGGAAAGTTTGTGTATTAGAATGATAATATAAAATACTTGAATTAATATGCATTTTATATTTTATATAGTAATTATGTGGTGATAAATAGCTTAATATTTTACTATGCATGAACTATCTACATTTTACATTTTTATACAGTGGTTACGTAGTATCACTCTACTGTGAACAGTTTGTATTATTTTAAGTCATTATCCAAGAAGATAACACAAAGCTGGTTCATTTTCTTTTAAATTCCTATACAGAGGGGCACCTGGGTGGCTCAGTCAGTTGAATGTCCGATTCTTGGTTTCGGCTCAGGTCATGATCTCACAGTTCGTGGGTTCAAGCCCCATATCAGGCTCTGTGCTGACAGCGAGGAGCCTTCTTGGGATTATCTCTCTTCCCCTCTCTCCATGTGCTTACTCCCTTTCAGAAATAAATAAATAAAAAGAATAAAATAAATTCTTATATAGAATGAACTTCCACTATAGATTTTGTTTCTGTAATACAAACTTGAAAATGTCACTTTTCAAATCATAGACGTATTGAAAGTGTTTGAGATCTTTGGGCCCACATAAAGAATTTGTGTTAATAATTTTGTTATTAGCCATCTGAAGCTATAATACTGAGTCCCTGCTACCCTTCAACTATTCAATGTGGATAAGCTTAATGCATGAAAGGAATAGTAATATTTCAAATTGTATACAAAATTATCAAGCCTTGTATCTTTGGTGTGTGGTGAGTAAGGAGAAGTGGAAATTTCATTAGTCTTATTAGGGTAGTTGTACATCATGGGGTGTGGATCAACCCTTGCAAGTTATAGGAAAAGTGGCATAACATTTGCGATTGATTCATATGCCACCTATAAATCTCAAATAGGAATAGCTCAGGAATTAAGATTAACTAACATTTATCAGTGGCTAATTATATACCAAGCACAGTTCTATGTGTTTAAGGTATATTCAATCATTACTCTTAACACTTTTTTGAAATAGATACTGGTATTAATTAGATAACAATAGGCACAAGTATCTTACAAATACGGAAAACTGAGGCAAGCAGTAGTTAAGTAACTCGCTGCATAGCAAGAAAGTGATGGGGCTGGGATCAAACCCTGGCAGTTTGGCTACCTCATCAACACTCTTAATTAACTACTTTGTTAAATAAATGTCTCCCTTAGGATTTAGATTTAGATTTAGGTTTAAGTCATAGAGTAGTTGGTGTTCCTGATTTTTTCTTGGTTAAGTTGGAAATTTTCTACCAGCAAATGTCTAATTTATCTGGTATTTGTATCTTAAGGATTGTCAAGCTTTAGAATTTGTTTCTTTATCCCAGTGGTCAGTTTAATGTTGAGCTCAAGAATTGTTTCTGAAACCAGCCCTTTGTTTTTATGAAGAGACAGAGAATATTCTATGGCTTTCTTATGGTTTGCTCCTGAGTCCTCCAAGCTATCCCATCTCTCCTGCCTTTCTCCTCTGTCCATGCTCACATGTACTGGTCTAGTTTAGGGTCTCACTAGCTTCCTCAAGGATGGTCCTACCTCGAGTCTCCTTACAATGTATTTACTAGATTAACTTGAGCAATGTTCTGATCACAAAACTTATCAATGTCTCTCCATTTCTTATTATATACAACCCAAACTCCTGTATCTGAGAGTCAGACCTTGGTGGTCTGTATCTAACTACCTTTCTAGTCTTGCCAAAAATTTCATAATAATCATGGAAGGTAACATTTATTGAGCATTTACTCTCTTTTCAGCACAGTGCTTGTTTCTGGTCACATAAAGATAAATATAACATAAAACAACACACTTTATGCCTTTGTGAGCACCACAGGGATATAATTGACACATAACATTGTGTAACTCACTGCTCCTGTTATATGCCATTTTTAAATTTTTTTGTTTTTATTTATTTTTTTACTCCATGGTCTTATTGTCATTCTGCCCTCCTTGAAAGTTTCTTTCCAGTTCTCTTCTGCATCTCAGTCTGTTGAATAATGATCAGCCTGCTAGGCTGGGGATATAATTGATCTCTCTCACCACAGAACCAAAATGTTCCTTTTTGGTAAACTCACATAGTGCTATAACCCTGTATTCTGGTTATGCAAATGATATCTCTCTACTGTATCTTAAGGACATCTTGAATTTTGAGATTTATTCCTCAAAGTGCCTAGCAAAAGTTGGTGATCAATTAATAGTTTCTATAAATTAATGTTCTTAGATGATTACTGTCCATTCTCATCAGAAAGATACAAGAATGGGTTCAAACTCCCTACTCTATTTGGAAGTTTCAGGATTTAAAGAATCGTCATTAGCAGTTTTTTATATCATACTAATGATTTATTTGGATCTTCAGGCATCAAGCTGAGCTTTATCAAGTGCGCTTTATTTTTAAGCAGTAAAAGCTTCTAATTATGTCGCATAATAAAGACAAATCTGGGAGAAGCTAAAACAGACTCTCCAGCAAAGGGTTGTGTGGGGCATGGAGGACAGAAGCGTCTACCACATTTTATCACAACCTTCCTCATTCTCTTGTGGTTTGACTTTTCTGGTGATGTCTAAACTTAAACAGAAAAGGAAACCCTACCTTGGAGGGATGACTTGGAATAGAAAACAAGGCCCACGGCTTTCCTGTTGGGCTGGTGGCTTTGACCTTGGCCACATGTGCATTTGCTTGGAACTCCTCCTAACATAGGTGTCATGTAAATATGAGTTATTATCAGCATGCTTTCTTTCGGTTTCCTTGAACAAAACACTCTCTCTCATGACATGCTGTGCATGTACTTGGAATGAATGGGAGTTTTTGAATTTTAGATTTAGGAAGCAGAAAATGTGACTGAAATTCATGTCTTTTTTCTGCCTTTAATCTAGGGATGCAGGATTGGGCCAATATATGAAGGGAATAAAACGTAGGAGAAACTTCCTATTTAGCCATGAAATAACCAGGGATATGAGGTTGAGCTTATAGGCTCTAATTGAATGTGTTATTTTTCAGTTTTATGAAAGCTGGCCTATGGTATTACTATGCAGCTGTTTGCCAGCTGTTTCTTTTCAATTGTAATTCTTGTGAGCTCTTCTTTAAATATATATATCACTTGAGATCCTGAAGGATGAGATAATATTGTAGGTTTAAGGTAGTGGTTGTGGGATTGTGTTTGTTTCTAGATTTTTAGTTTGGTTCAACATGTTTAAAATATTTTCTTTTAATTGCTATTATGAGTATGTTTGTTTAAGCCTTTCCAGGATGGCCTCTAGTGAAGGAAAATATTGAAAGAATAAATGGGCTAATTAAAACCGTAATCTCACCTCTCTCATCTGCCCCTCACTATTCTGCCTAACTTGTATGGTTCCCTCAGTTTCCCATTTAGCACTGAACTTGGAAATTTGAACCATGAAAGAGGAGTCATTTATATGCCTACAAGTTAACAAATAATAATAAACATTGTGTTCCTGGAACAGCAGCTTTCGGTCATTTCATGCCTTCACTGGCCTGTTGGCAGAGTTTCACTAATGGGAGAAAATCCTTCAGTTTGTCACATTGAATTATGGTCTGGGCACAGATAGATCAAGGAATTGTAAACCAAAGACACATGGACAGTATGTCCGTATTACTATTCAGGATTCACAAGCTGTGGAGTTTAAACAGAATGGAGTGTGTCTATGTTATTTTTATCATTAGAAAATTGAGGTTAAGTTATAATAATAACTAATACTTATAACTTTTATCATACGCTATTCAAGTTTTCTACATGTGTTCACTTATTAATCCCCTTGCTAGTTAGGTATTATTATATCCTTGTTTTATAGACAGAGAAACTGAGACAGAGCAATGTTAAGAAACTTGTACATGATTATACAACCTGGATTTGAATGCAGGCAGCCTAGCTCTTTGCCCTATCTATACTAAACTATCTTGAGTTGTTGCAAGGAGTAAATAATTACATGGATTCATGATTTCAGAATTAGTCTATGGAAAGTGCCTCTGTAATTCCTGTGTTTGGTATGTTTGACCTCCTCCACACTGGTTAAGCACTTTTTCATGATTCCTGAGGAGCACTAATGTGAAGTAACAAAGCTTCTATCTAGAGGATAAGTTAAGTCCAGATGAGAAATCACATGAGGCATATAAAGGCATATCAGGGTATACCAGGTGATGTCAACCAAGTACGGGGTATGTTGAGCTGAGATTCCTACATCAGGTTCCAGTAGTTCAAACTTTTCATAGGAACCTCCTTTTCTGAAACCAAGTATAAAACTCTCATACATTCTCATGTGATTTATGCTAAATTTCAGAGCATGCAAAAGCTCTATCACCCTGAGATTTCCTTAAATTAACTAGATCAAACTGCTGAGCCCACCATATGGGCTTCTGAAAAATACTTTTGCTTGTTTGCTTTTGGATGGGTGGATGGATGAGTAGATAAGTGAAAGAAAAAAAAGAGCTTAAGTTCATAAAGTTTCAACTTGCAATCGTTCATTGTGGCTACCAGGAATTAATGGCAATCATTAGATGATTTGCTCTTCTTTCAAAGCTTTGTCCCCTCTTAATCCTTAATAAACAGGTAAGGAAAAGGAGCTGTAGCAAGAGGTCATGCTGTCTCAGTAGTTTTCTTTTTTCTTCTTGACCATGATTATCACAAAATGGGGGATAATTTAATCTCCATATTATTTTTGGTTGTGGGCCAAGAATATAAAGAGGAAAAGAAAATACAACCAACAACCACAAACATACAGAAAGTAAAACAAAGTTACTGAGTTAGAAAGTGAGACCCATGTAATGATGGCTTAATATATTAATACCATTAAATACTTTGCAAATCAACACTTGTAATTGAATGCAGATCTATAATTTATACATTTAGGATGTATACATTCTACCCTTATCTTCAGAACATTGGTTTTCTTTGATTTAATGTATTCTTGCCTACTAATTGGCAGAAAATGGCCAGCTTTCACAATAGGTTTAAATAGTCAAAACAAGGAACTGAGTAAATGAGGTGACAGCTAATATGTGCTTTACATATAGTAGACATACAAAAAATAATTGAGGAAATGTAGATAGACACGAACAGATAGAGATAAACAGATGAAATAATGGTGCCAAGCTCTGAGCTCTACTTGGAGGTAATGGGGTTCAGCCCTCTGGGAAGGTAGAAAGAACAAGTAAAATGGCATGGCCAGCCATTGCTAGGAGAGGTTGTTTGAATGTAGGCTGAGATTCCAATGATATGGGTAATACTTAAGGATTCAGAGGTTAACAGAAGCAGTCCTTTCAAAAGTGGCACATATTCCTCCTTTGGTGAGGAGAGGATGGTTAGTGTTTAATAAGTGGGTGAGAAGTGTTATTTAACAGATCAGGTGTTTTGCTATAAGATCAAGAAATGGTCAAGGCAAAAGAACTGGCCTAGGCAGACCAGTCAGTATATAGGGCCTGCCCTCAAGAGGTGAATGGAACTAAATTGCAGAAAACCATTTTAATACAATGATTCAGGGCTTTTCGCTAGGCTCACTCTCCAATTTTCTTCACTTTATCTTAAAAAAGATCCAATGATGAGCTTTCACAGAATCCACAAAGCCATAAATGTCATATGCAAAAGAATAAATGTAAAGTTTTGCATTGAGCTTAAGAGACTACTTAAGTGGATGATGGGAAGCGAGAACAAGCTCAGTAGCACATTGTGTGAGAAAAAAATAAAAAAAAAAAATAAAATGAAGCATTGCATTAGGACTTTTAAAATTTAAGCTTGACTCTGCCACAAATTACACTGTGTGACTTGTCACAAATCTTTTAGATTCTTAACTTCCTTATCTGAGAAAGAGGGTGTTGGGATAATATCATCTCTGAAGTTCTATCTGGACATAATTTTATAGTTCTGTAGTTTAGAGGTTTTTTACTAAGTACAAATTCAACATGAGGCAGTGCTGTGACATATGATGCCCCAAATCTAATTAATTAAAGGAAATACAGAGACTTGATAATTTCATGGTCTTCAAAATTAGTCACTTCATTTGACCGACAATCAAGTTCTGTCTGCCATATATTTGGAAGGATATTGAAAAATTAATAGCACATCTGCAGGAGGGTGACTGAAGTGTTTATGATTCTGGAAACAATATTCTAGAAGAAATGTAAGATGAACTAGGGTTCATCATCCTAGGCCATAGAAGGAGGAGTTACCAGCAACTTTCTTCTAGTATCTCTTCTTGAAGCTCTACAGGGAACGTTATAGAAACCTATTACTAAAGGCTACATAAAAATAAATAAAAAGAAGAACTTGCTAGTAATTAAAGTTCACTAGTAATAAACTGGATTGCTTTGTGATAAAGCTATGTCCCTGACAAAGATATTGTTCTGGGAAGAGTCGAACACCCATCTGTGGGTGGAAAGCTGGATCTGATGACCTGAAGGGTCCCAGGCACTCAAAGCTGCTTTCATTCTATGATTTTCTGAGTGCTAATGTTGGTTTTGAAATTACTATAAAAACAAATTCATGTGCTAGTGTTAGGTATGACTAATTTTTATGGCAAACTAGCTATTTTTTGGTTAATCAGAAATAAAGGGAATAATGAGAAATAAAATAAAAAGTTATTAACACTCAGACAAGTCCATTCAGTTTCAAAGAGGAGATGTAGAAACTGCAACATAGTCTAGAGGTTCATTCTCACCAGCTCCTCTGCCCCCTCAGCCTTCGCATGTGTTTCCCTCAGCAGACCTCTTTTCCCATCCAGTCCCGCCTTGGCATCTGCTTCTTGGAGAGCCTAAACTACCCAGTAATAAATGTGAGTAAGTATCAGCTGTTTTACTTTGTTAGCTATTTTACTCTTTCCTCTATGGCTCTAACTTTTCTCCTGTGAATAGTTATTTTTTCTGTTGGTGGATATAGGATTAAAGTGAGTTGGAATGTTCTGTGCTCTTTTCTAATGGAAAAATAGAAATGATCTTCCTGTTATAAAATAATTCATTATTTTAGGAGGACAGTAATGATTTAAAACTGAAGAATTTTAAGAAAAAATGAGTATCTTAAGTGGAAGTATTTAATACCATTTAATATATTTTTTACGTTTATTCATTTGTTTTGAGAGAGAGTGCAAGTGAACGGGGGAGAAGCAGAGGCAGAGAGGGAAAAAATCCCAGGCAGGCTCCACGCTGTCAGCATAGACCCTGATGCGTGGCTTGATCCCACAACCCTGAGCCGATATATAGCGTCGGATGCTTAACCAACTGAGCTACCCAGGCACCCCTACCATTTGATATTAAACCTCACATCTAAATGGACTAGTAAAATCTATATTGGTGTATACAAGGTCACTATTAATTTGTAGACATGACTTCAAGGAGGAACAGCAGGAAGGAAGTGAAGAAAGTCAGACACTTGACCAGGCCAAAATCTCTCCACTGTCTGGTTTTGGTGTCAGCTCGTCTTCTGTCTCTTGTGCTGGCATTTCCAGCCAGTACATCCTGGATGACCCAAAGCCAGGCATTTCCTGCAAGGTAGCAGGAGGGACAGGAAACACCATGTGCTTCCTGGTTTTGAAGGTGGCACAAGGCTGTGGGCAGCCAATAAAACAAACGCCCGAAGTGGGAGGAATTTGGTGACCCTGTCAACAGAGTTTTTCTTTTCAGGAGAATGATACAATCACTTGTAAAATTTGAGCGTGGACTCAACTAATAACTGGTGGGAACACACTTACTGCAGAATTTTTACTTTCAGCGACTCCAATTTAATAAGGTATAGAGGACAAATGCCCACTCATTCAAGGGAGAGAAACAAAGACACACTCAATTTCAGTAGCCTCAGAGCTTGGCAGCGCCCTCAGTAGCGATAAGCCAACAGTTTTTGCCCTCAAGTTGAGGTAAGGCCATTCCAGAATCACTTCACCAAAGGGGTGGCTGGGTGGCTCATCCAGTTAAGCGCCTGACTCTTGATTTTGGCTCAGGGCATGATCTCACAGTCTCGTGAATTCAAGCCCCGTGTCAGGCTCTGTGCTGACAGCCCAGAGCCTGCTTGAGATTCTCTTTCTCCCTCCCTGACCCTTCCCCACTCACACACTCTCTCTCTCAAAATATATAAATAAACTTAAAAAAAAAAGAATCATTTCACTGAGGACAGTCTTGAGGAGAATTGAGGAGCAAAGACATAACAAGAAGTAGAGTGAGCCTATAGGGAAAAAATGTTTTTACATTGTTTAAATGTGTCTCTCTTAGGGGAAGGGAAGAGGACCACGATTTGTGTGGCCTCTCTCCTGGTGTTGGTGGTGCCTGGTGAGGTTAGGACAACACTAAGTTTTTGAAAATGGAAGGAGCTTTTATTCCCGAGATGCCATGTAAGATAATGACCAAAAGCAAGGTTGGGATCAGCATTGATACGAATTATAGTTCTATCACCCACTAGTTGTGTCACCTTGCAAAGCTGTTTAATATTCCTGAACTTAACTTCCTCATGAGTTAAATGGGCTAAGTAATAGCACCTATCACAGAAGATTTTTGTGAGGGTTACCTGAGATGTGTGGCATGGACAGTGTTTAGTAGAGTGCATGGAATATTTTATGGGAGCCCAGATTCAAAAGTGACTAACTGGAGGAGTTACTGAGGCCTCTCAGCACAATCTTGCTTGCAAAAATGGGCACGCATGGCTTTTAACCAGTTTTGTTAAAAATTAGTAATTCATGATGGTTTTATCAAAATACATGACTGGTACAATCAGCTTTTATCACACAATGCAGCTTATATTTGAATTACAGTTACCACCTGCTAAACAAGTTCTATGATTTAGAAACAGGTAACCAAGTATTTTTACAATGAATAATTTCAAAATGAATAAATCCACCCATTTATTCAACAAACATTTATTTTAAATAGTGATATGTGCTATAAAAAATAAAAGAGGGTGATGTGATAGTGAGTGGGATGTGTGCATGTAGGAGAGGTAGTGCTCTCTGATTTATGTCGGGAGCTAGTCCTAAAGTCTAAATTCCAAAACTGCTTGAAAACTGCAACTTCTATAAAGTATGTCTGACTTAAAAATTGCCAGGTGTGTATAACATTCTAATTTAAATTCAACATTTCCTTGTGGAGAGTTAAATTTTGTTTGTTTTAGGGTTCGTGGACTTTTCCTGGTATTTTATTTTCATTCTATTTGAAAATGAAATTGGGGAAGAAAGGTTCTTTTCAGTAATTGAAGGTAAATCCTTAAGCATAGATTTGTCTCTGTTTGGCTAATGTTTCACTGACCCCTACAACACTGGCATTTCTAGAATGCCAACTAAGTGATTATTCTTAACTCTCCCCAGTTGATTTTCGTTGGCATTATCAGAAGCTGTCAAGAACTCTTTCGATGGTTATAGTTTTTTGTGTTTGTATAGTAGTTAATTTGCAATCATACATTGCTTTGTTGAACATTTGAAGTTGACTTGTTGATGACATTCTTTTCTATAATGCATTTCCCAGATAAAGTAGAATACATGCTTGAATTCTCAGGTTCATACATTAATTTAAGAAGAATTTATCAAGTGCCTGTTATGTGCCAAATGTTTGTGATATTAGGTTGAATCCTATGCAGTTATTGATATTCCATGCTTTTTAGCCTAAAAAATTTAAAAAAATTGATTTGGCTCAACTTATTCAGAAACAAGTTCTCCTTTAAAGAGATTTCAACTGAATATAAAGTTTTAGATATATAAATAAATGAATACCTTTCAAAGTTGTATTTACATCTAATTAGAAAATTTGTGACTATGGAAATTTAAAATTCTATAAGTCAGGAATATTTCTGTATAATGAAATTGTATCACTGATACAGGCTCTCATTTAGAGAAATTTGTTTTTTATATTAATCGTCTCAGAGTAACAAATGCTTTCTTAAACTCTATGCTGTAACATAAGGAATTACTTATTTGGGCATTTTGTTGTGATTTTAAATGATAATTTTGAATCAGAAGTAAAATGAGGAGTTAAATAGTAAGCTGTGGTTTGTTTCCGCTTGCAATGAATAATTAATCTTTAACTTCTGCTATCCCTACCTACCTTCTTTCTAAAACACAAATAATTTCTCTTACCAGAAACATAGATTTTAAAGCAATCACAATATACACTGACATGGAACAGGAAATTAGAACGGTGCCAGAATGGGGAGAGACATGTATGTACTTGAATTCAGAGCTTTTTTTTTTTTCTCTTCTGATTGAATGCCTGATAAAAGCAGTGACATACGGATTCTTTTTTATTCAAAGCCTGATTGTGGTTATGACTCCTGGCAGATATGTTCACCACTACAAAAGTCCACAAAGGCCTTTGAATTGTTGACCCTATTTAACAATCTGAAAAGAGTTCATTGTTCTTGGTCCCTTGGGGATAAGGGGAGGCAGGGTAGAAGAGTGGAAGGGGGTTAAAAGGGAAAGCAAGAAGAGGGGTATGAATATTATAAAATATTGTTATTTTAAACCTGAAAGTTTTATTTTAGTTTACACTTAGGCATTGTTATATAATGGAGGGAACACAGAATTAAGACATGTTGTTTCAGGCTGCTAAACCCAGACCTCCTTCCTCATTCCAAGCTTACCTGCCTCTGTACCCACCCCCCCAACCCCACCCCCACCCCCACCCGTTCTCTCACTGCACAGAGGTGATAGGACCAAGCCTCCTACCAAGCTCAGAATCCCATCTCCTTCTTCTGGTCTCTTTACTATCCTTTTCTTCTGTATCTTCACCTTCTCTCTTTCTAATGGATCCTTCCTATCAACATTTAAATATATACAGATCTTTTCATTTAAAAAAGGTTCTTCATTCCCTTCAGTACCATGTAACTCTCTCTATCTTTACCAGCACACAGAAAATAGCACAGAAGGGAAACAGTTGTCTTGCTCAATGACCCCGTTTCCTTAGCTTACATTTAGTAATTAACCTTCTGAAAGGGTAAACTAAGGTCATCAGTCACTTCTCTGATGATAAGTCCAGCACATATTATTAAGATTTCATATCACGTGACCTCATATTAAAGAATAATATAGCTGATTATTCCATCCTAGTGGGAACCTCTGCTACTTTGCTTTCCATGATTCTGGGTCCCCTTAGATTTTTGGCTAGCTCTCTAGTTTCCCCTTCTTCTTCTCCTTTACCAGAAAATCCTTACCCATTTAATTGTAAACATTGAACTCCTTCAAGCTTTAATCTTAGCCCTTTTCTCCTTTCCCAAGACCAACCTTATTCAATAGTTTCCCGGTCTCAGGGACTCCTTATGTAAAAATTACTATATCTACAGCTACTGTTATGTTATCATGATCAATAAGTTGTAGATATGATCAATCAATAATAATGTTAATGCTCTTTTGAGGAGAGAATGATAATTTTCTACAGATATGTTTATTTTGGCCAACTTATCAGCATACTCATTGTGTGTGGCTCCCTTTCTCACTAAAAATATCAACTTGAAATAAAAATTTTAGTTTTTTTGTTTTCTTTTTTTAAAGCTTCTACTTGATTTTTTAAAACTCTCCAAGAAGACCTAAAAGATTTGCCACAAATGTCTGCTAAACAAAATGCTAATGAGATGTGACATGATGCATGCTATAAGGCAAGAATGTTCTTCCCCTATTTATATGACTAAAATTAGTTTTTAGTTTACCTTAATTGAAGAAAGAAATGGTAATTAACCTTGGCTTACCTTTAAAAATCAATTTCTTTATTTTATTTTCATAAATTTTTAAAACTCATAAGTCAAACAATAAGTTCAATGAAATAGAAGCCAAAATGAGGTTTACTTTTTAATATTTATATTTATTTATTTATTTATTTATTTATTTATTTAGTTAGTTAGTTAGTTATTTAATTTTGAGGTTTAGTTTTTTAAAGGTAGATTTGATCATTTAGATTTAAATCAAGTTTGTAACTTGATTTTTGGTTTGTTTCAAGTTTCTATTTAAATTCTAATTAGGTAACATACAGTGTAATATTGATTTCAGGAGTAGAATTTAATGATTCATCACTTACATATAACACCCAGTGCTCATCCCAACAAGTGCCCTCCTTAATACCCATCACGCATTTAACCCATCCTCCTGCCTACCTCCTTTCCAGCAACCCTCAGTTTGCTCTCTATAGTTAAGAATAACTTGCTTTTCATTGTTAGTTACAATACGAAGATTTATTTTCAGTGCTGAGTAGTAAACATCCTAAAATCATAAGCCAAAGCAATGTAAATAAAAATACAGTTTAGGATACATAAAAGCCAATGTTTTTTACACAAGACTTTGACAAAATAGTTTCTTACTGAGTGACATGATTAGGCTTAAATATAGGCCTAGCAGTTGCAAATTATTGTGCAGATAATGTTCGTTCCTCCATCTGTTTTATAGGCCTATATTTGGCAAAAACTTGTTTGAACCAGCAAGAATGAGATGTACATATATAATATGAAAACTGTGCTTGTTTTTTGCTCAAAAATATATAATTCTGGGTCAAACATATGAGGTAAGCATACATGTATTTCATTTTCAACTGTAAACAGAAAACTACTGTCCTAGTTTTTGATGCTGGTTAAATGAGAAACACTCATAAATGAAGGAAGTTGAAACCACAGCAAAGTACTCACTATTTCCCTGTAAGCGGCAGGATACTCTGCTTTTACAGAAATCCAGAACTTATCTAAGGGCAGAGCACTAATTGGCATCTTGAGTTTATGTAAGCAAACTTCAGCTCAAAGTTATTCATCGTCTCTCAAAGTCAAGTTCCCATTCTGAAAGGAAATCTAGAGAAAAGATCTCTCACAGGCATACACTTGGATTGAAAGGGAAAATACTTCCAGTGTTATTCTTAAGTTCTCTGGGTGGTTTCCAATATGGCTCAAGACTTGTCATATGCCCCCTCCCTCTCAAACCCAAGTTGCAGTTAAAATATTTCAGAATTTCCTGTTGCAATACATTTTTTCTAAAGATATGTTTTCTTTTAAATTCAGGAATCTTGTCACATGAAGTGAAAAAATGTTCCTGGATCTTACAAAGACTTGTTCAACCGGATAATGTGATGAAAAATGTTTGCTAGGTAGACTAGTTTCTAGAGCCATTCTTCATCTTCAAAACATCCAACAAAATCTGGCCTAATAATATGTGGAAAGTGCCTATAATTTCCTTTCGGCTCAAACACCCTGTTGAGAACTGTCCCCCTGTTAAACCACTGGTTTTCTGTACGTAGAGGTATAGGTGCTCCCTTTCTAGATTTTCATACTGTTTTAAATCTGTCTTTGGTGAACCGGTCTTTGTTTCATAATAATTTTTATAGTATCATCCCGACATTTTTAAATTTCATATTCAAGAGGTTTTGACACCAGTAGCTCTCTGAAAAAGTAAATCAGTGTATTGTGATGTCAGTGAGAATGTGAACTTTTGGGGGGCACCATCAACACAGTTACCAATGCAGTTCTTACAAAATAGAACTTCTGTTCTCAGAGATGAACATGAACATCAAATGTATCTTGTTCTTTACTTGTTTTGAATAACATTTTGTAGTAGAAAAAACTTTTTAAAATTTCACTGTCATTTAGAAATCTTATGAATTCTACAGTGTGACATTTATTGGGAAAATTTGTTTATTCATCACTCTGGAGAGAAGCTGTTTATTTCCAATTTATTACACAAAACCTCTTTAGGGTCATGTGACTTATCATCAATATGTTAACATATCATACTGGTTGAGAGTGGAACTTTTTCAGTTGTTGTACAGAATCTCACCCTCACATTTTACTAACTATAATTTTTCCCACTATCATTAAGTTCTCTGAACATTATTAAGTTCTCTTAAACTATGCAATATTTTTCCTAGATT
The DNA here is from genome assembly GCF_014898765.1 of Herpailurus yagouaroundi. NCBI lineage: Eukaryota > Metazoa > Chordata > Mammalia > Carnivora > Felidae > Herpailurus > Herpailurus yagouaroundi. The sequence goes on along the minus strand of NW_024412429.1, from coordinate 30,117,928 downwards.
ATAAATTATGCTCCTAATAACTCCTAAATAAGTTGCTTTCTGAGCCCTTTCACTGAAAGTGACTTTTTTTAAAAAACTAAAATCTTTTCTGTGTGTTTGAGATTCAAATTGCTTTTTAAGATAATTAGCATCTTTCTTGTCAAATGGCTGTATTTTGTAGAAGTCTTTCCAGTTTTGCTAGAGTTATTGCTGACTTTTTGTTGTTTGCCCCAGACTGTGCACAATGTATAGGACAGCTGGGATATAAAACTCATTCAGTAGCTTTTGTTATAACGGTGAACTTCCTTTGGGTCCCTTGCTGAACTAGTGCAGTGAATTGACTCAGAAGATTGCAATTCTTCATCACTAAAATCATCAAAACTATCCATAGACCTAAGCCTAGATCCTCTATTTCCATCTTATTTCTGTCCTCATCTTCAGAAATCACCATACTTGACCTTCAGACATATTTGTGAAACACAAATGCAGATAAAGTATGCAACAAAAGGCACAGTAATAAAGTGAGAAAATCTTGAGAAATTCTAAAACCTTATGATACGATTGACCTTTAACTGATGTAATACACATTTTGCAGCATTTAGTATAAGAGCAGGTGGCAGGGAACAATTTATTATTGGTGTGTATAAATGTCTTCTTTAGAATAAAAATTTCCCTTTGATTTTCTGTTACATTAGTAAAGCTTATTTGCTTCAAGTCAGTTGGCTGAGCGTAAAGGGAGGTGGGGAAGGCAATTTGAGAGGAAGAGGTTGATATCATTCATCTACCTTCCTCTATTTTGTGCAACAGCAGCACTCATCAGACATCAAAGGCCTTCTCTACCTGGCATCAAAATGTGAGGATGGACTCATCCCCATGAACACTATCCTACTGCCTGCTGTTTTGTGCGCTGAAAGTTCTGTAATATAATTCCTAATGGGAATCCTCAGTCACGGCCCATTTATTCATGTAGCACATGAAGCTCAAAAGCTGATGTTTAATATTTTTTCAATCATTGTTTCACATAGTAGCCCTGGTGATATTTAACAGATCGTAGGATTCTGCAGAACTTCTATTGCGAAAGCCTGCTGAGATACTCTCACCTTCTCTCAGGGCTTTACTTATCTTCCTACAAATGTAAGCCTCCTCTTAGTTCTGAGCATGTGAAGTTGCTTGCTTACTGTTTCCACTTGAACGTTTCATAAGCATATCAAACTCAGTGTGCCAAAAACCAGATTCCTGGTGTGTTCCTTCTTCCTCAATTCGAAAAAGAAAATTGTGAGCCACTTCTAGTGGTGCCTGCTTCAACAAATACACCAATCAATATCCATTAATTGGACATATCAGCAACCTGGACATCATTCTTGACTCAATCTCTTTAGCCCCCATGTTTACTCAATCTCCAATTCCTGTTGACTCTACTTCCTAAATATCACTATATTGGATATTGTTCTTATTCTCTATCCTCATCACCCATTGTCAAACTAGTCCCCGTTTTTTACGCTGAATTTCTAGAAGTGGGCTCCCTTATCTACTATTTATCAGTCCAATGTATTCTCCATTATGTTGCCAATTGGGTGATTTTTAAAATGCAATCTTATCATGCCTCTTCTTGCTTGAGATTCTTTAATAACTATCAGGTCATTGCTCTTAAAATAAAGGCCAGAATCCCTAATAAGGCATACTGTGATGTGTGTGATCTGGCCCCTGCTGACCTCACAAGCCTCACCTCTGACATCTCTCTTTTCCTCACTGCATTCCATTCATGCAGATCCTTAAATCCCCTGTTCTGTGTCTCCTTCTAATCTCTGCACTGTGGCTCATGCCAACTCGCCTCTGCCCATATACCTCCCACTCCCACCCCCACTTGATCTCACTCCTACCCTCTTTTAGATCTAGGTTGAAATGTTCTTTCCCCAGAGAAGCTAGAAGTTTCTTAGTACTGTGTACTTCTGAATAATTTCACTTACCACAATTCTAATTATACAATTAATTGCACACTTTGTTGGTTATTATCTATCCCCAAAGCAACTCCGAGTGCTCCTGGAAGGCAGAGGATATATTTGTTGTGTTTACTACCTTATCTCCATCATTAACACATGCAAAAACAATTGGTGGGATAAATAAGATTTCGAATGAATGCTTAAATTCACTATTTTGCTTCTTTCATGCTATAGTTCTCAACTAAAGGAATAGAATTACCATAATCATTACATAAAAGAAACCTAAATTTCTTTTTTTTTTAATTTTATTTATTTTGAGAGAGAGAGAGAGAGAGAGCGAGAGAGAGAGCAAGCTAGAGAGTGTGCACGTGAGTGGGGGAGGGGCAGAGAGAGGGAGAGAGAGAATTCCAAGAGAGATGCTGGGCTCAATCCCAAAAACTGAGATCATGACCTGAGCTGAAATCAGGAGTTGAACATTCGATGGACTGAGCCACTCCAGCACCCCTAAATTCAGTCTTTTTAAATTAATTAGACTTTTGACAGTAAACAAATTAGCTTTTAATATTTGAAACTTTAAAGAAAAAGTCTACCCCACCATCACATTTGTGTTATAAGTCTTATGTGATAAAATAAAACTTCAATATACAGCCAAGTGACAAACAACATGAAATTTTAAGTTATAAAAATAATTATCTGTGGCTTGAATTTATTAGCATGAAAAATCATCCTATTTATTTGTAAGAGCAAAAACAAATAATGATTTGAGATTAGCTTTGCAGCTGCCGAGTATTTTGTACCCATTAATTATTGCACGGCACAATTTAAAAATGTACAAAGAAAATACAAAGATCATTTTATAGTTTTATTTTTCTTACTATTATTTAGAAGATGACATTTTGAAATCAGTATTGCCTATGAAGAAAAATGTCTAAATATATGGTTTTAATAAATTTGCATGCCAAAATTAATATTTATTCTTTTTTTGGTTTGGATATAAACCAGCATAGACATGAACTTCGCTCATTTCTCCTGGGATACAAGAACACACTATTCAGATTCAATCAGAACATCCAGATGTAAATGAACTGTTCATCCAGAGTTCACAGGATGTTCACTTTGGCTTTAGTCCTTCCAGACTGGATCCGTGTCAAGACTTTTTTAAAAAATTAATTAGTAGTTTGGCAAAATTAAAGAATATTGTTATTCCAGCTTCAGATCCTTTAGAGTGACTAGTAATCTCAAAAGAAAAGTTGTCAAGATGTGATCAATAATTATTTAAAGTATGAAGATTAATAATTAACCTCCTGATGTGGACTATAAGGATTTATTTCCCCCGCTATATTTTCGAAAAGCAGGGTAGACATTTATCAGAGAGGAATCCACAATCAAAGATAGAAAAGAACATGCCTTTTAAGGTCTTTTCTATCCCTACTTAATCTCTGCCTTTCCATATAGCACAGGTCCAGCCTAAGGCACCATTATGGCTTTTCAAGGCTGATGGGCTACTCCCTGCTGGTCACCTAGACATGGCTGGTGGCTAATTCCCTGTTGGTTGCCTAGACATGACTGCACCAGTTGTTGGGATATTAACTAGTACAACTTACTATGGTCCTAAGAAGTGTAATGCTTTGTTCTTACCAGCTCCAAGGGATGAACATATGACAACCAAAACAAACAAAACCCCACACAGTGTCAGATATGCAGATTATTCATTTAAATTACTTGTCTGATGTCACATTTTTCTGATGGCAATATGAGACCAACACATTTTTAAAGTTTAGTCTTATATTTTCCAAAATGGCAAATTGTTTTTCAGAAGTTACGAGCCACCATGATTTGAAATAGTTATAGCCTGGGGCTCTCACAGTCTTATTGTGCATTGGAGTCTTTTAACCTCTAGGAAGATAACCTGGATTTGTAGTGTCTGGAACAGAGTCTTCGACCTTGTATTTAATATGTTTGGATTTGTGCAACACATTTCCTAGAAGAATTCTTCTTACTACCCGGGCAAACCCCCAGCAGGACAAATATAAATGAATGTCGACATTTCTAGGTACATCATATTTACACAGCAGAAAATTAAAAATAAACAACAAATTCAAAACAACTGGAAGAAAAAGACACATTACATAGGAGAACAATGAATGATGGCCAACTTTCCAGGCCAGAAAACCTTGAAATAATATCTTTAAAATCAATCAGTGCAGAAAAAAAATCAATCTAGAATTCAATGTCCACCAAAAATATCCCCAAAATTGAAGGCAAAAACCAAAACCAAAACAAAACCAGAAACATTTTTCAGTAGACAAAACCTGAAAGTCTTCAGTAAATCTGCACTGCACAAAATGCTGAGAGAAGGTGTTTAGACGAAGAAAAATGATACCAGACAGAACCCCAGATCTGCAGACTGCAGTGAAGGACACCAGAAATGGTAAATATTTGGTTAAATATTAAAGACTGTTCTGGTATTTTTATTTTTAATACATATATGTTTATCTACTTTCATTTCTTCAAAAATGTACTTACTACATAAAATAAAAATAACAATGTGTTGGGCTTATTGCTTATGTAGAAGTAAAATAGGAGCACAATGCCTAGGAAAGGGAATAGATATTACACCTATAAGGTTCTTACATTGTTTGTGAAATAGGATAATTTTATTTGAGAGTAAGCTATGAAAACTTAAATATAGATATTATTATTTCTACACTGAGCAATCTATAAAAAACAATGTTCTATTCTTCTACATTGGAAAGCTAGACAAAGAGGATAAAATTATACTGAAATTAAGTAGGAAAAAGAAAATATTAAAAGTGATAGAAATCATGAGCTATATAATTAATTCTCTAAATTTTCACCAGGTTTTCCAACACAGACCACTACTCAGGAATGATGATTGCCAAGCATGAAATCCCTGTCACCCTGCTTAAATTCATTCAATGTCTCCCAATTCAAACTCTTCAGAGGAGCAGATAACACAGTATCTGGCTAGATAGCCAGAACCGCACCTTCCTTTTTTCCTAGTGATTGACCAGTACATTTTCCAAAACGTAGCAGACACTGAATTAATATTTGTTAACTGTGTGAAATAATAAATTAATAAATTAAAAATGATGGAGACCTTTTGAGGTCAGATGCTGATCATTCCCTGGGTCAGTGTCATACACATTCTGCACTTGAGTAATAGTGAAACAACTGCCATTCTGTAGCAGGCTACGTTATCTTAAATATGTCTCCTCTGCCTAGAATACTCCATACCAATTGTGGATGGCTGGACAATTTCATCTAATTCTTTACCTGTGAATTTACCTTCATTTCTTCTATAGAGCATTTCTGTGTTGCTGTAGGAAGAGAGAGCCATTCCCTCTTATCTATCCAATAGCATTTATTAGCATGTATCTTTTCCAACTCCATTGGGAGCTTCTTGATAAAAGATAGTGTCTTTTTGTTTATCCATAAAATCTAGCATTTCTGCCACATGGTAAAGGCTAAATAAATGCAAACAAACACTGACACAACTACATTAATATTTTATAACACATTACATGTGTATGAATTGTATCAATAAGAGTAATATTGGTGGGTGGATAATTTGAGATGCATTCTTAAAACACTGAGTATTGTGATTAAGCAAGTTGTCACTAGGTCCTCACCAGCCTCATTCAAATCTTTAAACAACTTCTTATCAGCAATGCCGACTTACACAAGCTACTAAACTTCTCTATACCTAAGCCCTTCATCCACAAAATTGGGATTTAAAATGAATCTACCTTATTCTGCCATTGTGAGGATTGAGATCATCTTGGGGCATGTTGAGTGAAGTCATTAGCAGGTAGCACTTAGTAGTACTTGTTCTTGTTATTATTAAGTACTGTAGTTTGGAGTCAGATATGAGCCTGACTTGTTTATCATTTATCAGTTGTGTGATTTTGGAGAAAGCAGCTGAGCTTTCTGGGTCTCAGTTTATTTATTAAATGTACAGTGGTGAAAACCTTCCATAGAGCTGCTGTGTTGTGCTTTCACTAAGATAATGCATGTGTTTGTATATAGCAAATGCTTAAAAGATGGGGATTTTAGTTATTTTGATTTCTCCAGTATCTATTGATTTCTATAGGATGAAGAAAGGAAGATGGTGGTGGTACAACACCAAGTTGGGGGGGTGGTGGGTAGCTGTAACTTCCATCATGAAAATTTTTTGTATTATAGTACATAGACACATCAGGACAAATGCATCAAAAGCTATAAGAATATTTTCCAGGGCTCAAAAGCTTCCAAGCTAGCTATTCATAATCAAATAACCAACTAATGCTAAATATTAACAAGAAAAACAAGTGATTTCAAAGAGAATCTTAGAATGTTTTTTATCTTAAATATACTTTCTAATTATTTTGTAATTATTAATATAATTACACAATAGCTAAATTTATTCCATTTTCATGAGTGAGCAATATGCTTTATGAAGCAACCCGTCTTCATTCACATATTCAGAGTATAGATATATAGCTGTATAAAGCTCTGTTCTTATACAAAATAAGTTTAATAATGACTTTAGCTTAAAAATAAGCTGAAGTTATAGGAGATTGTATAGCTCATTATATGTTGACTAACAGGGATTAACCTTATTAATATAGAATTTTGTATTTTAAGGGTAAAAATATAATCTTTGATCCTGAAAATTTAAAAAAGTATATGTGTATAAAAATGACTGGCTATATCTAGAAAAGGTATCTATTCTAAAAACTGCAGATATTTTATTTTATGAACAAGGTTAAATAGTTTTCATTCAACTAAATTACAAGGTGTTTCATACTGTTTTTATTCTATTAATGAATATAGGTATAAAGCATGTTATTGGAACTGTAAAATCTGTTGGCCTAAAATTAGCTAGCAGCCTGTCTGATTTTAACCCAGGTAAGGAGTGTACTAAATTTGTTGGCTACTGGTAGATGTAAGTTGTTTCCTAATGAATGAGTTATCTGCTGTTTTAGAGAACATATTGGCTAAAGTTTATGCAGCTATTATCAATCTGAGCATAGGTGTTGGCATTCAGTATATATTTCTTGTTTCCTAAGACTTGATCATCAAAATTTGGTAAATATTAGGTGAACATAGGACTTACATTTTCTGTGAGTGTTAAAAAAGTAAAAAAAGGATTTTCCCCCACATAAAAAATGACCTAGTGGTGGACTCAAAAGAAACAGCAAAAATATACATGAAAGGATGCAGCATATGCACTGAGGTCAACCAAGAACAATGGTCAGACTATGAAATGTGGTCTGTTCTGTTCAGACCTGGAGTGTGGTGACCCTGCTTATAAAGGTGAACCAGATGCTAAGTACCAAATGATCCTGGGGCTGGTGAAATAAAGAGAGGCATTACCCAAACAAGTTCATGAGTTCACTGGAAAAATGAGGAAGTAAAACTATTATCATGAGTGGCTGGGGTCATAGCCAGAACAGATAGAATGTGCTCCAAGACTAAGGATAAAAACATAATTGTGATGGGGTGGGAAGGAAGCCAGGCCTGAAGCCAAGGGATGAAAAAAATAAATGAGAGGAAAGGTAATAAAAGAGTTGGGTGATTGAGGAAGCTAGGTCTGTAAACAAAGGGTGTGTACCAAGCCCTTTCCTTCATGCAGTGCCCAGGGAAAGCTCTCTAGGGCTCAAATGGCCTCTAAAGGCACCACTCTCCCAGGCTAGACTGAGCTAAATGTAATTGTGCTGTTCTTTCATTTGAGTGGGTGCCTTTGTTTACTGTTCATAATTCTCAAGAGCCCAATCTTCTTGGTACCGTTCTTGAACTTTCAGTATTCTTATCAACAAGAACATGCCCTTTTCTTCTCCAGCCTCTTAGCATGGTGCCCCAATGTCTCTTGCTGGTTTGTAATCCTTGATTTACAAACAAAATACCCTTCCTAAGCACCCCTTCCTCTACCCACCAAATCAAAATGCCAAAAATACAGCATTTCTGAGTCCAAGGGATGCTACAGTTGTCATCCAAAAAATTAGGACAAGCACAGAAATTACAGCTCTTTCATTCAGAGCATAAGTCAGACATTCTTGAACTCATCCAACAAATATTTAGCAATATCCTCATATGGTTTCTGTGTTAGGTAAGCCTTTCAGGCTGTGAGTCCCTATTCTGTGACTTTTGGTTGGGAGAGAACACCAACCTTTTGATTCCCACCTCATGCCAGCTCCCCCAAGGATGTGCTGCTGGCATAGGGTGTGGCTTTACTGATTACTCACTATGTGTGATCCTGCCAATTTTCATTAACAGGAATATTTCTATCAAAAGTTAGCATTCTTGAAATGATATTTTGTGGCTCTATCACATACTTCTTTTTTCCAATCTTTGATATCAGAAGTTTAAAAAAAAATTTTTTTAATGTTTATTTTTGAGAGTGAAAGAGACAGAGTGTGAATGGGGGAGGGGCAGAGACAGGCACACACACGCGCGCACACACACACACACACACACACAGAATCTGAAGCAGGCTGCAGGCTGTCAGCACAGAACCCGACGTGGGGCTTGAACTCACAAACTGTGAGATCATGACCTGAGCCCAAGTCGAACTCTTAACCCACTGAGCCACCCAGGCGCCCCAATATCAGAAGTTTTTATAACTGACTTCTGAGCTCCTGTCCTGCATTCACTTTTGTTTCCTGGATATGAATGTGGATTCATTAGTAGATGTTAGGCAAAGGTTACCTCATAAGTCATTTCTGGGCTTTTCAAGGTGAAGTAATGCTCCCTTAACAGAGTTTTAGGGAGGAAGAATATTCTTTTCTTCTCCTTTCTTTACTTATTCAAAGAGACTCACCCTATATTTCACTATTGGTAGAGATTATTTAGTACAGCTGGACTGTCTTTCCAATGCACCAAGAATATGTGTTCATGGAAATTGGCTCTAGAGCAGTGCATCTCAGACTTGAATGTGTGTATGAATTGCCTGGGGATCTTGTGAACATACAAATTCTTCTGTTTAGTAGGTCATTGAATTTTACTGAATTTGTGCGGGGCAAGAAGTCCCTTCCTGAATCCTGAACCCGTGGATTACGAGTGTCATATGGAGTTTGTTAGAGATGCAGACTTTTGGGTACCACCCAGATTTAATCAGAATCTGCATTTTAATAAGATCTCAGGTTCTTTGTACATTAAAGTCTGAGAAACATCCTGAAAATCACCCAAAATTAGCTACGTAATGGCAAAAATGAAAGCACAATTACTATATCCTCTCTGATTACATCTTTACTGTGACCTTCTTGGATTTTTCCCTGAGGACGTGTCTGAATATGGTATCATTTGTCGTCAAGAGAAGCAGATGTCCATTCCTTTGTGTAATAAATTCTGAAACATTAATGTCATTACTACTACATATAAATCTATATACCAATGGCTGCAAACTGGTGTCTAAGGGCTAAGTACAGAAGGAAGGTATGTTTTGTTGGTCATTTTGTTTGTACTGTATGCAATTAAAAGGCAGTGGTCCTGGGCAGATTGAGCAGATTAATACCCATTTTCTTAGATTTCGTATCTTCCATAGGTACCACACAATGTAACTATGAGCATTTGAGTTAGGGGCCCTTTGGAGCAACAATTCCCAATGTAAATTACATGGAACAGTAGTTTGAGAACAATAAACAAATATTGTTTGACAAAAATGTTGCTGTAATCCATTAGGTTTGATAAATGGAGTGAAACAAAAAGAATTATTTGAAGGATGTTTCAGAGGCTTTAAATTACAGTGTACACTTTGAATCTTTATTGCAACATCTCCCAAAATTATTTAGTCATGGAAAACTTTGTTACAGAGGATCTTAAAGGATTAAAGTTCTGTGTAATGTACTTTAGACCAAGGGTTGGCCAACTACACTCTGCAGACCAAATTCACCCCACCACCTGTTTTTGTAGTGCCTATGAACTAGTTAAGTGGTTAAAAACCAAAGAAGTATAATATTTCATGACATGTGAAATATTAAGTGGGATTCAAATTTCAGTCTTCATAAGTAAAGGTTTGCTGGGACAATAGCCCTGCTCATTTGTTTACATATTACCTATGGCTGCTGTCATGCTCTAGTAGCAGAATCGAGCAGCTGAGGGAGAAACCACATGCCCTGCAATGATGAAAATGTTTACAACCTGGCCCTTTTCACACAAAAAAACTTCACAACACCTGCTTTAGATGCTGCTGCTAAAAAGACCTAACCTCTTCATTGATAACAGTACTATCTTTTTTTAATGAGTACAGGTGTGCTAAAGCTAACACCATTCCATAGCAAATCAATGTTTTCTCACAGAGAAATTGTAAAATCGATGTAGTGAAATCGATGTAGACATGTTAAATACCCATTTTAACAAATTGTGAGATTTTTTGTTCTGAAGAATGCCTCAAGTAACTTTCATTTTAAAAAATTAATGTAGAGTTTAGATTTGATAGCACACTTGTGCAATATCCAGTTATTACAAATTTTACCTGAATGAATTTCCAACTGGTTCTTCTATCACAGCAATTCTCAAACTTTTTGATCTCAAGAACTCTTTACACTCTTAAAAATTATTGAGGATCTCAGAGTTCTTTTATGTGTGTGGGTTGTATTCATCAATATTTATCAGACTAAATAAATTAAAACTGATAAATTAAAAATATGTATTTATTACTCATTTGAAAGGAACAGTAAGCCCATTTCAAATTAACATAAATAACATATGTTTAATGGAAAATAAAAATTATTTCCAAAGAGTGTCATTCTTTGACATTATTTTGCAATTGTCTGGTTTAATAGGAAATAGCTTGATTCTTGTCTATTTCTCCATTCATCTATTAAGACAGTGCATGCCATTAAGCCTCTGGAAAATTCACTGTATACATGTAAAATAATGAGGGTGAAAAAGGTAAATAATGTCTTGGATTTATTATGAGAGTATATTTTATTTCAAAGAAGGGGTCTCAAGGACATCTAGAGTCCTCTGTACCACACTTTGGAAACTGTTACTCTTCTGTAACTGAGAATGAACAATTAGTCATATACATCTCACACGCATACACACATACACACGCACGCACGCGCGCGCACAAGTTTACGGTGATATAAATTATTGGTGGTCCCTAATTTAGGAATGTAGTATGTTTCAAAGTTTGCTCTGAGCAATCTGATTACTTATCGAACCTCAATTGACTTGCACTAATAGTATTTCAGAATCAATCTGTTTTAAGTATTACTAATTGTGTGTGAAAATGTATCCAGAGTCCAAGCCTAGAGTACAGGAAATGACTTTCTTCTTGCTGACTAGCAATGATGTTGGAACTTCTGTACCTCCATCATGCCTCACCAGCTAGTGAAATTTAGAATTTCTTCAGCTCTAAGAAACTACTGGGGTGCCCCTGGCCTGGGGCCGGAAGCAGGAACATGATGAAAATAGAGACTTGGGGTGGGTGGGCTGGGAAGTAATTTTTCTTCTAAGAAATGCAGGAATTTCATAAGCATTTTTTCACCCTATTGCTTTTGGGCTTTAAATAAAGTCTTGTCTTCTTGTTTTCTGCAAAGCAGAATTTGCTGTTTTCTCCATTGAGAATTTCTGAGGCCTCTAACAGCTCAAAGTAGCTTAAAGAAAAGATAATTTGTTGATTCCCATGACTTGAAAGGTATAGAAGGTAGAGTTAACTTCAGACATGTTTAGATGTCATCACAACTTCTCTCTTCATCTCTCAACTCTATTTTCTCTATGTTGGCATCATTCTTGCTTAAACTTGTCCTTTCCCTGATATGAAAAATACCACAACCAGCATGCATAGTCTTTCCAGAAGGAAAGAGAAGGAAAGAGACTTGCTTTATTACCAGTGCTGTAAAGTCTGCTAGTGTGCCTTCCCAAGTCACATGCCCATTTCTTAGTGGAAAATGGATGTATCGATTGGAAGTTCCTCTAGAAGGTCATGCATTGCTGCTAAATGAAATAAAGGACCCTTTTGATATTTTCTGAGTGTTTTTGAAGTTTTTATATTGTAATTATTAAATTTATTAATTTGCTATCATAATTAATTGCTTTGAAAAAAACTGAGAAATAAGATGCCAAATGACAGATAAGACACAGAGTTTTAGATAGCTCACTCTACTCCTAACCTTCATCTAGGCATGGCTTCATACTCTGGAAAACGTGTCCATATCTATCTTGATCCTTCTTGAAGCTATTGTTCCCTTACGGTCTCTTAATGCAGGAACTGTCGTAGCTTTTTTGTTGAGAGGAAAGCTGAGACTCAGTAAGGCTAAATAATCCAGGGTCTTGTAAATGGTCGAGCCAAATCCTTCTCATCCCCAACTAGTTATCTTTCCACCACAGGTGCTACCTCTTTATTAAACACCTTGCTAACTGAAGAAATCCTAAATTTATTTATTCCTTCACGAGATATTTACTGACAGGCACTGTTCTGGATGGTGAGGACATACAGTGAGCAAAGCAGACCGGTCTTTGCTCTCATGGAGTTAATGTCCCAGTAAGGGAGACAGGAAATAAATAAATATCTATGATGTCACATGGCCCCAAGTACTGGAGAGAAAGTGATGGGAAAAGTGTGCTTTTTAATTAGCATGATTAGGGGCAACAACTCTGAAGTTACAATTAAACAGGAACCTGAATGAAGCCAGGAAGCATGCCAGAGGGATACTGGAAGGAGGGGCGTCCCAGACAAAAGAACAGAAAGAACAAAGGTTCTTGAGTGTCAGTGTTCTTGGCATGTGTGCAGGGCCTAGCAAAGAGGCTAGGGGCCTGGAACTAATTTTGGATAGGGGTGGGTGCAGTAGGGAATTAGTTCAGAGAGGTAGCCAAAGGACACTTTATCCAGAAAGATCAGAGAAATGGAAACTGTTCAACTGTATATTCTCATTTTCTGGAAGAAAAAAAAAATTTGACCATTTTAAGGTGCTAACCTTGAAATGATGAAAGAAGAGAAGCTTTCATCATTTCTACCATCAATAAGCAAGTATTCAAGCTTATATGTTCTATTATTTTACTCATTCATTCTTTCAGTCAACATTTATTAGGCACCCACTATCCTCTAGATTTTGAGCCATGTGTTGAAGCTGTGGAAGAGGAAAAAGGTAGTTTTGAGTCCTCCAGGACCCACTGCATATCATATGCAACAAAAGAATGATCAGATTGACAAGAGCATCTTGTATTGCTTTCCACACATTTTTTCCCCCCAGAAAGTGGTTTCCACAAGAACTAGCTGGAAACCTGCCATTCACTGACATGTTGCTACATATTTTTAAATTAAATGCTCTACTAGCAATGGAATCAGTGTGGTAATGGATCCATCTTACTACTGTTTCAGAAAGGTTTAAAAGCATTTAATTTCCATGTCACATTCATTAAAAATGCATGATGTCATGCACTCTGGGGAGCAATCTGTTTCATAATTTGAAGTAGAATCAACAAAGCATGATTCAAAAAGGAAACAAAGGTGACAAGGTACAGAATAACATGAAGTGGTATACATCCACTTATCATGAACTTTCCTGGGATTAAGTGATCTGACAGAGAACAGAGAGCTTAATGGAAACAAACCAGAGAATCAAACTACATTCCATTGTCCTGAGAGAGAGAGAAAGAGAGAGAGAGAGAGAAAGAGAGACAGAGTAAATCAAAATGAAATAAAGCTGATGTTATATGCAGAAAACATTTTTAGCATTGGTTTCCTCCATACTGAAATGAGGAAAACAGAGGATAAGGAAGGCCAAGTGAGGAGACTGCATAATGAGCCATGGGATTAGAGAGGATGCAGGTCTGTGGAGTGGCCTCTGCCTCTGCAGTCAGAAGTACTGCTGGCCAGCTGGCACCCACCCTGCCTGAGGCTCTTTCATGTGCCTGGACTTTAGAATGAGAGAGGAGGGCTGTGGATATGCTCTGTCCCCAATATCCACTCCCCTTCCCTTCCATCTACTTCCAACTCGTTTACATTTGTACTTGCATATTTCATCTGGGTCATGACAGTTGGTTATATACTATGGCTACAGAGTACTATATTACATTTTCAAGGGCAGAAAGGGCTATATGTTAAGCTGCCAAATCAGATCCTTGCCAAAATGGTCCAAGCTAATGAGAAGGTTTGTAAATTACAGTTAAATGGATGAGCTGTGGAGAACAAGGAATACCATGGAGAGCTAGCAGATGGAGTCATTGGGGGTCACAGGCTCTTTCACTGGCATTTCTTTGGCATGAACATAGTTGAGTTATTTGAGAATTTAAGCCTTTATGTGTTAATGTTTTAAGAATTCCTATAAATTTCAAGCTGGAACTAGGTCAAATATTATTCAGGCCAAGGGACCTATTGCAATGTTTTGTGTCATACAATCGGTCAGTAAACAGCAAAATGAATAGACAAATATCAAATTGCAGAAGTAAGGACAGTTTTACCATTTGAGTCTGATTCGTGCCCTGCTTCATCCCCACAGAGGGGAAATTTTATTAAATTTAGAAATTTCCACATATTATGGTATGATTTAATTTTAACTAGTCCTAACACTGTGTCAGCTGACTCACTGACCAATTAATAGAAATTAGCTGATTTTTCTAAATTGGTCTTTCCTTCTTTCTGAAGTTTTTCAAAGTTTTGTTTGGTATGTATTTGCTTTGGAGTCAAACAACATAATTTTTTTAAAAAAAAATCATAGTTCTTTGAATCTTTGGACTATTTTCAAACTATGAACCTTTAATTTCAAAGACTTTCCCATTTTGCAACTGAAAGCAAATGACTTTAAGGATCCCTAGAGAAGAAATCCTTAGAAATGACTAGTCAGAAATTTAAAGTAGAAGAATTAATTTCTTGGCTATAGTCCTCATAGTTGGTTGATCAAATAAGAGAAAAAACAATTTCTTATAGTTTGCCCAAGACATATTTTTATGCATATTCATTAAAAAGCATAAAACATTTTTGTGATGGAATGAATTTGATGAAATTAATGTACTTTTTAAACTAGGTTATTTCCTTAATAATGACTAAGAGAATAGAAAATACTTTAGTCTTAAAAAAAGCAATTATTATTCCACATTACCAAGCCAAAAACATTATTTAAAAAATTTTTTTTTATGTTTATTTATTTCTGAGATAGAGAGAAAGAGAGAGAGAGCGAGAGAGAGAGACAGAGACAGAGACAGAGCACAAGCAGGGGAGGGGCAGAGAGAGGGAGACACAGAATGTGAAGCAGGTTCCAGGTTCTGAGCTGTCAGCACAGAGCCCAATGCAGGGCTCAAACCCACAAACCATGAGATCATGACCTGAGCCCAAGTGAGATGCTTAACCAACTGAGGCACCCAGGTGCCTCCCCCAAAATAAAATTATAAAATTGTTATAAAAATTATAAATAAATTAATTTTAGATGTAGGTTATGGTAATTGCTTGGGATTTGCCTGCACATCAGTAGCGAATTATAATCAGATAGATAAAAGTAGATATCAGTTCCTCTTTTCCTCATGTCTTCTTCTTCTATATAGTTATGATCATCATTAAAAAGAAATGCACTAAATATCTAACATATATGGAGTTATGTTGTGGTATCTGCATTCCCTATTTTCAATAAATTGAAAAGAAAGGAAAACAGCCTGTTGGGTTTTTTGGCAAAATCCAGTTAGTAAAAGCTTCAGTATTTATTTTGTGTTATATTCATTTTTTTGTTGGTTGGTTGTTTCTGTGGCATTTATTATGAGGAATTTGTGTGACTGAGAATTAGTGGTGAGAATGGAATAAACCAGAAGACAGGTGAATAGGTATAAAAGGAACTAGAAAAGAAAAAGGACTATGCTTCCATGTGATGTGTCGTGCAGTTCAGCACGGAATGTTGTGGGGTTCCATCCAAGGTGGAGTTACCTGTTGAAGTCAGGAATGGCATCCACAGAGCAAATGCATCTGAAATGAGTCCTGAGTAAGGAATAGGAGCTCACTAGGTAGACTATGGTGAGGATGGGGAGAATGTTACTCGTAGGCAACAGCACCGTCAAGGCCAAGAAGCCAGTGAACAAATTCACGTGCATGTAGTTTATTCAGCAAGACTGTTGAGGGCCTTTGGGAAATGGGGCTGCAAGGCAAGCTGTGGCAAATGAGCCCTTCACAGGCCATGCTGGAGACTTTTGAATATAGGTAGGTGATATGAGAAGCCACTGAAGAGTTCTGCATAGGATGTGGGGGTTAAGTTTATGGCATGTAATGTATTCACCTTAGAAAGATCACTTCTGAGCTTGTGCAGAGGATTGAAACAGGGCTGTCCTGAAGCTAACGGGACCAATCAGTAAGTGTTAGCATAAGTTAGGTTATGATGTGTTAACAGTGTTTAAATCTCAGTTGCTTTGTGCAGCTGAAGGTTATTTCCCCCTCTTTCTATAGGCCCTGCACAGATCCACAGGGGCTGTGTTCCACAGTGTCACTCGAGGACTCAGGATCCACCATGTTTTGACTGCATCATCTGGGACACATGGGTTTTTTTAGTTACCAAAGCAGGGAAAGAGGCAACTACATGGTTGTGCTCTGAGTCTCTTATGCTTTGGGATGACAGTGACATGTGTCATTTCTTCCTGTAGTCACAATTAGTTACATGGCTCAGCCTAACCACAGGAGGTTGGGAAAATGAGGAAAGCAGATGGAATGCTTGCTGAACACCGTGGTCCCTGCCATGGTAAGTTCAGGTAACTAGGTGAAAGCTGCTATGGGGCTGGAGAGAAGGCAATCAGCTGTGAGTGGTCTTAGGGTGTTAGAAACAACAAATGACTCAGGTAATTTGGTTGGGAGTGAGAGAGGGGTGGCACCTATTGGGGAAATACTGGGTGGTGCCAGTATACACAGCTAGTGAGTAAAACGGGTAGAGGAGTAGGTGTAGGGTAGAGAGTGATAAGGTTCCTTTTGGCCAGGACTGGTGTCTGGAGAGCCTAATTAAAAATGTCCAGCAGTAACTACAGGTCTGCAGCTCCAAACAGAGTCAGGTCTAGCTATTCATATTTATATACAATCATACAACTATAGCAAGAGATTGAAAACATTCAGGTAGGGGCACCTGGGTGGCTCAGTTGGTTAAGTGTCCGACTTCAGCTCAGGTCATGATCTCACGGTCTGTGAGTTGGAGCCCCACGTCAGGCTCTGTGCTGCCAGCTCGGAGCCTGGAGCACCTGCTTTGGATTCTGGGTCTCCCTCTCTCTCTGCCCCTCCCCTGCTCATGCTCTGTCTCTCTCTGTCTCAAAAATAAATGAAACAAACATTAAAAATTAAAAAAAAAAACCATTCAGGTGGATGATTCTTGTAAAGAGGAGAATATAGAATGAGAAGAGGTAAGATCTAAAAATGTTGAATTGTTTATGCAATCTGGAACCAGAGTCATCATCCCCAAATTGATTCAGGAAATAGAGGGTCAGAATGTCTGCTTACACAAGACTATAATTAACTGAGTTTGGAAGTGTGGTTGCAGAGGCTAGAGACACACTGAGAGATTTATTGAGTGCAATATTTATTTGACACCTAAGGAAATAAAGCAAGAGTTCTTATGAATTCCTGCAGGGATTTACTTTAGATAATGAAGAGCAACTCGACACTACAGATGATTAGACACTAAAGGGGTTTATTAAATGAAATGAGTGGAAACACTGATTTTTACTTCTTAAATCTCTCTGATACACCGGTTTTCAAACTTTTTCAGAGGGGCTGCAGGATGCAAGGGGAAGCAGGAGCAGAGTGAGTCGCGACTTCATTCCACCTGTACCAGCTCTGCGGTGATTTGCCTAATATCCTAAAATGTCACTCGCAAAAGTTTCACGCTACAAACAGAGGAAAAAAAAAAAACATTTGTCTCCCCATCTGCAATGTTAAGAAGCCTTAGTGGAGGCTTTCATCGTTTCTCGGTTGGATTAGTTTATTGTTCCTCCCATTGGTCTCCCTATCGCGTCCTGCCTTTGTAATCCGCCCCCTACATTGCTCCCAAAGTGATCATTCTCAAACACAAATCCACTCCTGGCATCTGCTTCTACAGGCATTTATTGATCTCCTATCACCTTTAGTGTCATGTTAAACTTTATAGAATGGCACTTAGAAAGCACTTCCTGATTGGCTGGTACTTACCTTTCTCTAGCTCCATTTTCAGGATGTCTCCCTTTGTTCTGAGTGCATCAGGCATAATGAAAGATTGGTACCTGCAGTGCCCTGAAGGTTTAGAATGCCTTCTACTTAGCTAATTCGACTTTTCAGCTGCAGCTTCAGCACAACCTCCTCTTAGAAGTCTCTTTGACACCTGCTAGTCCAGGAGGAGTCCTCCTCTGAGACTTTGTAGCAACCAAATGGGTACTTCTCTCTCTTTTTTTTTTTTAAATATTTTTTAATGTTTATATATTTTTGAAAGAGAGAGAGAGAGACAGAGACAGAGACAGAGACATATAATCCAAAGCAGGCTCCGGGCTCTGAGCTGCCAGCACAGAATCCGACGTGGGGCTTGAACTCACAAACCATGAGATCATGACCTGAGCCGAAGTCAGACCTTTAACCAACCTAGCCACCCAGGCACCCCAAAATGCCTACTTCTCTGAGAGCAGCCACCCCACATTATTTTATCAGTGACTGTGTTGGTCTCCTCAGTGGGCAAGCACCTTCGGGAAAGGGACTGGCTCATCAATTCAGTTGCCTCAGACTTGGCCCTGTACCTGGCCCTCAACTTTGTTGTTAACAGGTTTATGAATCTCCCTTTGTGGAGATGGTCAAAAGCGATTGATTTCTATCTGTTTGATTCACTTGAAAATATTTGGTCAATGAACCCAGACTAAAGGACACCTTAAGGTTTCATTTGTATTTTGTCTCCTTTTTTTGTGTTTTTTACACCTGTGGAATTCAGTAGCCTTGTAAATATAAATTTGAAAATGACATTTTTGAATATTAGGAAAGATTTTTTTGACTCTTCAAAATATAAATATTTATCTTTATATAAATAGGGGTGCTAGGGTGGGTCAGTTGGTTAAGCGTCTGACTTAGGTTCAGTCTTGATCTCACAGTTTGTGAGGTGGAGCCCTGCATCAGGCACTGACAGCATGGAGCCTGCTTTGGTTTCTCTGTCTCCTTCTCTCTCTGTGCCTCCCCCACTTGCAATCTCTGTCTCAAAAATAAATAAGTAAAAACATTAAAAATAAAATATAAATAAAAATGATATAAAACAAAAATTTGGATACAGAGTTCTTCTTTAATGGAAAATATTACTGTAGTCTTCCTGTTTCAAATGTCCTAAAACATTACTCTTTTTTCTGTAGCAGCCCAGCCACAAATTTAATAGTGCCCATTTTCTATAAGACAGAGTTGAAACTCATTAGACTAATTTCCAGATCTTCTGTAGTCTGACACCAAGTGTCTTTTTCAACCACATTTCTCACTACTTTTTGATGCAAGTTTTTTTGGCCTCGCTTAGTTCTTTTCTCCTTATATTTCTATTTATTCTATTTGATTCTTGGATATTTTAAATCTGAAGTTTTATATCTTCTTATTTCTGGAATTTTCTCCATTATTACATCTTAGAATATTGTCTGTCCACTATTGGTTCACACCTTTGGATGTGCTGTGAGGCAGGTATGTAGTCTATGATTCCTGACTTCTTTATATCCTCCATTGCTATAGAGATATTCTATCGTTGAATTCATCTTCAAGTATGACTTGTCTTCTGTATAATCAATTTGCTGAAATTTAAGAAAATTAATGACTATATTTTTATTTGGCTTTAGAATTTGTGTCATAACTTCCTGTTTTTATTTTACAGGTGCAAATTCTTTCTTTATATTTTATTTTATTATTTTTTTAAGTTTATTTATTTATTTTGAGAGAAAGAGTGAGCAGGGGAGGGGCAGAGAGAGAGAGAGAGAGAGACAGAGAGAGAGAGAGAGAGAGAGAGAGAGAGAGAGAGAGAGAGAGACAGAGAAGCCCAAGCAGGCTGTGCACTATCAGCACAGAGCCTGACTAGGTTCAATCTCACTTACCATGAGATTACCACCTGAGCCCAAATCAAGAGTCAGACATTTAACCGATTGAACTACCCAGGTGCCCTTCTTCCTTTATATTTTAAACATACTTATTATAAACTTCCTTTCATATTTTTCTATTATTGCTAGTTCCTCATGTCTTGTGAACTTTCATGTTGAATGTCCTATTTTGTTTTAAGGTTTTAGTTTGTGGATTTTCTTCAGAGAGAATTATCTTTTCTAGAGATCCAGATAACCACCCTGGGGTGATGTCCACTGTTGTGTCTGTCAGTACTTTCAAAACATACTCATTCTGAATTATTTTTTGTGTTAGTTTTTCAGCCTGGTATTATCAGATACACTGGTAATGAGAATTCGGTTCTTATTCCCATGAAAGCTTAGTCTTGGGGTTATAATATCCCTAGAAGATTCTATTTTACCCACAGGGTGGGGCTGTTGGCTCATTTCCAGCAGAGATGTTCGGGATCCTTCATGGTTTGTGCACTGAGATGTTTCCGTTGATTTTGCACAGGGAGCCCAGTTCTGATTCCTGCAGTGCATGTGTTTTCCAGTGCATGTGTTCTGGCCTTGAATGGCCATGAAGGCAACAGGCTTTGACACCTGTATTCCCTTGATGTTTGTAGCATCCTTTTTCACTTTTGAGTTCTACTATATATTTAATATTTAAAAATACTTGTTTTTATTTCTATATGTTTAGAAATGTTATGTTCAATTGATTGGAAAACTGTCTACTATTTTTGAGTATCCAAATATTTACTGTTTTGTTTCTATTGTTCTTTCTACTTTGAATAATCTCTCAAATTATCTCTGCCCGTTGAGAATTTCTTCTAACCTTCCAGGATTTGAGGGGCTTGCTGAAGGTAAACTCTTCTGTGCTTTTTTTCCTCCAGGGACCAAATTAACCCCTAAGTAGTTCCTTATCTGAACGCCTTTGACATCCATTTAATACTTAATCATATTTATTTAAAATTGCTTTCTGGCTATTATTTGTATTCTAGTGAGATTATAAAATTTTTGACATTTTGGGCTATTTCTTAAGCTTCTTGGATTTTTCCATAATGAAATATATATATATATATATATATATATGTATGTATATATATACATATATATACACATATGTGTATATATATATATATATATATCTCATATGATACATATATGTATATATATATAAATATTTCATATGATGTATATATATAACTGGGAATTCAAATAAATACTTCCTAGTAGAAGAATGACTGAAATAAAAGATATACTGGAATAAGAATACTTTTACAGTATTTTGGATTAAAATTTGTAATTTAGATTAAATGTAAAAGGATTCAAGCGTCCAGGTAAATAAGATTTTTTGTATTCCTTTTTTGTTCGTTTGTTTTATGCTTAAGCATTTTATTCTGGATTCCTGAATTTATAAGGCCAGAGAGATTTCATACAAGGTCCTAGGTTACTGAAGGAGAACAGAAATTTTTATTTCAAGGAGTATAAAATTAATATGATAGATAAAATCTGAAAGGAATGTGTTTGTGCCAACAAAAGAAGCTTCCTTAAACCAGTTGGGAAAATTGGCTACCTTTTTTCTGTTTAGAATTTGGTCCTGAGTAAATGAACTAACAAGCAGCTGATTCTGAGTTACTTTCACAGGGAAATGTTTCTGAGTTCCAGCTCATAGGAGCTCAGGAAGGTATGGGATGCAAATTACATTCCAACACGAACAGGCCAATCAAGCCTTGAACACTTTTGAGGTCTTTGGCTTTGCCTATGAACATGGGAACACCCAAGGGCACCTTCAAATTAAAAATAAACACACTGTTCTAAAGAGTCCTGGATGTGTAATTTGGTAGAAATTTAAGGGATGTCTTTTTATAGTAACAGAGTCTAGAAAGAAAATAAAATTCAGGTAAGGTTAAGTCCTTTCTAGTCATAAGTGTATGTAAATGACTTTTAACTCTAAATTCAAGTACTTTGGGCATTTCCCAAATGCCCTAATACTTTGTGGGTAAAACACAATATTTTAGTTCCAGCCTTATTTTTATAACCTACTGGATGATATCATATTAATAAAAATAATAGCTAACATTTATTGTATAATTGCCTTATGTCAAGCTATATTCTTATATTTCACAAATATTTCATTCAATACGTAAATAACCCTGTGATGTCACTATAATTATTATCCTCCATTTGCAAATGGGAAAAACTAAGATACAGAAGGATTAATGAACTTACCCATGTCACAAAGTAGTCTTCAACTACTGAGGAATTCCTACTGGCTTCCTATTCATGTTGCTACTTTAGAAGACATATTTGTTTAGGGTTCTCTTGGAGAATTTATATTTTATTGAGATTAGAGGGGAAAATGGCAGTGTTGGTTAACTCATTACCACTTGTTGCAATCTAAACTCACTCCTTCCTATTGTGTCATGGTTTGATTATACATTTCCTCTAAGTCTCTCTGGAAACTCCATTATCACCATTAATCTTGGGTTTAAAAGAATCGATGCCAGCTACCATCTGAAAGTGGACATATCCAATATGGATTAAATGTAAATTAAAAATCCAACATCAGCTGGCCCATCATACCTGTATACTTTATGCTTTCTTTACCCCACACTCTAATCCAACTTGTTTTCTCGCAAGCTAAGAGCCTGTTGTTGGCTCTCTGGGGGCACGCCACAAATTATGCTGTGTGTTTTTTATGCCTGGAACCCCTGTATGCAATACTCCCCCCTTAGCTGTATGCTAAGGAAACTATGACTTCTGAAAAGCTTATATTTTAATATTTAGAGCAGATTTGTTTAAAGGAAGGATATGGTCAATGCTCTCTTCCCCTGTCTTCAATAAAGGCCTAGGTATTGGCTTTTATGTTTGTTTAAAATAATATTTTAAACTCAGAGAATTTTGGATAAGAAAAAAAGAAATGAGGTTAACACAAATAAACGGTTTTAAATTAAATTATCTCAGCTACAGAATATATTACTGGAAAGGTCTTGAGAACTTCTCTAGAGGTCCTTAAATTTTTTTCACCTGTACTCCTCAAGATGGGATGGTGGGGGATGAGATAAATTCTTGCTATTTTAAGCTTCCTTCCAACTTTCTGTTGCTGTTATTTATAATTCTACTCCAAATGGAAAATATAGGCTTGTCTAAAGTATATTAAGAAAAGAAGCAACTATTTGATCCCTATGAATACAAATATACAATGATGATGGAAAAATTCAGGATGTTGGGACCACTAGTGCTCTATTCAAACTCTTAGACAAAATAAGCAGGATACTTCATTTTAACAAAGTTTCTCAACTTTTGATGAACTAAACTTACCTTAGGGAGCTTATAAAAGTACAGATTTCTGGGTTTTCACTTTCTACCTTCCCTTTCTGCCCCAAGTTTCTGAATTTGATTGCTTTCAATGAGCCTGATGCATTATATTTTATTGAATATATATGTTTGTCACAGTCCCTTTGGAAGACACTTTGGCAGTTTCTTACAAGACAAAACATACTCTTACTGTAAGATCCAACAATCATTCTCCATGTTATTTACCCAAAAGAGTTGAAAACTTACGTTCAAAACAAAAAAGCTACAGATGTATGTTTATAGCAGCTTTCTTCATAATTGCCAAAACTTGGAAGCAACCACAATGTCCTTCAATAGGAAAATGAGTAAATAAACTGTAATGCATCCAGACAATGAAATATTATTCAGCTAAAAAGAAATGAACTCTCAAGCCATGACAAGACATGAAGGAAACTTAAATGCATATTACTAAGTGAAAGAAGGCAAGCTGGAAAGGCTGTGTACTCTATGATTCCAACTATAGACCTTCTGGAAAAAGCAAAACTGCGGTGACAGTAAAAAGATCAGTAGCTGCCAGGGCTTAGGGGTAGGAGTAGAGTAGGAATGAATAGGCAGAACACAGAGAATTTTTAGGTCAGTGAAAATACTGTATGATACCATAATGATGAGACATGTCATTAGACATTAGGCCAAATCCATAGAATGTACAATACTAAGAGTGAACGCTAATCTAAACTGTGGTCTTTCGGTAATAAGAAGATGTCAGTGTAGATTTATCAACTGTAACAAATATATCTATCACTCTGGTGGGGATGTTGACAATGGGGGAAGCTATGGGAGCAAGGAGTCTATGAGAAATCTCTGTACCTTCGTCTTAACTTTACTATGAATCTAAAACTGCTCTAAAAATTAAAGTCTTAAAAAGTCTCAGGCAGTTGGTTTGTGTCTGGTTTCTCCATTATTACTAAGACAGCAGAGAACATCCCAGGGCTTATTTGATTCCTACCCTGAGCCAAGTTCCGAAGTGAGGTCTCTAGAGAAAGGATTCATGTTCAAGGCCCTCCATACATACAGGCCTGACTCTCCCTGGTAACTGCTTCATCTGCTTGACCCTGAGCTTCAGCTCATTCTGCAGCTCCGCCGACTTTTGGGTCTGGCCCACATGGAGCCGCTATCTGCTCACTTCTTTCCTGTTCATGTCATTCACAGCCTATGGAGAGAAGGAGCAGAGAAAGTGCTTGGTAACCACCCTGGATGTGACTCTGACTTTAGCCAAGGCCTCCAGTCCCATCTTCTGGGCCTAGAGAAAGCCACCTGCAAACCAGTCACCCTTGTTAGCTGAGAATAATTAGTACTAAGATAAAGGCCATTTAAAGTGAATTTAATTTTTAAAAACATGGGACAAAATTTCAGAGTAAACTATAGATTAAAACATGTTTTTGATTGGGGCTATACTTAAAAATGAAATTGAAATTCGTAAAGTTTCTCATATTTAAAATATAGGTTCTAATCACAACTACACACTGGTCATTTGAACAAAGCAGTAAGCATAATTATTTTAAAATGATATGGCAGCATAATCAACACCCTTCACTTCATGTTGGATTTCACATTACAAAGAATCCTTTCTGTACGCTGTGAGGGCCTTAAATCATTTTTAAGAAACATTGTGTCTTAGGGCACCTAGGTGGCTCAGTCTGTTGAGCATCCAACTCCTGTTTTCAGCTCAGGTCATGATCCCAGGGTCATGGGATTGAGCCCCATGTTGGGCTCTGCACTGAGCATGGAGCCTGCTTGAGATTCTCTCTTTCCCTCTTCCCCTCTCCCCTGCTTGCACACACACTCTCTCTAAAATAAACAAACAAACAAACAAAACCATTTGTATCTTAATCCTTGCTGATTTTTTTTTCTACAGTTAACTGACCTGACTAAACCTGCCAGATCCTAAGTGGTCAGTGGCTTTCAGTACATGAAATCCTGCATTTTCTGCAAGACATAAAACTTCTTTCTGTGATTCATTTATATTGGACTGAATTTGCATTGAGTTGCCTGCAACAATCAGCAAAAGGCAGACCTTCTCTATATACTGACTCAATAGTTAGGATTAAATACTGATGTTAGTGAGGAGAAATGTTTGAAAAAATACTGATTTTTTAAGTAGTCAGTTAATAATAAATATTCCATGACCAATGATCTTAATGGGTGTCAACCATGGAAAAAGATCTATGGTAGGAGGCCACACATGACATTATTATTCAAGCTTTGCAATAACTGTGTGAACTTGGATCATTTGTTCAGCCAATATGTATCTGGTAGCTACTGATGCAATAGTAGAAATGTAAGGACGAAAGGAGACAAAGTCCCTGCCCTCAGTTCTATACATAGGGATCTTCCCTAGTGAAGAGAGAGAAGAGGCACCTCATAAGTAGCATGGAAAAACAGGAAGCAGTATATTCTGGGAGGAGGGTAAGAATAAGCTGAGACCCAAAGGCTAGGTACCAAATAGTCTAAGGCTACACTGTCTATTATGGTAGTCACTAGCTACATGAAACTCCTGAGCACTTGAAAAATGGTTAGTCTGAATTGATATGTGCTAGATTTCAACGAATTAGTCTAAAAAAGGAATGTAAAATATCTCAATTTTTATATTGAATGTGATTAAAGAGATAATACTTTGGATATGTTAAGCTGAATAAAACATGTTATTAATATTTAAAAAGTATGGTTTATATAAGATTTAAGGTAAATATAGCAGAACATAATGTAATAAACACAATATACATAAAATCAATTTATTACTTTATTCATTCATTCATTCATTCATTTATTCATTCATTTGCAGTTGAAGATCAGTGCTCATGAAGGCCATTTATTTGTTTGATAATGCCAGACAAATTCACAAGAAAGAAATTATGGAATAAGAAGGGTGGAAAAATGAGAACCCACTATTCTCTTCATAATTTCCAAAATTATATGTATTTTCACAAAAATCATAAATAACTGAGAGTAGTCATTTTGCCTCAAATTCCCAATCAAGTTGAAGAAATCTTTTGTCTGAATTTCCTAATCTTAGTGGGAGGCTAAATATTCAAATTTATAATGGGCAGACCATTATGATAATGGAACTCTGATCACAGTGACTACTTCAGCATTTGCCTAAATTCTCTTAAACCAAAAAATCTCTAGTGGGTAGATGAGAGGCAAAAAATGGAAAAGCCAGGTAGTAGAGGTGGTGACTTTAGAGGGTGATATTTCTGATACTTTCTGAGAGTTTAATCAACAACATTGAAGTGGAGCAAAGGAAATACTCTTCTTTAGATAACATGGGACACTCTAAAACTGGATTCCAAAAGCTCATTCTTGACATTACTCAACTATGTCATATAACATTTGTGATGTACTTAAGGAGCAAAACCCAAGTCATAACAACAATAGACCTGCTTTGCCAATATCGCTTTAGTCTTAGAAGAAAAGGTTTTAAGGCAATTTCATCCTGAAAGCATTACTGAGTACCTATTATTTTCAATTCACTGCACTTGACAATGAACATAAGAGAGATGCAGAAGCTCTCCTTTCTCTACTGATTCTTCAAAGGAAAGAGCATTTTCATTTTAATTAGGTGACAAGACGCACTGCTAATTGTTCATGTCAATTTGCTGATCATTTGTAGTTCCAATATGGTGTCATAAAAGGAATCACAAAACCTTGAACTTACTTCACTTTTTCTCAGTAGTTTTACAAAGATTGATACTATAAATGCAAATTAATTCCAAATAACTCCTGTCTTCTAAAAATCAGGCATGAACTAATATTTCCCACAACTCTGATGTTGGAATACCCATGGTTAATAGATTATATAAATCCAATAATTAATTACATTCTCATCTGGAAGAATCTGTATAAAAAAAGGAGCATGTAGATATTTGAGTGGGGGTGAATTAGAGCATATTAACACATTTTTTATATCAAGTACTTTTAATGTAAATTTAAACATTGTCAGATGAACTAAAGCATTGAAAAGATGAATTTAGGAGCATTGTGAGAAGTATAATAATATCCTTGATATTCAAATATGGATGCCCATTGGAGTCATTTGTAAAATTTTTAAAAAGTACTGATACCCTGAAACCCCAGTGATGCTGACTTAGTTGGTCTGAAGTATGGCCCAGGCAAGGTGATGCTAATATACAGCAAAGTTTGAGAACCATTGGTTTAGAATCTAGAATCTAGTTTATTACTGCTTTCGGGTCATGCCCCTCCTTCAGGTTCCTAGACCCTTTTCTGATTTCATAGCCTTGTCAAACAGTTCTCTGATAATTAATTTCATTTCCCAAGTAGGTATTCCTGCTGGAAAGAGATAGTACTATTGTAAATAATTAATTGATTTTAAAGTCGAATTAGTCTCTGGTGAGTCCAAGCTTTGGAAGGTAATGACCTCCTCTCCTGCACCCCCCAAGCTGATTGGCCTTGAATATGCCTACCCTCATCAAGATTTGAGGCTTCCAGAGCTAGCAGGCCAGCCCTAGTAACGAAAAAGATCAATGACCACATGAAATCCATACCATTTTGTCCATCTGCTTCTGACATTTGCTTAATCATGTCCTTGGACCAGTGTTTCTCAGTCCTGGTTGCATATTTAAAATCCCCTGTGAGATTTTAGGACTCCTGATGCCTGGGCCACAACACAGACCAATTACATCAGAACCTCTAGAGGTGGAGCACCTGGGTGGCTCAGTTATGTGTCTGACTTTACCTCAGGTCGTGATCTCGCAGTTCCTGAGCTAAAGCCTGGCATCAGGCTCTCTAGTGTCAGCACAGAGCCCTCCTCAGACCTTCTGTCCCCCCTCTCTCTGCCCCTCCCCTGCTTGTGCTTACACACACACTCTCTCTCTCAAAAATAAACACACAAAAAATAAAAGATTCTCTGGAGTTGTGACCCAGTCATCAATGTTCATTAAATTTCCCCAGAAGATATAGTATGGGAAGAAAAAAAATTTTCTCTTGAGCCTTTTAATCTGACACGCCTGTGCAATCAAAAGACATTGGGGTACCTGGGTGGCTCCGTTGGTTAAGCATCCGACTCTTGGTTTCAGCTCAGGTCATGGTCTCAGAGCTTCGTGACTCTGAGCCCTACATCAGGTTCTCTGGCAGCATGGAGCCTGCTTGGGATTCTCTCGTTTCTCTCTCTCTGCTCCTCCCCTACTAATGCTGTCTATGTCTCTCTCAAAATAAACCGAGAAACTTAAAAAAAAAAAGAAATTAAGAGGGAAAAACAAAAGTTTAATAACATTTATACCTTCTGTGTATATGGGAGATGTCCAAGAAAACTGAATAACTCTCTGAAATGGCTGAAGCCACTGTTAAAATAACATCTTTAGCTAAAGACAAAAGAAAGATGTTGGAGGTTGTAGGAGTTGGATGGGAAGACCAATTATGGAAGGGCAAGGGTGGGGGTGGATGGCAAGAAGCAAGGGTAAGATGGTTATGCTGATTTATATTGTTGCTTTCTGCCCTGGTAAGTTTCTAAAGATTTAGATTTACCATCCTTTTGGTACAGAGAGGGAGACAAATAGAATCTCTTACAAATAGAGATTCCCCTTATAAATGAAAATGCTTCTTACAAAATGATAACTTCTACTATTTTCAGAGCTTCTGCTATGTCTGCTCTTTCTTAAAAATACTCAGCCTAAAACAGTCCTTATGCCAAGAGACATATTTTGGGGTGGCAGATTCTGTTCCCCTTAAACATTGAGAACCAGTGGCTTAAGCTGTAATACTCTCACAAATTTACCTAAAACATTTCTGAATTTGTGGGGGTTTGTTTGTTTGTTTGTTTTAGCTGATATTTGAAACTGCAGAGATGTAAACATATATATCTTTTTAACCTCTAACCCAAGCTGGTTTGTTTGATGATAGATAAATATTGTTAAAAATCTAAAAAAAAAAAAAAATTAAATAGAACTGCCTGGTAATATACTTACATAGCCCTTACTTTGGCCAGGGGCTCTTCTAAGCCTTGTACATAAATTGACTTATTTATTCTTTCCTCATTTTAAAGATGAGGGAACTTGCCCAAGAGCACACACTTAGGGTTAGGGCCAAGATTCAAATGAGCCAGTCTGGCTCCAGAGTCAGTAAGCTTAACCACAGTGACCAATGGGTGTGGTTGCTGCAACTGCCAGATGCAATGAGATAGGTAATATTCTTATACTTCTATTTTACAGGTAAGGAACTGAGGTACAGAGTAACTTTCCTAGGATCCCACAGCTAGTAAGTGGCAGAGCTGGGATTTAAACTCAAGCAACTTGACCCTAAAGTTTGTGCTTTGTCAATCATATAGACTTCTTTTGCAAATATTCAACGGATGCAGCTTTTCAGAAACTTATGTTACAATATATATTGGAATTTGGCGTTGTAAGTTTCATGTGTGCTTTTAGGCTTATCCTTAATATTTTATGCAGAATTCTACCCAGGATTTTTGCACGACTACTAATGTACTGGAGAAGCCGTTTGTAAAGGATGATGCAGCTGCTTTATTAATATTAGTTCATGGTTTCAAAATTTCTTTGATGTATGCATACGTTAGGCAACATAAGTTCATCAAAGTTGCATGTAAAAAGAAGAAAAGATTCTCCATGCCCTTTCCTAGATCTTTGCCATTTTCCACTTCCAAAAATCTTTTTAATTTCCATTATTAGTTTGGTGTGCCCTTAATTTAGTATTAAAAATCCAAGTTTCTTCCAGCTATTGGACATTGTCCCATTTCAAACTTTTAAAAACAAATTATTCAGAATTTTACAGCAATACTATGTAAATAGGACAAATACATCTTGGCTCTTGGCAAATGGCCCTGAGAATTGAAACAGTTTCACACTGTGGATTTCCATTAATGTCAAAAATGTATTGAACTTGGTCTTTGTAAAATGAGTCAATTCTAGATTTTAAGAGGTGATTTTAGAAGTTCCTTGTCTCACTTTTTAATAGGCAAGCAAATCGCCAGAGGGTCTTGTTTAAAAAAATGCAAAAATCTGGGAGGCTGGAGGTGAGATGCTGGGTTCCATATTTCTAACAAGCTCCCAAGTGATGGTGATTCTGCTGGTCTCTGAATCACACTTTGAATAGCAAGGACATTGTACTGGTAAACTGGTTCTCCAAAGGAGGAAAACAAAGTTTTGATTTGTTGCTAATTTCTGAGATATAAATACCCCCACAACGGTCAAATTTCATACCAACATGGTATTACTGAAAACTAAGTCAGGAAGAGATATGCAGCATAATATATACAAGGGGCTCTTGAGTGCGGGCCTAACACAGCTTCAGCACTCCACTGGATGTATGTGAGTTTAGACACACCCTATTTCAAGATTCAAAATAATAAGAGATGCTGTTCCACTCTGCAAAGGTTAGGGAGACAGTGTTATAGGGAAAATGACTAAAGGTTAGTTACAAAGCGTTGAGAATAGGTGCAGAGTAATGTAGTTCCAAGATCATATAGACTGGGTTAGAGAGCATGTTTAAGGAGTTAAAATCCACATGGGGCCAAGAATGGAGACTTTGAGGAGGATTTGAATCAGATTTGATGGTGATAGTTTCAGATGCATGGATAAGGAGAACATTCAACAGAAAAGGAAGTGAGGTAGGAACTAGCAAAATGTCTGATGCAAACAAGGTGAGGGAAGACATTGGCATTCCTGAAGAGTTGGGAGTGGGGTAGTTGTTCCAGGGGCTGAATAAGAGTATCCTGCTTTCACAAATGCTTCATTTTCTGGCATGTTTGGGAAAGAAAATACTCGGATTAATCAAACACTCAAGTTAACAGAGAGCTGACATAGGTAGTAGAAAGAGATACCAATGCTTAAAAAATAGAATACATTGAAGTATACAGAACCTAATTTCTTTGTTCTTTGATGGAGAAAGGACTTCTAGAGCTGCCATTTCTCAGAGCCATCACATGGAGCAATTTTGGTCCCTAATCGGGTACAGTTGGAAATGGGATGTGGGAAGTTCCATTCCCAGGGTGTTGTAACAAGATCATGTTCTTAAGCCCTTCCCCAAGGCTGCAGTGTGAAGCATCTCGGGAAAACTTACGCCATAGAAAGAATTTCTAACTGGGAGAAATGCTCTCCTTTGCAATACGCTGAGTCTCTTTAGGAGTCCGGGTTCAGCTTCCTCATCTGTAATATGAGGCTAAAATACCTATCTCATGTGGGTTTTGTGAGGATTAAATGGTCAAGACATGTTAGTGCTCAATAAATACAAGTTTCTCCATTCCAAATACATCTTTCAGAAAACCCAGGGCAAACTGTGAGCCATGTTTGAATGTACAGAGACCTTTCCTGATTCCACAGTAGAGGGCTTTCCCTGGATCCTCTGACCCCTGCTTTAGCCAGCTAACCAAATGCCCTTTTACATTTCTGAGACCTGAATACAGATTTATCTTGGAAAAAAAAATTCTTTTCTTTCCTGTATCTTGGAATAAATGTGCTATTTCATTTTCTTAATTTGTACTTTGTTAAGAACCAGAAGAGGGAACTTAAGGTCAGTCAGTCTCTCAGGTTGAGAAACTCTGAAGCTATAAGCCCCAGAATCTTGTCTTTGTCTCTGATTCCAAATGGGCTTGTGGGGAAAAGTGATATAACCATGAGATCACTGTGTTCTTTTAGATGATTTCCTGTTTCCTGTGTATTTAAATATACAGGGAATAATCCCGCTATTAAAATGAGACCCTGTATGTGTGTATGGGCAGAAGTTCAATGAAAAAGGAAGAAAAATATGCTTGCTGAATACCAGATGTAGAATGCATAAATCCTGTCAGAACAAGTGGGGAATAGCTTTATGGCTGACTTGCAAGAAACCTAAGGGAACTGGGAAGTCAGATAGGCATGTGTCAAACAGACTTATTTAAATCATCCACTTCCTCAGCAAAATAAAAGTTTGAGAGGGTTCTGTTTTCTTTTGTGGTTTGAAATTACAGTTGTAGCCTTAGAGGTCCTGCTTGATTGAGGGCTTCCAAGCAAAGAAGTTACGCTACCAAGTTCAGGCTCCCAGCAACAGTGGGATCATCCAGTGCCTCTGACTGAGGTCTCCAACCTTACCCTGTTTGTACTTTCTGCTCTTTGTCATCTTGGAAACAAATTGCAGTGCAGCTGACCACTGCTTCATGGCCCTCCAGCTTGTTATAGCTGAAAGGCTTTTTTTTTTTTTCTTTTGCATCTGGAAGAGAACGGTGCCCACTGGCTTGCTTCTCAGAGCCGGCGTCAAATGGCACACGGTGATGTAGAGCACAGCCGTTAGTGCTGCACACTTGGAAACTAGGCAACCCTTTCTCTCCCCAGCCTCTTCCTCGCCACAGTTCATACGTTGTTGGTGACTCTATATACTGCCAGGTTGTGTTAAGACAAACAAAGCTGATTTAAAAACTAATGACTTGTGTGCTTGGTCACAAGATCCCCATTAATTTGTAGTGAGAGATACAACTAGACACCAGACATTTTTCAGATATGACTTCCTGATAGTAAGTCTCCTGGGAGGCCATCTAATCGTGAGGTAGGTTATTGGTGTGAATAGATACAAAGGAAAGGTGTTTAAGTATTAATCATTTTCTTTAAGGCATGGTAGCTTCCTAAATTGTTTTTCTTGGGATATTTCTCTTTTAAAATATCCTGTTAAATATATTGTTCTGCCATGGCTGTACTCACTAGAATAAAAACAAAATATGGTGCTGTGAAAAGACCATGGGCTTTGTTGTCAAACAGACCCAGGTCCAAATTATTCCAACTCTACTACTTACTGTGTGTAAACTTGAACATATGACTCTACCTCTCTGAGCTTCAGTTTGCTCACCTTCTTGCTGAGAGTATATATTTAAAGGCATTTATATAGAACCTACCACCGTATCTCAGTATCTGCTACTTTGAGAAGTCATGGAAAATTCTTTTCTTTTTGAGAAATCATGAAAAATTCTTAATGCTTACCATCCATCCATCCATCCACCCATCCATTTATCCATCCATTCTTTCACTAAATGCCTTTTAAACGTTTTTTACATGCCAGCCATTGTTTCTATTGGTATAGCTACAAACAAGAGCAAGATATAAGCTTTGACCATAGTATGTAGTCTCAGTGTCTAAACTGGAGACATGTATGTATTTAAAGGTATGCACCAGGCACAAAGATGATATAAAGGTGATGTTCAGTTCTCTCTGGGTGAGTGTGAAGTGTCAGGAAAGCATTAGACAAGGACAAGTTTCATAAGCCAGACCTGGAAGAATGAGTGAGATTCCAGCTAAATGAGGTGGGGAGTATGAAGGATGGCGATGATGGCAAGTTTGAGCGTTTCAGAAAGTAGAGAGTGTGCAAAAGCCAAGAGACAGAGAAGAATATGGTACCTTTTGAGAATTACAAATCGTTCTGTGTTTAAAAGCATAGGTCCCGATGGGTATGGGAGGGTATGAATGGCAAGAAGAATGAGTCAGAACCTGTCAGAGGCCTTAGGAGACATGAAGAGGCATAATCTTTTTGTGCTGTGAGCACTTGTGAGCTATGGAAACTTTGTGAGCAGATGCATACAGATCGCTATCCTACTGATAGAAAACTACTACCATAGAAGTGTTTATTAGATATGCATAATTATTTTTTATTTCTCTTGATGATATTTGGAAACATGCCTACTGTGAGAAACAGTCAAATAATCAACTCGTGTAGTCACATGTAGGCTCCTCCTTGACATTTTTTTTCGGGGAAGTGATGGTGGCAGTGGAGAGCTACATTGTTCTGTGCTCTTGTTTCACTGTTCAATCTTGTTAAAAGAGAATGTGTACTGTTTATATTTACTTTTATCCTCCATACCTTCTTTTTTGTTTCAAAAATTCCTTTTCTTTGAACTTTTTAACATTTATTTATTTTTGGGAGACAGAGGTAGAGCACCAGCCGGGAGGGGCGGAGAGAGCAGGCTCCAGGCTCTGAATTGTCAGAACAGAACCTGATGCAGGGCTTGAACTCCCAAACCACAAGATCATGACCTGAGCCAAAATTGGACATTTAACTGACTGAGTCACCCAGGCACCCCTCAAAAATCCCTTTTTGTTAGCAAAACATCTGAAGAACTGCTCTCTTTTAGGACCACAGGGAAAAGGGACTAAGTTTTTGTCCCCAGCCTCTGTGCAGAAGGATCACTAGAGGTGGTTTGGCTTTGGGAAATATTGAGGTAACGGAATGATGTTGGGTACAAAGCATTCTGGCAATTCAGCCACAGAGCTATTGTGATTTGTGTGGAGACACCCAGTTTGGGGGGGTTCAAGAGCTAGGATCCCTGGATTATCTCAGAGCCTGGGCCTCTACTACATCGCAGCTCAAAGCAGAATGTCCCAAGAGCATAATAAGCATTGGAATGAGCCTGACAGGATGGGAAAATGCCCAAGAGAGGAATGCCAGATATATAGATGTAGGCATAAACTTCTTGGTTTATGGAATTAGTTCCCAACCATGCAGGTAAGAGTTCAAAGAAAGATTGGTAGTGAAATAGTGCCTTAGACACAGAAACTATGTGCGAGCCCAATAAGTTAAGTGTGGGGGGTGAAAGGGAGTGGCAGTTTGGAGGCTATGTGGGTGCAGCCTCACCTCTGGCCCTCTGGATATGGGCCCTGTTGGCAGTAAGGTATGATTCCGAACTTTGTGATGCTAGTTTCCTTCCTCTGTCATGTGAGATATAAACTGGACCAAAGGACAAACTATGATGTGTGAGTCTCAGCAGAAATTATGCCTGGGGATTGTTGTTTTTCTACTAGTAAGAAAACTGGGAGAAAAAAAAAAGGACAGAAGTGTGTGTGTTAAAGGGAATGGTTTTAAAGTTCCATGCTTTCATGTGCGTTTAAGAATGGCTTTTAGCATGGGGCGCCTGGGTGGCTCAGTCAGTTGAGCATCCAACTTCAGCTCAGGTTATGATCTTGCAAGTTACATATAAGTTTGAGCTCCTGGTTGGGCTTTGCGCCAACAGTGTGGAGCCTGCTTTGGATTATCTGTCTCCCTCTCGTTCTGCCTCTCTCTCTCTGTCTCAAAAATAAATAATCAGAAAAGAAAAGAATGGCTGTTAGCCCTTAGCAGTGTGAAATACATTTCTTTTATCTTTGAACATTGGAAAGACTTCTATAATCTTTTTTTAATTTATTTTTTCATCTTACTATATTTGTATTCCAACCATGTGACTTGTTTTTTTATGTTAAATATAATTTATCGTCAAACTGGTTTCCACACAACACCCAGTGCTCGTCCCAACAGGTGCCCTCCTCAATGCCCATCACCCACTTTCCCCTCTCCCCCACCCCCCATCAACCCTCAGTTTGTTCTCAGGAGGCAAACCATAAGAAATTCTATAATCTTTTTAAAGTGCAGTTCCATTGAGGGACAAAGAATTTTTCAGAATTAGTACTACAAATCATGGGATGGGAGAGGAGGTGGGGATGGTGAGTGGGCTATGTGTATGTGGGGAGAGAGAGAGAGAGAGACAGAGAGAGGAAGGGAGAAGAAGAGAGAATATGAAGTCCTTATAAGGTAGAGTGTTGAATGCTACATACTGTTGACTGTGGACCCCAGAATGTGTATGGTGAAATTTATTGGAACAAAATTTACATATTTATGAAAATGATGCAGTTTAGAAAAAAAAAAATAGCTTGTTATGCTAGCGTCCTTTTCCTTTGTTGATGTTCCAAGGTTATACAAGCCCTGAATCTTTCCACATTTCCAGCTCTTATCTAAGAGTGTGTACCACCTGGGTTGGGAGGAGGAAGATGAATGAAATTGGGGAAGTAAATGGTGGGAAGTATCCTGAAAGAAATCAGCTAGATATGTTCAAGTCAGCAGGTTCCAAGAAAATTATGTAGTAATTTGAGAATTGTGTAAGGAAAGTTCTAACACATATTTTCTCTCATGTTTTTTTTTTTTCCCTCTTCTGCATGAACTTATAGTGATTACATCACTTCCCTTCCTCACCTCTTCCTCTTCTCCAACTTGTTGCTGTAGAGGCTACGTGAGTTCATTGTCCCTGGAAATGGAGCAGACAGAAGAGAAAGCAGTGACTGTGTGGTGAGCTTAAAGATATATCTATTCTCTGGGACGTGGGAGGATGGGGAGTGGGGAAGGACAGAAGATATATATATTAGCTATCTATTGTTTCATTATAAGTATGCCAAAATTTAGCAATTGAAAACAAACATAATCTCACATAATCTCTGAGAGTCAGGATGGCAAGAATGGCTTAGCCGGGTGGTGCTTGCTCAGGTTCTCCTTTGGAGTTGCAGTCAAGGTGTCTTCTAAGGCTGCAGGCCTTTGCAGGCTCAGCTGGGACTGAGGTCTTCAATTTTAAATGGCTTCCTTATATGGCTATTGGCTGGAGGCCTCAGTTCCTCACCCCGTGGCTTCTCCAAGAACAAATGACCCATGAGCAAAAGACTGACAGAAGCTGTAGCGTTTATTATGACCTAGTCTTGGAAGTGATGTACCATCACTTCCATAGCATTCTGTACATTAGAAACAAGTCACTAAGTCCAGCGCACACTCAAAATGAGGGGAATTAAGCTTTGCTTCATGAAAGGATACCAGAGAATTTATGGACATGTTTTAAAACTACCATAATATGTATATGCCAACTTTACAAGGTGTAGATTTGAGACTAGAACAAAGTTATGGATAATGTCTCATTTTGTAAACAGCAGCCTCATCTGTAATAAAAGCCCAGAGTTTATGGATCATCACAGCCAAATAGGAAAAGGGTTTGCTGGAAAAAACTTGTAAAGGGTGTTATTTCACTTGTCTATTTATCCTAGGCCCCGGGGTAATGGTTACAAATTATACGTCTTACATGATTCAGGAACCTCTGCTGAATAACAACTGAACAAAAGGGCTTTACCAATTTGCTCCTGCTACAAACATATGAGTGCCTGCTTCTCCAAACCCTTGGCAATACAGTAGATTATCCTTCTTTGATATTTGCCAATTTGGTAGGTAGAAAACGGTCTGAAGTTGCACTTTTAATTTTTATTTTTCTCTCTCTCTTTCTCTCTCTCTTTTTTTGAGAGGGCATGGGGAGGGCATGAGGGAGAAGGAGAGAGAGAATCTTAAGTAGGCTCCACACCTAGCATAGAGCCCAACACAGGGCTCAATTCGGAGCTCACAGCTGTGAGATTATGACCTGGGCTGAAATCAAGAGTCAGATGTTTAACTAACTGAGCCACCCAGGCGCCCCTCTATTTCTCTTGTTGTGAATGAGAGTAAGCTGTTTTTATATGCTTTAAACCATCTGCATTTACTTTACTGTCAACTATTTGTTCTTAATTTTTGCCTACTTTTATATGGGACTTGTCTTTTTGTTTTTTCCTTACTAATGAATGGAAGTTCTTTACAGATTAAAGAAATTAGCTCTTCTCTGCAATGTGAGTGGTGGGAATATATTCTTAGTGTGTCATTTATCTTTTTTTTTTTTTATTATTTCTCATTCTCTTTTTTGTCATGTAGTGATTTAAAAAATAAATCTGTTTTATGGTCACATTCATCGTGCACCAATTTTTTCTCTTATAGCTTCTGGGTTTGTGTCATTCTTAGCCTTCCCATTCTATGGTTATTAAGAATGTCCTATGGTTTTTCCTTTAGTACTATTATGGTTTGTTTGTTTGTTTTGCATTTTAACTTTGATTAAACTGGTTCTTTTAATGCTTCACAATATTAAACTATAAATACTTCAGTATTAAAGTATTAGTGAATCATTAAGTTTATGTCCATTTTTTTCTGCTCCAGATATTTCTGTTTTATTCTCAGTTTTCTCATTTGTAGAATAGGGATAATAATTACTATCGAGTACCATCCATGGCCTTTGGCGGGAAAAGACCATTTTCCAAACTGAAAGCTAAACCAGAATTTTCTTCCTCATTACTTAAAGCCTTTACTCCATGATTATGTTCTCTGCCCCAATGGGACAATCAAGATTAACATGGATTGCAAAATAGCTTGCTTTAATAACAAAGGTCAAAATTCAAATTAACCATTTCATGTCTGCTTACATGGGGGCCCCTGCTTTCACCTATAATGTTTAATTACATTATTTTCAGCAATATACATCCACAGCTATCACTGTTGAAGTAATTTTGGCTACTTATGAATCAGGATTGCAAAATGCCTCATATTATTAATGTTACAGACAAAAAGTTTTGAATTGGTTATTTGTAAATCAAAAAGATAATTCCACTGAAATAATATTTTAAATATTGGTTAGGTTCTTGTGCCTTATCCCAAATTCCAGAGTTATGTATTATATGATGAGGGATGAGGGAAAATGTACTATGTCATCTACACACAACAGTATTTTGTAATACTGTCTCTCTGGTAACGTACATCTGAAGGCCACTTCAGGAAGCTCAAAATAACATCTTCCCCAGTCCTAGCAGCTGAAAGTGAGGCTCCTTGTTGGAGGCAAGAGCCATTGGCAAGTGGTTGTAGGCTCCAGAAAAGACATCCTGGTCAAGGGAATACATCTTTATATTTATATTAGGGAAATCAATTCCCTAATATTTGGCAGTCATCCTGAATGGGAAGCACAGAGAAATTATGTGTTCAGTGTTGAATTTCAGAGGTGTACCATTTTTTTTTTTCTCAGCACATGGCCATAAGGAGCTTTCTTGAGTACAGCCTGAGAGTCTAGGATCTGGAACTTAGTCACATAAGGCATGGAGATAGAGGGGATGTAGGGGAAGGTGGACCTAGCTTTGGAATATGAGAAACTGTGGAACTTACTTGGTAGAATGTAGTATCTTAAAGGGTATAGAGAATATAATACATATTCAGAGTGAACTATGATGTGACAGGGCCATCTTTCTAAGAATTTGAATTGTGCACAAAGAGGGCTAAGAAATTTACAAAAGCAAGCTTTAGCTGTAGTCAAGTTTGTAAGCATGAAACAGGGTTTCAGCCACCAAGGTGTTTCAAGAGAAGGAAGGTACTGGGGACATAAGGTGAAAGGTAGATCTTGAACCCCACGCTGATGGTCTGGATGTGATTAATCCCCAGTGTCTAACATTGGGGCCTATCTTGGGAAGTGGGTCAAAGCAAGGTAGCACAATGAATGAGGTAGTTCTGACTGTGGAGCAAGGAGGGAACAGAGGCCGGAGGGGAAAAAAAGGACAGTTTCCCAACACTGAGAAAGTAGCTGACTGTTATTGGTGGTGCTACACATACCACTATATTTTGTGCCTACGTAAAATACATATGTGTTCCAGGAGCATTTACTGGTTTTGCCCATTGGGAAAAAGGCATGTATGTATTATTTTTCTCAACGACATTTATGAATGTCATAAATGTAATGACAATCACGAAATGTTGGCTAATAGATTTGTAAATAGTATTTCCAGGGGGCCAAATCTATTTAGAAAATGAGCCAGTCAAAAAGAGTAAAGTTCACCTGTTGCAAATACAAATTATGATAGTTTGAAATAAAAATAAAATTATTCTTTGATACATTGTGCATGCTATCCATGTTCTCTGCATTTCTTTCCCTCTGTCTTCTGGCTGTTTTGCTGCTCATTAACACCTCCATTAGAAAATGCACAGAGCAGTGACGGAAATAAAAATGCAAATTGAACTGCAACCAAGAATTTTATATATATATATATATATATATATATACTTTTTTTAAATGTCAACATAAGAATGATATAAATATCTCAATTGTAAAGATAAATTGTGACCCTGATTAGCATATGGTGCTTTGGATATACAAAAAGTGGTGAGGAATTAGAATACTTCCTATACCGAAGAAGAAGTTCACAGAATGTTATCAGTAGAAAGGACCACATAGACAGATTGAATGAGCATCTATTCCTTCAGGTGGGAATTACAGAAAAATTCATTTTTTTATTAAAAAATTTTTTTGATGTTTATTTATTTTTGGGAGACAGAGACAGAGCATGAGTGGGGGAAGGGCAGAGAGAGAGGGAGACACAGAATCCGAAGCAGGCTCCAGGCTCTGAGCTGTCATGTGAGCACAGAGCCCGACTCACGGCTTGAACTACCAAACCGCAGGATCATGACCTGAGCTGAAGTCGGACACTTAACTGACTGAACCACCTAGGCGCCCAAGAAAAATTCATTTTTAAAAAATGAATTGCAAAGTATACACCAACTCTTAAGACCTAACCACATTTCTGGAAGGAAACTGAAAATCTTGGCCTAAGCATGTAAAACTAGATCACTTGCTGGAGTTAAGGAATGCATGTGCAATGGAAATCCTTTTTTTTAAGAAAATTATTTTAACACATTTTCATAAAGGAAGTTGGGGTGGCAGTATATGACACTAGTAGAAGAGTATACATCAAAATATTAATATTATATGTGTTATTTAGGCCATTTTAATTTTGTGTATATATTATATCTTAAATTTTCTACAATGCATATGTATTAATTTTATAATCCAAAAGTAACTTTTAAAGAAAATTTTATGTTTCACTCCCACTTGTTAATCTGTCAATGGAGTTTGTTCTGTGAGTTTTGTTAGTCAAACCCATTTCACAGTAGGATGGAAATAGGGATCAAGACTAGGAATTTCCATCAGACAAATAATTTTAATGATCAGCACAAGGACCTTAGCCCTAACAGGCTCATATACACATGCTGATTAGGTTTATCAGGCTGCTTCCAAATAGGAAGGACTTTTTAAATTTAAAGACTGAATGACTCAACTTGTAGGAATTCAGTGGCTCAAAATATTATATTTTCTAAGTGATGTTATAAGATAACTGGACACAATTAAATTGTGGCTGTATGAAAAACAATTACCACCACAAAATATTAATGTGGTGAAATTGCCTATATTCAGTATTATATTAGAAATCTATACTAGCATATGTAATATGCATGTCGTATATCATACATATGTAAATATAGCATATATATACAGATACATATGTTAAATAAGCAAAAGGCAATTGAGGATTACACTTGTTATTATCTATTAGTGAATTTCCCTTAGCTTCAAGGAAATTATAGATTTAAAAAAAGTTTAGTGGCATCTGGTGAAAACAAAGTCATTAGAAAAATTTCACAAATCCTTTTAGGAGGATAAATAATACATTTTTGTTTATATTTTTATGGTACAAACCTCAAGAAGTGCCTGAGTTATCTGCCTAAACATGGAACTTATTTCAAGATGTGCTGATTGACTCAAGAACACAATTTCTGGTTTTCAAGATTGATTATCTGAAATCAGTCTGAAATTTCTGGCTCCACTGCCAAATTTGGACAAACTTGGAAAACCCTCTCCGTGTCAAAACGCTCACTTGCTCATGAATCTTTGAAACTTTATGCTGAGATTCACCATGAGTAATGCAAAATCAAAATCAGAATTAAATGTATCCTGAGTATGCCCCATAATTTGCCGAAACAGTCTAATCTGTTAAATATAAAATTTTCATTGAAATGTATAAAAGTGGTCAGTGACGAACATTAAAGCCATAGTTGTAGACTAGATAAATTAATTAGTTTATAATACTGCTGATAATATATCTGTGTTACTTCTATTTAGGTTATATTCCACTATGTTTATCAGTAAAAATCCATTAAGTATCATGTACCTCCTGATTTCTGAAAATTGAAGTTTATGGAAGTGAAGTGCTTTTTTCAAAATAAAGAATGGTGGGCTAGAACTCAGATATGCAAAATCATGTGTAATCAGTGGCCATTCTCCTTGTTATTAAAGAACTGGAAGGGTCTTTGAAGGAGACTGATAGGAACTACAAGTCTTGGCATATATAATCATGAGATGGAAAGATTAAGAGATTTCAAAAAATAACTTTTACTTTATAAAAGATTGATTACCAAAAGGTTAGAAGATAAAATTAATTAAGTCTATGTGCCATCTTTACAACTTATTAATTATTGCTGCTAGTTGTTTAATTTCTGCCTTCTGTTTTTCATTTTTAGAATGGAGATAATTATTGGGCTGCCTGGGTGGCTCAGCCAGTTTAGTATCTGACTCTTTATCTCAGCTCAGATCTTGACCTCAGGGTCGTGAATTCAAGCTCTGCATTGGGCTCCACACTGGGCATGGAGCCTACTTATAAATGAATGAATGAATGAATGAATGAATAAATAGGGGCGCCTAGGTGTCTCAGTTGGTTAAGCATCCGACTTCAGCTCAGGTCATGATCTCACAGTTAGTGGGTTTGAGCCCTGTGTCAGGCTCTGTGCTGACAGCTCAGAGCGTGGTGCCTGCTTTGGATTGTGTCTCCCTCTCTCTCTGCCTCTTGCCCACTTATGCTCTGTCTCTCTCCATCTCTCAAAAATGAATAAATGTTAAAAAAAATTAAAAATAAAAATAAATAAATAAATAAATAAATAAATGAGTAAATTAATAAAATGGAGATAATTATTGTGTCTGTTACAGGGTTGTAGTGATGACTAAATGACTCAGTAATATGAAAGGCTTAGGACAGTGCGCGGTGCATAGTAAGTGTTCAATAAATGTTAGATATTATTGCCACTGTATGCCAAACACTCTTGTGCTCTTAACATACATGTTTTTATTTAATCCTTACAATATCACTGGAGGATAAGTATTACTAGTATTTCCATATGGCAGTTGAGAGGTTTGGTAAGAGGTCATATTTGCATAGCTAATAAGATTAAGAGTCAAGTTTCAAACCCAGGTCTGTGTAATTCTGGAATAGAAACTGGCAAATTAAGAATGTTTTTACACTTTTAGTTGTTAAAAAAAGTGGGACAGAGACTTTATGTGACCTTCAAAGGCCTAGTATTTGCATCTGGATCTTTATGCATGTTTGCTGACTGGTACTTTAGAGCCATTTTTCTTTCTATAATATCAGCCTAGCCTGCCTTCTGAAAACTGGATGCCTATTCCAACTGCTAGAGTCATTCACTTTTCCATTTACTCAACAGATATGTATGAGGCATCTGTATAGGTGCCTGGTTTAGAAAAATAAATGAGAAACAGACATTGTATTAAGAAACTTACAGTCCTTTAGGGAAATCAGAGGGAACATTGATAATTATGGGACATCGTAGCAGGTGTTCTAGTCCAATATCAGAGGGTTCTATGAAAGCACATAGAAAGGACCACTTATATAGTATTCAGGGGTCATATATGCCTCCTGGAAAAACTAATAGTTGAGATAAGTCCTCAAATTTTCATTTAAGAGTGGGTGTACTGTATTCTAGATAAATGGAGCAGCAAATAAGTATGAAGGCCCCGAGGCAAAAAAAAGAAGTATGAGAATTTGAGGAGCTACAACTGTGGTTGAAGTTTACAGCATGAGGGGAGAGAACAGAGGGGGCACATGGCAAGAGATAAGGCTAAATGGGAAGGCAGGGTTTGAAGCACAAATGTCTTCCATATCATACTAAAGTGTTTGGCATTTATCCAAGATTCTGAACATTGTCAGGCTATGGGACTGTTGGAAACTTTAAGCAGGTAGATATTTCAATTTTCATTTTAGAATGATCCTTATAGAAGCAGCATAGGAGATGTATTTCAGGGCATCAAGAGTGAAGGTGGGGATTCCAGCCATGGAGTTAAAGAGACTCAATTTACCCTCTTACCTTAATAAATTATAAAACTGAACAAAACATATAAAAGTAACTTTTTTCATACATTGGATAATAGGAAGCAAAAGACTATGAATCCTGTGGGAAGGGAAATAAATAAGGTGAGTTCTGTAATTGCACAGGATTTCTTCCTGGAAGCACATTCCATGCTACAGAACAGAGACGGAGATTCCAAGAAAAGAACAGCTGTTACATAATTGAGGAGATAGATCTGGATGTGCAGGAAGTCTGAGATGTTTTTAAATGGTGATGCAAGGTTATGCAAAGTAGGGAGATACACAGAAAAAAAGTGCCAGAGATATGCAAAGGAAGACCTGGGAGTCTTTGAAAAATATTAATACATGCATGAATGAGGTGAAATTTTACAAGGGTGAGCAAAGAAAAACTAGGAGGTTGTGAATGTAACAGGCTTCCATAAGTGGCACAAGCCTGAGAATCATGAACATTATCACCA
This sequence comes from Herpailurus yagouaroundi, assembly GCF_014898765.1. Taxonomy (NCBI): domain Eukaryota; kingdom Metazoa; phylum Chordata; class Mammalia; order Carnivora; family Felidae; genus Herpailurus; species Herpailurus yagouaroundi. The sequence goes on along the minus strand of NW_024412429.1, from coordinate 30,073,672 downwards.
GATAAAATGGAGAGCTCTCATTGATCACTTGGGGAATGCCACTCCAGAAAGTGCTATACTTTACTAGTAGGTTACATTGTTCCTGAAGTAAATGCTCCTCTAGACCTGCCCAAACAAAACTTGAAACAAGCCTCAAAATGATCTAACTAAAATATATATTAGGAAAGAAAAAATTATCGACAATAAATTATCTAGGTTTATTGGACCTAAGTTTATTGGAGTCTTTACTATAAGAAGCTAGGAAAGGAAGAGAAATTAGACCTTAAGTAAGTACAAAGAAAATAATTTAAAAAGTAAGAGTAGAAATCAAAAAATACAAAGCAAGCACTGAGGAAATTTATGAAATCCTAAACCGGGTCTTTGACATCAATAAAATCTATAAATATCTAGCTAACTTGATAAAGGAAAGAGGGAAGACATGAATTACCAATGACAGGAATAAAGAGGAGACATCACTACAGATCTTACAGAGTTTAACTGAACAGTAAGGTAATATTATTGAAACATTTATGACAGAAAAGTTAGATTGTTGTGAAAAACATCCTGTGGTGGCAGAGGCCATCTGACAAACGCCAGCATAACAACAACAAAAATAAATAATTTATTAAGTAATTTTATGTGTCAGTCCCTGGCTTGGCAAGATAGAAACAAATGAAGACCAATCAAACGAGAAAAACAGACCGTTTATTCAGAGCTTGCTACACCAAGGGAATCAGCCACTGTGAATTACATTTTGGCAGAGACTCAATGATAGGCAGAAGAGTGGGAAAATCATTATAAGTGAAAAAAAGGTATGTTTCACATATGTCCTAATTGGAAGCCGGTGGGATAGGGAAGCTTTAGCCTGCTACCTAGAAACAGAACATCCTATGTGATTGATTAGGGGTACAAATTTGGCTTTCTCTGGTTGGTCCTAAGTTAGAAGTAGTGACAAAAATTAAGGAACTGTCAGTTATTGATCAAGTCCTGGCCATTTTGGGCTGATTGTTATAGAAATAATAGTTTAACTTTTTTGGATTATTGCTTGAGATAGCCATTTGAGTACCTACAAGCCTGATTATAACAGGTTCACTTTCTGGACTATTTATTGTAGATAAAGGGGTTGGTTTTCTATCCAGGTTATGGGTCAGAGTTCTATTTTTTTATATGGTCTAGCCATCATCTGCATATTCAGTCCTTTAGTAATAAATCATATAGTGATACACCCTTTAATCTGGCAGTATAATAAAAAGAGTAATTCAGTCCTTACTGGGAGCATCTGAAAAGGCCTTATAGTCAAGGCAATATTTGAGATGAATCTTGATGTCTAAGCAAAAGGAGGATGAAAGGAAATTGCTACCCTTTTTAAAGAAATAAGCAGATAAGGGTGTGATGTATTCAGGAATCAGTGACCCTTTAAAGAAGCTTGAACATAGGTGGCAGGGGGGTGGGGTGGGGAACAGAACAGAAGAGAGCTAAGAAAGAAAGGTTGGAACCAAAGTGTAATGGACTTTGAATAATAATAAGACATAATATTATGGACTTCAGGGGAGAGATGACTGCTTTTATGCCAATAGTTATAATATTGCATTTTAGTTTTAGGAAGATAATTCTTATGACAGTGGAAAATATGCACGGAGTGTATCAGGAAACTGGAAGCTTGCATGCAAGCTAGGATGATATTTTATAAATCAAAAGAAGTGGCCGTGAAGGGCTTGATCTGGGCTGGATCAGTGGGTATATAACAGAGATAGAGATGATCAGTGCAGCATCTTGGACACAAAGTGAGTACTCCATAAATACAGTATGTTTTTGAATGAATAAATGGAATATCTAGGAAGTGGAATAGATTGGGCTTGGTGACTTTCTGGATGTTATATCCTAAGAATAGGAAAGATTTAAGAACTATTAAAGTTTTTAAGTTCAATACTAATTGCACAGCAATGCCGTGGGCCAAAGTATGAAAAATAAGGAGGGTGATACTTTATGAATGAAAATGCCAAGTTCAACTTTGGGCATGTGTTGAGGCTTATAAACTTTGAAAGTCTTTGGCAATGTGGTATGGAGGCAGGAGTTTGGGGGCTCACTGGTGGCACATGAAGGAGTTGTAATCATATGAAAGGGTATGACTGGTCAGAAACACCTTTGAAAACTAGAGAAGAGGATCCAATTCTTGAGTAAATACACTGATTTTAAACAGTAGATAGAAGAGGAAGTGTCAGTATTTGCCAACCAAAAACTGTCTCTGTGATCCTTCTTTGGAATTTCCTTTTTCTATTGCTTTGTGCTGTTCCTCTTTTTGGAAGTAAGATGATGAACAGAGCACTTTGAAGAAAACTGTAGAAATCAGGTTGTGTGGAGTGTACAGAATTCTGAGGATCTGACATTGAAGCATGGACTTCCAATGGGTGAATGGCTCTGTGGTATGAGGTGACCCGAGTTGGAAACCAAGCTCACTTAATTTGTGTGACCTTGACCATGTTACTTCTTTGAGCCACATAGTAAGGTTAATTATAGCCACCTTAAAGAGTTTTATGATTAAATGAGATAATTCTATATAATATATGTAAGGTACCTGGTGATATCTAGCACATAACTTGAACTCAATAAATAAAAGGTGCTATTATTATGAAAAGAGCTAGAAGAGTAATACTAGAGAAAAGCTGTAAATATAATTTGTGTTTTGCCACATACCAAATTGTTTATATTGCAAAGATAATTGTGGGGACTTAATTTTTTTCTCTTAGCCCTCCTCTCTTAAGAAAGAAATACTTTGCTTCAATAAAATCAGTAATGATCTTTCTAAAAAAGGATTTCTTAAAACTTCCAAAATAACTTTTATTATTTCTTTGGTTCAACATATATACTTACCTTTATTCAAAATTACTCTCAGGATTATCTCTTACTATGGCACTTCTAACTAACAAAGATTTATTGGGTATCTGACACAGCACATGTCAGGTGCTGTGCTGAACATCAGAATACAAAATACAAAGATGAATAAGGTTGCTTCTCTTGAGAAATTCATTCATTCAATAAAATATTTATTTATCACCTACCAAAGGGCAGGTACTTATTTGGTGGTAAAAATGCAGCAGAGAGGGGCGCCTGGGTGGCGCAGTCGGTTAAGCGTCCGACTTCAGCCAGGTCAAGATCTCACGGTCCGTGAGTTCGAGCCCCGCGTCGGGCTCTGGGCTGATGGCTCAGAGCCTGGAGCCTGTTTCCGGTTCTGTGTCTCCCTCTCTCTCTGCCCCTCCCCCGTTCATGCTGTCTCTCTCTGTCCCAAAAATAAATAAACGTTGAAAAAAAAATTAAAAAAAAAAATGCAGCAGAGAATTAAAGCACATAGAGACTCTGTGAGCTTTGGCAGGCTACACTGAAGTGAAGGGAGAGACAAGAAAACAATAAACAGGTAAATAAAGAAGATTATTGTAGATGGCGCTTAATGAAGAAAAGAATAAAGAAATAATAGGTACAAAGTGACTGGAAGAGACAGCCTGTGTGGCAAAGTGGTCTCTTTGGGGCTGGGGTGTGGTGAGGTGGAGGAACATGACAACAATAGTCAAATAATTACTGAATTATGAAACCAACTATTGTGATAGTTGGGGACAAAGGAAATTATAGACATAACAACAGAAAAGGCCAGTATGTGGGGGAGCTCTAAATGCTTTAGAAATAAATTACTTTGGAATAAAATTTTAGTCACTTTAAGGGTTTTTATATGTTTATGTCTCTCACTTTAACCTCATTCTTCAATTAGGGATAAAACTTAAGAGAAAAAAAAATAGCTTTCTTAGATTCTCCCAAATATTCATTCACTTTGGATATACATCTTGACTGCAAATTAAACTCAGGAATGTTGGATATAATTTTTGTTATAAGTAATATTTTTGTATCATTGAATCTCCAATCAAATAGATTTTCATTATGTATGTCTTTAAAGTCTAGGCTGCAAGTCTTTACTTTTCTTAATTATCTAACCAGCATGTAGAATCAAAGGTGGTATTTAAAGTCATAGGATTTTGGAACTGGAAAGGACCATTTTGTCTAAGTTGCTCTTCTTTTGTGGAATGGAAAGAAATAACAAAAAACAAAATGACAGAAACTAAAGGGAAAAAAAAGGATAATCGGCAGAACAAGAGTAGAAGCCATGGTTTCATATCACTGAATCCAGTGAATATCTTTCTAATTTTCTTATCCATTTCATAAACAAGTGCTTCCTATGTGCCCCACACTATATTAGGCTCTGGATACCTATAGGAGTAACAAGCTCATTACAGGAAATCATTCTCTCATCCCCAAGGATTTTGTAGATTGCCAAAAGATGTCTCAAGCAAATTATAAGTCATGACCTCTCAAAGAAAATAGGCATTATATAGAATATGTCAAATTGATACATGAGAACAAGTCCTTGAACATACTCATTCTTTATCCATATGCATTAAGATTTTGTAAACTACATTTTAATAGAGAAGGCTTTTGTATTATGGATTTTGAGTTTAAACCTAGACTCTGAGACTTATAATTTCTGACCTAGGAAAATTGCTGAGCTTTAGTTTCTAGTGGTAAAAATTATGACAAAATCACCAGCCCAGTGCTAGGAACATAGATTAGACACTCAATGCACATTTACCTTTTATTTTGCTTTGTAAGTTTATACTTTCTTAAGAGAAGAAAATATGTTTGTAGAAAAGTGTTTACAAGATGGAACCATAGGATCTGATCTATTAATTCATGCAGTGACCTTTATTGAATGAATGTAAGACTTAATCTGATGTTTAATTTTTTTGCAAATATTATTACTTAGTTATTTGGGTTAATATAGTGATAATTAACTTTCCATTATTGGAAACTGATTATATTTGATTGATTTGTCTGAATCTCTAAACTTCTTTTAACTTTTCTCTACCAAACACAGACCAATTTTACTTGTATTTCATCACTATTATGATTGTAAAGGCCAAGTAAAGGCAGAACAAAAGTTATCTTCTTCATTTATTTCTTTTGTCTTTCATGCTTCTTCTTCTGGCCCTGAATATACTAAAAATAGGAACATTGAGTTAATAATCTATGAAACACTGGATAACTATTTGCAATAGAAAATCTGGTTTTTAATCTTAGCTCTTATCCTTACTAGCTAAATGATTTTAGACAGATAGCTGTATTGTTAGTCTTCAGTAGCCTTCTCTGTAACATGTGGGTATTAATGCCTACCATAGGACTGCTAGGAGGATTAAATGAAATGATATCTGTAAAGTATGATAACTGACACATAGAAAGTATTTAATAACTGATAACTATTTTTTGTCTCATTAGAAATTTATTTTCTAAACAAGATTGTTTGTTCTTCAAGAGCTGATTGCCGCCTTCTGTTGACATAGTTAAACTTAGATGAACATTTGAAATCCCATATATCATTTATCACCGAGGCATTGAGCATAATATAAATATTGTCCAGATTCTATATCTTAGAGTGTATCAATAAGAATACTCTTATCTGCTACAGATTTTTTTCTTTTTTTAAATGTTTATTTATTTTTGAGACAGAGAGACAGAGACTGTGAGTGGGGGAGGGGAAGAGAGAGAGACAGACAGAATCCCAAGCCGGCTGTACACTGTCAGTACATGGGGCTTGAACCCATGAGCCATGAGATCATAACCTGAGCCAAAACCAAGGGTCGGACGCTAAACTGATTGAGCCACCCAGGGCCCTCAGATTTCATATTTTTTAAATGCCGTGTACCTTGTGTCTTGGTTTCTCCAAGGAACAATAAATTAATGAAATATGAACCTTGTCCTCAAAAGGCATGAAGACCATACTAATTATAATACATATGGAATGAATGATGCATACATCTCTTTTTCTTTCCCTATTTATCCTCCCTCAGCAACTCCTGAAACTCTTCCACTTTGCCCTCTGAAATTCATGGCCACTCATAAAAATGTATTTCCTCTAATGGAAACCTTGCTCTCATCTGACACGGCTTTCTCCACAGCCTTCTCAAGAACTAACCCTTTTCTCTCTGTATCGATGACCCACTGATCCTAATGTTAAGGAAGATATCCACCTTACTTATCATTGCTACACTATCCAATATGGTAGCCACTAGTCACATGTGGTCATTTAGATTTAAATTTATTAAAGTTAAATGATATTAAAAATTCAGTTCCTCAGTTCTACTAGCCATATTTAAGTGCTCAGTAGCCACTTGTGGCTAGTGGTAATGATATAGCACAGATATAGGACATTTTCATCAATGTACAAAGCTGCATGGAAGCTCTATTCTAGTTTATTCTTTTAGCTTCCTCTTCCAAGTCCCTAGTTGTGAATGTTATCAGCCTGTGCCATGCACTGCTCAAACCTTGTGACAGTCATCCATTCTTTTTTCATGAGGTAGCCCCAGGCTCATTTTCATCATCTACCTGAATGATCCTTCCAAATGTTGGCATCTCAATTTCTTGATCTCTCCTCCTCCAAGGATCTTGCTCTTTGTTCTAACTTAGTACTTCTCCAAACAGATTTTTGACTTTATTCTCTTACTAAAATTTCTTTTGTCAAGGTCACTAATGAATACCATGTTGCTACATCTAATGATAGAGTCCCAGTTCTCATGTTACTTGACTTATCAGTGACATTTGCAAGGCTGATTACTTCCTGCTTTTTTTTTTTTTCAACATTTATTTATTTTTGGGACAGAGAGAGACAGAGCATGAACGGGCGAGGGGCAGAGAGAGAGGGAGACACAGAATCGGAAACAGGCTCCAGGCTCTGAGCCATCAGCCCAGAGCCCGATGCGGGGCTCGAACTCACGGACCGCGAGATCGTGACCTGGCTGAAGTCGGACGCTTAACCGACTGCGCCACCCAGGCGCCCCGACTTCCTGCTTTTAAAAACACTTTCTTTTACTTGGCTTCTCAGACACCTCTTTCTTTCTTTCTTTCTTTCTTTCTTTCTTTCTTTCTTTCTTTCTTTCTTTTGAATATGAAATTTATTGTCAAATTGCTTTCCATACAACACCCAGTGCTCATCCCAACAGGTGCCCTCCTCATTCCCCATCACCCACTTTCCCCTCCCTCCCACCTCTCCCCCATCAACCCTCAGTTTATTCTCAGTTTTTAAGAGTCAGACACCACTTTCTTTTGGATTTCTCGTACATCACTGGCTACTCCTACTTCATCTCCTGTGCTTGTTCCTTCTTATCTCTCTAACTTCTGAATACTGTGATGTCCTAGTGCTCAGTCTTGATAGTGCTTCCTTTTTTGATCTACATTAGCCTTGGTAATTTCATCCAGCCTCCTTATTTGAAATGCTATCTATCTTCTCTCTCTCTCTGTCTTTGTCTCTCTCACTTTCTCTCTCTCATTTTCAGACAAACCTTCTCTCAAACTCCAACTTTTCTATCCATCTACATACTTACCATCCCCACTTGGCATTTTAAAATTAATGCATTTCCAAACTTACTTCCTGATTTCTTTCATAAAATTTTATCCTGTTGCTATCTTCCCTATCGTACAAAATGCTGACTCCATTTTTTCAGGCACTTAGATCAAAAATTTTAGCCTTGATATCTCTCTTTTTTTAATGTTATTTAAGTTTACTTATTTTGAGAGTGACAGAGAGAGACGAGAAAGAGAATCCTAAGCAAGCTCTGCACCATCATCAGTATGGAGCATGACGTGGGGCTTGAACTCATGAACCACAAGATCATGACCTGAGCTGAAACCAAGAATCAGATGCGTAACCAACTGAGCTAACCAGACACCCCTGATCTCTCTTTTTCTTATACTTGACATTTAGTCTATCAGCAAATCTTTTTGGTCCCATTTTCAAAATACATTGGAATCTTTTTTTTTTCTTACTACCTTCACTGTTTCCAGGTGGTTTAGCATCTCTTGCCCAGATGAAGTAGTAGCCACATAATCATGCTCCAGCTTCTATACTTACCCTCGAATTGTCTGTTCTGAAAAAAGCAGCCAGAGTTATGATAGTAAAATATAAGTCAAATCATGTGTGTCTTCTTTGCCCCAAATTCTCAACTGGTTTCCCATCTCACTCAGAGTGAATGTCAAAGTCTTTATAGTGGTGTAAAGTGATAGAGTCTGTCCCCTTAAACTCTTTGATTTTATCTCCTATTATTCCCTGAGTGTCTATATATACTTCAGCCACCCTGACCACTTGCTATTTGTCTAACATGCCAGACAAGCTCTTATCTGATTTCTTTTGCATTTGCTGCTTCTTCTGCCTAAAATTGTTTTCTGTCAAATGTCAAGCTTGCCCCTTCTCCGTTTTCATTGCAGCTTTCCCAACCACCATATTTGACATTGCAAAGCTCTCTCCAACCTCCAGCACCCTCCAATTTCTTTCTCAACTCTGTTTTTTCTACATATTTTACCCATTCTTTCTATCTATCTATCATCTATCTATCATCTATCATCTATATCTTCCCACTAAAAGAAAAATGATGGGTTTTTTTCTTTTGCTTGTTTTATTTATTATTAAGTCCTTGACACATAATAGATGTTCCATGTAAATTTATGTGAATAATTAGTGGTGTTCTCTATATTAGTTGTATTTTTTAACTGAGATATTTTGTTTCTTTCTAAGCCTATTTATTTTTCTTTTTTTTAGTGTCCTTTTAATGTTTTTGTTTAAATTTCAGTATATTTAACATCCAATGTATTACTAGTTACAACCCCCAGTGTTCATCACAAGTGCACTCTTTAGTCTCCATCACCTGTTTAACCCACCCCCCACCCACTCCCCCTCTGGTAACCATCAGTCTATTCTCTATAGTTAAGTATAACTATTTCTTTTTAAACTTACTTTAATTATTTAGATGATATAGATGTTAAAGTCCAGAATGCTGTGGGGGGGGGGGATATATTAAAACCACCCGTTACACTCCAAAAACAAATGAAAAACCATAGTTATTTTTATAAACATCCGAAACAAATTATTCTGCTAAGAAATAAAGAGTATAATTACCAGGAGCTAGAGAAAAGAGAGTACATCAGAGTGGGGGCTAAAGCTATATGCCTAATGGCAAGCCAGGACCAAATTAGGACAATAGGTGCTGAGGTTTCAGTGTTTGCTCACGAGGAGAAACTGAGTGTGTGCTGGCCAAAGTGAAGGACCAGAGGGGAGACCACCAGGGTAAAGCTGGTGGTGGGGTGTTATAAGGAGCAGGGTACTGAATTAGACCCACCCAATGAAGAGGAAGAATCACCATGGATTGGAGCCTGGCCCACATCACTTGCATGGGGTTCAAAATTGCACAATTTGTGTCAAGCAGAATCCCCAAGGCTCTAATTTAAGTCCAAGTTTGGAGCCATGAAACCCAGAGAGCCATATTGTGGGCTCATCAAAGTCATGCTAGTGGTTACCTGTACTCTAGGAAGAGGGAGGGGGAAGGGCAGTCATTCAAAAGGACTTCAACTTTATCTGCAGTATTTGTTAGGGGGGAGAAAATCAAATATGAGAAAATGTTACCAATCTTCAGTTACTGTTGAAAACATGGGTGATTTTCTCTTTTTCTATATATATTTTAGTCATTATTTAAAAATTTTTTAAGTTTTATTATTTATTTTTGAGAGAGACAGAGACAGAGAGAGAATGAGCAGGGTAGGGGCAGAGAGAGAGGGAGACACAGAATCTGAAGCAGGTTCTGAGCTGTCAGCACAGAGCCTGACGTGGGGCTTGAACTCATGGAGTGTGAGATTATGACCTGAGCTGAAATCAGACGCTCAACCGACTGAGCCACCCAGGCTCCCCTTTAGTCGTTATTTTAATGTAATGTTTTTAATATAATTCTTTTTAGACAGGAAAAGTTTTAAAAGAAGTAGGAGAGCTTCTCTAGCCTTTTTATGATGATTCTAGTGGCTTATGTCTGTTTCCCGTATACTTCATTTGGTAGCATCAGGAGTGATTAAAGGAAAGAGTAAATTCCAATGAACAAATATATATATAAATAATTTGTTTCTTGTAAGTTGTAATGCATTACAATCTACTAAAAATTTCTCTCTTAGGATAAAAGTAAAAAAAAGGAATCAAATCTAATTGTGTCCTTTGGTTCCCTTGATCAATCGTGATAGTATTGTACCGACTTGGAAGGAACTCAAACCTGCAGGAGTTCCCATGCAATTCACATCATATGGCATTTATAGTGAATGAGAATAGAAGCCAAAAGAAGCACTTACATATCCCTGGATGTTTACATATGATTGTCAAGTAGACTTTATGTTGTGTGTGTTGTGTGGGTGTCTCGCTTTAAATTAAAAACTTTGGGGGCGCCTGGGTGGCGCAGTCGGTTAAGCGTCCGACTTCAGCCAGGTCACGATCCCGCGGTCCCTGAGTTCGAGCCCCGCGTCGGGCTCTGGGCTGATGGCTCAGAGCCTGGAGCCTGCTTCCGATTCTGTGTCTTCCTCTCTCTCTGCCCCTCCCCCGTTCATGCTCTGTCTCTCTCTGTCCCAAAAATAAATAAAAACGTTGAAAAAAAAATTTAAATTAAAAACTTTGAACTCTTTGTTCAAGAAGTAAATCCAAGTTTTGTTCGTATTTAGTGAAAATTGCTTAAGTGTAAATCTAGAATATTTATTTGCTGTAAATCTTCCTGAAAAAATTCTATTAGATATAATAATCTGTGTTGTTTCTCCATATTAATATTCTGTACAAAGAACAATATGTTTCTGATAGCAAATGGCCTCTAACACTTCTGGGTAAAAAACTTACATTTTTTTGAATGCTAACTTGGAATAAGAGCAGCTTTGTTATTCTACTTCACATATTGTGCTTTCAGATGAGTTTTCTCTTTAAATCTCACCTTAAAAGAAAATTCTCTGCTCTTCAGAAAAAAAGGGTATTCCCTGTGAGAAAATCTCATTCAAAATGTCATTTTAAAAAATATGCTTTGGGGCGCCTGGGTGGCTCAGTCGGTTGAGTGTCCGACTTCGGCTTAGGTCATGATCTCACAGTCTGTGAGTTCAAGCCCTGCATTGGGCTCTGTGCTGATGGCTCAGAGCCTAGAGCCTGCTGCCGATTCTGTGTCTCCCTCTCTCTCTGCCCCTTCCCTGCTCATGCTCTGTCTCTCTCTGTCTCAAAAATAAATAAAAACATTTTTAAAAAATAAAAATAAAAAATATGCTTTGGGGGCGCCTGGATGGCTCAGTCAGGCGTCCGACTTTGGCTCAGGTCATGATCTCGCGGTTCGCGAGTTTGAGCTGAGCGTTGAGATTTGTGCTGACAGCTCAGAGCTTGGAACCTGCTTCGGATTCTGTCTCCCTCGTTCTCTGCCCCTCCCCCACTCATGCTCTGTCTCTCTGTCAAAAATAAACATTAAAAAAAATTTTTTTTAAATATGCTTTGAATCATCCTTTGCATCCCCTGTTCACTTTTTGTTTTGGCTCACTGTATACTTGAAAGCTGCTAAATAGATCTTACTCAAATTTTCCAAAACAATTTTTTATTGGAAAAAGACCAGGAATCAGAAACATAAATATTTGGACCTAAAAATGCTCCTTCACATTTTAAGAATTTGATGAAACTAGATGTTTAAAATAAAGTTTTTTCTCTTTAATGAATTTAACAAACTTGTCCATTGTAATTACTTGATATTTACTGTGGTTTTTTTTAATTTTTTTAATTTTTTTTTGATTTTTTTTTCAACGTTTTTTATTTATTTTTGGGACAGAGAGAGGTAGAGCATGAACGGGGGAGGGGCAGAGAGAAAGGGAGACACAGAATCGGAAACAGGCTCCAGGCTCCGAGCCACCAGCCCAGAGCCCGACGCGGGGCTCGAACTCACGGACCGCGAGATTGTGACCTGGCTGAAGTCGGACGCTTAACCGACTGCGCCACCCAGGCGCCCCTGTAAGTTTTAAAATTTTACACTTTTTATAAATATGACCTGTTTGGATCTTATGTCCAATCTTGGAACCGGTGACCTGGGATGATGCCCTGACCCCACTCCTATTGCTCTATCATTTGATACATTTAAATTGTATCTATCTATATATCTATATCTATATCTATATCTATATTTATATCTATATCTATATTTATATCTATATCTAAAATGCCTGCAGAGCACTTTGAGATATTCAGAATAAAAAAAGTTCACAAATTGTAAACTTGTGACCAAAGATGGGACTCTTTTAAAAGGAAATAACAATTGGGAAAGCCAGGAGATAGAATTGAAGAAGCATTTTAACCAAAGGGTGATGAAGAAGGTTTGAAAGTAGAAAAAGAGAAGAGAATATAAACAGAGACCTGAATCTGACATGATCCCTAGTATAGCATGTCCAGGAGTGCTAATAACAGCTGATAACGTTTTAAAATTCATCTTCTCATCTGTCATAATTATGCATGAAAATCATGCAAGGCACTAGTAATATAGTACCCATGATGGGCTTGAGACATGACATTCTCCTAGAAATATAAAAAGATGAGTATAGCTTCCATGAAAAAAGTGTGAGGCATGTGTGCTATTCTTCAGGCCATCACAACAAAGATGATTATATTAACGAAAAGGGACTTAATTAGAAATGAGCACTTTGAGAGGAATTAAGTCACTTTATATTTATCACTTATATTTATTATAATTACCTTCTCATTGAATTAATCAAGGTTGAACTCTAACCTATAACCCCAGATCACTTGCTAGAATTCTGTCTTTGTCCAAAAACCAAAATTTGGACTTCACATGAATTCATTATCCTGGTGTTATCCCAAACTTAGCTAATCAGTAGGAACAACTGTGTAGCTTAGCAGAAGGTCCAGGTCTACCCCAGACCACTAACTCAAAATCTCTAAGAAGGACTTTGGGAATCTGGCTTGCTTTTATAAACATTCCAAGTGTCCAAGAGCCCTTGTATGATAGAGATATGGCTCAAATGTCAGGAAAAAAATTGGAACTTTCAGTAATTTATTAACAATTGATATCTGAAATAGCAATAAAGTCTATCAATTATTTTGTGTGTGCTATGTGTCAGATATTGACATGAACCTTTTTCTATCTGCATACTAACACTTCTAGGAGTCATTATCCCCATTTTACAAACTAGAAGTTCAATAGCAGAACAGGTCTGCAGCTTGCCTGAGATCTTACAGTAAGTAAGAGGCAGAGCTGAGATTCTGCCTAACTCTGGAGCTTGCAAACCTTTCAGAAGAGTATAAATATAATATTCTGCTTCTTCGTACAATGTCCTGACTGTGTGTATTAAGGTTGGTACTGGCATGTTTGGTTAAGAAGACTTCCATATTTATTTCCAACAATGTTCAAGAAGAAACATTGTGTGTTTTTAGGAACCTAGTATTAAATAAAATGCCCCAGTGGTAAGCTTCTCTCTCTTTGCTTCCTTTCTACTCCTCTTCCCATTCTGGCTAGGTTTGGGTCCTTTCCCAACAGTGCAGGTGACTGTAGGAGGTATACCCTCGCCATGGAGGAGAAAGCTCACTGGCAATGTTCTATCATTCTTCTGTAGATCATGACCACTCAGCCTTTTCCCCAAATTAGGTAAGCTTTGAAAATTTGGTTAATGCCTTTAGGTTCCCAGAAGCTCGTTCCATTTTTGTGGCCTGTGTGAAATTCTTATGTAATGTTCTTATGTAAAGTTACCTGCAAATTTGATATAATCTGTGTTGTATTGCAACAGACCACAAACCAAGAATTTCTTACTGTGGGTTTTCTATAGAAAGGCAGTGTGTTGTGAAAAAAAAAAATCTTATAAGAAATAAATCAAGCTTCATACCAGCAAGAAGCATACTCATTTTAAAGTATAAATGTCCTGAAATATTAAAGCAAAAGGGTGATAGAAAAATTCAGGAACATTGAAATTAATGAATGATGTTTGCTCATAAAGGAAAGGTGCTCTCTTTGGTTTCCAGCAGGCTTTTGATTCCCAGAATCATCCTGCATATATGTTGAATTGCATTGCTTCTGTTTTTATCTCTCTGCTGCATGCTGTGCAACAAGTAGATATGGACAACTATGTTTATTAGTTTGGGTAATGAAGATGCTTTTCTGGCAACCTGGCAGAGTGCTAAGGAAGCGTCTTTCAGATTCACTCATTCCATTCTTGAAGTAGTCAGGCTAATTGCATACAAGCTGGGTGTTTAGTTTGGGGTTATGGACAAGGGGAAAATATTTTGGCTAATGTGTGCTTATGTCAGTGGCTTAAGTCCCAGTCAGTTGAAGTACTCTTGTTGCTTAACAAATGCCTGCCCCTTTTGTAGTTCATCTTAAGAAATGCTAATAATTGTCTGATAGGTTGTATTGGAAGGGAGGGCTCTGTCATCAAAGCAAAAAGTCCTTCTGAGCATAAGCACAGTTTGTGATTAACTTACATATATGTTTTTCATGCAAATTTGTGTTTATTTAAATATTGATGGAATAATGATCAAATGGTCAAAGTAGCAATTAGATTGTAGCCCGGCTGTGTGGCATACATAAAATAGAGTTTCATTTGACCTGCCTCCATGCTATCAGTATAAACTTTGTTTTTCTTGGCCAAATTTTTGTGTCATATAAATGTTCAGTATTTTGAAATAATGAAGAACTCTCCCTTCTCTGGCCTTCTTCCACATCCTGATCTAGTCTTTGGTAGTATTTCTTCTTAGGACACCTGTACTCTGGCATCATTTGAATTGTAGAACAAAACAATTCTGCTTAAAGTGCCCAAGAATAGAATGATAGAGTTAAAAATGTCAACTTTTCAGAAATAGATGTAAAAATTCACTTCTCCATGCTCACAGTTGAAACTAGCAAAATAAGTGGAAAGCATTGATTTTTATTTTGTTTCTTTTCAAGAAACTTAGCCACCGCATAGAGAGGTAAAGATGCTTAAAGACACAATTATAGTACAAGCCAAAATATGATAAAGAAATATAAAAATATTTAGGAACATATAATAGGAGATTATAGAAGATAAACATCCCATCTTATGAAGGCTCCATTTCCAGAAATAGGGTGAATGAGATACTCTAGAAACTTTCCAACAATATACTGGAGAGCTGGATAAAATATGATAAATACCTTTTTAAATACACAGTTTGTCATGCAAGAAAGTAAGGTAAATTTCCAAAGAGCAAAGGGGAAGTTTGAAATTAGAACAATGAACTGATACTCAGTGTAAAGCTATCCTGGGAAAATAAACCAGTCTCAGTAACCCAGAGTCTTGGATTTTAATGAGTGCACACATGATAATAGTTAAGGCTTTAGGCCTGTGCAAGGTAAAGTGTATCCCTGCATAAAGCCAAAATCCTTTGAAATCTACATAGTCAGGGAAGTGGTGGGTTGCCAAAACAAACACAAAACAAAAATGTTTTAGACTACTAATAAAGGCAGAAAGGAAAGAAACTTGCTTGTCTTCACATGGAGCATGGATAGGTAAAAAATCCCCTTCTAAAATTTGGGAAGAGCAGGCTTGTTCTTGTAGGGTAATTTGGAAATTCCAGATGGAGGAATTGACTTCAGGTCATACTTAGTTGGTAGTGCCCCAGAGTTTCTGATAGAAAAAGAAAATCTAAGCAGATGAACAGATGCACCTACAACTTAGACCCTACAGGATCCATTCATACAGATAAAGCCCAGAAAAACATGAACTAGCAACACAAAGGCAAGCTTACACAGAGAAACAACCAACCTTGGGCTTGTTTGTTCAAGCAAAAGTTGATTCCAAAGACTTTGGATATTGTATTTAGTATGTCTAAAATGTAAATGTGTTTAAAATATTTAAGTAAATGATAGAGGGATTTAATAACATTAGTAAGGAAAATGGTATTATAAAAAAGACTGACACATGTAAGAATCAAATGGAACTTCCAGAAATTAAAAAGCATATATTGAAATTAATTTTCCACTGAGGAGGTTAATTCCCCAACCATAGTTGGAGAATTAATGAAATAGAAGATCAATTTAGATATATTTCCCAACATACACCAGATAGAAATGTAAACATAGAGATCGTGAAAGAGAAATTAAGGGATATGAATAATAAAATAATTTGGTGCGATAAACATCTCAGTAACTCAGAAAGTGGGAATTTAGGAATTTTGGAATTTAATCCTCAATTCAGAAAGAACAAATTTCAAAGAGGACCAACTAAAAGAAGCGCGCACCAAGACACATCATATTGAACTATTATGATAAATATGCAGAGTATCAGAGGCAATAATAAAATACTAAGTGGTCAGAAAAACAAGATAGATTATTTATACAAGAATGACAATTAGACCAAGAGCTGACTTCTCAAACAATCATGGGATACAGAAAATGTATAAAAATATCTTCCAAATTTTGAAAGGAAAAAACTGTCAGCTTATGTTAGTATGCTCAGAAACCTAATTGAATGGCCATCTATGACATTTTCAGATAAACGCAAAATGAAAGTGTCTATCACTAACAACTTGTTATCACTGACAAATTTCAAAGAAAAATTAACAACTTCACCATCACACTACAAAGTTTTAACAGATTTCTTAATGACTGAAAATTCAAGCAGTAAAATTAAGTAATTTCAATGACATGCTTAACAAGCTTGATCTAATAGCGTATAGAAAAGCCAATAGTCCCAAATAAGGGAAAACATATTATTATCAACCCCACATTAGTAAACTGTTACCATTTGCCTTCATTAATAGATCATAATAAATATAAAAGATTATATTACACAGATTGATTACCTGATCAATTCAACTTGGTAATCAATAGCAAGAAGAAATTTAAAACTTTGTAATTAATTGTTAAAGAAGAGATCATAATGAAATTTAAGACACATTTAGAACTATACATTGTTATATACACTAAATATGAAAAATTTTAGAAAAGAAGAAAAAATATTAAAGAGGAAGAAAGGTTTAATATTAATGAAATAGACATTTCAATTAAGAAATTTATTTTATTTTATTTTTTTAAATTAAGAGATTTTAAAAAGAATACTGGAAATTATCAGGGGAAGCTGGAAGAATTAACAAATGTAAGAACAGAAACTAATTCAGTATGTTACAAAGGACTGGAAAACAACCCCAAAGCTGTTTATACAAAATGCGGATAGATAGACAAAGCTATAAATTTGATAATTGCTCAAAGACAATACATTTGAGCAAAGGAAAAAGAGAAATAAAAGGCACAAAAAATATTAAAAATAAAAAGTGCAATGTAACTGCAGAAACAGGAAAAATTCACCCTTTCAAATATGATACAACCTTATGACAATATATTTTAAGAATTAGAAAAAAATCCCTACAAAGATACAGTTGCAAAATTGACACAAGAATAAATAGAAGACCTAAGTAGAATTATACTTAATACAAAAACTGAAATCAGTCACGTGGCAGAGATTTGCCAGGTGCTCACTAGGCTATTTTCTTTCCCTAGAAATAACATCTGCCTTCCAGTTAGGCACCAATTAGGTTGAAGTCGCAAGTCTGGTGCTAGCCAGTAGAATAAGGACAAAAATTAGTATATCACTTACAAGAATGTCCTTCACAATATTTTTTTAGGATCTCTGGCTTGCTTTCACTTGAAACTGAAGGTAAAGAGATTTTAGATGGTGGAGCCATGCAATAGAAAAAACTGGAAGGTTGCTATCCAGGAAAGGTGCTAGACCAACATCCACCTGCTTTACGCTAGTGATGAATGATAAAGAGACCTCTGTAGGAAACAATTGAAATTTAGGGAATATTTTTAATAGCTGCTTTATAATCCTCCCCATTGCAAAACACATATCCCAGATAATTACACAGGCAACATCTACCACATGTTCAAGGGACATGTAATTCCAATCTTACATAAATTATTCCAGAGAAGTGAAAGAGGAAAAAGGCTAAAATAACCTTAATACCAACACTTGAAATTAGTATGAGAAAGAAATAGTAAGATCTATGAAAGAGAGAAATTCTAAATGAAATATTTGCAAATCAAATCCAATAAAAATAGATATGTATTATACATACATGCAAAAAATCATTCATCATTTAACAAATATCTTTGACCTAATACGTAACAAGCAGCAACATAACAACTTTAGATACATCTAAGAAGAAATAGACAAAGATTTTTGCACTTGTAAGCTTTCATTCTAGCAGAAGGAAATAAATGAGAATCTGTAAATAATAGACAGTCCCTAGTATCATCCTCAACTGAGACAGTGTTTGGCTTAGCGCTGCCCAAGATAGTCTTAATTTTGTAAAACTACATCGTGCTGATGTGCCTTTTTGTTTGCTTGTTTGTTTGTTTGTTTCATATAAACTGTTAGCAGACCTCTTTACAATTAATTTATTATTACATTCACTAGATATATAAAACATCAAAACAGGATAAAATAATGAATACCCAGATATCCATCGTCAGCTTAAAAAATGAAACTACACATTCAGATTGAATCCCCTGGGAAGTGCTCTGTGCTTGTGTTTCCTTCTCTATACGCAATACTACCACTAACCTCAATTTGTTCCTATTTTTTACTGTTATGTTTATATGCATTTTTAAACATTAGAAAGTATTATTTTATAGCCTTATATAAATGTTAATGGGATAGAACAAATACCATTTATCTATGGCTTGGCATTAAATGATAGATAAGTCTGGAAAGGTGGTTCACAAATTTGGTAAAACCAAAAAGCAAAGGGATAGCAACTATTTGCTGCTTACAAGAAACATACCTAAAACAAGAGGACTTTAAATATTTAATTGACATCACAACATTCATCATGCAATAAACATAAGAGCTATGACCTGCAGAGTGCCCACTCAGGTCTGCATCCTCTCTAAATCTTTTATGTGGACTATTTTATTTAATTATCAGAATGACATCTATTTGTTTGTCTACTTAAAGACTTTGAAAAAAGTTTTAGAACTGCTTATGTAAAGATCATGCTTATATTTTGTAGGTTCCAAAGTACTTTACAGTTCATTAGGGTAAATGATATTATTGTCTATAACATTTCATTTTCTGTTGTTGTTACTGATTTTTATTGATGTAATGGATTTTTATATTGATTTATATCGAGCCACCTACTGAACTCTCTAACTAATTGTATTAATTCTGGTAATTCTTTTGATAATTCTGAAAACCTTCTTGGGTTTTCTATAATTATACTTTCTGTAAAAACTGAAAGTTATGTTTCTTCACAGTCTATACATTTTACTTCATTTTTTATTTTTACCGGTATAACTAGTACCTCCAGTTAAACTTTTAATTGAAGCAATGATAAAGGATGCATTACTTTGCTGGGGCCAACATAACAAAGTACCACAAACTGGGTGGCTTAAAGAACAGAAACTTACTATCTTCCATTTCTGGATGTTAGAAGTCTGAAATCAAGGCACTGGTTGGATTGGTTGTGAGCCAAGGATCTGTTTCAGGCTTCTCTCCTGGGCTTGTACATGGCTGTTTCATGTTCGCTTTCTCCCTTGTATACATGTCTGTCTCCAAATTTCCCCTTTTTATAAGCATACCAATCATACTGGATTAGCATCTACCCTAATGGGCTCATTTTAACTTGATTACTTCTGTGAAGACCCTATCACTAAATAGGGTCATATTCTGAGGTCCTGGGGATTAGAACTTCAGTATATGAGCTTGGGAGGGGGGCAGAAGGGTACAGTTCAATTCCTAATAGATGATATCCTTGTCTCATTCTTATTTTAAAAGGAATACCAGTAACATTCAATTTTAAGTACATTTCAAAATAAATTTTATCAGGCTAAGGAAGTTCCCTTTAGTATTTTATTTAATAAGACTTTTTCCCTAAACACATTATTTTTATTTCACTTCAGAGCCAGAATGTGAAAGTAGGTCATGGAATGTTAGCACTCTTGACATGATTGCTGTCCTGAACTGGCTTTCCACTTTAAATCCCTAACTGACTAAATTTAAAGGCTCAAGAGATGTTTATCTGGGAAATATCAACAGGAAGCAGTGGTAGCAATATGAATTTTAGACAAAATAAAATTAAAGCAAACAGCACTAAAATGAGATAGAGTAATTTTATCATATCAAAAGTTATGACTCAGATGAGGACTTTAAGAGACAAAACAGATGAACATAGGGGAAGGGAAGCAAAAATAATATAAAAACAGGGCGGGGGACAAAACAGAAGAGACTCATAAATATGGAGAACAAACTGAGGGTTATGGGGGGGGTTGTGGGAGGGGGGATGGGCTAAATGGGTAAGGAACCTAAGGAATCTACTCCTGAAATCATTGTTGCACTATATGCTAACTATTTTGGATGTAAATTTTAAAATATAAAAAATAAAACAAGTTAAAAGTTATGACTCAGAATAATATAAATTATGAACTGTAACTTAACATCAGATTACTAGACAAACAAATGGAAATTGAGAGAAACAAAACTGTTCAGAAGATTTATAACATATCTATTTCAGCTTTTGACAGATTCAATAGAAGAATAATAACTGATCATTTGAATAATATAATTAATAAGTTTACATGGTATATTATTTCTCCAAGGCATACAGAGTATTAATACCATTAACATCACAAACAAAAAAGAGACTTAAGAAACAGGTCAAAATTTAAAAAAAAAAAAGTAAATTCCCAAAGTAAAAAAAATACACATATATTTTCTATCTAAAAAACAATAAATCTAGAAATTAATAACAAACGTTTAAATAAAGAAGTTTGTCTAATCAACTTAAAGAAAACCAAAACTAAATAACCATTATTTCAAAAATAAAAGAAAATCTATACTTGGTTTTAGGAAATATATTGGAGAACACTAAAACTTATAGAATAAAGCCAAGTTATAATTTGGAAAATTTATAAGCTTAAGTAATTTTATTAGTAAGCTATACAGAATTAATATAAATGAACTAAACATTTTATTCAGGAATTTCAAGAAATGTCAGCAAAAAAGAAAGGAAGAAGGAAAAAATAAATACAAAGTGGAATTTAATAAATTACAGAGTAAAGCATTAGAATTTATAGTGTTAAAAACTGGGAAAATGGTGAAATAGTCCTCTCAAAATTATAATAAAAACATAAATCCATATATACAGAATGAGAATTAGAAAGGAAAAAGGAGATTTAAAAGTATAGAAGATTTAAAAGCTTAGAATACAATGTTCAGTTCTGTTACCACCTTTGAAAATTTAAGGCCAATGAGGAGATTTGTGAATCAGTACAAAATACCCAAATTTAACCAAGAAGCAGGAACCAGAATGGTAGCATGGGAAAGGATTTACCAAAGAAATATCATTCTTCCAGAAAAGACTCTGGTTGCAGACAATTTTGTGATACAGAGTTTGGGAGCATGGAGTCTAGTTCCAGACTGAGTTCAAATCTCAGCATTGCCCTTTATTGACGATGTGCCTCAGGGCAAGTAATTTAGCCTTCCCATGTTCAGTTTACTCTCAAAATAAGATATCTATCCTCTAGGGATACTACTTGTAACTCTAAAAGATTTCATCCATGTGAAGTACATAGAGCAGTGCTTGGTGTATAATGGGATAAAAGTATTATCTGTTATCAATATTATTGCCACTGATTACACTCAAACTTCAAGAGAATAACTTTGACATATATAACTAATCACATGCACTAGGAAAATATGAAGTGTGCCTAATTTATTCTCAGAGTTTATTAAGATCTTTGTTCTATTTAGGTTTTGTTTGTTTCATTGTCGCTTCCTTTTTTTTGTCTTTTATTATTATTGTTTTTTTATTTTTTTAATATGAAATTTATTGTCAAATTGGTTTCCATATAACACCCAGTGCTTATCCCAACAGGTGCCCTCCTCAATACCTATCACCCACTTTG